>NC_044905.1:6652121-7388371 GCF_001633185.2 Quercus lobata | reverse complement strand
AACTTTTCCAAAAAAGTCTTTTAACAAATATTCTAATAGTACCCGTTAACTGGAGTACCGAATCCATATACCAATTATGCGATGAGACCAAGTATTATTCTCAAAATACTAAATTAGTACTCAAAATTGACGTCTATTATATATAAGAATTTATTTGAAGTTTGTAGAATAAAATAGGGTGTAAGAAAAAGAAACATTTGAACATTTCTCACAAAATACCCGACACTCATTCAAAGTTCTTGGCATGGGAGCTATCTAATGTATTTAAAACTTTACCCAAAAAAAAATAAAAATAAAAATACAAAGGTAACCCAACCAATTCTCAACAAGGTAAGAGGAAATTGCTTGCATAACAGCATAAGCATAGACATATAGGTCACTGAGGTTGTCCAACTAATTTGCCTAACCATTCTCTATGCAAATCTACCATTCTAGTAAAGCTTTTGTGGAGTAATCAAACTAATCACTAAATATAATTTCCCTTGTCTTCTTCGCAATTGGTCCGTTGTTTCTGTGGGTTCCATCTAGATCCTAAATCATTTTCTTCTCCACCCTTGACTTGGACCATTTTATAATTACAATTTTCTTCATGAATTTGATTTCCAAACGAAAAAATTGAAGTTTAAATTTGGTTGGAGTATGATTGTAGTATATACATTATGTGGTTACATTGTTACGATTGCATTACTTTAGTAGGTGGGCTCCATTATAAGTAGTTGATAATAGTCTTTTTTTTTTTTTTTGAGGGGGAGAAGTTGATAATAATCTTAATCCTTGACTTTTGATTTATACAGCTATAAATATTTTTGAAAGCATTGATGTTGGAGAATCTAACCTCAGCAGCATTTGATAAGGATTTGAATCTCTCTCTCTCTTTATCTCTAACACTTTCATATATATGCATTACTACGGAATTTATAGTCTATAACAGAAAAAGCTAAAATTATTATAAACTTTAATGTATAAAACATTATAAATGAATTAATCTTTTAAAACACAAATCAAAAAAGCAATTAACAAATTTTGTACACAATGTTCTATAACATCACCCTACTTATAACTCTGATAGTGCACTATAATAGTGGGTGGGTAGAATAAAAGTAATGGATGGAATCACAATGGGAATGCCTTGGCCAGTCAAACAAAATAATCTATGTCGAATTATTGCCCTATCTGCAAAAAAGAGATAAACCCTTAGTGCAACTTGGACCGATTTAGTTTAGAGTAAGTCAAAGATATTCATATGGTTAAATCGATCACAATAATACTTTGAAGAGATTTGGAGTTCAATCCATGCCTATACCAGAAACTGATTAGTATATTGGTCTGATGATAAAGAATTATTATCAGGAGTAGATGTCATAAGTTGAAACTCTTTCAAAAAAAAAAAATCTTTAGAATAACATTGATTAGAGAAAAAAATGGCATAACTTGCCAAAAAAAACAGATGGGTTTTTATAAGGAGGGATGTGAGCATGTTCTTTGGAGAGAAACATGCCCTAAAGTTGGGTTTTTTTTGGTGTGCCCTAAACTATTCTGCTTGGTTGGTTGATGAGTGGGATTTATCTACTTAACCAATCACATCATTCACATCTAAATATTACAACAAATCTATCACGTCTTGTGTGAGACTTCTACTAAACCACTTGTGGCACTTCGATTAGTCTCATCTTTGAACTTTAGTCTTTTTTCTTAACAATCAAACTAATGAACACTTGCTCTTAAATTATTGGCTTTGTTATCATTTGTTGAAAGACTCCAATTGAGAGGTTAATATAATATATAGGAACACTTATTAATCTAAAAGCTCAAATTAATGAGTTTAAACTAATTATGTTATATTAATTGTTCATTATAGTTACTAGTGTTTAACGTGTGAAACTTGACTATTTAACCAACCATACCACTCACACCTTCTATGATGAACACAGCATATGTCTGGTGCAAAAATGCACTAAATACAATGGGATTCGGACATGTATCCAATTTTTGAAGTATTCAAATCTCAACATATCTAATGCACTGATGCGTTGAACACCAAAAACATAAGCTAACTAAAATCCTTCATCCAACGGTTCTCTCGTGTGCCCTGCACAAACTCCAATGACAGTTCTAATGGATGTGCTCCATTACGTTAAAGTTCATGTCTAAATTATTGCCCTAGTTGGAATCCAAATGAATTCTGTCCTATTATCCTACACAGCCAAAGACCAACATTTATGTCCTGGTTGTAATGGTACTGCTTTTATTTCATGGATTCACTGTGTTTATGTCGGCAAAGACATAGCTAATCCTTGATGATATTATTGATATATAGTATACACGTATTTGGGTCGTACTATGAATCTATTTAAGGGATAAGCCCAGTCCATGAGCAATGATCAAAATCCTTGACTCGGAGGAAAATATTCTTGAAAGTTGAAACCAGAGTAAAAAGAATTGGTAAATTCATTAAATGTTTGCTAAAAATGATTGAGTTATTATCCATTACTCCTCATCGTTATTTCTTCCTCTTCCCACTCTCTTTCTTCTTGTTATTAATAAATAGTATTAAAGGTTCAATTACTGCAGCTTCTTTTTGAAATGAAAAAAGGTACACCCATTAAGGCATTAACAATTCATTTGTGCAAAAGCAAATTTAAGGTTGATGTCTTTTTTGAGTGAATCATTGATGCACATACAAAATCAAGATTATTGTCATTGATGCACCTGTTAGCATTTCTCTTTGTTATAATTACTTTTCTTCTATATTCATTTTGAGTTTTTTTTTTTTTAAAGTAAACACAATCAAATAATAGAACATTAAACTAACATATCTTTAATTTAATGTTGTGTGTGTTTGTTTGTTTCTAAAAAAAAAAAAAAAAATGCATTTAAAACACACGTTAACAAATTTTTTTTTTTTAATCTTTTCATAAATAATAATAATCTTCTACATCAAAAGCCCTGTAACTCTATTAACATATTTTGGTATCTCTAAGAAAGACATTTAAAATTCAAATACTATCTCTCCTAATTATTAAATTAAAACAAAAAAAACAAACCTTCTAAAAAAATTTAGAAATTTTTCGTGACACTAGGATATATAGAAATTACAGAAGTATATTTTGAGATTTGAAAAAACAGAGGCCTATCAATTTATATCGGCTAAGCTGTGCATTTGCACCTCTTGAGGTTTCTAAAAGAGATATATAGGGTTCAAATTCTCCCTCCCTCGTTATAACTTATAACTAAAAAAAGAAAAGAAAAAAAAGGAGTGGCACCACCACGGTATCATATCATATGCATTACAGATCTAATCGTGAAAGCTACTCAGAGGAGAGAGTTAGGCAAAAAAAATGAGATGGCAGATATGGTTATAAAACATTGCATAGAAATAAAGCCTGCACCGATTCACTTTTCTTTGTTGGTGCAACACAGATTTTAGTGAGATTTAGCTAGTAGTAACAAAAGCAACATAGCTCATGTCAACTTCTATTTCTGTTCTGTACCTAAATTTCTTCAATTTGGCAAGGGTCTGATCTCACTTTGTTTTGTCATATTTAATTGCATTTAAGGCAAACTATGCCTAATCATAAAAAGAAGAAAAAAGGCAAAGTAACATTATGTGATTGAGTGGACCCTAACTAAAATACATATCTTAATCTTGCTTTCTGATTATGAGTGCAGGCAAATCCTAATTGCTAAGTTTTCTCTTTGAGGATTGTAATCAAAGCCATATTACTTTCACTAATCAGCTTTAAATTGGGATTTGGGACCACTCTTTCTCATGTGGCTAGGCTAACCCATACGTGTGACTCATATTCCCACTTTTTGTTTTTTTAGTGATTAACAAAAGTAAAGAAGTATTGGTGGCAATCAAAGAATTGATAGTTAGCATATACCTACAAAATGAGTTTCATACGAATGACCAAATCCCAATAGGCAATTGCCTTTTCCAATTTCATTCTAATAAGTTTTTTTGGTAAGAATTCTAATAAGTAATACCATGTCTTATCGTTTCCTGAATTGATCAACTGGTCTTAGCTCTTGCTTGCATCTTTTGGCTTGTCAAACTGTGCAGAAGTACATCAACTCATGTAATTTCATTGCTTCACGGCAGTGTGCATCATATAGTCCATATAAAAAACAGTATTCCAACTTCTTCTTCTTCAATTTTGTCTCTTAGCTGTTGGCATCTTAAATTTCTCAGCTAAACTTAAGTGCATGATGTTAGAAATTTAACCTAACTTCTAGAACAGACCTATGAGATGCGAAAGTAGAGAAAAATTGCTCAAAAAAACAATCACACAACTCAAAAATTTACGTGATTCAGCAATATATATATATCCAAAGAGTTACAACAATTTTCACTTTGCTAAGGAGAAAGATATAAAGGGCACTAAAGTATAATATAATGATATAGCAAATCCTAATTCTGTAGTAAAACATATAAATACCCTTAACAATGGGTCGGTAAAAACCTCTACTCCATAGACTAAGCCTCACAAAATATCTCATTTAAAACAATAATGCTTTCAAGTTGGGTCGGATCATAAATTAGATCAAACGCAAAATCAGGCTCCACATAGTCCAACTCATGATTGTATTGATCAATACAACGCAACCAATGTTATTAGAACAATTAAACTCAATATAAAACCTTATGTTTGAATTTACTAGTTGAATCTAAGGCTCTATACCCAAGTTTTATCCCAATTAAAAACGAAATATTTTATTGTTTCCCTTAATAATTCAGATTCCTTATTATCAGGTTACAATTAAAAATTACAAAGACGAAAAGATGGTATCATGAATTGCACAAAGTATGACTTAGGCCACCATATAAATATGATACCATTTGCTGCATACATTGTAAACGCCGTACCACGAAATTCAATTACGCAGACATCATTGGTTGATTGTACCTAGAGTGAGAACTAGTATTTTACAAAGAAAAAAATAATAAAAAAATAAAAAAACACAAATCAATGATGGTGTTAGGCAACCTAATTGTTAAATTACCCCCCCCCCCCAAAAAAAAAGATGTCAAACCCGCCATCTCTATCCAAAATTTAAATACGAGTACCAAATCAATAAAAAAAATGAGTACTTCAATTATGGTTGGAAGGTCCAACTTGTGAAAGCTTTTCTCGCATGACAAACTTTTTCCCATCCCACCAACTTTACATTATAATTAAGAATGCAAAGAGAAAAAAAAAAATAGTAAAATCTTAGATCCAATTTTCGAATATATGACCTAACCTTCTTTCAAGAAAGTGACAATATAACAATGGAGCTAGCTAATAGCTATGTTCCAATTAAAATGTTTAATCCATGGTTTGAACTTTGAAGCCTCAAGGATTTGTTCAACGACCCAACTAATTTAGCAAGAATGAATATGAAAATAGTGCATAAATCGTGCACATACATTATTCCATTTACACTTTCAATGTGATTATCTTATACATCCTCTAAAGTCTACCATTGAAAAAAGAATAAGGTACGTAGTTCAATGAAATTTTTGTAAGGATTTTACGACCAGTGAAAGAGGGTCAACACAAGAAATTATAGATGCCTCTTAAATAAGGACTATATTATTATTCTACTCATCATTGTGGAGAAAAAAAAATGATGTATTATTGTTCATAATCTGCATTATTTTCTATAACAACTATTATTACCATGCAATTTTTTTTTTTGGGGGAAATTTACCCATTGATGAGTGACCCTAGGTCCTTTTCTGAATGCAACCATGCCTAGAAAAAGTTCAAGCATGCTTTTGTCGATGTCACAATTATATGCTGACCAGTGACCACACTGTGATTAATTAACTAACATACATGTTAGATGTCTTATTCAGTGACCATTGCTACCTATTTGCTTCAAATTAACTCCAAAGCTTAACTAAACATGTAGTGTTTTGGAGCCTGGTGGTGTTCTTTTCTGCTCTTTATTTCATAAAGTATTTCATAAAGAGAGGCATCTTCAATTTCCTGTATTATCAAATTACATTCCCATTATTTCTTAAAAGCAAAGCATGATAAAATTTTCAATTTCTTTGGCCAAAATGGAGGAAATTTTGTTCATATCTACTAACTTGAGCTACAAGCTTTAATAGGGATGCAATTATTTCATCCAAAATTTAATGCATGTTAACATCAAGAAAGGCTGGCTAGATAATTGAAAACCTGTATTTATTAGCATATTTGGTTGGAATTTACTAACTCTGTTTTAAGGCCTTAAATTCCTGTTAAATTTTCTTCCCCTATTTTACCTATGTTTGAAAATGATTATGGACACGTCTGTGAGACTGTGACCCTACTATATGTGATTTAATTAAGATACAATCTTGAAAAAAAAAAACCTCCTGGCTTTAATAAAGGACAGTGATTTCGAATTTGGGATTTGAATTTTTAGTGATATCTTTTATTAAAACATGCATACATGATTACAAAGTCAGCAAAATTAGGGGATGTACATGTTGTGTAGGTGGTTAAAACTTAAAATAGTGATTAACTATTACTTCATCCATAATTTTTCAAGCCCTGTACACTAGCACGAATTCTCTGGCCCCCAACAATCTTGAGAGAATCATTTAAACCTTGTATTTCTTGCCTAAACATAATGAGCTTTTAAGTGTTATCCCATGGTTCTTATAAAAAAAAAAAAAAAGTGTTATTGAGATTTTCTTTTTCCTTTTTTTTTTTTGGTAAATTCCTTTAACTTATTTTGAGATTTGGGTTAATACGAACAAAGTTCAAAACATTACAAAACTAATTAATTTGGTCCCTAAATTCAGCTTAGTTTCTAAATACTTTTAGGCCCATTAGTCATTTTTCTCTTCTCTCTTAAGGACTAAATTGGGTTTACAGACCAAATTAGTCAGTTTTGAAATGTCTTAAACCTATTTCACATTAGCCCAAATCTCAGTGTAGACTTTTTTTTTTTAATTTAAAAAAAAAAAAATGAATTAGTTACATCTTGGGATGAGCTGTGACATCTTTGATCTTTCCATCAATATAATTTTTTTACGAAGGTCACATGACTGCATTAATTTAAACCTTCCAATTGGATAAGTGGGTGGGTGTTATTTTATTGGAGTGCAAAGTACAAATGTCCCATAGTTTAAGATGAAAACCCAAAAAAAAAAAAAAAAAAAAACATATGATAATAATGGGATCCAATAGATTAATAAATATTATAACCAAAAACATTCAGGGCAGTTTGGTACGTGTATTTAAATAATAGTTTTTAGTTTTTTTGGAAATATATATAGATGAAAAAACGTGTAATATTGTTTAAAAACTAAAAATAACATGTGTTTAAACATACATACCAAATAGGCCTCAAAATTTTGGAAGGGATTAGGTAAAAATAATTGAGGCAAAAATACAGCATAATCAAGTGAAGGCTTAAAAAGTCAGTGGGGGCTATTTATATATTTCTCGAAGCATGGACCCCCTACTCCACTGGGCCACTTTTTATAGTGTAAAATATTTCATGTCGATATGTTAATCAACCTTATTATAATATAGTGCATGAGGCCGAATTTGAATTGAGTTAGATTAGTTGAGCTGTATTCTAATTCATATCGGTAAGCAACCACATTCCAAGACAAATGGTTGACTATAAGTTTTATTTTTTATAGAATTTTATTATGATGGAACAGCTTAAATAAATAGGAAAAGAGGGTCAAAGTAGCAAGAAAATGTTGAAGATTATGATGTAGGTTTAACTGGATACCAAACCTAACTCGCCCCTGTCAAGTCCGTTTGTGAATAACTTATTTAGTTGAAATTAACAAAATTTTATTGAAAATATTGTAAATAAAGATAAAAGTTAGTTGAAGTGCCCGTTTGGATTGGGCTGAAAATTGCGTTTGCGTTTGTTCTTTCACGTTTCTTTTTTTTTTTTTTTTTTTTTTTTTTAGTCGCAACATTTGACTTTTCCACTGTGAACAATGCACCCATATACTATTTACAGGTCTCATAAATTACACTTTTCAACAACTTTTTCATTAAAAAAAGGTTTCACATTACTATTTATACATTTAAAAATTATTTTACTTCAATGTTTTCAGTTTCAGCAAAAATAAGCTGTATCCAAACGGACCCAAAATAGTACAGTGAAGCCCATGAATAATACCAAAAAGTGCAGTGAGACCCATGAATGATAGCAAAAATAAGCTGAATAGTAAAATAAATTGGCAAAAATAATTCTTGCCAAACAGACACTCAATCTCCAAGAAGTAAGTATTCATGAGTTTTGTTGCGTCTTTCCCTTGTTTCTTAAGGTTCTTCTTCATTGCCATTTAGAACAAGAATTGTTCCAAACCAAGTTTGTAATCTAGGTAATGAACCTAGCCATCAATTGTGTGAAACTTATGCTACATGGGTACACTATTCTGGGTTGGAAAGTACCTTTCAATGTTTCCCTTTCCAAAAGTTTAATTTATCCACACAAAAAAGAAAAAAAAAAAGAAAACCCATTTTGTTGGCTTGCTTGTCTTGAGAATTTGGTTGTTTACCTCCTCCTCCTCCTTCTTCTTCTTCTTCTTTTATTTTTTATTTTTTTTGTTTTGTTTCTTTTTTGATAATACAATATAGATATTCCAACTGAGAATTTTTCTCATAAAGTAAACGATATAAAGTTACTGTAAAAAAGATACGTAACCTTTTTTACAATTTATTCAAGTGAGAGATAATGAGTTGTGAAAAATAAAAATTATATCAATGGTGTGTTTAAGTGAAAGTAATTATTTATCGCTCACAACTTTTTCCATTTTATAAAGTGGGTAAATAAGTTAAATTCATAATGAATTAACTAATCAAAATTCTCACCCAAAAAAAAAAATCTAGTTTATTAAACCCCGACCAAAAGAAGAAGATTCGCCTAGCATGCATGCCAAAGTTTGTTCTGGTTTGGATAACAAGAAAAGATAATGGAGGAAATTTGTGTTCCTTTTCCAAGTTCATGTTTTAGGAAAGGAACTTCATTTGGCATCTTGAATCCTTTAATGGGTTTAGTTGTTTATTTTGTCCCAAATTTTTTATATAAAGTTTGAGGATAAGGAATCATCATCAATCTATTATATCTTTCAAATATTATAGAGTAATGTTTATTATTTATATTGGGCTCAAGAACACTAACATCGTTCACAAGGTGGTCCAGCAGCTTAGAAATTCATCAGTACCCGGAAGTTAGATATATTTGAGTTCATCTTTGTCTAGACAAAAAAATCTCTGAAAATCTCAGACATTAAAAAAAAAAAAAAAAAAAAAAGGGATATATTAATTTTTTTATGATTTTTTCTTGTGATCAAAACTTTTTTTTTTTTAACATTCTCAAAAAAAAAAAAAAAAAAAACTTTTTTAAAAGTGTTTTTGCGATTAGCTAATGGAATATCATTTTTCATATGAGATGCTGTTTTTATTAACATAAATGATAAATCACGTGTAAAATTTAAATACTTGAAAAATTATGATTTTTTTTTTTTTTTTAATTACCGTCTAACAAAACAAATCATATATGTAACTATGCATCAACCATTTACTTCATAGCCATGATCAATATGAGCATCAATAATTTATAAGGACAGAAAATTATAGAATACTCCAAAAGTATTATAAATATGTATTTTTTTTTCTTTTTATATGAATTGTAGATTTCACAATAACGCTCTATTTGTTTCGATGGAAAACTTTGTGTAAATATAGTTTTTCATGTTTCCAATGTTTGGTAGCATAAAAAAAGATAAATCAAAGGAAAACCATCTTTGATTAACATAAAAAGTATGGCTTATTTTTAGAGATTGTTTTCCATTAAACCTTTTTGGAAAACAACTATATCTCACAGCAAGCTAAATAAGGGAAGTTAAGAGGTTGTTTTTCAACTTATTTAATGTTACTACCAAACATTAGAAAATGAGATAATTTTATAGAAAATGCTTATTGGAAATTAACTCATTTTCTAAAAAACATCATTATTGAAACAAATAGAGTGTAAACTTAACAAGTATAATCTACTATTACTTGAGAGGAATAACACACATTTATGATACTTCTAGTGTTCTATAATGGGAAAAGTTAATAAATAACTTAAGGTATTAGTTTAAAAAATATTTTACAAAACTTTTGTAGGGATACGTTTTGCAGCCCAAGCCCAAAGTGTATGAGATCTTGGTTCAGTGAGTCTAGTACAATAAATTTATAGAGAGCGGGTCAAAGGTCAAAGAACTAGGCCCTAATGAATTGGACAACGGCTAGTATGGATTTAAATGATGATCAAACAAGAACAAGAAGCACTGATCTGAATCAATTCATTATTCGATGAGGTAAGTCTTTGTATAAATCAACTAGACTGAATACAAGTATATTTTTTATGGCTACAGTGTTCTCTTTTTATTTTTCTGACCCCTTCCTCATGGGGGGTTTCTTACATTATATAACTCCCTTTGAACCATCTTGATCCTACACTTATTGGTCATCTGAGCCTTTATTTGTGTACTTGTCCCATCAGACACCCTATTTGGCTTTCTGTGAGTTGTGGTAACCAAGACAACACAGTTCAGAGGTCTTCTCCACATATATGCAGTCAGAAAAGTAGCTGCAGTGCATTCAATGCGGTGGTAGCAGTTTTCCCTTAGATATTTTTGGGTTCTGCTCCTTCTCATATGTTCATGATGCACATCCTTATCACTAGAGTTTCATGGAAGGTTACTCTGATCATTGGAATATATATTTAAGCTGTACTTATCGTATCCGAGGAAACATTCCTCCTCAAACAACCTTCCCATTTATATCTTGCTCGTTGAATCCTGAACCTGAACCGTTCATTACTATTCGTTCCTCCTCGAACCACTCACGCTCTCGGTCAAGGCCCAATATATAATTTAGGCCCTTAATCCTACAACTTTAATGGGTAAAAAAAAAAAAAACTAAATTTTTTGACAGTTTTATTTTTTATTTTTTTATATAGAATTTGGTACAGGTGAAGATTGATCCCCATATCTTTTATTCAACCATCAAATACTTTATCAATTGAACTAATTGAAACTCATAATTTTTTTAACAACATTTCTCATGAAAATGTTATAAAAACTTTATTAAAATGGTCCATTAACAAATGTCTTAAAAATACCCGTGAACTCTACTCTTTTATAATTATCCCATGTGTAGGGACAAATCTATATATTGACTAGAGGGGCAATGGCTCCCCCTAATTTTTTTTTTAAATATTAAAATATTAATAGGTACTTGTGGTTGCACGATTTTCCCGGCCCAAATTCGATTGATCAGGTCCTGGCCCAAAGCGCAACCCACAATAAATATTTGTAGAGGATGGGTCAAAGAACTTGGTCTCAGTGAGTCTATTCGGTCTGATATATGGATAGCATTGTTGCAGAAAATAAAAACACCAGGATGGATCTCTCACGTATAAGTTTATTTCTTCAGTTCCTCATACAGAATTTTTCGTCCCCTTCTTTGAGGGACTCCACTACATTATATAGTTCCCTTCCTCTCATCTCAACCTTACACCTGTTGATCATCTAAGCATCTACTTGAGTGCCTGTCCCATCAGACACCATCATCTCTCCCCATATGAGTTGCAGAGGCCAAGGCGGTACTGTTCAGGGGTCATTTCCTCATTAATGCGACCAAGAGGGTGGTTGGGGCGCAATTAATGTGGTGGTAGCTCTTCCTGGGATATTTTGGATTTTATTCATTTTATATGTTGAGAGGGTGAACTGAGTTGGCTGGGGAGAGTTCCCCGTCTGGATTTCGTGACGTCCGAGGAGGAGTTGCTCCTCGGAAAGGTTACCTCCTCGTTATTGGGATTGAATAGTGCTTCATGTGTGGTTTTTCTTCGGGTAGGACGCTCCTCGGACGGGCCTGCTTTTGGAGTAGCCCATTATTTCTGGGCCGGGCCCCACAATAGCCCCTCAAAACTCCGGTTTCTATCTCATTCTGAGGAGGAGAAAACAGGGTTTTGATGTTTGGGAGAGGACGGAAATAAGGAGAGCGTGTGGCGCGCGTGCGGTCAGTTACTTTTGACGCGCTACAATTTACGAGGCGCGGCCATTAACTTCTGGAGGCGTTATGTTCCCTCATCCAACGGTGTGGCGTAGATCGAACGGCTATCGTTTATTCTCGCGTTTTTAGGCAGGAGCGATCTTTTCTCTCACGTCCTGGCTATATAAGACGTCAGAGGGGTGCAGTTTCTTCTTTTTATCTGCATTTCGTAAACCTCAGAGGACTCCAGAGAACCCCATCGAATCCCAGAGATATACCAGCACTTGCGTCCGTTACGCCACCGTAGCCGTTTTCTGTGAAGCGTTTTGTCCACAAGAGATTTCTAGGCGTCCCGTCGAGCGTTTTGCAGAAGTACCGGTACGTTTTGTTCATCTCGCCGTTTCAATTCCCTCCTCGGACTCTACTTTTCTTCTTAGTTTTTACTTTCGTTTCCCCAGTTCAGTTCTGATGGGTAAATTTGAGAAATTAGTAAAAACTTCAGCCGCTATGGAAGCCTTTAGGGCAAAATACCACATTCCCCTGGGGGTTGGGCTGCGGTACTGTCCTCTTGAAGGAGTATTGACAGATAGGCGTGAGGGAGAAGTCGTTATCCCCATGATTGCTTTCATAGAGGGAGGGATGACACTTCCCATGCGTAGGATTACAAGGGAGTACTTGTTCAACCATAGGTTGACGCCATATCAGTGTGCCCCGAATATGTTCAAGATTCTAGGCTGTGTAGATGTCTTAAACGAGCGGATGAATCTGGGCCTTACTTGGCACGATGTGGCTTATCTGTACGAATGTCATCGCCTCGGGGATGAGGGGTATTATCTTAAATCCCGGAACGAGGACGTTAGGTTGATCTCTTGTCTCCCAATATCCAATAAGACAGTGAAGAATGATTTCCTTATTGCTTCTGGGGAGTGGTTCGACGGTATTCATTGTCCAACTCGGGCAGGAAACCCAGGTGCGGCGTCTCTAGGATCGGTCCCTTTTGTGATAGGATTTAGCATTGAGGGGTTACATTTTTTGCTTTCCTTATAATTGGAAGATTTCGTGAACTAATCCCCTTTTCCTTGATTGTTTGCAGATAAAATTCACGTCGCCCCTCGGCTAAACTTTGTGAACGTGCCAGCGTTGAACTACCTTCTTAGGTCGGAGATCTACATTTCCGAGGACGGGCAGTTGCGTGCTGCCCATCTGGTTCTGGGCTATCAACCTCTGAGCAGCTCTTTCCAGGCTATTGGTCACGCCATAAGGGCTGGTAGTCCGAGGTTGGCTAGGATTGACGTGTCCAGGGACGGGTTCCTAGCTGAACACGATCTGCCACCAGTTGTGCTGCCCGGTGTTAGAGATCCCTACTTGGCAGAGCAGCTACCTCCGCCAAACGAGCCTGGTGCTGCCGTTCAGGTTGAAGAGGAAGCTGAATCATCTCGTCTTTCCCTTGAGGCAGAGATAGACGAGTTTTATTTTGAGGAGGAAGTTCAGCAGACCCCCCTGGTGGAACTTTCCGATCCCGAAGGAGAGCGGGACCGACATTCTGCAGTTGGTGTTCCTTCCATCGTTATCTGTTCGGACGATACTTCGGGCGAAGAGATAGAGCCCATGGCAGGAAAAGGAAAAACTCTGAAGGAACTGATGGCCTCCCGAGGGAAAGGCCAGTCGTCGAAAGGACAGTCATCGAAAGGGCAGTCCTCGAAGGCACCAACTCCACCACAGGGCAAGACCTTCCCTCCTGTGGCTCCTACGGACACCTCGGAGCTTGGCCTTAAGGTTAATCCCAACCTAAAGAAGAAAAGGCCGGCCGACACTCCTGAGGAGGGCGAGGTGGTTGCCCAGCCGACCAAGCAGCAAAAGACCACTCGCGCGCCAAGGAGCAGAAGGGGCAACTCCTCGGAGAGTCGGGACGAGGAGAATCTTGCGGAGGTACGTGCTGCCCCGCGTGTATGGGGCCCCAGGTTGGAGTTGGATGGGGTGGCCATCCCCTACAATGCTTCGATCCGAGAGTACAACCGAGGCCGGGCGGGATACGTGGCCGAGGCCTTAGAGCAGCCCCTACTCCTTCCTCGGGATATGGAGGCTTATAGGCGGTTCTCTCAGCCTGAGATTTTCCTATCCCTTAAAAGGGATCTCGCGATGGTAAGTAATCCTTTTACTGTTTCATTGATCTATTTGACCTTGTTAGATTAAAGCAATCTTGCTTCGTTTGTAGATTACTCAGCAGGTATTCGTGGCTGAGGAATTTTGCCGCGGCAACAGTAGTCGGGCTGAGGTCGAGACCCAGGCGCGGGCGGAGGTGGAGAAAACCTTGGGGTCCCTCCAGCACGATTACGCTGAACTCATGGACAAGTTCAAGGAGTCGGAGAACCGGCGCAAATCTGCAGATGCTGGTTTGAAGAATGCTGAGGCCCAGGCGGAGGACCAGCGCAAGGAGCTGTTTGCGACCCAGATCAACCTCGCCACCGAGAAACAGGCAGTGCAGGACCTCAAGACTGCTCTGCAAAAGGTCGAGGATGAGTTGCTGCGGGTCAAAGAGGAGGCCCAACTGATCCGAGAGGCCACAGAGGCTGAGAAGAGTGCCGCTCGCCAGCTCGGGGCCGAAGAGACGGAGGCTAGGCTATCCGAGGAGATCCCCGAGGTGTGCAGGGATTACTGCAGTATTTCATGGGCTCATGCTCTCGATGCTGCAGGAGTTCCTGCGGATTCAGCGCTAAGACTGCCCGAGAACATCTTCTATCCTCAGGAGATCCGAGAGAAGCTTGATGACGCCCAAATGGCTTCAGAGCAGGATCTGGCGACGCCTGATGCTGTCCTTGTGCCCGATATGGCGAAGGATCCCGTCGCAGACTCTACCATCGAGGTTCCGCCTCCTCAGCCCGAGCAGAAAGAAGATCCTCCTGCTGAGGCTTAGCCTTCTAGGCTTTTGATCTTTGTACTCTTTTTTTTTTTTTTTTTGACCGAGAGTCGTCCTATTTTCCCGTTCTTTTGTAAGGACCTCTCTTTCTAATGTACTCGGAATATTAATATAAAATGTTCGTTTTGCTCACTATGGATGCACGTCAGTAGCGCTCTTCTTTAAACATTTGCAACTATGTAGATACAGATAAACGGTCAAAATAAAATGGGTTTTTGGGCTGCGCATCTGAGAGTTGCGATGGTGCCAGACTGCGCGCACGTATTAAAATGATTTCCTTTAAGTAATAATCTCCCAATCTATCATAAGCCATAATTTCCCCCAAGTCTGTGGTCCGAGGAGCCATGCAGGACTTAGGTTCTGTTTAAAGCTATGAATAGTTGTCTTAAGTAATAATTTCCCCTAAGTCTGTGGTCCGAGGAGTCATGCAGGACTAGGTTCTGTTTAAAACTTATAAGTAATAATTTCCTCCAAGTCTGTGGTCCGTGGAGCCATGCAGGACTTGGGTTCTGTTTAAAACTATGAATAGTTGCCTTAAGTATTAATTTCCCCTTAGTCTGTGGTCCGAGGAGTCATGCAGAACTAGGTTCTGTTTAAAAGTTATAAGTAATAATTTCCCCCAAGTCTGTGATCCGTGGAGCCATGCAGGACTTGGGTTCTGTTTAAAACTATGAATAGTTGCCTTAAGTATTAATTTCCCCTTAGTCTGTGGTCCGTGGAGCCATGCAGGACTAGGTTCTGTTTAAAACTTATGAGTAATAATTTCCCCCAAGTCTGTGGTCCGAGGAGCCATGCAGGACTTGGATTCTGTTTAAAACTATGAATAGTTGCCTTAAGTATTAATTTCCCCTTAGTCTGTGGTCCGTGGAGCCATGCAGGACTAGGTTCTATTTAAAACTTATGAGTAATAATTTCCCCCAAGTCTGTGGTCCGAGGAGCCATGCAGGACTTGGGTTCTGTTTAAAACTATGAATAGTTGCCTTAAGTATTAATTTCCCCTTAGTCTGTGGTCCGTGGAGCCATGCAGGACTAGGTTCTGTTTAAAACTTATGAGTAATAATTTCCCCAAGTCTGTGGTCCGAGGAGCCATGCAGGACTTGGGTTCTGTTTAAAACTATGAATAGTTGCCTTAAGTATTAATAGTCTGTGGTCCGTTAAGTATTAATTTCCCCTTAGTCTGTGGTCCGTGGAGCCATGCAGGACTAGGTTCTGTTTAAAACTTATGAGTAATAATTTCCCCCAAGTCTGTGGTCCGAGGAGCCATGCAGGACTTGGTTCTGTTTAAAACTATGAATAGTTGCCTTAAGTATTAATTTCCCCTTAGTCTGTGGTCCGTGGAGCCATGCAGGACTAGGTTCTGTTTAAAACTTATGAGTAATAATTTCCCCCCAAGTCTGTGGTCCGAGGAGCCATGCAGGACTTGGTTCTGTTTAAAACTATGAATAGTTGCCTTAAGTATTAATTTCCCCTTAGTCTGTGGTCCGTGGAGCCATGCAGGACTAGGTTCTGTTTAAAACTTATGAGTAATAATTTCCCCAAGTCTGTGGTCCGAGGAGCCATGCAGGACTTGGGTTCTGTTTAAAACTATGAATAGTTGCCTTAAGTATTAATTTCCCCTTAGTCTGTGGTCCGTGGAGCCATGCAGGACTAGGTTCTGTTTAAAACTTATGAGTAATAATTTCCCCCAAGTCTGTGGTCCGAGGAGCCATGCAGGACTTGGTTCTGTTTAAAACTATGAATAGTTGCCTTAAGTATTAATTTCCCCTTATGGAGCCATAGTATGCAAGTCTCGAGGAGCCATAGGAGTTCTGTTTAAAACTATTTAAGTATTAATTTCCCCTTAGTCTGTGGTCCGTGGAGCCATGCAGGACTAGGTTCTGTTTAAAACTTATGAGTAATAATTTCCCCCAAGTCTGTGGTCCGAGGAGCCATGCAGGACTTGGGTTCTGTTTAAAACTATGAATAGTTGCCTTAAGTATTAATTTCCCCTTAGTCTGTGGTCCGTGGAGCCATGCAGGACTAGGTTTGTTTAAAACTTATGAGTAATAATTTCCCCCAAGTCTGTGGTCCGGGGGGCCATGCAGGACTTGGGTTCTGTTTAAAACTATGAATAGTTGCCTTAAGTATTAATTTCCCCTTAGTCTGTGGTCCGTGGAGCCATGCAGGACTAGGTTCTGTTTAAAACTTATGAGTAATAATTTCCCCCAAGTCTGTGGTCCGAGGGGCCATGCAGGACTTGGGTTCTGTTTAAAACTATGAATAGTTGCCTTAAGTATTAATTTCCCCTTAGTCTGTGGTCCGTGGAGCCATGCGGGACTAGGTTTGTTTAAAACTTATTAGTAATAATTTCCCCCAAGTCTGTACGGGTAGTCGGATTTGTCCTTTTGGCGTAACCATTCTTCCCTCGAAGCTAAGTAGGGGGGAGTCATAATCTGCCAAATCTTCTGGCTTCAGGTTCAACCCCTTGTATAGATCAGGGTACATTATCTCCACTGCACTTCCCGAATCCACCAACACCCTTTTCACGTCAAAACCCCCAATTCTCAGAGTGACCACCAATGCATCATCGTGAGGTTGAATAGTTCCTCTCTTATCCTCATCAGAGAACCCCAGTATCAAAGTGCTTCCCTTTTTTGACCTTTTGTGTTCCCTCTGCCTGCTCCCGGAGGGGAGCCGATCAACAGCTAACACCCTGGGGATGGGTGGTCCCGTTCTTCCTGGTGCGGCGAGGATGACATGTATCGTCCCGGTGGGTGGTCTTAAGGTCACGTCCTTTCGAGGCTCTTGTGTTGCTTGGCTGGTGTGGCCACTCGACGGGTGCAGCAGGTGACGTAACTTTCCTTCTCGGACCAACTGATCCAGATGATTCTACAGATTCCTGCAGTCCTCAGTAGTGTGCCCATGGTCTTGATGATAGTGGCAGTACAGGTTTTGGTTACGTTTGGAAGGTTCTCCAACCATCTTTCCCGGCCACCTGAAATAGGGCTCATCTCTTACTTTCTCCAGTACCTGTTGTACGGGCTCTCTGAATACGGCATTCACTGTTTGCGGGTTACTCTGCCCAGCCTGTCGCGAAAAATCTCTCCTCGGCTGACCATGGTTGTGCCGTTCCGACTTGAAATCATTTGCTTTGGGGTGGATAACCTTCTCCTTCCCCCTCCCTTGCAGCTGATCTTCCTCCACTCTTTTGTACTTGTCTATCCTATCCCTCAACTGATCAACGTTGGCAACCGGTTTACCAGTGAGGGATTTCCTTAAGCCATGGTCGGTGGGGAGGTCGCTTTTGAATGTGCTAATAGCGACAGCGTCGTGGTTATCATCCAGGTCATTATATACTTCCCAGTATCTATCGGAGTATGCTTTCAGAGTCTCTCCCTCGTGCATGGACAAGGACAATAGCGAACCGAGGGGCCTGGGGACTCTGGTGTTGGTGATAAAGCGAGAGCAGAAATCCCGAGTGAGCTGCTTGTAAGAGCTTATGGAATTTGTCTTCAAGCCGTTGAACCACCTCATCGCCATTGATCCCAAGCTGGACGGTAAGATTTTACACATAAGGGCTTCATTTTGCGAGTATATCGCCATCTTTTGGTTAAATTGACTCACATGCTCTACCGGGTCTGATCGACCGCTATAGATGGCGAATGCTGGTTGGTTGAACCGTCGAGGCAGCTCAGCCCCTTCAATTCTATACGTGAAGGGGGACCTTGAAACCTGATCCAACGCCTTCTTCATGGCGTCGTTTCCCGAATCCTTACTAGATGTGCTCTCATATTTCCGCACAAGGCGTGGTTCCTTTTCGTAGGTAAAGGTTTCGCTTGGGGGGGTCCTTGACCTCCGTCGGTAACTCACATCCTCCGCATTAGAGGACTTGTCTGAGTCTGAAGGAGATCGCCTTCGCTGTGCTCGTCGCAGCTTCCTCTTCAGATCATCTATCTCTCGCTGCATGGCCTGGTGACTATTTCGCTTCTGGGACACGTGACTACCTATCTGAGTGTGACTCTGGCTTGTCCGGATAGTATGCGCACTTCCCTCACGATTTCCCCTGTGGCCTGGGTTGACGGGGTTATTTTGCCTCTGGGACTCGGCGGGTTGTGTCTGTTGGGAGTCAGCCTGGTGAGGATTCTCCTGGTGCGGATTCTCCTGGTGCGGACCTAGTTCTGCCATGCTTGACCGTTGTGCTAGCTGATGCTCTAGTTCTTCCCACAGACGGTGCCAATTGTGGTTGCACGATTTTCCCGGCCCAAATTCAATTGATCAGGCCCTGGCCCAAAGCACAACCCACAATAAATATTTGTAGAGGATGGGTCAAAGAACTTGGTCTCAGTGAGTCTATTCGGTCCGATATATGGATAGCATTGTTGCAGAAAATAAAAACACCAGGATGGATCTCTCACGTATAAGTTTATTTCTTCAGTTCCTCATACAGAATTTTTCGTCCCCTTCTTTGAGGGACTCCACTACATTATATAGTTCCCTTCCTCTCATCTCAACCTTACACCTGTTGATCATCTAAGCATCTACTTGAGTGCCTGTCCCATCAGACGCCCTCATCTCTCCCCATGTGAGTTGCAGAGGCCAAGGCGGTACTGTTCAGGGGTCATTTCCTCATTAATGCGGCCAAGAGGGTGGTTGGGGCGCAATTAATGTGGTGGTAGCTCTCCCTGGGATATTTTGGATTTTATTCATTTTATATGTTGAGAGGGTGAACTGAGTTGGCTGGGGAGAGTTCCCCGTCTGGACTTCGTGACGTCCGAGGAGGAGTTGCTCCTCGGAAAGGTTACCTCCTCGTTATTGGGATTGAATAGTGCTTCATGTGTGGTTTTTCTTCGGGCAGGACGCTCCTCGGACGGGCCTGCTTTTGGAGTAGCCCATTATTTCTGGGCCAGGCCCCACAGTACTAATTTTAGCAATTTTGTTCAATAAAATTACATTTTGCCCCCCTTAACAATGTCATCAATTTTTTTAAGAGTAATTTTATAGTCACACATTTTTTTACAACATTTTTACAAACTATTGAGGTAGTAAATTCTTATTGGTTCGCACACTTGCATCACTTTTTACTTATCAATAACCACTCACCACATTAACAATTGGTAAAAAATTTGTAGTTTTAGAATTTTTCACCTTTTAAAGGCTATAAAAATTAATAGATTAAATTTAAAACAAAATATACAAGTCTAAAAAAATTAGTTCAATAACTAAAATTACCAATAATAAAACTAAAAAAAATTAAGCTCAATCAATCTATTTTATCAAAAACAAACAACTTGGCCATTTAAAAAGTTTTAAATAAAAATCCTTAGTGATAAAGTAATAGAGTCAAAGGTCGGAATTGCCGCATACAACTAACAGTAGAGCCATAGGTAGGGATTGAACCACAAATTTCTTATTTAACCATCAGAGATTTTGCCAGTTTAATTAACTGGAACCCCCACGTCTTTGAAATTATAACAAAATCATTAGAGCAATCTTAGTTTAATAATTTTTTTTAAAAGTTAGACGCAATTAAAAAATTTCAATATATATATAAATATACTAGTCGCTAACCCGTGCAATGCACGGGGAAGCTATTAAATATGAGTTTTAAAATATTTTTGTTAATTTTTTTGCCATTGACAATTTTATTTTTTAATTGTGGTATTTTAAAAAATTATTTCAAATATTCAAGATACCATTCAAACATGAATATTGTGGTAGCTTAAATGTTTATAAATAGGAGATGATATTAATGATATAGTATATGTAGCAATTATACAAGATACCGTTCAAACATGAATATTTATAAATATAAAAAGAACAATTGTGATCAATTGAAACACAAAATATAGCTAAAGAAGTTTCAATCACTCAAACTACTCATTTGTACTCACCTGCTATACTTATTCTCCAAATTTGACATAAAAAAAGAAGGGCAATATCTTGAGCCTATAACTAATGCTGTGGCCTCTCTATACACAATTCTAGTATAATTGAGACATTTTTTTCAAGACTCACTGATTGAAAAACTTACAAATTATTTTCAAGAACATGCATTAAATATGCAACAATTAAAGAGTTTCCTTAACCATGAAACATTCACACCTATCGTGTTTAAAATGAAGCTCTTGTAATTCTAAAAGCAAAGCCAGAAAAGAAAATGTAATTAATAACCTCCAACTCAGATATTACTTTTCTTCGATTCTAATCTAACTAATGTTATTTCTAAAAAAATTCAAGCTGTGTTAATAAAGAAAAAAATCAATAATTCTACAAATTCCATTAGTAAAATTCTACCACAACACAAAAAATTCTACCAATTTTAATACAAATCAAACTTATATTCACATAGTCCATAGATTAAAGATTATCTAGCAAATATAAAACAAAAGAATCCATCTTAGTAAATCATTTCATCTTAGTATATGTATAGGGCATAGATACTATCTAGTTCTGATTTAGTTCCAAAGGCAAAGAAGTAGATTGGAAAATAAAATTTAGTCCTAGCCCCTTTCCAATTTGGCTTAGACATTTTCTCTTACATTTTGAATGTGATCCAAGGATAAGCCAAAATCTAAACCATATTAGCTATATCACAAGATCAAAGTGAATCCTCTGCAAAGATGAATTTTATGCCTCTAAGCAAAATCAATTTTCATCAAACAACTATTGCTATACAAAAGTTTTGCCAAATACTCTTTGCCCTCCCAAATCACTCTTTAAGACCAATATATTCAATCACTTAAATCTTCCCTTACCTGTGACCACTAAAAACCTTTGTCCCTTTCACAAACACTTTCATAGGTCTTTTCTTTTAATGTAAGCTCAAAATAAAAATAATAGTGCAATTGTAACTGATGTAATCTATATAAAACAAAAAAAGTTCAATATAACAAAAAAGTTCAATGTAACAACAGTGCTTAGCAGAAGCAACGACTTAAGGAAAAAGGTTAAAAAATTTTATTGATAATAAAATGTTGTACAAAGTATTTCCCACGTCTGTTTTGATTCAATACAGTACGCATATGTTGCCACACCTCTCATATGAGTTTAAGGAAAACGGTAGAATACCACAAGAAAGACTCTACAACATAAACAGTTGCTCTAATTAGAAGAATCTTAGGCAAGCAAAGAGCCTACTCCGGTGAAAGAGAGTCTGTAGTCTGTAGGGTTTTTAGTTTATGAATTCATAGATGAAATTTCTAATCGGGTTTGGGTTGAAACATATATTTAATAGAGTTTTAATTAAACTAAATTATTGTAATAACAATCTAAAATAAAAAGAATCTAAAAAAGAAAATTGTGGAAGTTATATGTATATATATATATATATATATAGATTATATACACACGTTAACATTTTCTTTTTCTTTTTTTCTTTTTTTTTTTACAATCAGACAATAGGACACATATGTTAACACGAATCTACACGTACATGTGTTGACTCTTGACTGTATTATGAAAAATAAATAATAAAAAAAGAGTCCAATTATGAATTAGTATTCATTTACTATTGGCCTTTAACAAAAAAAATCTTGCTGACATCTCCAAATTTACAATAATTTTTATATACAATCGTACAACTGGGACGGTGGAAGACAATGATAGAATCGTACGATTTTTATTTTTATTTTTTTATTGTTCTTTTAAATCACTATCTGCCTGTTTTCTCCTTTTATGGGTCTAAAAAATGTGAGTTCATTTGGATATGAAGAAATGGTTAGGTAACCAAAATTTTGAAAAATAGTTGCCTTGTTGAGTTCATTGTGAATGCTAGTAAGGGCACATGTTAGGTGCATTTAATAGTTAATTAACTTTTTATACAATTTTCAAAACGATAAGTCAATTCATGCACAATTATTAAGAAAAATACACATAACTATGATTTATTTATGTATATAAACTAATAAATGGATCATAGATACTTGTATTTTTCTTATCAATCAAAAATATTTATTTTATTTAAAACTCTAAAACGAGATAAAACCAGAGTTGACAGTAATTTTATTAAAGGTATATAAGTATATAACCATAATATAAGCAGTTGACAGGAAAAAAAAGTTTAAATTGTGTACAAAAAAGTTTTTTTTTTTTTTTTTTGAGAAAAAAAGTTTAAATTTAGTTAAAGGATATAATTATTTCTGCCTCTAAGCTAAGTTATAATAATTAATGCATGTGACCCCACATATATCTCTACGTTTTACTCAATCGTAAGTCATACAAAACTGGACTCCCTTGTTAGGAAAAAATGATCGTACAAAAATCATATACTAATCTTTACTCATTAATTTCCATGACCTAGTCCATGGAACAATCTTCCACAAAAATAAAAAATAGTCCATGGAATAAATCAAACAAAATTGTAGAAAATTTCAAGTAAGGTATACATTAAATTAGTTGGCAAACCACAAGATTAGGCCAACCTGAAGGCTTTTTTTTTTTTTTTTTTTTTTTTTTTTTAATTTAGTAAATTTTGAGGTAAAACATATGGTTTAAAAATGAGATAAATATATATTATTACGTAAAATTTCGAATTTACTTATAGTTACTTCAAATACATTATTTTTTTTTTTTTGCTAAATCAAATACATTATTTTGATAATCAATAGGACAAGTTTTTCATCAAATTAATTTGGAAGGAAAGTTCCTTTAACACATTATATGTTAATTTAAAAGACTATCCATATACAGTCACATGACTTTACTTAATAGTTATGTGATTCCTTAAATTAATTTAGTGAATACGTGAATTAATATGTATCAATGATTTTATGAATTTTCACATATTATTATTATTATTATTATTTGAGAAACAAACACACGCACATCCAAAGAAGAGGAAAATGAGTTATAACATAAAAGCACACCATAATTTCACTCAAAAGCTATGGTAACTTTTAAGGGAGGGTGGGGCAAGTTATATTACACACAATACACTCTCTTAAGCAATTTTCACATATTATGTTGAAGGATATTATTTAGGAAACCTCAAATTATATCTTCTTCTTCTTTTAACATAAATCCAAAATTATATTTCATATACATCCCTTCCAAAATTAAAATTTTAGAGTCTAGTGTTTATTCAAAAAATTAGTCTTTAATTTAAGTGACTGACTAAGATAATATTAGTGACCGACTTAGATGAAAACTTATAAAATTTTGACATATTAACAATTTAAAAAAATGTTTTAAAATGGTTTGTAACCATATCATTACTAAATGAAAAATTGGTTTTGATTTGATTCTACAGATATAAAAACATTGACCCCTATATGTCATAACTGTACAAAGATTTGATTTATCGAAACAATTTAGGAAACACAAATTCAAATTCAAATTCATCCCTGTAATTTTAAGAACCAGCAGTATCACTATTTAATTTATCAAGTAAAAAAAAAAAAAATCCCAAAAGGTCAAAACATTAAATAATAATAATAAAAAAAATGTGAGAGCTACCCACCCCCACCCAATCTACTTTGATTTTTCTATTATCTTTCTCTCTCTGTGTCTCACTCTCTCACTGTTCATTCTCTCTCTCTCTCTCTCTCTCTATCTCTTTGTATTTCACACACACACTCTCACAAATAAAAATCAAATGCCACGAAAACAAAATCCACTGAAATTAAATTTCCCACGAGACCATTGAAAGCAACTTTGTTGTTGTGGTGCTGTTGGTGTTGGTGTGTGGGTGCTTTCAAAATCAGAATCTCTTTTCACACACCGATACTTGTTCTTCTTCTTCTTTGAAGAACCCAAAAAAGCCTCTCTCTCTCTCTGTGAGAGATTTTGTGTGTTTTTTATTGGATAATTTTTTTGTATGTGTAATTTAGATTTGGAGGCAGAGCATTTGGGAATAATGCGGGAGAGCCAGCGATTTTTGGTGGTTTTAAACCCGATCGGAAAATCGCCGGCGATTTGATGGAATCGGAGCTCTTGGAGTTTGAGTTTTTCGCGATATTGAAACTTCATGGAGGTAATGATTTGGTGTGGCACATGTACGGTACCCAGATTTCGATTCCTTACCAAGCTTCGCTTCGCCATCGTTATTTACGAGGTAAGCTCTGCCATTTTTTTGGGAATTTTCGGTGCTCTAAGAAATTGAAGCTGTAGGGTTTAGTTTTTAGTTTTTTTATTTATTTTTTTAATTTTTAATTTTTAGGATTATAGGCTGTGTTTGGTTGCCGAGAAAGTGTGGGAAAGTAGTAGGAAAAAATTGGGGGGTGTTTTCGGAACTGACACTATACTTGAGCTTCATTTTGTGTTTTTTTTGGGAACCAAACGCGGAGATTTAGGGTTTAAAATTAACTGATTTTGTTTGGGAAAAGAACTTTGCCTTTCCTTTTCTTTTCTTATTTTTTTGCTGTTTGGATTTTGTTATATTTATTTCTATTTTTGGATTTTTTATTTGTTATTTATGGAAAATTAGTGCTTGAGTTGGCAAATTTGTTAGAGGAGAAATTGCACTACTTGATTTTGCTTGGGTTTTTAGTATGTGCTTTGTTTTTAGCTACTTTGAGTTCAGTTTTCTTAGATCTGTTCTTTTTCATAATGGAAAGAGGGAAAAATAAAACTGAACTATGTTTGTAATGATTATTTGTTAGATTTATGTTTCACCTTAAATTCAGGTTTTTGATTGTGTTCATGTTTTCATTCTGTTTAGAATGCCCAGATGAAAATTTTGTTAGATATATCTGCATTCTTATTAGTTTTATGTTTCATCTTAAATTTCGTTTTTGGATTGTGTTTATGTTTACCTGATTAGTATAGAATGCCCAGATGAAAATTTTTCTAATTTTGTGATTTTTTTTTTTTTTTTGGTGGTTACTTGCTTTCTGCTTCAGATTTTCTTGATTTTGGTATGGTTGGACGCTGCTAGTGGAAAATTCCTAGAGCATCAACAGCAATGGCAAGGCCTAGAACGGGAAAACGAGGAAAACATTGCATCACACTCTTGTATCCATGACCAGATAATTGAACAGAGGCGGCGACCTGGTCTCAAGGTTTATTCCGTTACCCCACAAGTTTATAAGGAGTCAGATACCTCAAAACCACTTCATCAGAAAGGTAGGGCATTGCTTGAACTTCCCAAATCCCCTGTGAGGAAAAAGGATGCGAAGCAGCCTATTAGAATATATTTAAATTATGATGCCGTTGGCCACTCGCCAGACAGAGATTGTCGACGTGTTGGTGATGTTGTGAAGGTGAGTGTTAACATTAAACTGGTATACTCTGTTGTGTACATGGCCCATGCCAGTAAAACTTATGTTGGTTTGCTCATTTACCTGTTTCTTTAAACAGCTTGGTGAGCCTCCTGCGACTATTCATCCCAGGTCTCCTTCTTGCAATCCTCATGGTGAGCCTCCAATTTTTGGTGACTGCTGGTATAACTGCACCTTGGATGATATTTCTGGGGAGGACAAAAAGCATCGTCTTCGCAAGGTTTGATTTTGTTCTTTGTTTAGTTACTCTTATTTTGCGCTTTAAATTCTGATGAAGTTTGTATCAGTTTTCTTTGTGCAATGATTTGTGTCCTTCCTCTATCACTGTATGGCCATGGGCATTGTCATTTACATCACTCTTTTGGAGAGTTTTTCATTGAACAGGAAAACTTATCCTCTGAAAGCAACTTATTGCAGGCTTTGGGTCAGACAGCGGACTGGTTCAGGAGAGCCCTATCTGTTGAGCCTGTGAAAGGGAATCTGCGGTTAAGTGGATATTCTGCCTGTGGACAAGATGGAGGAGTACAGCTTCCACGTGAATATGTTGAAGGTATCTTCATCGCAATTGAGTAGCTTTTGTGGAGCTTATACCTTTCTGGTTTCTACGGGTGCTTCTTGTTATGTTGCTAATTAACTAACATTCTTTTTATTCGCTGCTTTTCCTCAGATGGTGTTGCTGATGCTGACTTGGTTCTTTTGGTGACTACAAGACCTACCACTGGCAACACTCTTGCGTGGGCAGTAGCATGTGAACGTGATCAATGGGGCCGTGCTATTGCTGGTAATTCTTTAATGTGACATCTTTTGGTCTGGAGTGTTATCTAACTGTTGCATGTGATAGAAGTCTGAAATTGGAGCCAATGGTTCTTTATTTTTTTTGTAGGACATGTGAATGTTGCTCCTCGCCATTTGACAGCTGAAGCAGAGACTTTACTTTCAGCCACTCTCATACATGAGGTCAGTTGGTTGTATATATTAAATTCGATGAGTATTGGAAGTAGTGTTTTGTGCTCTTCAACATGTTTTTGATCTGTTGCAGGTTATGCATGTTCTTGGTTTTGATCCCCATGCCTTTGCTCATTTTAGGGATGAAAGGAAAAGACGACGTAGTCAGGTAAATTGTACTTGTAATTTTAGATCCACAATAGAGAGATAAAGACAAGAAAATTAATTTGTATTGTTTTTGATCCGCACATTTTCAAATAGTAAATTGGAGTAATTACCACACATGCCCAGGTAGTTGATATCTACAATTTTACTTGCCCAAAAATAAAAAGGTTTCTTCATTTGCCATATTCAAGTAAGCAAGATGCAATGAATTTGCAAGAAAATGATAAGTCCTCTTGCCAATATAACCTGATTTTTGTGCCTTAACACTCTTAGCACATTTGCCTTGATATGGTCAATTAAATAGAAAATTTTGATATTTTGTCAACCACTCATATGCAGCTTTATGAAATAAATACAATAAATTTTGACCTAAAATTTCTGCTTAGTTGTTGGTTTTTATGATAATTACAATGGCATTGGGTCAGCATTCTAATAAAGTTTTATTCTTGCATTTTGACATGAAGTTACTTTAAAAATTAAAATATGAACTTGGAAAATGAAAGCCTCAAGTGTTGCTTATATGCTTGCCTGAAAATGAATGCTATGGAACCTTCGTTTTTGTTCCTTAGTTTATAGATATATCTTGTCTTTTCGGTCTTCAGTATGAAAGACCATTAATGTCTATTGTTATAATTCTAGTCTTCTACATCTAAAGGTTCATTGGCACTCACTTCTGGAACCTTATTGTCACTTCTCATCTACAGGTTACAGAACAAATTATGGATGAAAAGCTTGGACGGATAGCAACACGTGTGGTGCTTCCACGTGTTGTAATGCACTCCCGATATCATTATGGGGTAATTGTCAAAGTTTTTTATGATGCAGTGAATTGATCTCTTGCTTATTAATCCACATTGTTGAATGGCATTTTGTTTGATGTTTTGTTAATTTAAATTTCCTCTATATGATTTATGAATGTTTCATGGCAGGCATTTTCTGAGAATTTTACTGGTTTAGAGCTAGAAGATGGAGGAGGACGCGGCACATCAGGTTTTCTTTTATTTCTTTTCTTATGAAGTTTGTCCCAGAATCTTGCAGAAGTGGTTTACATTTTGGTGTATAAGTTATCCAAAAACCTTTTTGTCATAGAAAATATGATATTTATGGAGGATGACATTTAGTTGGTTGATGTGAGCTTAATGTTTTTAAAATATAGGGAAGTAATTAGGACAGCAGCATCTTTTACTTTTTGACAAATACCTCATTTAATGAAATTGAATATGTGATTAATCGTTTAACAACTTGCTTGCAGGATCTCACTGGGAAAAAAGACTTCTGATGAATGAAATTATGACGGGTTCAGTGGATACAAGATCAGTAGTTTCAAAAATGACACTTGCTTTATTAGAAGATAGTGGATGGTACAAGGCTAATTATAGTATGGCAGACCGTCTTGATTGGGGTCGCAACCAAGGAACTGAATTTGTCACCTCCCCTTGCAATCTCTGGAAGGGGGCATACCATTGCAACACAACGCAGTTGTCAGGCTGTACATATAACAGGGAGGCAGAGGGTTACTGCCCTATCGTAAGTTATAGCGGAGATCTCCCTCAGTGGGCTCGTTACTTTCCGCAGGCTAACAAAGGTGTGGTCTTATTTGTCATTTACCTCATATGTAGTGATAATATACTCATCAACTTCTCATTGTGCTTTGTTTTACGCATGCAATTACCAACTGGAATCACCAAAAAAAGAAAAGAAAAGATGGAATTTTGCTTGATAATTTGATTTAGAACCCTTCAAGAATAAATATGACCCAAAGCCCTGTATAATGAACGACAAACAAAATAATATCTAGGTTTCTATGGAACTGAAAAAATTATTCTTGATCCTGTATATACTTAAGATAAAATAGTATAGCTTAGTGCAACCAATTTCTAATTGAAAGCATTGTGATGTGTCTGGTACCCCTTCTCTATGCTAACCAGTAAAGTTGTAACTCACCAAAATATTGATGCTAGGGAGTGAGATCCCTTGGTTGGACGGTCATCATTTCCACTGACCTGACAATATTGAAATCTTTTAGTTGGTATCATTGATGATAGTACCCATAACTCTTTTGGTGGTATGCAAATAAATTAAATCCATGCATTCTTCATTTCAAAGCATATGCTGATCCATTTTATGGATTTCAATATCAGGTGGCCAATTGGTCGGTTTGGATCACTAATGTAAAGTTCTGTTATCTTTCTACAATTGCAGGTGGGCAGTCCTCGTTGGCTGATTATTGTACGTACTTTGTTGCTTACTCTGATGGATCATGTACAGACACTAACAGTGCACGAGCACCGGACAGAATGCTGGGTGAAGTGCGGGGGGGTAACTCTAGGTCAGATTTGTGGTTGGAACTTTCTTAACTAGCTCTATAAAGCTTGATATAAGCTTGATATGCTATATAATGTAGTTTAAACCTTAAGTACCATTGTTCATGAATTTTCTCTTTTCAAAATCTAGGTGTATGGCCTCGTCATTAGTGCGTACAGGGTTTGTACGTGGTACTATGACCCAAGGAAATGGTTGTTATCAGCACAGGTGCAGTAATAACTCACTAGAGGTATGATTTGGAGCTTCAATATATATATATATAGTATCTACAATGCACTTAAAAAACTATGAACTAAACAGAAAGCCCTATATGTTGATTTCTCTGTTGGATTTGATGCCATGTTCGAGCCTTCTGTCACCGCTGTGGAGAGATAAGGTCAAATAAAATATAGACAGAACTTTGAATGTGTGTTTGGATGAGCTTGTTTTGTTTATTGTGTAAGTACAGCTGCCATTACAAATGAAAGCCTAATTAGATCCTAGAATGCTTGACATAGGAAATTGTCAAAATTAGCCCTCAAGAATAGGTAGCTTGATGGTGACTGCATTTTGTCTAGCGTTCTTTTGTTCCTGGTTTGATGCAGGTTGCCTTTCCATATGTCCACACCAGTTTTCTGTGTATCTAAACCTAAATAGGTGGGCTTGTCATTGATAGCAAACACCCCTCCTTGGACAAATTGGGGAACTTTGAATTAAATGCACGTCCATAAATAGGGATTGAAGTTCATATCAAAGTTACACATGATTATATACAATCCTGCATTTGCAGTGCAAGAGTTTCTTATGAAAATAGAACAACTGTGTGAAGACTGAAGGAGGGGAGTTAGGCATGGGTCATGGGAGTGAATGAAGTGTGGCAACTGTGTTCTGATGATTTGAGCTGCTAAGTTAGCAGAAATCCATCAAATTTCTATGTGATGACCTGGATAAAAATAAATATAAAGAAGGCCACAACTGCTCCTGCTATTTACAGCAATTAGTGGGGCGAAGATTCATTTTTGGATTTAATTGTTTTCTATCTTTTACTGCAGTATTTCTCCCATTGTAATTCTAATAATATACTTTTCAGGTTGCCGTGGATGGTATGTGGAAAGTATGTCCGGAAGCTGGTGGACCAATTCAGTTCTTGGGCTTTAATGGTAATTATACTGTTCTATGTACTGAATGTTTATATCACAGAATCTATTTCTTCCCGGACATCTTTAAATAAATTTTGATGTCTGTCTGTAGGTGAATTGATCTGCCCTGCATACCATGAGCTATGTAGTACAGGCCCAGTTGTTGGATCTGGGCATTGTCCCAATTCGTGTACTTTCAATGGAGACTGTGTTGATGGAAGGTGTCATTGCTTTCTAGGGTTTCATGGTCACGATTGTAGTCAACGTGAGCCTTTATTTCTCTCTTTTCCTACTTTGTAGTTACTATTCAAAATTTAATATTATTTTTCCACACTTCTCAGCTATCTTTGATTTGCTTTCAACTCTAAATTGCTCTTTTTTACAGGAACCTGCCCAAGCAATTGTAATGGGCATGGCAAATGCCTCTTTAATGGGGTTTGTAAATGTGAAAACGGATACACAGGCATTGACTGCTCCACTGGTAAATAAATAACCTATTTTGCTGACTATTTCTTTGTTCAATTATGGTGAAACTGCAAGGAACCTACTTTTGGTGGCTTTCATGTTTTCATGGTTGATATTATTAGTAATCAATCATCCTTTCTCAAAAAATCGTTCTGTTTATGGGGGAAAACAAATAATGATGGCAATGCCATCCATAGCACTGGCTCGTATAAGTGAAACTCTGTATCAATGTTGAGACCATTGTTACTTAAGTTACAGATAAAGATGAGACCCACTTCATTCCAGGGACTTCTGAAATTTATCTTGCAACATTTGTTAGTGTCTTAAGGCACAGATCTGTTGGAAGAATGGCCAACTTTTAAAGGATGATTACCTATCCTTAGTGTAAGGGTCAGTTGATTTGAGTTGAGCTTACCTTTGAGATGAGTTCTATCTCAAAGCTCATGGTTCAACTATTGCATGTATCATAACCATAGCCAACTCAAGTGTGGTGGCACAGTTTTTACACATAAACACAAGCCAGGTGAAGGGGTTTGGACCAACTTTCCTGGCTTCATAAGTGTCATTGTTTTATCCTTTTTTTTTTTGATAAGTAACGAAAATTTTATTAAACAAAAGAAAACAGCCAACCCGAGTACATTGGGGATGTACTATGGGGGCATAAATCAATAACCAAGGTTACAACGATCAAATAAAACAGGAAGGGAAGAACAAGAAAAATGACAAAATACCACACTCCAATCCAGGAGTGTGTAAAAAAAAAGACTTAAACTCTAACATACATAGAGCGTTCACATCCCTCAAAGCTTCTAGCATTCCTTTCGCACCAAATACACCATAACAGGCAATGAGGCACAATTCTCCACAACTCTATATTTCTATGCCGTCCAAACTTACCCTGCCAAGATTCAAACAACTCAATAAACTTCTGAGGCATAACCCAATGAATTCCAAACAAACAAAACACCAACGACCACATCTCACAAGCAATGGGGCAATGAAGAAGAAGATGATCAACTGACTCCCCACACTTCTTACACATATAGCACCAATCAAGAACTAGCACACGTCGTTTGCGGAGGTTATCTGTTGTTAAAATCTTACCTAAGGAAGCAGACCATGAAAAGAAAGCAACCCTTGGAGGAACCTTCGATTTCCAAATTATTTTCCAAGGAAAAGATAAGATGGTAGGAGGGTAGAAAGAAAGATAGAATCCTTGAACCTCAAACCCTCTACTCCTTGCTGGTTTCCAACAAACCCGATCTGGACCTAAACCCCGTACCGTCGTAGAGTAGACCATATCCATAAACAGATCAAAGGATTCTTGTTCCCAATCCTGTGGAGGACGACGAAATTTAGCATCCCAATGAATTCTCCCACCAGACCAACACATAACCTCCGCTACTGAAGAATCCTTTGTTCTACTAATACAATAAAGTTCCGGAAAAGCCTCCTGGAGAGTACGTTCACCACACCACACATGCTTCCAAAACTTCACTCTAGTACCATCCCCCACATCAAAAAGGAGTTTAGAAAAACTCATCCAACCACTCCTAATATGTCTCCACAAACTAACACCATAAGCACTGGTCACCTTTTTCGTGCACCAACCACCCCAATCATTCCCATATTTCACCTCAATAACCCTCCTCCATAGAGCTTCGGTCTCCATACCATACCTCCATAACCATTTTCCTAACAAGGCAGAATTAAAACTCCTCAATCGTCTAATACCCAACCCCCCAACCTGCAGCGGCTTACAAACCTGAGCGCAACTGACTAAGTGTAATTTAGGTTCACCATTAATGCCACTCCACAGAAAATCTCGTTGTAGCTTCTCCATACGATTAGCCACCTTCCCAGGTAAAGGCAAAAGGGAAAGGAAATATGTAGGTAAGGAGGAAAGAGTACTTTTAATAAGAGTTACCTTACCCCCCTTAGAGAGATACAACCTCTTCCACCCTGCTAATCTCCTTTCCATCTTCTCCAAAACAGGATTCCAAACTGACAACTCCTTAAATTTAGCTCCTAACGGTAGCCCCAAATATCTTAATGGAAGAGAGGATTGCCGACAACCCAACATCCCCACCAAAACATCCATATTATGCACCACCCCTATAGGAACCAACTCAGATTTCCCCAAATTAATCCTTAAACCTGAAACCTCCTCAAATCTAGCCAGAATTGCTCTCAAGCTAGCTATTTGCGTAGGATCAGCATCACAAAAAATAAGAGTGTCATCAGCAAATAAAAGATGAGACACCATCACTGAGTTACCAGCTGTATTACCAACAGAGAAGCCTGAGAATTGACTAGTAGTAGCAGCCACATCCAACATACGACTCAAACCCTCCATAACAATATCAAAAAGCAATGGAGACAAGGGGTCCCCTTGCCGAATCCCCCTAGAATTACCAAAGAAATCAAAAGGACTACCATTGAACAGGATGGAAAATTTAACAGTAGAGATGCAACACATTATCCATTTTCTCCATTTCTCTGAAAACCCACATCGCTGAAGGTGTCATTGTTTTATCCTTGCATGCACATGATGCTCTTTCTTTATATTATTGCAATCAGTTATGTAGTCTGTTAACATTGTTCTTTGGCATAATATGCAGCCATTTGCGATGAACAATGCAGCCTTCATGGAGGGGTCTGTGATAATGGAGTCTGTGAATTCCGTTGTTCAGACTATGCAGGTTACACATGCCAAAACAGCTCCATGCTCTCCTCTAGTCTTTTAGTTTGTAAAAATGTGCTCGAAAGTGATATATCTGGACAGCACTGTGCACCTAGTGAACCAAGCATACTGCAGCAGCTAGAGGAAGTCGTTGTGAAGCCCAACTACCACCGATTGTTCCCTGGTGGTGCCAGGAAGTTATTTAATTTCATTGGCAGCAGCTACTGTGATGCAGCAGCTAAGCGCCTTGCGTGCTGGGTGAGTTGCCTCTCTCTCTCTGGTTTTATTTGGTTCATGAAAGAACCTTACAGCATACACACGTACATGACCTCACTCAACAAACAACTGATAAAATCAACTGGTGAAGAGCTTATTACTTATTTTTATGAATCTAATCATGCCATAAGTTTTGGTTGGTAGATAGAACTTCTTAGCATAAACTGAATTGGACAAAAGCTTCACTTTACATAACCACCCATAAAATCAAGTAGGGATTATGGTTGTGATCATCTTTAGTTTATGCCAAATCCTCCAGTCACGTTTTACAGAGGTTCACATAGTGGCATCACTGGTTTCTTAATGAAGATGAAATTAGTTGAATCTCTCACTTTTAAATATGAAAAATTGTCACCCTTGTATGCTTTAATTCAGCTCATCTATATACATGTGTGTGTGGTCTCTAAATGGCTTTCTAATGTGCGGGGAATACCATATATTTCTAGTTACATCTTTAATAACTATTGCCTTGTTTTACTTGTAGGGCTTTAGGATTTCTTGTTTTTTGTAGCTTTACACTCATGCATACATATTCATATAGATAGTCTCATTTTTAATTTTTGGCTATTTTAAAACACTTAATTGGTCACTATATCTGCTTGACTAAAAAAGTTTTGACATTTACCAGATCTCAATCCAGAAGTGTGACAATGATGGTGACGACAGGCTTCGTGTATGCCATTCTGCATGTCAGTCGTATAATTTAGCATGTGGAGCATCACTTGACTGCTCAGACCAAACCCTCTTCAGTAGTGAGGAGGAAGGTGAGGGGCAGTGCACTGGCTCCGGGGAAATGAAACTCTCATTGGTTGATCGTGTGCTCAGTATTTTCTTTATGAGTAACAATTCCTGGAAAGGAACGTCTGTAAAAAATAGGCAGCTTTAGTTTTTCTGTTTTCCCCTTCTTTTTTGGGTTAATTTTTTGGTCGGTTGTTCAATTTGGGCTTGTAATTTTCTAGGGTTTATTGTAGGAAAAAAAGGTTTCATGTAAAAGTCACAAGCCTTAGGTGTAGTGTTTCCTTCCACTTCGCCCAATATTATGAGAAATTGGGTGGGAAGGTTGCTTGGGCTTTCAAAGCTGAAAGCCACTTGTAGAGAAAGTTTGAGGGTAAAAAAATGGAAAAAGAAAAAGAGAAAAAAAGAAAGAAAGAAAGCTTTGTTGAGTGAACAGAGCTTTTTGGCCGAAGGCCATGAATGAAAGTAAAGAAAAAGCTTCATGTTGTATTGTTTTTGTCTCATATCCTCTCTTTACTTGACCAGATTTTTCTTTCCATCGTTGGCATTTGAATGGTGTGCATTGTGAATGTGATCTAATTAAGGCTAAGAAACTGGTTCCAGGAATATATGTAAGTTATGCATTCAATGGGTCATGAAGTCGCGACCTTACACTACATTTAAGACTTATAGCATAAGGTGCCAGTTGAGCTGGAGTTCGTTGACACTATGAATAATTTTGATCGCATTATGACAACATTTCTTCATGACTGAGAGCAAGTAAAATCAATACCAAATCTTGGCTTATAATTGTATAGGACCTGAAGCAATATATTTTCGAACTGATATTATAAGTTATCTTCAAAGTTAAAACTAAGAATCTGGATCCAAATAACATCATAATCTTGTTCTCGCACATGTTTTATATTTGATATTGGCCCAGATTTCTGTTATGCCATAACTCAAGTTTTCTGTTAATATCTTGATAGTAGAAAGTAATCGCTAATTACAACGTTATAGACTAAATCAATCTAGCTTCGTCTTGGGTTGTTCCTTTACTATTAAAAAATGAATGCTCTTATAATTCCAATTTAGAAATGGAGTTAGATGCTAAGGTTGTTGTAGACATGGTGTCTAACTTTACAGTGCTACTTTCTCTTGCGACCGATTGCAAAGAGTTCATGGGCAGGATTCCTTAACCCCGTCTTAAATAACTAGAGGGAAATATTTATCACGTTAAGATGAGGCATGAATGGACTATGATAGAGCTGTGAGAGTCTTTATCATTGCTTCTAAAGTTCATTTGAAGATTTTTTTTTTCAAACCAAAAAAGCCTCTTCATAATTCTAATTTCAGCGTTATATTTGCTTCCTCAAATGGAACTATTCATGGTCGGCACTCATTACATGATGTGACGTCTTTCGAGAGTACAAGTGACATGTCACTAGTAATGGTATTCATTGTGATTTATGGTACGTTATGTCTGTGATTTGAATCCAACTTTTTCTTTTGGTCCATTATCTATTTATCTCACAATTTATTTAGGGTGTGTTTGGATACCGTTTATTTTGTTGAAATTGAAAAATTATTACTAAAAGTACTGTAGATAACGGTAAGAGTCAGTTGAAATAGTACAGTGAGACTCATGAATAGTGTTAAAAAGTACAATAAGGCTCATGAATAATTAAAAAAAAAAACTAAATAGTAAAATAATTTTAATTTTTTATTCTTAGCCAAATGCATGATTAAATGATGATTGCTTGCAATCAATTCACCTCCATTTACATCTCAAGCCATTTTCAAACATGGTTGAAAAAATTGACTTAGTTTCTACCGGTAAAGTCATCAGATCAGGTAGCCATAGCACATGCATGTCGTGTTGAAAATGACGCAGGGCAGGGCACAGTTCTACTGAATTGTAACGGCCAAGGAGTAAGGCCTAAGGGTCCTACAGAAAAGGAGCATCAATCTGCTACAAAGTGAACCAATTATTTCCACAAATTGCTTCAGTATTTCAAAGGCACCAAACTGAGCACGTACACTCATTGCCGACATTGCAACAGAATCAATTTGCATGAAGGAGAAGACAAAAGTGGAAGCTTCAGCTTTAACATTTAAATGGATGCAATATATTTCTTTCATTCTTGGTTTTCCTCGCCATTACGAAATGTTAAGAGATTTTATGTGAATAATTGGGATTGGTATCCTCACCCGCTTAGAGCATCATCATTGGTGGCGGTAAAATAGCTTTTTTTTAGCTATTTTACTGCCTCAAATACCAAAATAGCTGAATAAAATACCAAAAAGAGCCCTGGTGCTCAATTTTGCACATTTTAATCCAAAAAATTGTCAGTAAATCTGGTTTTGTATCTTATACAAAACATATAGCGGAAGCAACAAATATGGATTTATTTCATTCATGATTGATAACATTCACTATGTAAAATTTAGAATTTAAGAATAAGATAGCGAACTATGGTGTGGTGAAATTCAAAACAAAATATTAGAAGTACTATGGGAAAACTTTTAATCTTCACTCCAATTCCACTTTACACCTAAGAAGTGTGGTCTCTCAATTAGTTTCCAAGAAAGAATAATCGAGTGGCATCACTCACACATACACACCATTTCACAATGATGTCTCTCTTAAAATAAATTCTGTATGTTTCTCCGTTTATAACTAACTGATTATCTGATTGGGCTGGCCTATTGGGCCTTTTCAATTGGGCTTTAGTGTGTGGCTTGGAGTGGGACCAAAAGGGACCAATAAGACACTAGTTCTAATGGGCCTTAGGCTTTTTTGTCAACTCTTGACAAGTCTAAAGTTACCATTAATTATATTTAATACTATTATATAAATATAATTGCACTCTAGACTTTATTAATAAATTATATTCCAAGACTCTAATGATATCATATGACCCCTCCATGAAATATCCATAGTGAACAAAGTCATAAAGAACTGTTACTTTGTGAACAACTATTTTATCATTGAGTACCCGGTTTAATCTTTTAGTTATTCACATTTATTGAAATCCAATTTCAATAAATATAAACTTTAGTAACTCCTTATTAAAGTGGGCGCCCTGAATAACCAGTTCCCATTAAACTTATCTCAAGGAGATATTTCGTGTCTCTATAAAAAGAGATTATGAATTTCATTTAAAAATATATGTTCTCTCAACACTACGTGTGGTTATCCAACATATTGAGATTTTGATCGTAAATATTAGATCTCACTCCTGATATATCAAAGTAACCTACATTTCATGATCGGGTTCACTATCCTCTTAGGATTGAGAGTCTATGAAATTAGAAGTCGTGAGATTAATTATTTAGGTGACAGTTGTTGATTGAATAATTAATTTCACAGCGGTCCAATTTAATATTTCTTAACTCTTAAGACACATCAACTAGAAGTTTTCACTTCCATGATCAAGACAAACCATCTGCTATAGTCTTTGCAGATGAAACGCCCAATTTCATCACCGACTAAGAACTACATTTTGAGTTTATAAAGAACTTGTAGTTTATATCTTCTTTGACTTTTCACATAAATCACATACTATTCATCTCATAGACTATGATAATGTCCCATTAGCTCATTTGTAAATAGTCTTATATAATTAAACAATTTAATTATTTATGACAAAAATTGGATTTTGGAGCATAAACCCCAACAAAAATACTCACATCAGTACTTGTAAAAATGTGCAAATATACAAAATTGCTTTGCAAATGAACATGAACCGTGCATACAAAATTGTTTTGCAAATGAACAGTAACCGTGCATATGAACCGTGCATACAAAATTGTTTTGCAAATGAACAGTAACAGTGCATATATGCACGGTTACTGTTTATATGCAAATGATTTTTTAATTCTTTTTTTCTCTCTCCCTGTCAGGTTGCTCTCTCACTTATCTTTATCTCACAACAAAGAAAGAAAAAGGTGAGTGGGGCCATGTAGGTAGTGGTTTATTTGATATAATAAATTTTTTTTTTAAAATTATTATTTAAATAAAATATATGATAGAATAGATAAACTGATGTGGGTGTTTTATAAAAATGGGTGGGTAAAATAGAAAAAATATGTTTTTTTTTTTTGGGTGCAAAATAGGCAAAAATTTAGCATGGACTGATACAGTTGCTCTAAGAATACTAAATCATTATTGTACTAGAATGACCTTTCTAGTTTCGATGTGAAATATCTTGCTCTCTAGCGGCCGTTTGGTACATGTGTTTAAACATATGTTTTCAGTTTTTAAACAACATTATATGTATTTTTACATATTTTTTCACATACTCGTATTTTCAAAAAATACAAATAACGTTACCAAATGGCCCCCTAGGCTCTAGCTGGATCAGACTAGGCCTGCTTTGTTCTAAAATCTGTGACCTTTAAGATGTTCAATCTTCATTCATTTACTTTGTTATTGAGTTTTAATCCGAACTTAAACTTAATACTAATATCAACTTTTACGTTTAAACTTAGTTTGTAAATATCTTAATTAAATGGTCTTGGTATTGGCGAAGTAAACTAACCATCTACAACAGTTACTTAAACCACGTCTGTTTATGCATATTAATTATTACCCATTAGATTCATTTAAAATTCAATAATATTCCTGTATAATAGTTGGAATATGATGCGATTTGAGAAAACAAAAATCTTTAGCGTTGTAACATAGGATCTTGAGAAGTTTAATTTGAGCTTCTCACTAGTAATTTGATTGGTACTTTATAACCCAAGAAGTAAAAACCATGAACCTTACATGTTCTTCTCATTTTACTAGTGTATAATATGATAAATGGGTTTTAATTTTAAAATTTATTTGAGTTTAAGAAGTGACCCATCAACCGTTAAAATTTGTAGTATTTTTAAAGTTTCTAATAGCTTAGGGTTTTTCTAATTAACCAAAACCTTTCTTCTGTCAACCTCATTGATCGACGAGGTTCAAAGAAAGCCCAAGACTTTCCAAGCCAAAATAATGAAAAATAAAAGAAGGGACAAAGAGGGTTTTTCAAATTATATCTTAACCTACCCATTGCTATCCAAAATTAAATGCAACCTAATCAGAAACCCTAGATTATGACAAATATGAACATGCAACTGATGCAAGTCTTGCTTGAGACTCACCCAATCGCCAAATGTTGAATATAACGCCAAGAAGCCCAACGTTGTTCTTGCCTTCTCTCACATCACAAAATACTGAATACATTGCCATCAATACCAATTATCAAACCGTTTCTTTCCCACCAAACCAAACAACCAAAACCCCATAATGCAAAGAATCTTTACAAACAGAATTAAAACTTCAAATCAAAGTATAACAATAATCAATAATAACCAAGCACGCTAAAGTTAAGAATAACATATCATAAATAATATGAATATTAATAAATAAATTCATAATAGGACCCAAGAAATTAACAAACACTATAATCTATGATCATCGTGACCCGGTTGGGCAAAACGTAATCAAATAATCCGACCCTGAACAAGTGCACGTGCTTGAAGCATCATCGTACGCGTAACTGTAAGCGGAGGGGCAAGCATTCTTGAACATCTGCGAGTACTGTGTCGGCGAACATGTCTGAGGTGTCGCGTGGTCCCCAGTGCAACAAAACTCGGCCGTGTTGAATGCCTCGCACGCGCTCTTACACGCGACTACCGAGCCACTCGCGGTGACCTGCAACTCAGACGGGCAGTTACCGTTCAAGTCGGTGACGCACCCGGCGTACTGGCAGTCACCGGTTCCGCCGGTCGCCTTGACTCCCATCCCAACGTTGTAACCGTCGACGAGGCTTACGTCGTAGAAGTCTTTGCCCGTGGGACCCGTGCCGATCGTGAACTCGACCAGCGTGACAGGTGGCGTGCCGCCATTGGTGCATTGTAGAGAGCCGCAATCTCCTGTGGCGCACTCGCCGTTACCTGAACCGTCGAAGTTGCACCCGGTTCTTCCCCAGAACCGGCCTGACCAGCCGGGTTGGGCCGTGAGCTGGCTTGATGAACCTGGGCCCAATGAAAATCCACCATTCCCGAGTGTGGGCCCGTTACCGGAGAGAATTCCAGGCCACACTGTGTAAGCACAATGATTCTGGATGGTAAATACTGTCGCTGAAGCTAGACTACCTGCAAGCAATTACATAAAGAAACAAAGATATAAAATAAAACCCAAGATTTTATTTTTCAAGTTACCATAAAATTCATGTTTTGAGCACATAAAGAGATTTTCAATGTTGTAAACTTGAATAAGGGATTTACTTTACCTAAAGAGAATAGAAGGAGAAGAGAGAAAATCTTTGAGCTTTTCGCCATTGGTGTCATGTTGTGTGTGTGTGTGAGAGAGAGAGAGAAGAAGATAATTAATGGAGATCAGGAAAAGAGAGGAGGGAGGTTAGAGTAGTTTTGACAATAGGGTTGTGGGGGAGTTGTTGTGTAGAGCTATACGTATTTATATTTGGAACGCCGACATACTTTTCTGCATTATCAAATTTCGCCCTTTCTTTTCGTGAGCATTAAATCGTTCATGTGTGTAGTGGGGTTTTGCTTGGGTGAATATATTATTGTCTGCGGAATCAGTGAATCTTTGCTTGTTGTGTGAACCAATTGCAGCTCCCCACGTATTACGTTACCTGATTTGGCATGCCCGCATTGGCAAGCTAGAAACTTCTCTACAATTTCTTTCACAATTTTCTCATATAAATATAAAAGGTATGTGTACATGATAATATTATTAATTTATTATATAAAAGGAATTTCCTCAAAAAAAAAATATTAAAAGGAATAGAATAGTACATAGTATTCATCAAAAAAAAGAAAGAAAAAGAATAGTACATAGTACATATAAATGTTTATACCACTTTTCTTAAAAAAAAAAAAAAAAATTTATACCAAAAAAAAAAGTACATATAAATATAAATATAAAAGGTATGTATATAAATTCTCCAAGAAATAAATTGTGTCAACAGACATAATGAAGTTAATTAATTAATGATTAAGACTAAATTAACGTTTTTGGTCAAAGGTATATTGGTACCATCATGTCAATTTTTATTTTTGGTAGGTAAAGAAAACGAAAATTACTTTATACGGCATGGGTGCATGGTTAAAGACCATGCAGAAAGAAGTGTGGAACGTATTTTTCAGCTAAAAATATTTTTTGGATTTAATCAAAGATACGCCATTGATGTGCCGTCTGGTATTTTTTCTTTTTCTTTTTCTTTTTTTACTCCCATAATTGTTTGATAAATAACGTAATTTCCTTTAATTTTATTTTTAGAAGATCGATTAAATTGCATGTGGATGAGAATCAAGTCACGTGACAACGGCTTTTTCCTATGACAACGGAAACAGAGGACGTGAATCTTGTCTGTCAAACCCCCACGTGGCAAACATCAGCACAACCTCCCACCCTCACACGTACTCCTTGCAGTTGATATCCACACCCACACACTCCCCACCACCCAATTTCATCTCAACTTATTTTCATTTTTCACTCTCAAAATTTGCCATGGTATTTTGGAGCAATGCTAAGAACATAATCACACAACTTTTGTTACGATTCGGTACATAGTGAGTTGTAAGTGATGGAAGCATGAACCTATATAAATCCACCATTTTTTCTTTACAATTCACAATTCATCATGTGATAAGTTGTAACAAAAATTATATAATAAGTTATGTTTCGTTATTTTCTTGTGAAAATTATAAATATAAGATACACAATTTTCAACTTTTTCTTCACAATGGTTAACGTTAATATGTAGCATTTTTTGAATAAGTGCTGGTTCACAAACTGCTTGATTATTATTATTTTTTTCTTTTTCCATTATGTAATAAAACTATGACTAAATTTTTTTGCATTTTAACAAACTAATGAGTTTTTACTACAAATGGTCAAATTGTATTATTAATTAGTTACAAATAATAATTTAATATTATGTGAACCATTTTACAAATTTACACCATCCAATTGTTTAGGATGTTAACATAATTTAATATTATGTTAACATGACATTTTATGATAGGTTCAAATAAAAATCATTATTTGTGTTAGTGGGGGGAACTTATGAAAGTAATGTTGTTTAAAAAACAATTGTAAGTTGTTATTGGAAATTTATGAAAACCTCTGTATCATTTACATCAATCTATCTTCTTCTTTTTTTAAAAATAAAACAAAGGATCTATTTATTAACTAAGGAGCATTGTTACAAGTATTGTCCATTAGGCACTCGCGAGAGTGCTTAGTTGCAAAATATCACACACATATTTTACACAAACAAAATTTAGACATTCATTATATTCTCTGACACTACATTGGTGCACCTGTCCCCTCTTTGCTAGTTCATTTGCCACATCATTTGCTTCACGAAAGACATAACGTGAAAGGACAATCCATTTTTGGCCGAGCAGCATTTTGCAATCCAAAATCAAAAGAGAAAGTTCCAGTGCCAGAACACCATATGTTGTTAGCTAATTGACGAGAATTTGAGAATCAATTTCTAGATTTATGTGTTTATACCCTAATTCCCAGGCCATTTTTAAACCATATCTAACAGCACATATTTTTGCAATATTATTCATTTATTTGAGGCAATGCCAATGTGAAATGAGAAATTTTTTATCCATCTTCCTTTACTGTCTTTTAAAACATTGCCACCTCCTTCTTTACCAAGGTTATATTTAGAACTATCATCTGTATTTAAAGTAACAAAAGAAGGTTGTGGAGGATGTCAGGATATTATTTTAGTGACTTTTGTACCTTTTGTTTTTCTATCATATGCAAGACGATAAAATTATGTAGCTAAATGTAAAGTTTTGTGTATAAATTGGTTAAGTGTTTCAAAAGGAGGATTAAATATCATATTATTTCTAGAAAGCCAAAGTTGCCAAATTCCATAAGCAAATTAAATATTCCAAGGCATCACTTGACAAGAACTGGGAGATATATTAGTCAAATTTTCATGTAACCATTCTACCAGCAATTTATGGAAAAAAGACATTTCTCGTTGTTCAGGAACAACAATCAAGAATTCCTTTACCCAAGGGTACTCTCAAATGACATGTAAAGTGCTTTCAAGATTTAGACATCGAAGACACTCGGAGCCAATACCATGTTGGTGATGAGCAATAAAGGAACCTGTCGGTAATCTATTACAGGTGCATTTCCATATAAAAATTTGAATTTTTTGTGGACATGGGGTTTTCCAAATCCAATTCCATCTACTTTTATCAAAATGAATTCCTTCATGCGTGTATATGAATTTGGATGCTTCTTTCACAGTGCACTAGCCGTTAATTTGGCCAAATCAGTTTGTCTGGTTGGATATGGTATTGTGCCAAAAGAGTACCTCTAATAAGTTCATTGATTTCGTCAGGCAGTAGAATGGTTAAAGATTCTAGATTCCATGCATCTACTTGATGCATAAATTCAACGTTAATTTCATCTTCTACATGGGATAATGGGTCCTAATACGATACCTGAAAGGTCCTCCTGGTATCCAATTATCACACCATACATCAATCTATCTTTTGTTAGTCTTAGGTCAAAAGCTACACATTGACACTGCAATACACCAACCCGCTTCTTATTTTGCCGTCACTTAATAGGTTAATCGGTGAAACCTTTTTCCTTTTTTACTTATAATGATGTTGTTATCATACATTATGTATAATGTATTGATATGGCTGTAGTATGAAAATACAGGTGAGTTCGGTAGATGGAAAAAGGAACTTAAGACAAGTCAACAAGTTACTCATATGTCATATCACAGCTAATTTCAAAAGATTTGGTAAATGAAAGATCACAACTTGGTCACCAGTGCTGCTGTTTCCACCTAATAAGAAATTTTATGAACATTTCGGTTTGGGGCTTAGTTCAACCAACCCAACATTAAGCAAACAAACAGTGCGTGGAAGAGATGGCTATGTTCCTTTTTTAACAAAGACAATGGCAAATAGCCATAGCTTCTTTCATTGTCGTTAAACAAAAAATTGGACACAACAGTAGTCATGATGTTGAAGCTTATTACCTAACAGGTTAAAAAACATTCATGAGGTCAAAAGGCAAAGAAACCTAACACATGCAAAGAAGGTTGGCAGGGTTGTCATAGTTTCATCTAACCAAAACCTTGATGACTAATTGACCCATTAGTTGTCTTTCAGGTGATTTTTTTTTTTTTTTTGGACAACCAAAACCAACTTGGGTTTATCCATATAAGACAACCTCAAATTTTACCTCAAAAAGAAAAAAAGACAACCTCAAATAGGGTTGTAATCGATCGAGCCAAATAATTAAAAAATTTATGATTGATTTATTTAATTTTATTTCAAACATAACCGAATTGAGCTCATCATTGATCTGTGTTATATAGTCTCTAAGCTTGTTTATGAATTATTTAATTAATTATTCTTTCCTAATGTTAGTAAAGACTAAACACCATTACTATATTTTTTTATTCTATCACATGGTTAATAATTTAATAATAACTAAGTTATAGTTTGACATTGTTTTATTCAAGTTTATTAGATATAGATTATTTTTTACTTATGTGTTTATGAAAAAATAGATTTACAAATTCTGTATTATTAGAAATAAAATATTATCAATAAATTAAAAATTAAAATTTTATATGCTGTGAACTTATATAAAACTTACATTGCACCATGCAAAAAGACACATTATGTATTGGAACTTGGTAGGCCAAATCCACAAACCCTTCCCCCCCCCCCCCCCCCCTTCCACAAACATTGATATATATATATATATATACACACACTATGAAAAAAAAAAACCATTAATCGGCTGGTTGCATGGGTTAAGTTTTGGATATTTTTCAATTTTCAGCCCAACCCTACTTCCTTGGATCGAGAACTTCCCAACCCAAACCATGGTAGGTCTAAATATCAAGCCTAACACTGTGGTTGGGTTTGATTGTTGGGTTGGCACCATGTTATTAGCTTAATATAATTAATTATAAAAAAAAAAATTCTATTCAACTATTTAAAGTTTAGACCCATTATTTAATGAATGATTGCTATAGAGAGAGGGAGAGAGAGATGCATGCATATTTATTTATATATATATATGTGTGTGTGTGTGTGTGTGTCATTTTGCTTTGACTTTTGAGTTTATATTGACTTCTGAATCAATCTAAAATCTCATCGTCAAAATGTGATATATTGTGCATCCTTTCATTTGGGCTCCAATTTGAACATCTTCAATAGCTACAAAACTAGGCCCGTTGATAAAATTTTAATCCTCACCGTATGAAGAATTGGTGGTGGACAATAAGCATCTTACAATTTATTGAAAAGAAAATGCTACCGACAATTATTTGTCAAAAAACTGTGGTGGACAATCAGAAGTATGACGGGCCAGATGTGTAAATGAGTTCGCCTCTACTTGCAAAAATGTGTAGATCACTTTTACTGTGAGACGACATTGTTTTGACCCGGGATGCCCGCATTGTTATTTGAATTAGAAGTATTTAAATTTAGTCTTAGGGATTGTTATTTGAATTAGAAGTATTTAAATTTAGTCTTAGGGATAGATCTTTATCTGAATAAGGTAGTAGTAGATTAGTATTGTTATTTGCTTGTATTCAAATTAATTCCTATGTTTTAGGATAGAATTAGTTCCCTATGTTTTAAGATTTGTGGATGAGGTTATCTCATCATTGACTACTTATGTACGTTGAATGCATTAATGAAAATTAAGCAAAAAATTAAACATTTCTCAAGTTTAGGAGATTAGTTATTTCAAATTGACTATCTATCTTTTATATTCAGTAAATTATCCTGCTTTACAACATATATCCATTTCATACGGTAGACAGACTAGATTATTTATGAAATACTTCAATGAGTTCGATAACATTCTGAGACGTTTCTAGCTAGTCCTGTTATTCACAATTTTTCTTATGATGCCACCTGCCAAATCTTGAAAGTTTGAACAGATAATTTAAAATCTTTAACATTATTGAGTTGACCACACGATAGGAGGGAATGGATGTAAAGATGGATAACTTTAAAACACAAATATTGACTACAATTCTTATAGCGCAATGGAAGCATGGAGAGTGAGAAATTTTCTTCAGATGTGCGCATGCAGTAACTAAATAAGCACATTAGACTTGACATATCAGGAGTCTTCTTTGTTTTATAGAGATTTATTTTAGGAAGGGTATAGGTGGAGGCAAATATTATTGCAAAGTTACGACTGCACAACATAGTACCTAGTCAATAACCAATAAACTTGTCAAAAGAAAACATTTGTTTTGATTAGAACATTACAATTTCAACTCTGCACTCAGCACTAGTTTGCCCAGGTTGCAAGATGAACAGTGTCATAGATTTACTTGAAGCTACATAAGCGCTGATTTACAAAATTAGAAAGCAATGAAACGTGAATTCTAATGGACCATACATACGTTCAAACAAAAGTTTATATCTTCAATAACAAATGGTTGTGGTTTAGCTCAACATTGGGTACAAAGTACAATCTGCCTTAAATAAAAGCATGGAGCATTTTTCTTGAAGCTAACTGGCAATTATTTAGAGCTGAACTTTCTCTAAAAAGCAACATCAATTGGCACAACCTTTCAGCTTATGTTACTGTCAATTCCAAAAGAGATCCCCAAATAAACAGATACCTTAATTACTCAATAAGGGGCCTAACCACAACGTCATGCCTCTTCTATAAGCAATATTACAAATTATTCCTGAAAGAATGAACTGAGCATTTTCTACTGAATAGTTATCATTTCAGCGGCAAACTTGAATATGTAAAAAGTCTCTAACAGTAAAGACTAAAGAATTACTCTCAAGGTTCTGATCACCCAACAAATAGTCAACATTCCAAAACATTAAAATTACAGCAGGAGATTCAAACATTCAGAAATTAAGTTCATAAACAAGAATTTATTGTTCCAATTTCTAATTCACAAGCTACTACGCGCTTCTTGTCTTTTTGCTATAGAACATTGCTCTAAGAAAGCCTAAAACTGGCCAAGGTTGAATTTTGAAATATGTAGCAAATGAAAGGTATGCACATGATAAACCTACGTATATTTTAAACCAAATGGACGAAAAAAAGGTAAGATAAGTAAAATAAACTGTCAAAGAAATTACAACAGTAAAATTTACCAAGCACTTCAGCGTAGAAAGCTCTTCTTCTGTTCCTTGGTTAGGGAAATGGCCTTGAGCTTTAAAATCGGAGAGTAACTGGTCCTTGAGCTGGAAGGTATCCATTAACCAATCAGCAGCCTCACTATCAGATGCAGGAATCTTCTCAACAGGGAAACGTCGAATATGAATGTGAACTTCTGAAGGATCCACACCAAACGCATTATCCAAAAAAGAAGGGCATTGATGCTTGTATGCAAAGGTCACATCATAAACTGCAGTTTAATAAACATGAAAGGTTATTAAGCATCAAACAAGCTATTTGAAATGAAAATGATAAACAAGTACAACTCCTGTCATAAGAATTACAAGTAACAAACAAACAGCTATCAAGATTAGATGTGACTAAACTAGCAAACATTTCAACTGAGTTCACCACCTGCAGTTTCAATCATCAAGACGTTGTCAATAGATTCTACTGAAAGCAGTCATTTTTCTTCCATTCCTTTGTAAGTTTCACAACACTAATCTACAGTCCCAATGGTAATGCGAAAGGAATCAGGAATTGCAGTTATTAAGGCAGAGAAGGCCGCAAAGCATCATCTTTGGGAAAGAGTTGGCATTACCACATGCGCAGATCACAGTATAAGCACATTCAAATTCTCATCCTTACCAGAGATATGCAATTAATTTTACTAAACAATTGCCAATGCAAACCCCTCCCTTGAAAGTGAAAAAAAAAAAAAAAAAAAATTATTCAATGGAAGACGAGCATAATTTTGTAAAAGAACCTGCATCCAAGGAGCCCTGCAGAGCATCTAAGCAAGCACAAAAGCCCCTTGTTTTGGGGAGCAGGACATTCTCCAGCATAGGAAGTCCAGCTTCAGCTGCAAATTTTTTACTCTTTTTGCATTTGTCTTCACTGTATAAGAAAGCAAGGAAAAGTTAATGTCTTACATGGAGTAAACATAAGTCTTACATCCAAATAAAATTTCATGGGTTCAAAATGTGTCCTAGAACAAAACAATATGTGGACAGCATATAAGGAAAGATGCATAGCATATATGAAAAGGACTGCATGCATCACTTACTATGTGTCAAGATCTGTAATTGCTAGCCAAAATGAGTTAACTTAAGATTAATAAGGTCAAAAAAGACATATGCTGAACTTAATTATATTAATCTTTTCCTATAAAATAAGATTCATGCACACAGAATTTAATAGAATATGAAAGAAGATAATGAGGTCGTACGTAAAATCAGTTCCTTCGGGAAAAACAGCGAGCCATAATGGATCTCGAGGATTCGTAAACGTTGAAAGCATATTGCGCATAACAGGTTCATCAGTTTCCCACTTCCTCTCCACAGGAATAAACTCCAAGATGTGAAATCCCCAACCAAAAAGAGGTAATTTCATCAAGCTGCTCTTAAGGATATACTTGATGTAGCCCAAACGCCCCTTCCGCAATGCAAGATTCCACAAGTACATCCAATCAACCTCAGTTCTGTGATTGGCAATAAGCAAAACACGCTCCCCTGCTGGAACAATGTCTCCCGAAAAAACCACTTTAGTCCTATTTATTTTTTCAAATAGAGCTGGCCACATGGCAAGCCACATACCAAAGATGAAGGATGTTACTTTCCTACTGCAACGTATGCTGACAAGCCGCAACATAACAACAGCCACGGGTGTAAAATACACTAAAAACATGAAGGCAGTGGAAATATACACCAGTAAACAAGTAATACCCCTTAAAGTCCTAATAGGAGTCAAAGGGCGGTGCTTTAATTTATTTATATCAGATTTGAGTGGCCCGTAAACTTCCATATCTCTTCAGAAACTGTTCAAAAACCTTACTCCTAAAGACAGCTACAATAGTGGGCCTCCAAAGTTACTGGAGATGTTCCTAAAATTCGAGGGAAAATAAATAAAAACAAATATTAGGGGGGGAAATGTCCATCTTAAAAGAAAAACAGTCCATATCCATGTCATAGCTTCTCTATCAAACAGCTAAATTGAACATGTAAACCAATTCCAAGAGAAGATCATAAGTCATCAGTACAACTAATAATAAATCTTACCACTATAGGCTGAGCAGTGTTCCAATCGTCGAAGAAACCCCCACATAGCTCATCCCTGATGAAGCAGAAGGCCATTAAACCTTAGATTGAGCGAGAGTTTGGTGTTTTTGATAAGTGTCTCTAATGCTAAAACTCAAACCGACATTCATTTGGACTAGAAGCCCAACAAAAATGAGGAGATCCAGTCAAATATTAAAACAACATAGTAAAGCTTGAAGAAAATATTACTCTTCTTATTGCCATCATGATAACAAATTTTCTAAATTAAAAGAAAGTCTCCAACCAAAGTGGCAAGGAATGATCCATTTCACGGTTAAATTTGGTTTCTTGTATCTAAAAGCGTACATGACGTGCCTAGTATTAGATACAACTTTAAATCTGTAATATTTGATCCGTACTATAAAATGAAATTTATTTAAAATGGATATTGGAGAGGATCCTTTTCTGGCAAGGAAAATACAAAGCAAAGATCAACGTCATTTATCTTTTTAACTTAGGTACGGTTTTCAGGTGTTGTATCTAAATTTCCTTGAATTGAATTCAACTACATGGTTGTATTGACCAAATACAACAAAAAATGATGTTATCTTTATCCAAGGACAATTAAATTCAACCACGTGGTTCATTGGTCAATACAACAACATGGTCCAATATAATTGGAAAACCTAAGGAACAGGAATTAGAACAGCTTTCATAACTCTTTGTTCTTTACTTCAAAAATTGACTATGAATCACTCAAATAACCAATTCACAACTTAGCATAAATCAAATCTCAAAAATTGTACTTCTCATCAGTTTATATCAGTTTCATTAACCAAATCACAAATGGAAATCTAGACCTATCCTGAATAAGATAATTAGGCCTTAATCATAGGAATTATAAAATAAAAATCCTAATCACTTTTGACAATCTTAACAGAAACCGCTAAACCATGAATATTACATAAAAAAACAAATCTGAAATTCTAAATTTAATTTTTCAACATGAACATGATAAGTTTCAGAGATACCTGAGAGTCAGACCAAACGCGAAGTGTGAATTGTCGGAGAGTGGAATGATTAAAGGTTTTGCTTTTTGGCTTCGAGATTAAGGTTCTAGAATACAAAACCTGTCATATATAGATATAGTTATACGACTTTTTTTATAAATATATATCGGAAAAGTTTGGGTTAGGTGTTGCTGTGGTATATAAAGGGTTATACTTATAGACCAATAGAACAGAGAAATGTGAATCTGAAGAGTTTTTGGATTCCAGGGGAGAGGTATACTGTATATGCACAGGGTTAAAAGCACAATGAGGTGGGCCACGTCATTGGTTGGATTCATTCGGATAAGTCAAACTGAAAGCTTCGTTTCTTTCGGTTACATTGGTTAGGAAGTAGTACTATTTTTTAGCTAATAATAGCTCGGAATAATCAATAATATGTTTAAATAAAGTGGAGGTTGGGTTTACACTGTTTAGTTGCATTTAATGGACTCTCAGCATTTGTGGGTTAGTTTCTACTCCACATTGGACCCAAAATGGCCCAACAAACTGATCATTGCTTCCCAACCTCTAACAATGTTAGCTGGGGTAAGTTTTTTTTTTTTTTTTTTTAGTAGGATAAGAGCCCAATTTTTCAATGCATGTCTTCATGGACAAGCATTCTCCAAATTAAGTAAAAAGCTTAGTTTGAGTCTAACAATAAATGGATAGGATTAAGAACCTAGCAAATTCAATCCATTATACTCGTCTTTATAAGAAAATATATCACGGATCCGATATATGTATTATTTCTCTCACAATATGTGGAGCGAATTTATAAGAAGATATATTATGCATCTGATATATGTATTATTTTTCTCACAATATGTAGAAAGAATACTTAATTATAGGTCGAACTGAATTTAAAATGCAAAAATAAGGTAAGTCTACTGGTTAGATTTGTGACTGGTTCTCAATTGAACCGATTCAACTGGCCAGTCCGATCCAATTTTTAAAACTATGATTATATGTCATATCCATTGGATAATTATTGCATCTTTATATACAACTAAAACATTAAAGTTATACTATTCAATAGTTGAAGTAGCTTCGAGATAAATTCTTGTTTGATAACCATACGATGACCTACGATTTGTTTTGCAGCAAGCCATTTTCAACTATATTGCAAAGACCTCCTCCTCTAACGTGTGAGAGAAGCTTACTACTTAATAGGCCGACATCACAGATTCACCAGCATTAATGCCAAGGCTATCTACTCTAGACCCAGCCAAGCCTGTAAGGTCCATGACCACGAGAACACCTTAATACAAGAACATTATGGACGGAGATTTTTAGTATCTTTGAATTAAATGATGTGAAAATTGAGGTTTAAAAAGTGTTGTAGAAACACGTGTTTATAGTATTCATAAAACAAAAAATATGTTTAGTATCATGTTTCAAATAAAAAAATAACATGTTTTGATATGTGAAAAAACATAATTGTGTGTTTGGTATGTGTGTTTTATTTTTAAAAAGCTGACAAGCACAGTACAATTTAATATTTTTTTATTTGATGAGTGAGAAGTCTATGTTTTGTCTAATCAAGTGAGCCTTATGGTTTTCAACATATTTACAAAAGTGTCATTAAGTAATGTTATTTGAAAACTGAAAACTGAATATGAGTTTTCTAAATTTAGTGTTTAAACACCTAAAATGAGTAACATAACTCAAACACTCCAGTAAAAAACACTCTAATTAAACGCATTGTTTTTTTTTAGCCCACAGTTTTCAGTATTTAAATACTAAAAATTGTTGATCTTTTTAAGTGTTTCAACTTTCAACCAAACACTTGTGAGAACACATTAGTACAAGAAAACATTTAACATTTATTTTCAGATTTATCTTTTAAGTGTTTCAATCAAACACTTGGAAAAAAAAATGTGAAATTTTTTTACATTGAAACAAACAGAACCTTGATTGTAAATGCAATACATTGCTTTCATACCCTTTGAGAAATTGATTTCAATACTTTTTTTTCGTACAATCTTCAAAATTACGAAAACGACCAAGGTTTGTGATAAGCCTATGATTTTCTCCGCAGGTGAACACCGACCAATTGTTCATCATAGCCCTTAACGTGTGTTTTACGTATCTACATATTTTGATTTTGTAAGGCTATGTTGCTAATGTCATGTGTCTACATTATAAGCACATGAGTAGGTAAAAAGAAATTATTAATAATTATCATTCAAGACATGATAAATGTATCATTGAATTCTGTTTTAGTGAGGGATGGGCTGATGCTGGCAGTCCAACTTGGTATTAACCACCTGCATGTTGAATTAGATGCCCAAGTTGTTGTAAATCTTGTGTAGTTTAAGAAAGATATTAATAACTCATGTGCTGTTCTACTCAATGACTGCAGGTACCTCCTGAAGCAAATCCAGCATGTCAAGAGCTGACTGCTCCTTCTCTGGAATTTTTGTTGTACTTAATGCACCGCCTAATGATGACTTTTGTAATATTTTAAATGCGGATGCTAATGGTTTGTATACTCTAAGGCTTTCAGCCAGAACATCACCTTTTATGGCTAGTTAATTTTATTGCAGTTCCCTCTTTAACCAAAAAAAAAAAAAAAAAATTCTGTTTTAGTTAGGTTTAAAAAAAAGAAAAAAAGAATTCTGTTTGATTTAAAAATTGAAACAATTAATCATTTAGAGATGAACCAAAAGCTGACGTATAGTTAGGACAAAGGTGCCATTTTATTGCTTATAAAAAAACAGGGTACCATTTTATTTTATAACGAGTATAAGAATGTTGAATATTTTGACCCATCAAAAAAAAAAAAAATGTTGAACATTTAGAAAAATGATATTACTTCAATCACAAATCATTCCATTAGCAAGATAAAAATATTGTATCCCTAACATTCTTTTTTATTTTATTTTTATATGCAAAAATTGCATTCAAGTGTCCCTAATACGTCAAAATAAGTTATTCGATTTTGAATTAATTAACCAATAATTCTAGTTATACAACTTATGTAACGTTACTCCAATAAAAACTTACCACTTTTACATGTTATGAAAAAAAAAAAAGTTGTGCCCAACATTGATCTTCATTGAAAAATGATATTCCCCTATTTGACAACCACCTCTCTAGAAAACATCTTGTTTATAGTTTATAAACTTTTCTTCTCCTGGTAAGGTCAAGCGATGGCCGAAAATAATAAATTTTAGAGATCATTTGGAAGAATATATGTTGGGTCAAACATAACTAAAAATTATTTCTGAATACTCAACGCTTGAAATAGACAGTAGCTACCTTGCTTATAGAAAAGAAACCTCAAGGGTACCAAAATCATTCCACAATCCTTAGTTATTCTTGTGCGTGGGCTCATAGAATTCAATTTGCATTTGCTGAATTTGAATATTAAGAGCCCACCCACCTCATCAAAAACAATATTCCCATTGCTGGACTTTTCTGTTCAAAGTGGAAGCTTCTACAAAGAGAGGTAATCTGTGGCTTCACATTTTCCTTTTTGTTGTCCAAGCAAACTTCCTTTGCCACCACTAAAATATAATAATATGCAGTGAATTATAGTAAGTTAAATTAGTAAAATCTTTTTTATGATTTTATTCTTTAAGGACATACCAAAAAGAATTTAATTAATGTTAGTATGATAATAAAAAACAATAGTGGGTCCTGTAAATTCTATTAGCATATTTTGGAATTTGGGTTAATGCCAATCAAGTTTAATAATTTTCAAAACTTACAATTAGTGAATTTACCAATTTGGTTCAATTAGTAAAATCTTTTTATGATTTTATTATTTTAAGGACATCTCATATACACCAAAAAGAATTTAATTAATGTTAGTATGATAATAAAGAGTGGATCATGTAAATTCCATTAACATATTTTGGGATTTGGACAAATACCAATCAGGTTTAATATTTTTCAAAACTTACCAATTTAGTGAATTTACTAACCAACTTAATTCCTACAAAATGTTAGATCAATTATTCATTTTTTTCAATTGTTTTAAGGATTGAGTTGGCTTTAAAGACTAAATTGGTCAATTTTGATGAATTTTAGACTTGATTTGCATTAATCAAAACCTTAGTATAGGAATGAAATTAACCAAAAAAGAAAAGAAAATTATTATGCAAAATACAAAAGTATATACTCATTGATCACATATACAATCCTCAATTATGGGTATATCATTATATATATATATATATATATAAAAAAAAAAAAAAAAAAAAAAAAAAAAAAAAAAAAAAAAAAGAAAAAGAAAAAGAAAAAGGGATCGTAAACTCGTACAAAGTATAAACCATCAAGTGTCTTTATCTTTGAGTTTCATCGAGGAAGCGTCATCTTCACGCGCTACCTCGAGCGTTGATTTCTTCCTCGTCAAATACATCTTCACATAGAACCTCAAGAACAGCAACAGAATCGCTCCGTTGAGAACCGAATTGAACCCCCACGCGCCCATGCCGTTACACCCGCCTCTCAGGAAGTGCAAGAGTAAAACCCCAAAATGGCAAACCAAGTTGCAGCCAAGCAAAATGACCTGGCAGTTGACGACGAATGGGAAGCACGCGCTGGGCAGCCCAATCGCGGTCCAGAAACGGTACCCGTAAACCACGGAGTACAGCAAAGTCGTCAGCAGAATCGCGAGAACTTGAAACGATTGCGAAAACTCGAGCCAGAGGAAGCTCATGAAGATTAGGATCGAGTGGTTGAAGAGACGAAAGAAAGTGAGTTTCCGTCGACGGAGGATAGCGAAGAATGTGCGGAACAGGTGGAGGAAACGCGAGAGGTAGAAAATGTAGGACCAGAAGAACACGCGCCCGCTGGGGCGCGTGCCCAGCGGGAAGCACAGGAGCCACTGAAACGGCGTCGTCGTCCTCGTCCGCCGCCAGAACCAGCGCGTGTCTCGGATCTCCGCCGCCGCGGAGAGGAGAATGCCGGTGAAAATGACGGCGGAGATCAGCGCCATGGCGAGGCTGTGGACGGCCGGGATTGGGCCGAGTGGCAGCGGGCGGCGGCGTTTGATTAGCACTAGGTTGAGGGTGGTGGCGAGTACGACGTAGGAGGAGATTGCTGTAATGACGAATGACCACGTGGAGCCCCACGATTGGGTGGGACTCCAGCGGAAGTTCACGATTGATGGGTGCTCTGATAACCAATATGTTATGTTCTGTACCAACGTTAGCCCCATTTTTCGATTTTCGCTCTTGTTGTGTGAAACTTTTTTTGTTTTTGTTTTTTTTTCTGTTTAAGCGAAAAAATGGGTATTTGGGAAAATTTATATGAGCTTGATTGGTTAAGTTGCGTTTGTGTATGGGGTAGAGTTGAGAGAAAAGAGAGAGCTCAGCTAACAGGTTTGAAAAGGAATAAATATGTTTGGGTCAGCGGATTATAAATGGAAAAATAAAACAACTTGGAGGGAAGTAAACACAATCACAAAGATGATAAATAGCTTTGAGGCTTGGAACTCAAGTTTTTTTTTTTTTTAAATTTTTTAATAGTGAAGTTGTAAGTGGGAATGTAAAAAAGGACAAAAGAGACCACGTCGGTCTAAAAGGACAACTAGACAAAGATTCAATGAGTTCGGGACCCATTTAAGCGTGTGCCATATATATAATCGACAACGTGTGCTATGTGCACAGGAAAAAAAAATTGCTTAGCATGCTAAAATTGAGTTAATAAAAAAATCATTTACATTAAGCAAAAGAAAAGAGATTTTTGTTGCCTTGGATTGGATGGTTCCATAATGGGTTTTCCGTTTTCCAATGGATCACAACGATGAGTGACATTTATGGTTTTCAACATTGGCAAAGAGGTTTAGACCAGAGAACCTTTTTACTATGTTGTTTTTTATTCATATTAATGGGGGGATCTGCTTTCAAAAATACTCCAAAGAGTTGAACTCTAGAGTAAGCAATAAGTTCAAAAAAGAGAATTCCAAATTCTCACCTCTTATTTGCTGATTAGCTCATCATACTTGGTGAAGCGAATAGAGAATACATAATAGTACATTACTAGTTTAGGAATACTTCAAGACTTATGCATCATGATTGGGCCAATATACCAACTTCTCAAACTCATCCATCATGTTCAGTAAATACGTGTGAGCTCGAGTTAGAAACATGCTAGTAGATAATTTGAGCCTTAATTAAGGTGTCAATTATGAATGTGGAGTTTATAGGAATCACTTTATCCTTGGGAAAGGGCCAGATCAACATTACATAACTTGTGGAGGTAGTTGAGTGAACAAGAGATCGGATAACAATGATGAAAGGTGAGGTTATTATCACAAGCTGCCTTAACCTTCTTCATCCGCATGGTAATCTTAATAATTCACTCAAATTCTGGTTGGGTGTCTATGATTAAAAAAAAACAATTTTGTTATTTAAGAAGGGTGGGAGTTCATCTGCAAATAAAAAACATGTGGGGGGAGTTTAAATTGTGATACCCTACATTTGTGAGAATTTGATTGAATTGAATTGTTTGAGTAGGGTTGTGAGCATATATTGAGTCTCACATTAGATGTTTACTATTTGGATCTTGAGTTTATAAGTAACTAGCATATAACCTGTGTTTACATGCGGGAATATTCAATTGTAGTGGTACTATTAATGTTAAGTTTGGATTATTAAACACATAGAATATTAGTTCGACCAAGACTTTTATGTTTTGGAGTAATTATGTTCTACAATACAATGTCAAATAAATAACGAAAAATGTACATTTGTGAAAGCTTAATGATCATTTGATTTTGTTATCTCAAAAAAAAAAAAAAATAATAACAATAATATGACATTTGAAGGTATTAAAATGGTTTTTCTTGCAATTTGGTAATATTTTTTTCGGTATTATGATACATATTTAAAACACCACTCGCTAATTAGTTAAAAATGAACATTTAGCAAATACCATATAAACATAAAAGTAAGGAACTTCTTAACCTATTGCACTATATATTAAATGTTATTGAAAAAAATTCTTTTTTATTCTATTTCATTAATCAGTTGTACAGTTTTCTACAAATTTTATTTAATTGGTGAAATATTACTGAAACTAAATATAAATTACCCTCAAAACCCAAATCTTTTTGAACTTTCAACAAATATCACAAATTATATTATCCCCCCCTCTCCTCCTCAACAATTGCCAGTTTTTTATTTATTTATTTATTTCTTAAAGAAGGATTGCCCTTAAAATAAATTTCATTAGCCAATCATCAATTAAATTCAAATTATGTAATTCAAAATCAACCAAATATTAGGAAAAAGAAAAGAAAAAGAAAAACCATTTTAGTGATCATCCTCATTCCTTGATATCACAATTTACAACATCATTAACAACATAAGATCCCTCTATCAACAATATATACTCAATCGATTAATAAAATTATTTGGGGCATGTTTGGTTAGCTGGAAAAAAAAAAAAAAAAAGGCACTGTTTTTTGTTCTCATTTTCAGTTTTTAGTGGGTCCCACTACTAAAAAACTGGTTTGGTTTTAGTATTTTTATTTAGTTTTCATTTTCAATATCCTAAAAGTTTGATTTGAATACAAAAAATGAATACAACTTCTTAGCGTTTTCGTTTTCAATGAATATGAATATATTGGCTTATTCGTAAATATTGTGAAAACACATGGTTTTTTTTTTTTTTTTCAATAGTAATGTGATGTGTGTGAGTGAGAAAAGTTATTTTTTTTGAAATAGAAAACAATGACCAAACTCGGGTATGATATATTCTATATCCAAACTATATATTCAAAACAACTTACCAAATACTACCAAATATGAAAATAAATGTTTTTTTTTTTCTATATTCAAATTCAAGATTTGAATTTAGAGTAAAGAAAATAAAAACTCAATACACCACTTTTTGAAACCAAATAAGCCCTTGGTTCCTGAGATAGGTTTATATTTGCAAAGAACTGTAAATAGGAAAGTATATATTTTTATTTTCCTTTGTGTTAAGCGAGCAAGCAAATAAAACGCAATTGAAACAAAAATAAACTAATAAAAATAAAAAAAAATAAAAAACCGTTAACCGTGCACACACACAAGACGTATTATTATTTATTACATGACCACAAAACCTTTTTGTCCTCTCTATTTTCTTACAACCAAACAAAACTTTTACCAAAATTTCATTAGAAGGAATTTGTAAATTTTTTAAATTAGAAGTGAAAATGCATCAAATCCTTTGTGGTGTGGGTTGTATCTCTATATCTGTCTTATATTTTTCCCCTTGTCTCCTAAATCAATTAACTTGCCCCATTGCCGTAATCGTTCCTAATCAAAGCCAACAATACTATCACATGAGAAACTAAAAAAAAAAAAGACTTTTCCAAAATGCCACGATTGAACCATTACTCAAATTTGAAAAACAGCCAAAATATTTATTAAAATAATCGAAGAGATAAATGATGAGACTAAAAGCGCTGACCTGGTAAGTTTTGTCACCTAAGAAATGGATTTCATATGAAAATCATTTAGGTATCTCAAGCAGTAGGTCTCGTCCCAACCTTGAGGAAAAAAAATGTTACAAAAAGCAATTCATTACTGTATGAGGAGAACAACGAAGAAAAGCAATTCAATGCTGTAAAAAGTCCAACCAAACGTGAGTTAGAATGAAACTAAAACTTTTTGCACATGAAACATAAGATATTAGTGAGTATTTGACATGACCTCCATTGAATTGCTCTGAGAGTAGGTGAGGAAGAAAAACTTCATGAGACATATCCTTAGAAGATGCATGGGCACCTTGTGGATTTTTGTGGAGTAGATATTATTGGTTTTTTGAAGGTTCATTATTATTGGACTCTTTGGTTTTTGCATCCAATAATTTACTTTGCACAAAAATTAAAAAAATTGATGGACATGTGGCACTAAATTGAATTCTAATCAGAATTTAATTGAATTTGAACTCTTTGGTTTTTGCACTTTATAATTCACTTGACTAGTTTAAAAATTAAATAGGACACATGGTACAAAATTAGACTCTAATTGAAATCTAATTTAAAATTTAATTGGATTTTCTCTAAACTTTACCTATTAATATATATATTACTTTTTTTTTTTTTTTATAAAAAGTAATTATGAAGACTCTCAATTGCAACTTGACTAATCTTTTATGGGTATAGGTAAAAATGTGGTTGATGCTAAGTATATGAAGATTGAAGACCTTGGTGTCTAAAATCCTTTGTTTAGGTACTTAGGAGTTTTTGTTTTTTGTTTTTTGTTTTTTTTTTTTTTTCATTTATGGGAAGGTCCTTTGGACATTGATATTTAACTAATCATCATCTTTCAACCAAAAAAAAGCTAATAATAACTTAATATAAATTATATAATTTTTGCGGGATTTAATTACCTGAATTAAAAAATATATTCAATCAAATAAGGGACTTAGGGTATGTTTGGTAACTATTTTTTTCCCTTATTTTCTATTTTCAAAAACAATTTTCTATTTTTGAAACTAAAACACTTGTTTGGCAACTCAAAATGGACAAAAAACAAAAACTGTTCTCAAAACTCAATTTGTGGAGGAAACTAAAAACATACAAAATGCTGTTTTCAGTTTCTAATTTTTAAAAGTCAATGAAAACACGCATTTAATTTAATGAATCTGTCTCAATTAATGAGTTAGTATTATAGTTCAAATTCTAGTAATAACATATTTTAATATTTTCTATTTTTTTCTTCAAAAAACTATCTTTTTAATTTCAGCTAACCAAACATGTTTTTTATTTCAAAAATACAAGAAAATTGTTTTTCTTTATATTCTCAAAAAAAGTTTTTGAAAATAGAAAACAAAAACTATTACCAAACATAACCTTAAAATTGAATGTGGGAGATTTTCTCAACCAATGCATCGAAGTGTATAACATTTTGCACATTATCCTTGAAATAAAATAATCCAACCATCCTTATCTTTGCGTTACTAGTCCGCACTTTAACTTACTAAGTGCCCGTTTGGTTCAGCATTTGAAGCCCAAAAAGAGCTTTTTCAAAAAAGCTCAACCCAGTTTTGCGTTTGGTAAGCTCAAAACACAACTTTTATAAAAGTTGCGTTTTGAGCATTGAGAAAAAATTAAGGGAAAACGCGGAATGGCTTATGGACCCTTGAGGGTCCATAAATGAAAACGCGCTCTGCGCGTTTTGTATTATTACCGTTGCAATATTGAAAATACCGAAATACCCATCACTAATAAACTTTGCCCTTTTCTCTTCTCCGCTCCTCTGTTACAGACCAACACCGGTCAAGAAAGTATCAACCAAATACAAACAGAGCACCACCCAACAATCACCGGTCTACCACCACAACCCATTTCAACATTTGATAATCCAAACACAAAATCAACAAAATCAAACCAATTTTACACAATTTTACAAAGGAACCCAATAATGAAATCATAACCAAAAAAAAAAAAAAAAAAACCGAGCTGACCCATTTCCGCCGCATGTTGTTGGCAGTGGGGAAGAGATCAAGCAACGGTGGAGAGGAAGACAAGCAGCGGTGAAGGCAGAGATCAAGCACCGATCTGGAACTTGGAGGGAAAGAATCATGTGTTTTGATGTGGAGGGAAAGAATCATGTATTTTTAGATTTGTGTGTTTTGATGGGATAGAGGGAAAGAATCATGCAAACGAAGAGCTAAGAAAAAAAAAAAAAAAAAAAGGAAGAAGGAGAGCTCTCTGGGACGTTCTGGAACTTGGAGAAGTGATATGGAAAAAGAAAGGAAAGAAGGAAATAAAGGAAAACAGTGGGTACGTGTGTGGACTGGAAAAAAAGAGGGAAAAAAAAAAGAAAAAAAAGAAGAAAATGCGGTAAGTGAGTGGAGGAGAAAAAAAATGAAAAAGAAGGAAATATTATCACAATATTTTCACAATAAATATTAAGTAGTAGGTTATTATTAGCTAACACTTGTGAGAAAAAATAATTTTTTTAGAAAGAGAAAAAAATAATTTTAATAGTACGTTCAAATTAAAATTAGTATCAATTTTTATCACAATATTTTTACAATACTTTCACAATAAATCTTAAGTGGTAGATTATTATTAGCTAATATTGGTAAGAAAAAAATAATTTTTTTAGAAAGAGAAAAATTGATTTAAGTATGATGAAGTAATTGATTTAAGTATCAATTTTTATCACAATATTTTTACAATACTTTCACAATAAATCTTAAGTAGTAGATTATTATTAGCTAATATTGGTAAGAAAAAAATAATTTTTTTAGAAAGAGAAAAATTGATTTAAGTATGATAAAGTAATTGATTTAAGTATGAAACATTTAAGTATATACATTGTCTTTTTTGGTCATTTACCCCTCAAAAAGCCATTTTTATAAGTGCTAGCCAAACACTCAGTTTTTTTATTATGCACTTTTTAACAGTTTTTACCAAACACTCAGCTTTTTGAAACTCCACTTTTTCATTATGCACTTTTACAAAACTCAACTTTTTCATTATGCACTTTTTCAAAAAGCTTAACCAAACTCACCCTAAGTAATGCAAGAAACTCTAAAATAACAACACTACATTACTCCTTATTTTCTGTGAAAAGTGAAAAAAAAAAAAAAATAGCAGTATGACAAGAAATTCTACAAAACAGCTACGACGTAAACCACCTGTATAAAAAATGGGGAGCTTTATTTGCTTCTCTATAAACCCAAGCAAACTTACAAGACCAAAAATTCTCCATAGAATAACATTTATTTATTGGAATAGTAGATTAACGAGCTATACAAAACAAATAGGTCAATTAATATGTATTCTGAATCAAGAGTTTTTTTGGTTTAGTGGCATTACCTAGTAAACATGAGATCTCATCCCTTCTCCCAAGTTGTTATAAGGGTAAAAAAAATTTGCTATTATATTTTCGTCCTCATATTTTAGGCCTATTTTTAATTTTCTTGACATTCAAGAATCAAAGCTAGTCCTTAACTCCTCATTAAAAAATATAGAAAAGAGAAAAAATTGATGTGGCTTTTTAGCCATATAAGTATATAAGTACTAATATGACCACTAAAATTTAAATACGTTAAAATCTTTTAATATTAGATAGTTTGCCCAAAAAAACATTTTTTTTTTTTTTTTGTAAGCAAGGTACGTAATTATATAGACTAAATTAATTACAAATTTGAAAATATAAGGACTAAATTGAATTATAAGAAAACTTGGGGACTAAATTGAAAGTAAGCCTAAAATATAGGGACAAAAAAAAGTATTTTTGCAAAAAAAAAAAAAATCACTTATTACTTGATATAATAATTTAATTTTTGTGGGATTTGACTGATTGGTTTGATTTTTATTTCGGTTGACGAACAAATGTATAGAATTGAATCTCACCCCCACCAAAAGAAATTCAAACTTCAACCTTTTTCTATATCTTTTTGTTTTTTTAATAGAAACTTCAATATCTTCACCTGAAAGTAAAAAAAGAAGGTAACAAGAAATGGAAAAATGTTTAGTGAAAAAATAAAAAGTACTTGAAATAGAAAAAAGTTTAGCACTAAACAGGAATGAGGCTATTTTTCCCAAACTCACTAAGTGGTAATTAAAAAGATCATTTTTGTGTAATTCTAATCATACGATTTGATTATTATTTTTTTTTTAACATAGTGTGTTGGAAAAGATTCTTTCAAAATTGATATTTTTTTTATAATAAATATGGAATCTTTGATGTAGACTCATCAACCTCATGCCATGTGATGATAAGTGTTATACCATGTGTACCATTAGAGGTTTTTTTTTTTTTTGGTTGAGAAAACTGAAATTTTATTAAGAACTGGATGAAACTGTTACATCATGGATAAGAGCTTGCTCTAGAAAACAAGGAGTCTCTTGAATCTAGGTAGTAAAATCAACAATGTCACATGCATGTTTGGCTAGTAAATGGGCTAGTTGGTTGCCCTCTCTCCTAACGTGAGAAAACATTACCCCATGGAATTCCCTACACATTTCCTGCATTCCTTGTACAACAGCAGCCACAGAGGACGATGGATTGGATGAGTCACATAAATCATGATGAATAATGAGTGAGTCGCCTTCAATAATAAAGTTGTGAATACCTATATCCCTTGCAAACACCAGACCTTGTTCATACGCCATATCCTCTGCCTCTACAGTGCCCAATGGAACATGTATCTTCTTGCTCATTGCTGCTTCAAGCCTACCCTTTTTGTCTCTTATGATCACGCCAACACCCACTGCTTTTTTATCTGCAAAGACTCCGCCGTTGACATTAATTTTGAAAACATTCTCTAGACATGGAATCCACGACCTCACTCCCTCAGCCATCGTTGCTTTGCAAACCATAGTCTCAGTTGCTACCTTATATTCCTCCATGTACTGAGAGGCCTAACATACCAATTCCAACCCACTCCGTCATTTCCCTCCATGCCGAACCTCATTTCGATTGTGCCACATGGCCTATGCGATATTGACAACCTTTGCTACCTTGTCAACGTTGCTTCATTCCACAGTCAACATGTTCCACAGTAAGTCTTGGAATGATTGCACCCATTCTTGGTTTAACAGCACAACAACTTTTGAACGAGCCCATACCTCTCGAGCTCTTGGGCACGTCCGAAACATATGGCCTGTTGTTTCAGCCTCCAAATTGCATTCCTCACAGAGCTAGTCGTTGACCACTTTCTGCGCATGAGATTGACCTTAGTTGGGAGGATATCTCTGCATGCTCGCCATGCAAAGTGGTGAACTTTGTGTGGCAGAGGTAGGTCCCATATATTCTTCCAAAACCGACGCATTTGGCTTTGATCTGAGCTTACACCTTGGTCGACATGTTTGGAGAGTCGCATGGCCACACCGTAGGCAATTTTAACACTAAACTTGCCATTCAGAGTTTTTGCCCAAATTAGTTTGTCTACTGGAAGGCAAGAGCTTATCAGAATCCCTTTGATCACATCAGCTTCGTAGGGAACAAACAGAGCATCCAAAATGTTTACCTTCCAACTTGCTGAGGTTTGGTCAATTAGCTCAGTTATCCTTGTGTCGTGGTGTAGAAATTGTCTGGGTGAAGCAACTTTGTATGTGGTGGGTGAAGGCAGCCATTTATCTCCCCATATATGGATGTTGCTTCCATTGCCCACTCTCCACCGTACCCCCTCTCTAACCAAGTTTTGAGCAGACATGATGCTACACCAAGCAAAAGAAGGGTTATTACCAAGGGAAGCCTCAATGAATTCACATCGTGGAAAATACCTCGCCTTGAGGACCTGATACACCAAGGAATTTTGGTTGGTTTGGAGCCTCCAACCTTGTTTGGCTAGAAGAGCCAAATTAAACTGTTTAAGTTGCTTGAAGCCCATTACACCATTACATTTTGGCTCACACATTTTCTCCCAACTAAGCCAAGCTATCTTCCTTGCTTCCTTCTTTTGGCCTCACCAAAAATTCCTTATCATGCTTATCAACTCATCACAAAGTGCATTCGACAATTTAAAGCAGCTCATGGTGTATGTTGGTATCACTTGGGCCACCGCCTTGATTAATACCTCTTTACCAGCTTTAGAAAACATTTTTTCCTTCCATCCCACCAACTTTTTGTGGAGCTTCTCTTTAATCTTGTTGAAAGTATTCCTTTTTTTTTCCCCACCAAAGAAGGTAACCCCAAATATTTCTCATGTTGTTTTATTACTTGGGCTCCGAATCTTTGCTATATCTCCTCTTGGATTGCATTTGGTGTGTTACGGCTGAAAAACAAGGATGTCTTTGCCCGGTTTATCTATTGCCCCGAAGCATCCTCATACACTTTCAAGATTCGTTGGAGAGCCTCATATTTTGCCAAAGAAGCCTTGCAAAATATCAGGCTATCATCTGCAAAGAAAAGGTGGGACAATTTTGGGCCTCCACAACACACAGCAACACCCTTCATAACATCATTCGCCACTGAGGATTTAATAAGAGATGATAGTCCCTCTGTTCATAAGATAAAGAGATAAGGTGATAAAGGGTCTCCTTGACGGATCCCCCTAGATGGAAAAAAATTACCCCTAGGCACCCCATTAATCTTAATAGAGTATGAAATAGTTGTGACATGCTTCATGATAAGACTCCTCCACTTTACATCAAAACCCAGTTTTTCCATAATTTTATCCAGACAAACCCACTTCACATTGTCATATGCCTTACTCATATCAAGTTTTAGAGCCATCTCCCCAATGTTTCCCCCTTTGTTCTGGCTAATATGGTGCATAGTTTCAAAAACTATAAGAACATTATCAGTAATTAATCTACCATGCACAAAAGCACTTTGGGTATCACTAATAATGGAAGGTAGTCTTTTCTTTAACCTATTAGCTATAGCCTTTGAAGCAATTTTATAAACCACATTGCATAAACTAATAGGCCTATAATCAGTTACCTTCTTGGGTGTCTTGGCTTTTGGGATCAGAACAATATGAGTTTTATTGAAATTAGGAGGAGAAACACCATCATTAAGGAAATCCAATACCGTTGTTGTGACCATCTCTCCACATATCGTCCAAAATTGCTGGAAAAAAATAGGAGGCATGCCATCTGGACCTGGAGCCTTCAGTGGGTACATCTGCTTTAGTGCAAGTTTAATCTTTGCTGCATTATAATCTGTACCATTAGAGTTTTGATGAGACTATCATTGTAGAAAAATTATTATTTATACAGGAGGACTGCTGATGTGGTCCTCCCTAACCAATGAAATGATGTCATCTGTGTAAATGTATGTGTAAGCTTCTCAATCTGCACAAGGAATAAAAAATAAAAATTAATATTTACATAAATAATAACATTTTATTAGTTAAGGGGTTAGAGAGGATCATTTTAACAATCCTCCTAATAGACCTAATAATTTCTCATCATTAATTCATTATTAGTACAACACAATGGTTGAAACACAGCTACTCAAACTACTCAACTATTGGGTCAAGCATAATGTAAAGCAACATGGAACTGTTACCATCAAGCCACAAAACTACATTTTTTGTTCGATTCAAATCATACTGGTATTAAAAAATAAAATATTATTTTAAAACTAAATTGGCTTGTTCCTGTTATCCCAGGCTTGCAATGTGTCGGTGCATGTTGGTTTTAGGTTCGGTCAGTGTAGTGTCAAACACGGTAGTGGTTACCTGTTAGTCAATGCGAGGGCGGCCCAACCAAATCAAAATCTGGTAATGGGAAACAAATCTCAAATCCCGTTATTCTAGAATGTGGACTTGAGTTCTCTCTCTGTCTTTAGCACCGTTGATTCAACGGTAGGTCCATCCTAAGGTCTGTAAAGCCCCAAATTACAAAGTCTTTAGCACCGTTGATTCAACGGTAGGTCCATCCTGTCAGCTAAGCAATTAAAAAGTTTCGCTAAATTGTAAATTACACTCTTAAAATTTGTAGGTGTTTAAATTTTACACTCTAAAATTTTTGAACTTGAATTTTCCATTCAAAAGTTGTATTCTATTTTCGTCAGTAGTTTCTCTGTTCATATTTTTTGTTAATTGTCATATAAACTCGCTACGTGTGTTTAGTTTATCTAATAGAATAACGCTATGTCATATCTAATTATTTAATTTTTTTAGGTTACAAAAATGACATGTTGTCATTTTATTGTGTGGCAAGTTTATGTGATATTAAACAAAAAATATAGACAAAAGAGATGCTAATGCAAATAGAATAAAATTTCGATAAGTAAAATTTAAATTTTAAAATTTTGGAGTGTAAAATTTTAAATATAAAATTCTAAAATTATAGAATTTCAAAATATAAAATTCAAACATACCAAATTTTAAGGGTATATAATTTACAAGTTAGCTAAAAAATTTTCACACATGAAGAGAGAAAGGAAGAAGATCTAAAAAAGTATTTGATATTAAATAATAACATGTCAATAATATCGAAATCCAGTAAATAAGAGACATATCAATAAAAAATAAAAAATAATTTTTTTTATATACATAACCTCTGTTTATTGAATTTTTTTTTTTTTTGAGCAATCGTTTATTGAATTTTAATAAGAGATCCAAATCACTACGCAATGCTAAATATAAGACCGGGTGGAGAAAAGTCACATCAACGTTACGTCACGTTATAGTTAATACTAGTTGTTTATATTATATCAATTCCCATTCCCTTTCCCCCTAACCCCAAATTTTACCCGGAAAACTCATTTCCCAGCAATTTCCTTCATTTTGACTTCGGGGTCGATCTCTAACATTGGATCGATCGCTCTCTCTTTTAATCTCAAAGGTCAGTGATAATCTCTCAACCTCTTAATCTTTTACAATAATTGTGTTTCTTGATTTATGCAATTGTAATATTATTTACCTGATCTGTGGCTTTAATTTTGTCCTAGGGGTTTCTCTGTTTTCCAGGTTCAAACCTAGATTTACTTGGATTTTTCTTAAGTTTTTGTTGTAAAATTGAATTATATTGCAGTTGTGATTCTAAGAAAAATTGTTGATTTAGGGTTATATAATGTGGTTGATATAGGGATTTTAGATTTGGGGGCAAAAAGACCAAAAGAGATTATGGCAAGTGGGTTTGGTGAATCAACAAGCAGACCTTCACAAAACCCTTCTTTTTCAAGCAATAACAATAATAACAGTGATGCTGGTAATTTTGAATGCAATATTTGCCTCGATTTAGCTCAAGACCCAATTGTGACTTTATGTGGACATCTTTTCTGCTGGCCTTGCCTTTACAAATGGCTCCACGGTCACTCGCAAGCCCAGGAATGCCCGGTTTGCAAGGCCCTTGTTGAGGAGGAGAAGTTGGTCCCATTGTATGGTAGGGGAAAGACATCGACTGATCCGAGATCAAAGTCTATTCCTGGTGTTGACATTCCTAATCGTCCAGCTGGGCAGAGACCCGAGACAGCTCCTCCACCCGAACCAAATCATTTTGCCCACCACGGCCACGGGTTTGGATTAACTGGTGGGTTGGGAGGTTTTGCACCAATGGCAAGTGCTAGGTTTGGGAATTTCACTTTCTCTGCGGCTTTTGGTGGTCTCATTCCATCTCTGTTTAACCTGCAGTTACATGGGTTTCCTGATGCTACTATGTATGGTACCCCGGCTGGTTTCCCTTATGGGTTTTCTAATTCATTTCATGGTGGCCATGTGCATGGATTCCATCAGCGTACAGGTCAAAGGCATCAGGATAATAATCTGAAGAGGCTGCTTTTGCTTATCGCATTTTGTGTTCTTCTTGCTCTTCTTTGGCAATAGCTTAGATCTGCTATCGGAACATGAGCTGCTATGCTTAGGGGTAACTCTTTGTGCGGTTGTTATCTGTTAGTTCAAAAACCCTTTTTGTGATTAAGAAAATTGTCTATATTATACTTTGTCCGTGAGTTTCTAACTCATTCTATCAGAATATAAAGTGTGGTTAAATGTTTTGGTTGTTCTCTCTCTTTCTCTCTCTAGACACAAAAGAGATACATCATTGTGGCTGAATATGATGTAGCAGTGGCATTGCAGTGTAAGTTGAGCATTTTATCTTTGCTCTTGCCCCATAAAACAACATGTGAGGGTTTCATTGTTTTAATCATGTTATTGTGATTTTTTTTTCTCTCTCTAATATGGTCCTTAAAATGTGGCTATGATATCAAATATATCTTTTATATACTTTTCCTTCTGATTTTGGTCTCATTACGCTATCTCAAACATGTACATACCTGAGCTTATGAGATGATCTGCATAATTACATCTAGGTCTGAATCTCCTTGTTGTCAGCCTGTTCATCCATCTGGTAAAAATGCATTTCTTTGTGTTAGTTGCTAAGATTTCTTCGAGTTAGTTGCTAAGATGGGTTTTGTATTTAGGTGGAGTTGCTCATTGCAAGCATGGGTCTGGATTAGCAGTGAATTTATTGATTGTGGGCATGCCTACGGCCTTCAATGTGTCTTTATAATTTAATGAGTATTTAATTGATGATCCTTTGAGTATGTTATATCATGGATTGTTATGGGTAACACAATTATGATTTGTTTTTGAATCATGAATTTTCTTTTTTCTTAGATAATATTACTGTAAAATTTATTAATTGATGAGGTAATAGAATAGGTTACATGTGTAGATGACTTTAGCTTGTTCTGCTGCTCTGTTTTATGCTTTCCATACCAATGCTGCTCTTGTTTATCACCTACTTTAAGTTTTTTGATGGAGTTTGCAGTAATTTTTCATGTTTGGCAAGATTTAAAAGAATGGAAGCTTTGATTTACCATCGTTTTGGATCTCAAGCTTGTAAGCTAAAGTTGTTAAGGTATATACAGAACTATGCATCAGATGTACAGTGGCAGTTATTGGAGCTTGGAGGTATCAAAAAACTGATGATGTTTCCGTAGTTTAATATGCTGGGAAAACTAGTGGTGAAGGCACTTACAGTTGGGAAGCTGGTGTTTTGAGATGATCAGTTAGTCCTCGGGAAAGTTGTTGGGATGGTTGGTATCAGTTATTTCCTGTGATAGTTTTGTAAGGGTTTAAGTTATTAAGTTATATACAGACTTATGTATCAGATGTACATGTTATTGGAGGTAGGAAGTAACAGAAAAACTGATAATGCTTTCCCTAGTTTAATATGCTGCTTCTGAGGAGACTAGTTGGGCAGCTAGTGTTTTGAGGGGATCAGTCAGTCCTTGGTAAACACATTGGGCACTGGGGCTGGTTTAGTTATCACCTAGTACTTCTGATTAGATAAGTTTCTTAGAATGTTTTAGGTTGCTGTTTTAACATACCCCTTTTTTGCTTTGAAAGAATTGCCAGGTTTATATATTCCATTCTGTAGTTTTATGCGGAGGGATTTCAATCACTGTTAGATGTACAACTTTCAAAGGATTGTTGGATCATGATGACATCATATAATTCTTTCTCAATAGTATTGTACACAGCCTTTTACTTTTTTATTTCGATTGTTTGCATAGATTTGTTGTGTAACTTAAACATTTGCTGTTAAGTGTGCAACTTTCAGAGGATTGTTTGATCATGATGACAGCATATAATTCTATCTCAACAATGTTTTATGCGTTTGTTTGGGAACAACTTATTTAGATGAAACTGAAAACTTTTTGTTGAAAGTACTGTAGATAAAAGTAAAAGTTAGTTGAAATAGTATAGTGGGACTTATGAATAGTACCAACAAGTGCAATGGGACCCATAAATAGTAGCAAAAATAAGCTAAATAGTAAAATAAGCTGGCTTTTTAAGCCAATGCCAAATGCAACCCAATAGTCTTTTTTATTGCATAGTTTGCTAAATAAACATCTGCTGTTTAGTGTTCAACTTTTTCAACAATGTTTTACACAGCCTTATATTCTTTTTGACTGCATAGATTTGCTATCAAGTGTACAACCTTCAGAGGATTGTTGGATCATGATGAAAGCATATAATTCTTTCTCGACATTGTTTTATGGTCTTTAATTCCTTTTTTAGTTGCATAGATTTACTGTGTAACTTTAAAATTTGAGCCCTTGATATTTATACTGTAGTCGATTTGAACTACCTGACTTAAATGACAGCTTCAGAATTCAGATCCATGAATTTGTGTTCAGTGGATTCAGTTCCGAACGGCTGTTTTCAAGTTTCAACGCATAGAAGAGGTTGAGTATCAAGCCAGAGATTCTGAGGCTAGTATTTGGCTTTCTTGAATAAAATTTTCTTCATCCCCAGTGTGATCTACAATAACCACATAAGTCAGGTCATTATTGTTTGACTTCAAATTACAATTCATTTGCTTATAGACTAGAAAACTCTGTTGTATTTTTTTTTTTCTCTTCTCAAAAGGCAACAAATTGAGAATACTTTTTACATCTTTTGAATGAGCATGCATACAATGAAGCGTGACTGTATGAGTAGGCAGAGCTTCCATAATGTTCATGTTTGTTGGTATTTTCTAGGGAGCATTTGGCTATGTTTCATATGCAATCAAGGACGTTCTTTTTATGCTTATCTGAATGTTCTTGAGACGCGTCTTAACTGGTTAACAAAGTCATGCAAATGTCGTTAATATCTCTATGGTAGATAGTAGTAGGATCTTATATTCTTATGGCATCTCTTCCATGATAATTAATTTTGGGTAAAATGGTAAATTGTAGGTATAGTTCTTTTGAGTGTAGTGCATTAGAATCATTAAGATTCCCCAATATGATCTTTAGTTTTGCCTAGTGCTTTTTTACCATCTCTAAGGGCACTCAGATTAGTGAGTGCATAATAGAAAAAGTGCAATAGTTTATACAATATGGCTTAAATCAGTCCCGCATTAGACTTTGTATATGTGTGTATATTTACACGCTACAGTAACCGTGTAAATATACACGGTTACTGTAGATGTGTATTTAATATTTTAATATATTTTTTACGCTACCCGATGTATTCTATCTCCTCTCTCACTCTCTTCTTCCTCTTTCTTCTTCTTAACTTATCTGCTTACAAAAATGGCAAAAGCAGGTGAGTACAATCACTAAAACCACCGTGATCACCAGGCTTTCCAATAGTCGGTCACCTTCACCATCTCACCGACATGCCCCACCGCCCTATCTTATATGCATGAACTTTCTATTGCCCATCCCTAACCCTCCTCCTATATATCATTCAAAATAGAAAAACCCATGTCAAATATTGGTGTTTTACAACCATGTTAATTGTTAAATCAGCAAAATATGCGACTTTGTAGCAAATAATCAAATGGGTTTACCTTGAAAAGTTGTGGGTTTGTTCAAGGTAGGATTGTTCTCATCAGTAATAGCCATTTTTGCTTGATTAATTGAAGGAAAGAAACAATCCCACCAACCACCACTAGACAATGACAAGATCAAAAGCATGGCAGTGGGTTTAGCCGAACTCTATTGCCAATATTCATTCAAAGAAGGTAATATGCTTCAAAGGGCTGGCCGATTTACTGGTTTTTTTTTTTTAATTTTTTAATTTTTTTTTATCTCAGCTTTTGGTTTGCTATGATTTGGGTGGGGTTTTCCGTTTTTGTTTGAGGAAGAGAGAGGCTATGATTTTGGTGGGTAGTTTGCTGTGATTTGTGGTTTGCAGAATGGTAAAGAGGAGAGAGAGAGAGAGAGAGAGAGAGAGAGATGACTTGGAAGTATAATAAAAAATTGATAAAAAAATAATATTATAATAAAATGTAGTGTAAAATAGATAATCTGATGTGGAGTGTTTTGAAAAATAACAGTAAAATATAAAAAGTAGGTTTTTATGCTAAAATGGGCGAAAAGTTTTGTAAGAACTAATGCTAATGCTCTTAATCTTCTCCAAGAATAGGACCGTCCCACTTACAAAAACAAGCCAACTGGCCAACGCATTGAGCCTTAATAGTTACAATCTCTTCTTAATATAGAAAGCTTCCAACTAACAAATTTTTTATAAAGAGCCTGAATTAATTAGAGAAATATATTTTCCCCTTTTCTTTTGACTGGAAAACAACTTGCGTTTGTGATACTGGTAAAAAAAACGACTTCCCAATTGTCATAAATGGCCTTCTTCTCAAAACGGTGATGTTCTGGCGACATTTTGTGAAGCCAAATTGACAAGCCTCCACTCATGACATTGTTTCTCTGTCACAGTGAAAATCACATTGCCATTTGAGGATGATGCCTCTTAAACAAAGTAATGTGACATATACAAAAAATTTCATAATATTTTTCACAACAATTGAGTTAGTAAAGTTTTTACTAGTTTTCATTTGGACTTATTACTGACAGTCTGACACCATTTTTTTTTACCTACAATTAACAATCTGCCACATCAATGGTTGAAAGTTTTTTTGCAAATTTTTTGTGTCACTCTCTCAGATTTGGATCAAGTGCAATTTCCTTATATTTCTCTCTCTTTTATATATATATATATATATATTTATCATTCTCACTTTTCAGCTTTAACTTTTTCTCATTTATTTTATTTAATAGTTGAGATTGAAAGTTGCTTTTTACAATTCTGAATTTCAATCATTGAGAGCAATTACATCAGGGGTAATACCCAAGTATTGCATTTGATCTCAATCCCTTTCTCTCTTAAACAACCCGTATAGTGTAGATACTAGGAACTTGTATAAAGTAAAACGATTCTCTCCCACTCTCCCACTTATCTGCATAGTGCTTTATTCCTTATACCTCTTTACAAACATGCTTTGATTACTTGAATTTTTCATATATGGTGAATTTTTATTGGATGAATAAGAAAAAGGACTTTTTAGTTTTATGCTGTCTTTTGCTCTAGTTCAAGCCACGGATAAGCTTTAATATGGTGTACCATAGGTGTAATACTTGTAATCACATTGTAGTTCTTGTGAAGAACTAAAAAGAGTCAAGAAGCAATTACTTAGTTAGGTACAATATTTAATTGGTTAGTTGTAAGATTGTAAAAAGTGGAGTCGAATTGGTTACAAGTTGTTAGTTAAGGTTGTATAAATACTTGTAATCCAGAACATTTCGTCATTAAAGAAATAAGACACAGTTTCTCCAAGTCTTTTTTTCTCTTTTTCAATTCTCCCTTTCAATTCTTTCTTGGAATGTGGCTACCTCAAATTAACTCAAATTCTTTGTTTCCTATTCATTTTCCCTAAAACCATATCCATTCATTACATGCTTACGTCGGGTCAGAATATTTTGATCAATATTGCTAGGCACTTTCTTCCATACTGAAGGCCCCAGTTCAAAGAAATATGCGTTGTAGCAATTTTTAAAGATGCTTTTCATCTTGTACTGTTGTGTTGTTAAACGTGGTTCATTGTCCATTTCTGCAATTTTTTATGGTCCTAAAATAGTTTCTAGTTTGAGTCAAGTCTTTTAGTTATAGTCTCCTGTATTCTGATCCACAAGTTTAAAGATAGTTTTTGGGCTGTGGCCCCTTTAAACTCAAAGAGATTCAGCTTTGGAGCACATGCATTGCTTGGAATCTGATATTATCCATGGCAAAGCGACTCACTGTTCCGATTGCTTGTCGGATTTTTGTTCTGTACTAGTGTGACTTAGCTTTCATTTGCTACTAAAAATAAATGCAAATGTGATACACGAAAGGAGGCTAATCTATCTGAATCTTAGAATTGACATTTTTGTTAAGCTTATTTGTGAATTGTAGAGTGAAAGAGTTGCTCTCTCTCTCTCTCTCTCTCTCTCTGTGGGCCAAAAATAAAAGAAGGGAAAGTGTAAATTTTATTGTGATATTACAAAATGAGAATGCTTCCAGGCCTGTAAATGTGCAAAGTATGTAATGTAATGATCATGGTAGATCATTTAACTTTGTGCCTCAAAAGTCCTCTGTTAATGTCAATCATAGATGATGGGAATTGCCAAAGTCGCTTTGTTGATGGACATATGAACACGGTGGGCCTAAGTGCCTATTACGTTCTACATTATGGCAGTCAATAAGGCCATGCTTTTGTGGGCTGTTCTTTTCAATATGGTACACGATTCTTGTCTTCATCTCACGCTGGATTGGGATGGTCTAAAAGTCAGGCTGATCGATAGTTTTAATTTGCTCTGGTTCTTCTGTTTTGGATTAAAATTTTATAAGGACCATGTTTATCCCATTTAAAAATTTTCTCTCCAAAAAAAAAAAAAAAAGTTGAATCGATTAGGCAAGTGGAGCCAAGTGGTATAAAGAGGAATGTTTGAAGACAAATAATCGATTCTAAAATGTGTCACAGAGGATGTAAAATTCTGAATAATTTGAAATCTGTATCCTACTCCTACCTCCACCAATATTCTCACACACTCCTTTTACCTTCTCTTCGGAGTTCAGAACAAATCCTCATAAATTACTTTTCATAAGGGTAATGCAACTACTTTCTATGTTATGTCATAGTAAAATAGAGCACTTACATGCTTACCTTTGGAGAGTTTGATTTTTTTTTTTTTGAAAAGTCTATGAACATAACTTTTGTGACACAAATTTGAGGACTTTCTCAAAAAAAGAAAAAAAGAAAAGAAAAGGTAGATCAATATAAATATAATTATCTACCATTTACTTCATCAAATTGTGATAAAAATTGTGGTCATATAAATTTTGTTTTATTTTTAATCACTAAGGCGGTGTCACACCTAGAGATCGAGGCGCCTTTTGTTAAGTGGTCATGGTGCTACAATAAAATTTTTATTTTTATTTTGTTTTGACCCTCTAAAATGAAAATTTGAACACTCTGACCCTAAAATTTTTTTAAGCACAATCAAAATAACCTTAAATATGATCCTCTTACCAATATCTTGGCATTTTTAAACCAAAAAAAAAAAAAAAAAACCCCAAAAACTAGCTAATTTAATCTAAAATCTTGAAAATAAAAATTAGTTGTTGAATCTGAAATACTTTAAATTTGTTATTTGTTAAGTGGGGACTAAGGGTGTGGGACAGGCCAAGAGTGATTGAGTGAAGATAAAAACAAATATTAACACAACAATTTTTTTTTTAATATCTGCTTAGAAACAGCCTATCTAACTTTTTGCTAAAAATATAAAATAAGTAGGAACTTACATGAGACCCACAAATAATAGCAAAATAGATAAAGTTATAAGTTGGCTTATAATCAATACCCAAACACACTTAATACAATTACAAAGAACAACAATTGTCAAAGTTGAGTTGAATTATTAAATAAAAGAATTGTAAAGAGTTAGTAACAATAATTAATATGTTTATTGTATTTAGAAACAATGGATGATTTTTAAAATTTCATCTTAGTAATAATAATTAGTATGTTCATTTTATTATAAAACTATATGCCAAATGAATTAATAGTTTATATTTTATTTTTTTATTAATACTATGGACAAATTTATAATAAAGAAACATGATAGACCATAAAATTCAATTCTTATCTAAGATTTATCTTTTTATTGACCTTGCTAAAAAAAATTCCTGTGTATAGTGGCATGAGACCTGTGCTTCTATAGATTATTGTACACAGTCGTTTGGTCATTAAATACGGTGTTTGAATTTTGATACTTTATTGCCCAGATCAAGACAGGAAAAAGAGCCGCCTGGGGCTGCTTGAATTTGAATGCACAAATGGATTTACGAGTACAAGTCAAATTCAATGCTCTGAACGAGGGAGATAGAAAAAACCATTAAAAAAGAAAGAAAGAAAGAAAGAGCTGGGGGGCATTTATTAGTCATTCAGAAGCTTCTTCGCAACTGCAAGAAGTGCCTTTATTCTAGGCCTCGAAGGTTTTTATGATTATATTCTATCAAAAAGTTCAATGGTCTTCAAAAAAGAAAATAGTGGCAGAACCACAAATTTATCTTTAGGTCTTTGGGGTTGACTAAAAAAATATTAAATTTTTTTTTTTGTCTCCCTATTTTGTCTATTAATTATTTCCACATTATGTATAATAGTCTATAATAGTCTAAAATAGTACTGTATATATAATTTAACTATTCTTATCGTTCACAATTCACAGAGACGTTCCTGTAGTTCAATTCTTAGAAGTTTGAAATATCAATCATTAAAAGTTAAGGTTGTGTTTGATAACGTTGTTCTAATAATATTGTTTATATTTTTTAGAAATATGTGTGAGTGAAAAAATATAAATATATGTATAATATTGTTTAAAAACTGAAATTTGTTGCTTGAAATGTCATACTAAACAATCCCTAAATTTTCAAAATTAGAACTTAAAGGTGTATTACTTTTGGGTTTGGCTTACTTTCAGTACTTTTTTAACTAAAATCTTTTTTTATTTTAATGAGAAACTGTCACATCACTTACTAACTAAATAAAATATGAAAATTAAAACCTATTACCACTTATTATGGTGCATTTAAAATAAAATGACACCTTCAATTAAAAAAATACAGAAAATAAGCGAAACCCATTAGTTTTTTATTTTTATTTCCACCTTCCTTTCTTTGGAATCATGAGTCAATATTTTTTTTTATAAAGGTCAATGGTTCAAGAAGGGAAGCACATTGGCTAGCTAGTTGTATAAAACGAGGCATTATAGAATTTGAAGTCTTCTATGAAACACAAAATTTAGTTTTAGATTTCCCATAGAAAAAACGTTTGACCCACCCACGAAAATAGATGTAGGTGAAGGTACTTCGTTGGACTCATCACCGACGACGTATTATTAGTTATTGTGTACTCTAGCTTTGTACTTATTTGGTAGAATTCCATGTGCAAGCTCATATAAGCTGACTTTCTTCATCCTTAATTATTATGACACACACGTTTTTGGGCTGCGGACCATTTTGTCGGTGACCGACCACAAGAACTGTCGTGATGTGGAGACTAATTAAGCATATTATTAGTATAAATTTATTCATAAGTTAAATTATAAATTTCATTCTTCGACTTTCATAGGTTGTTAAATTCAGTTTTCATTTTTTTTTTCCAGATCTTTAATTTTAATATGTTTTTAATTTAGGAACTTTCTTTCTAGTTCTGTCTGATATCATTGTTAGTTTTACTAGACTTAATAGTACGGATTTAATAGAATGATTACATTAAGAACAAGTAGAATTTTAAATATAAATATATATATATATATATATATAAAGAAAACTAAGTTGAAAACGAATCAAAATTAAAGTAAATACTTTTTATTTTAAACTATATTTTTTTTCCTACGAGAAATTTAACCTATATTGTCCTTGTACAAATTGATGTTTCAATTTATAAGTATAACCTCACACACACACAAATTATAGACTATATTTATTACATTTGGCGGAATGCTAAGGGCCACAACTACCCCTTTATGATTCCTATCCTATACCTATTATGGACTCTTGAGTCTTGACGCTTTGCAAGAGGGTTTTTATTGTGTATAATCATTCTTATGCTTAAATTTTGATAGCAAACCCCAATTTTCATGAAAATATACTTGCATGAAATAAAATTTTTCGATCCTTTGTTTTGACTAAGCACTAGTAAAACTAAAACCGCATGATTTTACTTGAAACATATCTTTCGTGTTAATTAATAGCCACATGCATGGATCATTACAATTTATTAAGTTACCTTGTGCATCATTTTGCATTTCCTATCATACAAGAAGAAGTGTCACAATTGGATCGCTATTTTTTTTTGTATACAGTATTACGTATAAAAAAGTTTCATAATATTGTTTACAACAATTAATTGAATTATTTACAACAATTAAATTAATGAACTTTTACTTATTTTTATCTAAGCTCATCATAGATATTGTTTTTTTAATTTACCATTAATAATTTGTCACATTAAGGATTGTGAAATCTTTAGTCAATTTTATTTTATTTTATTTATTTATTTATTTTTTGTCTATACCGACTTTCCCATAAGCAAGTATATATTTAACTAATATATTTTTTTTTTGATACGTATTTAACTAACTATTAATGCTATGAAAGTACTATCATTGTCTAGTTATGGACCAAGCGCAGCTGATGTTGTTCCTCTTGGTCTATCAATTTTGTTGATTGTTACACTATTGATGACATCAGCCATGGCTAATCTTTCTTATAAATAATTGCTAGGCCTTTATACACGATAATGACATTTGCAAGATTGACACAATGACGTGCATTTTCAAGATTGACTTTCATGCACAAACTCTTTGAAGTTAGAACCTATTTATTGTGATATATATATATATATATATATATATATATATTTTTGGAGCAATTATTGTGATATACATAACTAGGTATGGTCGAGGACCAATACATTAAACCGACTTGTTCAAAAAAAAAATATATATATATATATATATATTTATATTAAACCGACTTTCCACCGACTATGAGATAGTACAGGCATGTGTCTGACCAAATTTCACAACGAAATAATCCTTAAAATTATACACTCTCGAACACTACTAGGCTACCTCGTTTCGGTTAATTTGTACAGCATCTCCCAAAACACAAAAACAAAGAAATCTTCTTCTTCTAGAAATGAGAAGGTTTAAAATGTGGAAATGAATACTTTTGTTGTGTAGCAAATATCATAGTTTTTTTTTTTTGGTTGAAAAATTTGAGTTACAATCAATAATATGAGGGTGAGGTTTGAACATTAGTTCTCCTTATAATTAAAAGAGAGAACATGTAATATTGCAAAGTTATAAGGCTTTTCATGTGAATAGCAAAGTTAGGAGTAATTATTAGTGGACCTTATTAATTAAAGGTGCTACATTCACAACATTTTCACAACAAATTATAGTTGATTAGTTGTTATTGGTTATAATTTGAACCTACCACTGAATTTACTTTTATACTCCACTAATAACAACCAGTAACAACCTACCACATAGAATTTGTGGAGAAAATGTTATTGACATAGCATTTCTCTTAAATTTATAGTGTGATCCACTATTTATGTGAGATGAAGTATTGAATAATTAAATTAGTAAATATTTTTTAGAGAAAATTAACAACAAAAATTTTGTGACCATGGTCACCAAGTCAGGCCTAAATTCGTTGTAGTATGTGATAATATCTCCAAATATATTAACAATATTTATGCTAATGCATGAACTAACTCGAATGAGAAACATAGAGCGGAGATAAATTCAATCACAAGACCAATTACTTTTTAGTTTGATAATTACAATAAATAGGAGAATTTGAATCTTGGTTCTTTTAATAAAGGAGAATAAACTATACAATTGAATAACATGGTTTTTGACAAATGACCAATTACTTTGGTATCATAATAAAATATTAAAATTTGTAATAAGTGAATAATAATAATTTTAATTACTTTAATCAATATTCTAACATCATTGTATTGAAAAATTAAAAGTTTAACTATTTAAGTTATGTTGCTGGTTGTAATAAAAAAAAAAAAAGTTGACATGTTGCTAATCTATTTTAAGTACAAAGAGCAAATGTAATGCACGAATTGGAAAGTCCATGGTCGAATTATAATTTATATAAATATATATATTAATAAACATGTTTGGCTTACTTCCGGTACTTTTTTTTTAAATGAACCTCCTTTTATTTTAATGAGAGACCGTCACATCACCCATTAACTAAATAAAATGTAGAGATTAAAACTCACTATCATTTGCTATTATATATTTAAGGACATGTCTAGTTAAAAATGTACCAAACCCTTAATAAACAAAGCTTAGAGAAAATTTAATTAGATTCTATAATTGAATCTAATTTTGCATCATGCATCCTAAATTATTTATTTTTAGAGAGAGTTTTATTTCTTAATTTTGGAGTCAAATGTGGGATCACATCATAAATATCCATCTAAGTGAGTTATTGCATACAAAAACCAAAAAGTCTAGAATTAATGAATATAAAAAAAAAAAAAAATTTAAATGGACAATTTACATTTTTTACCTAATAATATTCTTACAAGAATTTTTAAAGAGTTAAAATATATATATATATATATATAATAATGACTACCAATAATATTTAAACTATATATGTCAGAATTATACTATATACCTTAATGTATATTTTTTAAATTTATCCATGCATATATATCAGGTTATAAGCTAGTGATCCATAAAGAGAGCTTATAACGCACTTTCGTGTATATAATTTTACCTATTTTACTTCATTTATTTGTACTTTTTAAAAAATATAAATTTATAGATCCCGTAGAAAGGAGATTGTACTATTTACCCTTTTTTTGTCCAAGTTTTATTAGTAAATTAAGAGCATTGAGTTAGGACAGTAGTTAAGAGTATCAAGTTAGGACAGTAAAATAACCAAGTATTAAAAATTCAAACTTGTTTATTTAATTATTCAGCCAAAAAAAAAAAAACTTGTTTATTTAATTTTATTTTAAACATGAGCTGAGTTAGAACTTTATCACCAAAAAAATGACATGTTCAAGTTTTGTTCATTTTCTTATTAATAAGTTCAAGATTGTTCATAAGTTACTTGAAGAATTTATTCTCTTTCTATATATAATAAAATTACAACTAAAATGTTTTAGGTATTCACAAACTATAAATTTTTACTACGAATGTATTATTTATACTATCAATAAACTATAAATAATAATTTAGTATCATGTGAATCTATTTACAAACTTGTACAATCATTTTAAGTGTCATAAACAAGTATTTTAAATTATTATTCGTTTAATAACAATTTTTTTTCTCGAACTGAACTCAAGTTGTTCATAAACAGTTTGATTTATTTACAACCCTAGGTGGAGTTGACATCATCTATGAAATGAGATTATTCTAAAAAGAATATGATAATATATATATATATATATATATATATATAAAATTATTTATTTATTAGTAGAGGAGGGGGAATGTGGGGTTCAAACTCCAAATACCAAATATCATAAAATTAAGGTGATGGTACCATTGGACTAAGACTCAAATCCCAAATGATAATAAATTTTTTTATAATGTAATCTCCGGATCTTATAAGTTATAAGCAAATAGTTTTAACAATGTCAATTTAATTACTTTTGGAGGACCAGGCGCAAAGAGAATCAATAATAGAATAAGGGTGTGTTTTGATACTACTTATTTTGTTAAAATTGAAAAATTATTGCTGAAAATATTGTAGGTAAAGGTAAAAGTTAGTTGAAATTGTACAGTGAGGCGTATAAATAATGCCAAAAAGTACAGTGAAACCCATAAATAGTAAAAAAAATAAACTGAATAATGAAATAATTTTAATTTTTAATCTCCATCCAAATGAATAATTAAGCTAATTGGTTAATAGACACCTCAGCAAGTTGTCCCCCTGTTGAGTTATAGTTGAGTGCCAAGTCACTACCAAGTAGTGAAGTACCAACGTGTACCTAGAAAATTTTGGAGAAAGAATCCGAATATACCAACAAGTGTATCATGCAATGTCACCTTCAATCATTTGCTTTTGGGCCCGTAACAAGGAGAGTTTTTATCGCGTTCTTCTACCTATATTAAAGAGAAAGAAAGGATCAATTATCAGAATGTTGGAAAAAAAATATATTTACAAATATCAATTGATAAGAATCATCTCCATTTATTTTGAAAGGAAAAGTTAATGATGCCCTAAGGAATTAGTTTATGAAAAAAAAAAATTTTAATGAAAAAAATTGATTTTTAGTCATTGAAAATTAATTATTGTTTTTAAATAAGGGAAAAATTAGTGGTTAGAACATTGTCACATTGATTTATGAAATATTTTTTTTTTTAAATTTTTATGTAAAAAAAAGAAGTAACTAGATTTTTTTAATAGCTTTATATATTACTCATAAAAATGATATTAAAATTTTTCTAAAACAATCTGTAAAGACCCGACTTGGGTTCCAAGCCCTGCACGTGGATGGACTTAGGTCCAAGAAGCCCAAAACAATGAATTTGTAGAGGAATCAGTTGGAAAACTGGGCTTTAGTTGGTCAAACAACGAGCTAGATAGACTTGATGACAAAAAGATAAAAATGGACAATTGTAAAATGAAGAAAGAACGTTCTCAGCGAAATCCGAGGACAATGGTTCTTCTATAATGCTCTTAGATAACGTTACAAGTTTGACCGCGGATTGCCGCAGTATTTCTTTTCTTAATTTTCCGATCCCCTTATCTTGTTTCCTCCTTCTTCTTTTATACTCTCCCCCCTTTTCATCTCCACCGTCCACCTGTATGCTAGATGGTTAGGACTGATACTTGTCCCATCAGCTCTTCTTATAAGTCCTCAGGTAGTAGCTGTAAGGCTGGAATACACTATTCAAGTATCACTTTTACATTAATGCGGCCAGGGGATTAGCTGCAGTGCATTTAATGTGAAGGTAGCAGCTTTCTCCCCAAATATTTTGGGACTCATCCTTATCTTATATCTCTGCAATGCTTGTCCGCCCCAACTGAATTTCAGGGGTTGTCATCCTTGCTATCAATCCATCTTCCAGGACCTCGGTCAAGTTTGGTCGAGGAAGTTTTCATCTTCGGCACACTCTCTGGAGCCATTAGGACCAAATCCCACCTTTTATTTATCAGCGCAATCTCCTCTGACGAAGACATCTCATCCTCGGGCAGATCTTCGTTCTCGGCTCGGACCATAGGCCCAATATATGAATAAATAATGAACTTCTGGGCCCAAGGGCCCTACACAATCCATTAACAAATGTTCTAAGAGAATTTGTTAGTAAGACCCTTTAAAAGAATGGATATATGGTTGAGTTCAAGTTACATCTAGTGTAACTTTAAGTAATTTTACATCACTTAATATTTTTTAATTGAATGTGAATTTGACAAATTCACCGTTAAATTATATTATCTACTTATGTTTTCCATGTTTGAAAATTTCAAATTTTGCCTATATATATATTAATAGACAAAACTTAGAGAAAGCTTAATTATAATTTGAAATAAGAATCTAATTTTATGCCATGTGTTTAAATTTATATAGGGACCACACCATAATTATCTACTTTTTTTTTTTTTTTTTTGATATCCAACATAAAACAGATTTCATTAAACTAAACTAGAGTTCAAACAGAGTACATCGTGCTGAACATGAGCCGCAATTAAGGGTGGAGTATCCTCCACCCAGATAATACAATCAGAAACCAACTTGGCATATAACATGAGCCGCAGAGTTTCCACTCCTACGGGTGTGGGAGATTCCACACTCATCGAAGCAACTAAGCTCCAACCTTGTACCTTCAACCACTTTTAGGATGCTACTTGGAGACATGTTGAGCACACATAATGCATTGACCATAAACTGTGAGTCACTTTTGAGGACAATCTTCTTAAGGTCGAGATCCCACGTGAGGCGAACACCCTTTTCCACTGCTCTGGCTTCAACTTCTAATGGTCCCAGTGGCAATTCAACCTTTTTACTCATAGACCCTATAAGAAGGCCCCTCTCGTTCCTTATAACCACACCGATTCCACACCACCCCCACGTTGCTGAACACAGCACCATCAGCGTTGACTTTATACCATCCCTTATGTGGAGGTAGCCATGGGCTCGTGGGAGGGGAGGGGGGGGGGGGGGGGGGGGCTTCCTTAACCGTGGAAGTTTCACTTGCTTGATTTCCTTAACATAATCCACCACCGCCTTGATAAGCGCCACTTGCCCTTTACACTATCCATCGTGAGTTACATTGTTTCTGTTATTTCACAAACTCCACGCTGTTACCACAAACACCACCCAATCAATGGTAGGTCGAACTTCCAAAATCTCCCACATTACATCAACGAACTCCCGCATTGAATCAGGAACCAGGGGCAGCTAAATTTTCGTATCACTCCACACCTTCTTAGCGTAACTATAGCCCCACAAAATATGCCCAGACGTCTCACTACAGCCACACAGATTGCAACCATCCTCCTGACCCACCCCTCTGCTTATAAGCTAATTCTTTGTTGGAAGAATGTTCTTACAAGCGCACCACAAAAAATGTTTGATTTTACTAGGACATTGCAACCGCCAGACCACCTTCCAAATGGCTTTCATTTTGGAATTATTGGAATAACTTCCAAACTCGGGCTTCTTACTATATTCCTTCAGCCACTTTTGTGCTACGGCATATACGCTTCTGATGGAAAATCTACCATTGTTAGTCCACCTTCAGATGACAGAGTCTTCCGGCAATCGAGGGCTAACCGGGATGCTCAAAACTGATTCAGCTTCATGGGGGAGGAAGGTTCTCCTCACCTTGTCCACATTCCACCTTCTTATCTCAGGGTCCATAAGATTTGCCACCATTTCTGCCTCTCCTTGGGGCCTTCTTGGGCTGTCCACTCTAAATGAATCTGGCTTGGGAAGCCATCGATCCTCCCAAATATGGACACTACATTCATTACCTATACACCACCTCGTACCCCTCTCAATAATCCCCTTGGCAGCCATAATACTCCTCCAAGCGTACGAGGGTCTTTTACCAAGTTGAGCTTGACCAAAAGAGCTCTTCGTGAAATATTTCGCTTTATAGACTTTATGAACCAGTGAGTTGGGATTCTGTTGTTGTCTCCAACCTTGTTTAGCAAGGAGAGCCAAGTTGAAAGCTTTGAGGTCCCTAAACCCCATGCCCCCCTCATTCTTCGGCAAGCAAAGCTTCTCCCATGAAAATCCATGCTAATTTCCTCTTTTTTTCTTTTTGCCCCCACCAGAAATTGCTCATCATGGAGTTCAATTCCTTACATAACATTTTCGGAAGTTTGAACACGCTCATTGTGTATGTTAGTGTAGCTTGTGCAACGGCTTTTATGAGGATTTCTCTACCCGCATTAGATAGGAGTTTACCTTTCCACCCTGCTATTTTCCTCCCAACTTGGTCTTTAATGTGATTAAACGCTTTCCTCTTCCCTCTCCCTACAATTGGAGGAAGCCCTAAGTACTTCTCGTGGTGTTTAATGATTTTGGCCTTGAATTTCTGTGTCACATGAAGCTAAACCTCTTCCTTTGTATTCTTGCTGAAAAATAAGGAAGTTTTCTCCTTATTTAGTTTTTGCCCTGAGTCATTTTCGTAATCCTCTAAAACCTTGATCACCCTATCACAATCCTCAACAAAAACCCTATAAAAGATGATGTTGGCATCCTTAAATAGAAGATGCGAAACTCTTAGAGCTCCCCTACTCACCGCAACTCCTTTTAAGTTTCCTTTACTCTCCTTTTTTTTTTTTTCAGCATTGCCGACAAACCTTCCACACACAATAAGAATAGATATAGTGAAATGGGGTCCCCTTGCCGAAGGCCCCTTGAAGGGAATATGTTACCTTTAGGTTCTCCATTTATCAAAACTAAATAGGAAATCGAACTCACACACATCATCATTAGAGCAATCCATTTCTTGTGAAATCCCATTCTCCTTATTATGGCTTCAAGATAAGACCACTCGACTCTACCATACGCCTTGCTTATATCAAGCTTCACTGCCATAAGGGCTTCTTTTCCCTTCTTTCGTTCGTCTATGCAATGCATTGTTTCATAAGCAACCAGCACATTGTCTGTAATCGATCTACCAGGCACAAATGCACTTTGAGACTCATCAATCACCTCCGTAAGGACACCCTTAAGCCTGTTTGAAAGCACTTTAGAGATAATTTTGTATACCACGTTGCAGAGGCTTACTGGCCTAAACTCAGTAATTTTCTGGGGAGAATGGACCTTCGGTATGAGGCAAATATAAGTTTCATTAATACCTCATGGTAGTACACTCGAATTTAAAGCAGACAGCACACACTCTATAACATCAAGACCAACAATTTCCCAGTACTTTTGGAAGAAAATAGGAGACATATCGTCAGGACTAGGGGCTTTTGTGGGATGCATTTGTTGGAGAGTGACATGGATTTCCTCTACCTTAAACACTGCTAACAGGTCCCCATTCATCTCCTCGGAAACCCAAATAGAAATTGCACTCAAGCTTTTGTCAAAACTTAAAGGGTTGTCAATCTTGAAAATGGCAGAAAAATAATCCAAAAAAATGCTGTCAATACCTTCCTGGTCTTCAACCCAAACACGTTGATCATTCAGCAATCCACCAATCTTATTTTTTCTATGCCTTTGACTAGCCATGGCGTGAAAAAACTTCGTATTGCGATCTCCTGACTCTAACCATAGAGCCCTTGACCTCTGTTTCCACATGATTTCCTCCCTAGTAACGGTCTCATTAATCACCTTTTTCAGAGTTTTGATTTCCACTGCCTTATCAAGCACACCATCAAAGACTTCCAGTTGCTGAAGCTAACCCTATTTCTGTCTCAAGATTTTATTAACATTCCCAAACACCCTCCTATTCCATCTCTACAAACGTTCTTTACAGCTTCTCTCAATCTATTCGTGAACCTAAACTCCAGATCTCTCCTCATCGGGTCCCAAGCCTCTTCAATCACCTCCCTACAACCTTCTTCCCTAATCCACATTGCCTCGAAGAAAAACCTCTTCCTTATTGGTTTTTGTGGCTGACGACGATAGAGATATAATGTTAGTAGACAATGTTCCGAAATTGACATTAAGTAGTGGTGCACCATAGCTTCAGGAAACTTCTCACACCAACTTTCGTTTACCACCATTCGATCAAGTCTGAGCTTTGTTCTTTGCTCCCCAAACCTTCTGTTGCACCATGTGTATCTTTGACCCACAAAACCCAAGTCGAAGAGGCCACACCTGTTCAAGCACTCTCTAAATTCCCTCATCTGTTTTGTGTCTCTGTCCAGACCCCCAAGCTTCTCGTCTGGGTGCGAGATTTCGTTGAAATCACCAAAATCAATTCATGACAAGTGGCTTTGAACCTTTAGCATTTCCAATAATTCCCATGAGATGCTTCACTTCGTCGCATCTGGTTGTCCATAAAAACCAGTCGCACGCCAAGGTGAAGCCGGTGGATTTTCATATACCTTCACATCTATATGAGAGTTGGAACAACTCTTAAAATGTACATTCGTACCCTTTCTCCGAAGCATGGCCAGTTCGCCGCTTTTGCCGTCACTGGGAACCGTGATACCTTGAGTAAAATCTAACTTATTCTGAATGCCTTTAATTTTGCTTACTTTGGCCTTTGTCTCCGATAAGAAGACCAGGAGTGGATCTTTCACTCTCACCTCACCGGTGAGTGTTCGGACTACCGGGGAAGACCCCAATCCCCGACAGTTCCATGCAATAACACTCCGCCATCCAAATGCTTCTTCCCCACTGTGTTCTGCATATCATCCTTACCTTTTCTCTGCTTAAGATCTTTGATGTTGGGGTCTAACTCCTGGAGTGGAGTTGGACCCTCTCTCTTTACTTTAATTGGGTTTTTTCCTTTACTTTCTGGTTTAGATTTTACTTCCCTTGTTAGCCGTTTCCAATGTCTACTCGATGGGCCTAACATTTCAGCTATCCACCCTTTCTCTTTAACGTAGCACATAGCAAGAGGGCCCAAATCTAAGCCCACGTTAGTTGGGCCCCCCACTTTTGCTTCATTCTTTATAGTTGGCGCCAAAGCACCCACATGCACTTTGTCCACTTCCTGAAGATGAGCTGTCTCCCACTGCATACCAACTAATGGTTCAGCTTGGTTAATAATCTGTACTTTGTCCTGACTTCCCAAAGAAACTTTCGTTCCCTTATCTTTCCCACCCACTTTTTGAGACTACCTTTCTTATACAAATCTTCTAACAAGGGTGTGTGAGAGATTATGCCATCCCCTCGTTGCATTGGGACGCTATCCTTTAGGATTTTCTTTTCAAACCCGTGATCCCTGCCAACCCTCGTATCCTTCATCGGTATTTGTGACATCGTCGGCGGTCTTACCGTTCTATCCTCTGTTTTTTCCGTACTACCCTCGGCATCAGTTTTAACCCCCGATTTGAACATCTTAAATCCATTCCGTCGTATCGGGTCGCCCTTCAGCCAAGCTCCTTATTGAAGGATGTTCGCCTCTTTGTCTTTGTTGGGTTCATGCCCCTTAGTGCAATCTTTTAGAGCATGGTTAAGAAGGCCGCATTTGTAGCAGAAATTGGGGAGCCTTTCAAACTTAAAGCTCACCCACCTACTCTCACCTCCCTCAATGGAGATTTTCTTACCTCGCACCAAGCGCTTTGTCGCATCAATATGCACTCGTACGCGAAGGCACTTACCCCATTGAACACCAGACATTGGTACATCAACATCCATAACCAGCCTTAAGCTTGAGCCAATGGCCCACCTAGTTTCCTTTGTCCTACACTTCAAAGGGAGATTATAGATCTAGATCCAGAATGACACCCACCTTATATCAATCTCCTTTTGTAAAGTTGTGATTTACAACTATATTTTATATTGGCTTTATTCTATGATAAAAAGTGTTGTAATTGCTTTAATTTATTTCCTTGTATTTTGTGGGATTTTATTGTATTGGGTTTAGTATTAAATTGGTGAAGAATCGTGCATAAAATGAAGAATCAGTGGATTTCGCGAGTGTCTCGCTGGAAGCTACCCCGCGAAAGAGTCACATGAGAAGCACATGCTAGAAGCTGAAGAGTCATGCCAGCCTGGAGAATTTCGCGAGTGTCTCGCGGGTAAGGCCTTCTCGAGAGACAGTCGCGAAACATTCTGCCTAAAGGATTTTTAAGTGTGACTTCCCTACCTTTCACCCATACTATATATACCCTCATTACCCACAAATGTAAAGAGGCCATTCAGAGAGAAAAACCGTAGATAGATTTTCTACAACACACACACCCATCTTTTAGAGAGAGAGCTACTCATCCTTAGTGTGGAATCCTTGTAGCCTCTTCTCCTTCCCTCTTACATTGTCATACCTTGAGAGGAGATTTGCACTCAAACACAATCCACACCTTTTCAGAGTGTAGAGAGTGTTTTGGAGCTTGGGAAGCTTTGGAGAATTGCTAAAAGAGGCCAGTGAGGCTTAGCAGATGCAATCGGATGGATTGCGGGATTCGGAAAGCTAGACAAGACATGGTTCCGAGAAGCCTTGTTGGAGTAGGAGCTTGGAGGGCTTAGGTATAACGGGTAGATTAGACTTGGTGGGTCTCTTGCTAACCCATGTATCCCAACTGATTATCTAGTGGATCAATTATCGCTTGGAGGGCGGCGAAGAGATTTTACGTCGAGGACTTCGGTTTCTTTTTTGATAACACATCGCTGTGTTGTTTTTGTATTTGCATCTCTCTTCCCTACTCTTTTACCTTTCATTTTACTACTGTGTTATTATGAATATGGGTTAAAGTAGCTTGTTTGTTTACACGCTTGCATTTACTCTTTTCCGCACTTAGTATAAATTAGAGTAAAATCTATCAAGCCGTAATTTTAATTTGGGGGTCTAAATAATTCTTGTATTTTCACACATTTTTTAGCATGCACCTTTGGAGTAAGTTCACCTTCAAAGTCTTGGATGAGAACTAACTGTTTCTCATAACTCCAAGGACACATCTCAATCACTCTCTTTTTATCTTTCCCATCCCCGAACTCCACCAAGAAGAGATCCTCATCTATCTTAGAAATTTGGACCCCTTTATTTGGCTTCCACAACATTCTCATATTTTTCCTTAACACATCTAAACTGATGCATCTTTGGGTCAGTATCTTCATCACAGCATAACATTTTTCGACTTCTTTTGAAGCTTTAGTGCTACTGCTATCTAGTACTATCCCTACATCTTCCTCCTCAGTAAATGTTAGTTTTTTCCATAACTCCTCTAGCTCTTCTGCCATTAGCTCCTCTTCTCGTGGGGGTCAGCCCTACAGAGGACAAGGTGGATGAGGGGTACATGCCACTGCCTCACTCAATAGAGGTACTACACTTCTTGCAAGCAAAGCTGCAAGACAAGACTGCTCTACGTGCCTAAGCCCGAGAGCATAGAACTTTTTGTTTCCCCAATGACTTTATTGCCTACTTAAGTTTGTGCCATGTGTCCACTTAAATTTTTTAATCTTTGTGCCAAGTGAGTTAATGAGTGTATAATACTAAGAATCTAATATTAATGAACTATAAAATTAAAAAAAAAAAATTAACAGATACTCAATAAAAATCACCACACATTCTATTTTATAAAAAATTAGAAAAAAAAATGATCATAAGTAGTATTAAATTTAGGTAAGAATTTTAATATGTGACTAATTATGTTTACTTAAAAAAAATAATTTAACTAATTATTTATATTTTTATGATAAAAATTGTGTTTAATTTTAAATATATCTATATATATGCATTAATGCATGTATTACATGCTATTTTTTTTATTAATAATTTGACTAATTATTTATATTTTTATAATAAAAAATATGTTTAATTTTAAATGCATCCATGCGCTTGCATGGGTTACATGTTAGTTTAAAATAATGCATAAAAAATGAGTTTGTAGATTAAATGATAAATAACATCCGAATAGCATAAATGTTGGCATGCATGTTAAGAATATATAATCTATAAGGATCGGATTTAAATCCCTAGCCCAGATGATGGATGGACCTAGGCCCAAAAAGCCCAAAACAATGAATTTGTAGAGAGTGGGTTGGAAAACTGGGTTAAAATGAGTTGGATCACGAATAAAATAGGCTTAGTTGACAAGAACAAAGAAACAGATTGAATTAAATTAGAGAAATCATCCTCGGTACAGTTCGAGGATATCAGTTCTTATATAATCCCTACAAGTTTGATTACATAGTTGGTTCTTGATTGCTACAGTGTTTCTTTTGTTATTTTCCGGTCCCCTATCCATGGAGGATCTCTTATATTATATAGTTCCCTTTGGACGATCTTGATCCTACACTTGTTGATCATTTGAGCCACTACTTGAGTGCTTGTCCCATCAGACACATTCTCTGGCCTTCTGTGAGTTGTGGTAGCTAAGACAGCACTGTTCAAGGGTCTTCTCCACATAAATGTGGCCAAAAAGTTAGCTGCAGGGCATTCAATGCGGTGGTAGCAGCTTTTCCTTAGATATTTCCTAACTCCCATTCTTCTAGTACGTTCATAATGCACGTCATTCTTAGTGAAATTTTCTAGAAGGTCACTCTGAGTGGTAGAATATAGGTTTGATCTATGCTTCGTTTATCCGAGGAGACAATCACCCTTGGACCACCTTCCCCAACCTTTCCACTTGTATGTTACTTATGGGACTCTGAACTTAACACCCTTACTATTGTTTATTCGTCCTCAGCCAAAGCTCAATGTTCAATATACAATTTTGGGCCCCTATAGCTACATAATCTAAATGTGAAAATTTCAAAATATAAATTCGATAATAAGTTATTGGATGATATAATATTGCTTACACATCTCTCTCTCTCAAACATGTTTTTTTACGATTTCCTACCACATAATTCAATACAACTGAGCTTTCCAGGATGCTTTCTGGAATTAATGTGACATAAGTTTTTTCACCTACAGTATAGAAGGTGGCACATACCTTTAGAAAAGCGTAAAACTTGGTTATAAAGCATGGTTCTTTTTTGTTTTATTTTAAATGCTCTGCTTGTTTGGAAGTCTTAGAGACTTTGGAGTTTGGTCGCTGAAGAATACATTTTCCCTGGAGTGCGATGGTTCAACTTCAATATATGAGAGATGATCGAAAATGAAAAATGAAACTTCTACTGCTAAATGACAGAGATTATAATATGACGGTTAAGCATCAACAACCATGCCATATGGATTTTTCCAATCCATTCGAAAAACGAAAGCTGTGGTCAAGCCCAAGGCATGGAAGAACTTGGCAATGAGCCAATGATTCAACTTTGAAGATTCTTCAATGCATGGGCGATTGGATTTTTTTTTTTTTTAATAAAAATATAATTGTACTTGTTGATGCTAGGGATCACAATGGATCGCTCATCCACACAGTTTTGGATCAGAGTGAGTAGAGTGACACCGGTGTTGTGCTAATATACCTTTTTTTTTTTTTTTTTATATGATACAAACTTATGGGCACTATTTTCAAACCCGGACCTGACCAGGGGGTCAGACTGTGAAAATCAAGAACCGGATTGAAATCCAGTTTTTTAAGCATAGAGAACCGGGCATATGTGGCAATTCCGTGAACTTCTAAAGCTGGGGTTGGACCGCACGGGTCATGCAAAACCGGTGGCAAGAACCGTGCGGTCCAACCCCTTAGCATTATTTATTTATTTATTTATAAAAACAACTTAACACAATTTTATTCTACTTAATTAAATTATCCATCTCTTACAAGGAATAAAAAAAATTATAATTAAAATCCTTCAAAGATATTCTACTTTACTTCAAAAATTAATCATATATTTTAATGTTTTCATGGTTATTATTTTATTTTATTAGCTTTCTTATTTAATTATTAAATATATGCTTGAAAATCATTAAATTTTCCTCACATATATAGATATATTAGTCAATTTTGCTAGTTTTATAAATTTAATATCTATATTTAGGTTTTAATTAATTATGACATCATCACGGTTCGATCCCGATTTAACCACGGTTCGACCTTGGTTCAACTTCGGTTCGACTTCAAAAACCTTGAACCTTTCCCTTTTACGGTTTAATGAACGGTCCAGGTTTCAAAATCATGGTTATGTGTAGTGTTTATCTTTAAAAACCGACTTATAAAGAGAAAATATCCAAAGATCATAACATGTGAGACACTAGAATCATAACATTATATATGGGCATAGCATGACTACGATTCTCTCCATTCAAAATAAGGGCGTGAAAGTGGAATTGGATTTGTTTAGGGGGATTTGCTCCCATGATTGTTGTTTACGGGCTTAAGGGAGCTAGTATCACTCTCCCATTTATGTGAATCGCACTCTTTCTGATTTCCAAGGAACCACCCTTTTATTCATCGTTTTCCTATAAATGGAAAATTTAGTTGGACAACCCTTGGATTATTGGACCGTCAAAAGGTAGAGAATCATTGCCCATTAGTATATATATATTTTTTAAAGTTTTAAATTGTAGACAAATAAATAAACTAACAAACTAAAAGGAAAAAGTTAATCCAAACTCAAATTCACCACAAAACCATTTTTATTTGAGCTTTGAAAATTGATTGTTTCTATTCAATAATGGTCACATTATTTTATATTATATACACGTTCTTTCGTATCATGTGTAAAGCGTAAACATTTGGATATTGTGTGAAACATTTCACATCAAAGAGTGTGAAATTATAATTTTTTTTTTCCTTAATAATTCCATTTCTTAAATAAAAAATTACGAATTTCATAAGTCAATAATGATATAAACACGTCCATTTTCAACCATATTTCATAACTTATTGATTTGGTCAATTAAAAATTGTGGATATATAGCAGTGGGCATAAATTGCCTAGAATTTACGTTGTGGAATTACAAGTGAAATTGGGTGTATCTTTAATTTTTTTTTTTTTAAAGCAACCAATTTAGGTAAGGCATTGAATTTTTTTTTACTGAAAAATTAGCATTCTCCTTCACAAACTCTATTGGAACCTACCACACCCTAAAATAAAAATAAAAGGCATAGTCAGTAAAAAAAGTTGGTGACAATTTATACGTCACCATACTCTTTCTTAAGCAACCCCTCTCTCTCTCTCTCTCTCATACTTACATTTTCATTTTTGAATATTCTTCCTCTTACTTTACAAGAAAAAGAAAAAGAAAAAAAAAAAAAGTGACAAGTACCTGTGAAAGAGATGTAGGACCTTAAGGGAATCCGTAATAAAAAAGGTACAAAACCCATCTCTTCTACACAATGACCAATCTGAACTCTACCAAACTTCCCCTTGTAAAATCTTGACTCAGCCTCTCTGCATTGCACTCATTCCATTCCAGCTAGCCCAGCCATCCACAGCTATATTCCTTTCTCTCTTAATTTTAAAATTCAATCAAAACCGTGTCCAACATTTTCAACCTTTATATAACCTCACTCGCACACACACCCAAACCCCTTAGATCTCTCACTATGCCTAAACCATTACTCTTTTCCTTTCTCTTCCTTTCACTTTCTCTTCTCTCCCATGCCACCATTCTCACTCTCTCTCAACAATTCAAAGAAGCTCCTCAATTCTATAACTCCCCAGATTGCCCCTCCATAACCGACACAAACACAAACAACAAGAACAACAAGAACAACAACAACAACGTTATTTGCTATGATGGAGCAGTCCACGTGGCAATGACCCTAGACACCCAATACATCCGAGGTTCAATGGCTGCAATTCTCTCGGTTCTTCAACACTCTTCGTGCCCAGAAAACAACATCTTCCACTTTGTCACCACCGCCACCGCCAACGCGTCGCTCCTACGCGCCACCCTATCCACCTCCTTTCCTTACTTGAAGTTCCAAATCTACCCTTTTGACGACACCCACGTGTCGGGCCTCATCTCCACCTCTATTCGCTCAGCTTTGGACTGTCCATTAAACTACGCTCGGAGCTACTTGCCAAACGTCTTGCCTTCGTGTGTACGACGAGTCGTTTACCTCGACTCCGACCTCGTACTCGTCGACGACATTGCGAAACTCGCCGCTACTCCGCTCGGTGGCGACGACACGGTCCTCGCTGCTCCTGAGTACTGCAATGCAAATTTCACTTCCTACTTCACTCTCACTTTTTGGTCCAACCCTTCTTTGTCACTCACTTTTGCGAACCGAAAGCCGTGCTATTTCAACACGGGTGTGATGGTTATCGATCTTGATCGATGGAGAGCTGGTGATTATACCAAAAAAATCGAGGAATGGATGGAGTTGCAGAAGAGGATGAGGATTTACCAGTTGGGTTCTCTTCCACCGTTTCTGCTTGTGTTTGCTGGGAAAATAGCTCCAGTTGATCATAAATGGAACCAACATGGACTTGGTGGCGATAATTTTCGTGGACTTTGTAGGGATTTGCATCCGGGTCCTGTGAGTCTTTTGCATTGGAGTGGAAAAGGTAAGCCTTGGGCTCGACTGGACGCTAATAGACCGTGCCCTTTGGATGCTCTTTGGGCTCCTTATGATCTCTTGCAGACTCCATTTGCTTTGGATTCTTAATCGACTAAGAGAGTCGGGCACAGTATATAAAGCTCACACTTTTGCGGAGTTTGAAAGAGGTGATTGGTAGACAAGTTTACAGTGTGCGTGAGTGTGTTTTTTGGAGAACAAGTTAAGCTCTTTCTGGCGCTTCATAGTCGGAGGGGCAAGGAAAGAAAGGAAAAGGATTCGACTTGAAAGGGGGAGGAGTTTGTTCTTGTATATTATACAGCTATCAAACGCATTGTTAGCTCAACAAAAAAGAAGAAGGAACACATGCGTTATAGTTTTAAATATTCTAATTGTCTAATAATAAGGATAAAAATCCTGAAGAGAAATGGGGTTCATGAATTTCCACTCAGGGATGTATGATATGTAAATTGTATCAAAGTCTGTAATCTGTATAGCAAAAGAGCTATTTTTTGCGAGCTGGTTTAATTCATGAATTATATCATGATGATATATACTTAATTGGTCTCTAAAATTATCAATAATGAAAGTGTTTTGTAGAAAATGTCATTATTTCACCTAACCTTCGATCTCTCCAATCCTTTTACTTAATTTGGATTTGGTGTTTGAATTTATAAGAGCTCCATTTTCTTCTTTTTCAATTGTTTTACCTGTATTAATTCTAATCCCCAGTTGATCTTTAGGTTGCTGTATCGATCAGTATACAGTAGTTGAAATGGAAGGTATTTATGAGACTAAAATTTGGAGAGTCTAATCCTATTATAGATATGAAAAGATTGAGTAGTGTATACTGTTTAGTGACTAATCTGTCACATTCAACCCAGTCAGATATTATCATAGATTTGGATCTTTTTATTTGTTAAGCTGCTAAGTTCTAAAGATTAAGCTGCTAAGTTCTAAAGAGGCTTTGACATTGATAATAACTGTTTAGTGTATACGGTCCTGTCAACGTTACTCCTTGAATTTTTCAAATGAGAGAGCTTTTCTTTCTTTCTTGAATCTTCTACACTCAGTTTTCAATCCCTGTTTTTTCTCTCAACTAGGTAGTGTATGTTTTCAAGTGGATATGGCCTGGAAAGATGATTTTGCCAGCTACTTCGCTTGCTTCAGCAATTCGAATAAAGTGATGGCAGCCATTAATGGGTAGTCGTTAGAAATAAGTGATTGATAACATGGGAAGAAAATTTAATACTCTCTGCAATGATTTAAGTATTAGCTTAAACAAGATTCTCTCAACCGACTTTTGTAATTTTTTTTTTCCTTTTATTTTTCACTAAAAAAATATTTATTATATATAGAAAATAAATAAATAAATTATGATATTGTTATGCTTCTGAGCTGACCTTCCAATGAATTGTATTTTTTTTTAATTTTTTTTTGGTACCTTAGTTGTTGAAGAATCTAAATTTATGAAGAAAAGAACAGCCAAAAAACAAAAGTTGATGAGTAGGCAAATGAAATTAAAATTAATACTTCTTTTTTCCCCTTCTCTCTCAACTAGTATTTATTACCAGCTTCTTCCTTTTATCTTTCCCATACCATTAAATAATGTAGAATGCCAACTGGGGTATGTCTAAATCTGGATGACAATCATAACAGCACTACTTCTAGGCTTCTAGCTTGAGTCTTAATCGACCAATTTCCTAGTCTTCCAATATACAAAAGAGCAAAAAAAACTATGAAAAAAAAAAAAAAAATCACAGTCATGGATGCCTGGTCAATTTTCTGCTGCAAGATTAATTGATTCTGTGTTTATTGAGAATATAATAATTTTTTTTATTATATATAAAAACAAAAGAGTTAATATTATTATTGATCGTTCTGGCTTCCTTCATTTTAATTTATTTGTCAACTAAAAGACCATTCCAATGCCAACCTGTAATATGATCCTCGTTTTAAAGCTTTTTTCTTTTTTCCTTTTGTGCTTGATGCCTGATGGGACTTAGGGCCGTTTACGCATAAAAAGTTTTAAATTGACTCTAAATTTAACCATGCCAAATATGTCAAGAAAAGTCTAATATGTTGGACTGGTATTATTACCCAATTTACACGCGGTAATGTTACTGTTATTACAAATACAAATTATTTGTAGCACTTTTTATGTTTTAATTTATGTTTTATCAATCATAATTTGTGAAAGTATTTGTTTAATTTTACTTATATGAAAAAAATAAATAAATAAATAATGACAAGTTGTGATTGGTAGAACATAAAGTGGAACACAAAATATGATACAGAAGATCTGTCTGTATTCTGTTATTACATATTATATATATATATATATATATAGAGAGAGAGAGAGAGAGAGAGAGAGAGAGAGAGAGAGAGAGAGAGAGAGAGAGGGATAAGTTCAAGTTACACATTTTCTACACCATTAGATTTAAGTAAATCTAAGGTCAAAAAATTAAACTCATTGATTATTATCTCATTTATTATCCCTTATTTATGAATTTCCATATTTTTCTCCGCTCCTAAAATGTGCTCATGACATTCCCTCTCTTCTCTCCTGGGTTTTTATCTACCATGTAGAACAGAAATTTGTAAAAAACTAAGGACAGTGGCAAACAGTTGCAGGACATTATCCAACACTATCAAGCAATTCAGTGGAGATTATCGAGAAAAAAAATCAAGGAACTCTGTGGAAATATTTTTTCAACAGTTGTGACCTTGATGTATTATGGACCCAATACTATCAACTATCAAGGATATTATCCAATAAAATTATAGTAGTGATTGGGGGACAAATTTGGGACCTTTGGGTATGATCAACGTCAAAGATGCTCAATGCCAATCAAATGGGGAAATAATCCTCAGTTCCACCTTCACCAAATCACTATAATCACTACTATGATTTTATTTATTTCAATAAACACTAAAATTCAAAACTTAAAATGAAAATTTATCTGTATCTGCATAAAAAGAAAGTAAGATTGATTCATTTAAATGAAGATCTATCCAGATCTACCCATCTGCATGAAATTAAAAAAATTGGTATACATTTTTGCCGAAACAGGAGGTTTGGTTATGGTGGGGTGCTCTTTAGTAGAGATAAATATGATTTGCAAGGTATTGAAAATGGCTGTGTATCTTCTAATCAAGTGGAAAGTGGAAACCAATTAAATAAGGAAATAGAGAAAAAATGCTAATATTAATTAGGAAAAAAAGGAAAGTAATAGTAACATTTAATGAAATTTTTTTAACCATTGGATTTTTTTAGAAATCTACAGTATAAAAAATGTGTAACTTTATAAAAAAAGTGATTAGTTAATTTCAAACATAAAATAATTAATTAAAAAATAATGATTTTAAAACTACTATTAATACTAATTGTACTAAAAGAGACTTACAAATTAAGGAATCCGAAACTTATTTATCTTTTTATAAAATTTAGTGTGTATGGGATGAAGCATACATTCGAGAAAATAATCAGATACTCAAAGAGAATTAAATACTCTTATTTGTCAAAAAAATTTATTTATTGTAATATTATTAAAATAAAATCAATTTTGTTTTTTTGTTTTTTTTGTTTTGAGAACCTACATTCATTATCATATCATCTATGTTTATAAATAGTATAATCATAATGTTCTCATAAATACCTTACTATATATATATATACACACAAGGTAGATCTCATTTATTTTCAAAGTTTAAATATATAAAGTTAAAAAAAGTGTCGGTAGGGATAGCGAAAGAGAGCAAAGAAGTTCACCAAGAGGCCCAACCCAAGACATTGATAGCTTGATCTTATGAAGGACTTGGATGTGTGACGCGTGGCAGTGATTTAATGTGTAACAATTTTTGTACCGCATAGGATCCTGAATTCCTGATCAGACTTTGAATAAAAGGATCAGACTTTAAATAAAAGTACGTAATATGTTGATGGGCCCCATTACCCTTTTAAGTCCCAGTTCCCAAATTTTGTTGGAAATCTCGGAATCCGCGGTTGGCACACGTTATATCAGATCTGTCACTGAGCTTATCAATATGCGAAACACAAATTTTATTGTATAGAAATAATTTTTTTTTTTAGAGTTTCAACCTAAGACATCCGTTTTTTATGATAGTTTTTTATCATCAAATAAAAATATTAATTAGTTTTTGGTGTAGACAGGGATTGAATTCTAGATCTCTTATACAACCGTCAGAGATTTTACCAATTGAGTTAACTGGAACCCACTAGGAACAATTTTTTTTGCAAGAAGAAATAAAGAATAAGAATTTATATGTATGTGATAATGTTTGTGATATTAATTTTTAACCACACCTCTTCTTTCTCCACCAGTTATCTTTTCTTTAAAAAAAAAAATACAAATATACAGAAGTACTTAAATAACTCAGTCCCAAACCAAAGTCAGAGTAAACAAAATGGAAAATAGATTGATTGATTAAAAATCAGAGTCACAGTTATAATGAATTAACAAAATGGAATTCAGAGTCTCAAATTCAATTGTAAATAAATTTTGAGTTGGTTATGAATGGTTGGATTTGATTCAAGAAAATATTTGTTTATGCTTGTTTGTTAAACAAATGAGCCAAATTTAAGACTAATTTTATGCTTGATTATTAAACGAGTTAATATTAGACATAATAATGTGTTCGTAAACAAGATTGTGAGTATGTGACTCAATTTATATATAATAATGTATGTTTTTATGTATACTCATATAAAATATATGCTTTTGTAAACTTGAGATTGAATTGTGTAACTTTATAAATAAATTCATAAGATATCAAATTGTTATTTATACTTTATTGACAATATAACCAAACTTAAACATAATCAAGTTTATTGATAAGTTCGAGTTCCACTCATATTCAAAATAAAATTAAATGTATAATTTGAACTTTTAATAAGAAAGCCTACTATGACCGATGAACCAATAAAAATTGTGAAAAGTCTATGTAAAATTATTCCAGTAATAACTTACTATCTTAATAACTAGTGAAAAAAGTTTGTGAAATAGTCATGTTCTTAGTATTGATCATTTCATAAGTTGGTCGACTATTTCCCAAAACAAGAATAAAATAAGAAAATACAAATAAATACAAATAATGCATAAGCTATTCCACCCAGTTGTACATTTATATAATGTTTGATATTTCTATTTTAAAATTTTTAATGGGATTGCATCTGCTGCCCAATCTTTTTTCTTTTCTTTTAAAAAAAAAAATCTATATATAATAAAGAATTAAACGATTGAGCATGCTTCAAGTCAATTTCAGCTGAAAATCTATGACATCCGAGCGTAGATGGCAAATTTTATAACTTTTTTGTGTTTATGTGCTTGAGATTCTCATTTCCAAAAAAAAGTATTTTGTACCATATTATACTACGTTAAGAGCATCCACAGCCGGTTTTGCTATTTCATCTTATTTTACCATTCCAAAAAATTACTTTATCAATTATACTATACCATTTTACAATACACCCAGCATCCCAACTTTTATTTTCCTATTCTACTCATTAAAATAATATTTCTACATAATAAAATAATATATCCCACAATTTCCATCATTTACAATACAACACATTATTTATTCTTTCTCTCTCTTTATTTCTGTTCAACAACCACAATCACCACCACCGCCGCACTACACACACCTAACACCACCACCAGCAACAACCCATAATATACCGTCAACACCAAAAAAAAAAAAAAACCCACGTCGCCACCCGCTGACCCAAAACCCACTCCGACGGAGCCACAGACACCCACCCCACCGTCGGCCCACCAGCCACAACTACTTCCACCACCTCCACCGTTGACCCACCAGCCATAACCACAAACCCCAGTAGCTGAACCAAAAAAAAAAAAAAACATAATCCAACGCCAACATAGCACAGCCACCACCAACAAACCCACAGCCACCATAAAACAAACCCACAAAACAAACCCACAACAACAAATCACAAATCAAACCCACGCCACCGAAACCCACGCTGATCAAATCACAAATCAAGCCCAAACATCGAAACCACACACTGATCTCAACCTTATGGCATCCTTGTTGCTGCGTGAGAGAAGTTGAGCATGAGAGAGGCTGAGCATGAGATGGAGTGAAAAGTTAAACGGGGCTTGAACGGACTGGCTTGAGTGAATAGGTAAAGGGATCGAAGCACCGATGCCTTGTTGGAATCACTATCGGAGAGAGAGGGTCATTGAAGAGAGAAGCATCTAACTTATCGAAGAGAGAGGAGCATCGGAGAGAGCTTGGGTCTGAAGAGAGCAGAGAGCAAATGAGAAAGAGAGGAGGAAGAGAGAGAAAATAAGAGAAATAATGAGAGAGGAAAGAGAAATTCCTGGGTTAAAAAGTATTAAATTTTTTATTATTATTTTTTTTATACCATTCAGCTACAGTACCATCTTAAATGTAAGATGGTACTGTAGCTATATGTCAAAAAAAATTTAGCCTTTTGGCATATGGCCTTCCCGTTGCAGGCGTTTTTTGGACTTACATGCCAAATGTTCCTTACATTTGGCATATGGCAAGCCCATTGCGGATGCTCTAATGGTATCAAAATTCAATAAATGAGAGACGTGTATAAAAATAATTACCCACTAACACATATCATTCATTTGTTAATGGGGTAGTTATTTTTTACTGACATATTTCATACTTAATAAATTTTGATACTATTGACATGATATCATTTGATATTAAATATTTTCTTGCACGGTTGAGTAATAGACCTCAACCGGTAAAAAGAATTAACTTACCAGCTACAACAATGTAATAGAGGGTAAATTTTTTTTTTTTTTTTTAAGCCTAATAGAGGGTAATTAGTTGAATTAAGAGCAGAAGAAAGTGAAGACAGAAATTAAAAAAAGAAAAAGAAAAAAAGATTAGACAGAAAGTTACTTTTTTTTCAAAGATTTTCCAATTGACTTCCTATTAACTCTATAAGAATATTCTTACGTAATCAAAGATTTTTTTTTTTTTTTTTTTGATAGGTACGTAATCAAAGATTAATAAAGCAACATCATGAATCATGCATGTCTTCAGTTTGTCAAAAGAGGGGACAAAGGTTAAAATAAACTAATAAATAAATCAAAGAAACGCGTTTGAATTAAAAGTAAAATTTCTCTTCTTAACTTTATATATGCATGAGCATGATAGCGTAAACTTGCAGCTGTACATTATACTATAAATTGTAAATCACATTATACTGCATGTTCTTATCGTAGTATTTAATTCAATGCATGAATTTATGGTAAATATTGTTTGGCTTTTGTAAACGCGTGTATTATGAATCTGTTAAAAGAAGAATTTAATGGATTTCACTCTATTGAAAAGTAACAAAAACAAATAAATAAATATTTTTTTTAAATATTGCTTTTTTTTTTTTTATTCAATATGAATTTTAAGAAATTTCTAAAAGTCCAATACATGCCAAATTTGGTTTAGTTCTCCCATGTCTTTTTGTAGTTCAGCCGTCTATATATATATATATATATATATATATATATATATATTTTTTTTTTTTTTTACTTAGTTCATATTTGATGAAGTTTAATGCCAAAATTAACTCGAAACAAAAGCACTCTCTTAATTCGTACTTTAATTTTCTATCCAAAGTGATCACATTGTTGTTTAGTTGGGCTTTGATGCTTTCCAAATTATTCTTCTCTGTAGTGTGTTCATAAGCATTTTGTTTGTAACATCACGTTGTATCAATATGTTTCATAGTTAATTTTGCACTAGAAGGAAGATTTTTCTTAAATATAGAAGAAGAAGAAGAAGAAGATGTGGTACACATTTATTAGGAGAAACACTTTTGAAATGGCAAAGTTTGCTTTCAAAGACGTATGAACTGGCGAGATAAGTATATTTAATTTGGTATTACGACATTTTAGATTCTTTGCAATGCCGTGTAATTTACATTATAATAATAAAACATCTTAATTATTTGAAAACAAGAAAAGAATGATATTGTTGCCGCATGACAACTACAGATGCTCTTTTCCTTTTCTTTATGCAGATTCTGTTTAGGCTGTATCTATCTATCAGAAACTACAATATTTGTTGTTATAGTTAGACTATTAAAAAAATCTTATAAAGAAACAAGAAAGAGAAAAAAAAAGACAGCAATTTGATTTGCTTCTGCTACCTTACGTCTTGAGTAGGGAGTAGGTCATTTTGAAAAGGAGAAAACAATACTAAAATGACTATTATTTACAAATCATGTGACAATGAAAATAATTGATGAATTTTAAAAATATAATAGTTGAATGTTAAAATTATTATTATTATTTATTTTTTTTTTTTTTGTGATTAGTAACACATCAGTTTGTAAATGTTAAATAGTACATAAAATTTATAACATTTTTAGCAACACATAAAAACAAAAAAAGGGCTCTACATTAGTTTGATTAGAGTGTTTTGCAAATCAGTGGACTTTGCAAGCATACAGTCACTATGGATTTTGTTATATCAACATTTAAAACACAAAGCAAAAAGATAATTAAATGGAGATTTCAATTCACTCCTAATCATTTATGTCTTGTTTAAGAAATGTAAAGAAAAAGAAGAAGAAAGAAGCAAATTATGACATTAATTATATACATGACGATTTTATCTTGACCAAAGCAAAGCAATAAGTACTTCACCTCCTAAGTCCTACAACACCCATCTGTGCTATTCTTGGATGTCATCATAGGCTAAATTTGAAAGGTACATTACTCCTTACCCTACTCTTTCACGAGTAGTTGCCTGAATCTTGAAGTAGCTCTCCGGTTGGATGAGGCATAGTTTTCTGCCCATCAATTTTGGAGGTTCCTGAAATTCTAAGCTCCCTTGGGTTTTAGATAAGCAAGAGCTTTCACTCCGTATTTTCCTTTGAGAGATCAAACCTTATACTCCCAGTCATTACATATGTCATATCAATGGTTCTCAGATTTTAGGATTTTATGTTACACTTGGATTGCTTTCCTACCGAGAAAGATAAAAAAAAAAAAAACTACATTTTTCAGCCATAATTTAGACTATTTAGTCATGTATTTTATTTAAAAAAATAATCCAAAAAACTTAATTAAAACTTGATGCCTCTTCCTTCTAAAGGGTTGACTCGGTTGAGAATGATCTACTGTCACTGATTTACATTTTTTTTTTTTTATGGGAACTGATCTACATTTATTATTCCATAAACAATAACATTAATTAGTATATAAGTTAATAAATAGCATAATGATGTTTCCTATACACTAATATTTTTAAGTACAATGAACATAAATTATTTTTGAAGAAAAATAAAGAAATTTCCTGTAAGATCAATTTCTTAAAAAATGGAAGCGTGCAAGCAAATTAAGGACCACCATAATTTAAATATTAATCATATTTGAAACGTTTCACTGTTCACTCTATCAGTCTCTCCTCTTATTCTTCTTCTTTTTTTTTTATTATTTATTTTTATTTTATTTTTTAACTATAAGATGAAAAATCAATTCAACTGACTGTGTGTCAACATATAATTTAAACATGGTTGTGAGAGGAACCTCCTACCAACCAAAACAGACCAAAAAAATAGAGCAAAAGTGCAAGACTCTCTCTCTCTCTCTCGTTTCATATATAATTATACATAAATATATGCCTCCACGTGTTGCAGCTTGTTTGTTTTTTTTTAGCACTGCTTCTCTTTCAAAGGGCTGTTAAATGCGTATACGTGTATCCTTGCGTGCTTATTGTTCATTCCACACAAAAATCAAATGCTGTATTTCACAGGGTTAGCCAGTACCACATATACATTGCTTTCTTTGAATCAGCATTTGCTAAAACCCCACGTTTTTCAAGGAGCCCCAAAAGATACGATGTTTGCTCTGTTTAGCTAGGTTTTAGTTGTGTCGGTTGGGTTGAAAACAAGCTGTCGAGTGTCGAGAACATGTAGCACGGAAAATTATGTTGTATAGTCAATTTTCATTACCTACAAATTGAATAGGTAAAAACTTAAACTTAGGACATAACAGTGGGTTCAGTACAAGGACAGGGTGATTTGCTTTAGTTATGCCATAGTTGATGGTACTTCGAACCTCGAATCAACTAACTACATTCACATTGAAGTAAAACTGGACCAACAAGAGAATGATAAATTTCATGGACATTCCCGGCAAACACTTCATCAACATCAATACTTATCTACCTTCTTTTTTTTCTCTCCCACTTTCAACATGTCATATTCTGATTGAATTACTATCTATGCTAATGAATTGAATAATTAACAAAATTAACCAAATGGATTAGAATTACCTTGTACCGTGTTTAGCTTTGCATGTTATGGGACGAGTAATTATACCCAAATTAATTGGACCATGTGCTATAGTTTAGCACTCAACTAGTGTACTAGACTATGGGTACTCTCACATGTCATATTCTGACGGATGGATACATTGTCATTGTCACGTAAATGTTTGGCATGGGAAAATTATACACAAAAAAATTACTAATTGGACCATGCTTAGTACCCATATCTTATGAATTTGGTCATCCTATGAAAAAGTATAAAACTTTTGAGTTACATTACAAGCCTACAACTTTTATCACAACTCCTGTGTGAACCTTTATCACCACTAGTGTGGTCAATCATGAGTGGTGGAAAAAAAAGTGATAGATACATATGAAACATGATTGTCCATCATTCACATTTAACTACTTCAACAAGTTACGGTAAAAATTGACAAATGATGTAATCCTAAAAATACTATTATTCATATTGCACATGTTACTCGTGTGGCTTGGTTGTCACTTGAACTCTCTAAAACTCATTTTGACCCGTTTATAATCAGTGAACAAATTGGAAGATTCAAAAACCTTTTCTTTAATGTTTAAAAAACACTAACAAAAAATGAAACATTTAGAAGTCAGCAAGAAACTACATCCAAAGAAAAACAAAAAGTTTCAAAATTGTATTTGTCACAATGGTAACTCAATTATGTGTCGTCCACCAATTTTGAGGAGAAAAAGAAAACGGAGTCAGCTATAAGGGTAACCATAACAAAATACCAAATTCCAAAAACATAAATGAAAGTCTGCATGTTTCAAGATCAACTAGATGTTTCAGAAATATGCAGGAACAAAGTAGCCCCCCAAAAAAAGTATATCTCTTACTGTCTTTTCTTATCAATTCATAACTATTTTGACAACAAAGCTTGCATTAAACTAGATTAAAAGCAATACGGCTTGGTAAAGTTTCAAAAGATAAATCAAAAGCATCATTATAGATACTGAATTATCAAGAAAAGATATATTGCAATTTGCTACATTCTCTTTCTTATACTGTACATTCTAGTAAGAGTTTATTTATAAATGAGTGAGGAAACTCAAGTGTCAAAATTGGAGACTAAGAAATCTAATTATCAACTGGTAAACAAGGCAGAACAGGAAGGATGTCTCAATAGACATTGAGGTTGACAATCTTAATTCTTCGCTGATTGAAAAAACTTATGGCATTCAATCACTTGTTGATCAATGCCCAGTTGGTCATAATCAGTGTAGTCAACCTTATAAAACATAAGGTATGCGCTGGCAAGTCTTCAGCCTTTTTTCTTATAAAAAAAAAGGTCTTCAGCCTTTTTCAGCCATTTCAAAATCGCAAGAAGCCAGCATAGGTCAGATATGGATCTTCAATAAAAGTGAAAATTAGCCTTGCTGAGAATCTCAAGATGTTTACCTAATTTTTTTATGTAAGTAAAGATGGTTACCTGAATTGTCAGGCGAAAAAATACAAGTCTTCAATCAGTCATGGAAAGCTTCAAAACCTTTTTTCTGGAAATGTAGTTGAATCAGTGCATATCTCAATCAATGTAGTTGAACCAATCCTATAGGATGAACAAAAAGAATATCATCAAATGTCTAGCTCAGACACCACGGTTGGACAATAAGAACCATAATTCTTTGCAACATCTTTCCACTCGCTATGAAGTAAGATAGACAAGGTGCAACAAAGATGTACCTGAAGATTCACAACTAGCATTTAAGGGATATCTCTAGCTGAATTTTTATGAGAAAGTTCCAAAAAACAAGTGATATGATTAATTTTCCTGAGATAAAAAGATGCAAAGAGGACAATACGTAGCACAGTTTGAACCAAAATCTTTCTTTTTATCCCTGCCAAGTAAATATGGATAAGTGCAACATGCAGATGGCACTGAAGCACAAACAATTCAAAGAAAAAACATCTACAGTGCACACCATCACATGACCGCATGCGATAATTAACACTCATACATAAAATAGAGAAATTGCAACCCTACTAAAAGTACTTTGTTCTCACCTATTATAGTTTCTGATCAATTCTCAAATCCTCGCAATAAAACACTAATCCTCACAAATTCTCAAACCCTACAACAGTCAAATCCACATCCATAATACCCAAAAATAGTTTCTAGCTTTGAAAAGTTTCCTAAACTATCACAAACCCAATTCACAAATCCTCAAAATAATCAAAGCCATACCCTTTAAAGCCAAAATGCTAAACTATATACTACTTCCCAAAGAAAACCCAATTCTTTATATATAAAGAAAACAAAAGAGTAAAGAGTTCAAAATGATTAGTAATTATGGGGAGGACTCCCTTGGGGGTGGCCCCAAGATGTTGGCTAGGGCTTAGGAGTTTCAAACCCAGACTAAATTCTTCAATAACAAAAATCAAAACCCAAAACCTAATTCTTCAAATCTACTACTTTTACGTTCCTAAATTTAAACCCCTCTTATGGTTTCAGTTCTGAAAATAGCCTAAAAATTTTGGCCTGAAAAATCTCAGCAGTTGCTGAGACAAATCCTAGTTTCTTTTACAGATTGTATTAAAACTAAATTTGTGTGAATTTTATTGAGACAATACAACCTTGACTAAATAGACAAAAGAAGAAGAAGAAGAATAGATTAAGAAGAAAAAAAGCTGAATGTTTGAGATGAGTTGAGAGAGTGAGAGGTGTGGGTGGCCGGGTGCAAGAGGACTCCATTATTACTGTTGACTGAGTGGAAATTTGATCATGTTAGATGTAGGATAATATTATAATTTTGAGAGTTTAATTAAGGGTAAAATGAAAATCCTCAAAAAGTGTCCTAAATTTGGAATCTCTCCCTCCAAATCCTCCCAATTTCAGGGAATTGAAAAAAAAAAGGGGGGGGGGGGAACTCAAAGGGTTTGATACACCTTCAAACCCACTCAGATCCATTCCCCTTCCCCTTAAAAAAAAATAAAAAATAAATCCAAACATGAGAAAGTATAGAGCCACACGGCCCACAGGCCCCACACCCCCTTCCCCTCTACCCCCTTTCCTCTACCACCATCCAAACACACTGTTACATAAAGGCATTATGACCATAATTGTGGGATTTCTCACTTTGAGAGATGAAGCAGGTATATGGAATGGAAGTCTAACAAGATATTGATCTTGATGAATTATGGTTCAGAAAGCATGCCAGTCATTCATAGAACATCCAATATTGAGTTCAGAGAAAAGTTTCAGTTGATAAACAGGAACAAAAATCCTTCAATTTTAATCCTTATACTAATATAATAATTTCCTTAGTGTTCTTTTTACTCAATTAAATTTATACTGGTAAAACCCATCCAAAGGGAAAAAGGTTGAAAGCAGGGAGTCGAGGTGTTTGTAGAAAGTAAACCAGTATGCTTAATTTTTAGAAATACACTTCACTAAGAAACTCGTTTAAGCACTTAAAACAAATTCTTAGAAAATGCAACAAAAATGAGTAGACAAACTCTTAGAAAATGCAACAAAAATGAGTAGTGTTGAGAATACATCTCCCTTGGAGGATCTCTTGCACATATTAGATGTACTTCGATCCCTTCCTTTCCTTTTTTTTGACTGATTATCTACATTTGTTAAATTTGACATTCTTTGAGATCTGTTTCCCAAAAATTGTACTTCTTGGCTCAGCCTATCCCCAAAAGACAAGCTGTTGAGGTTATTAGTTGGACAACGATCAGGCAACATTTCTATTGCAAGCATGATCAGGTGGATGACCATCGAGCAAAAGTTCTATTGCAAGCTTGAAAAGGCGGTGAACATGCAAACAAGCATTCAGGCCCCAATCTTGGCCTATAAGATGAGTCAAGTAATAAAGACATATTGAGAGGGCTTCTCAAAGCACAAAACAATAACCTGGAATAAGTGTGTAACATGGACAAAGGAGGACGATTAGAAAAAACAAAAACTTATTCGGATATTTTACTAGAAATTCATTCCCCAAGAACATTAAAGAAAAATCGAACAATCAGAATGTGTATAGGTTTCAAACTTTCCATATCTAACTAGGTGCCAAAATATGGATCTTAAATTATGTAGTTTAATTGTATAATGCAAACCTATACATATCTCTATATTCCCATGACAAGTTTCTAAGTACACTTCCATAAGAATTCAGATGCATGACGAAAATATTTAGCCTTCAAAAGTTCAAACCATATACAACATTTGCATGGGTCAGATAGTTGCACAACAATTTAAGAGTACCTGATGGAGAAAAAATGCTACTCCAGCTTCATTGGACAAGATCTTCAGTAAGGAGCTGCACATATAATACATCCCATTTTCTGTAGATTCCCTGGGTTCCATGTACCGCCACCTTATGACGTTTAAGACATTCAGCATATGTTGTTCTCTTTTTCACTACAAGGAAACCATTTATGCCAACTAAGAGCTATTGAGCAGGAAAATTGCTAGACAATCTAAACAACATAGAGGACCAGCGTGTTAGTCTGCAATACCTTTGCACTAGAGACAGAATGCGAGAATTAGATAACAGGAATTTCTCCTAGAAATAATAGGTTTGGATTTTGACCCATCAGCAATTTGTCTGCAATAATAACGATCCCCTTGGTTCCAAATAGAGGACCTCCAGGGAACTACTTCATGAAAAATTTCAAGCAGTTAACTGTGCAACTTCTGGAATGAAGAAGTGACATGTAGTTTGATGACAAAGAAACTACAGAGGAACATATGCTTTGGGATGACTCTGACTAAATGTGTCCTGCACCAATGAAACCACCTTTACTAGCACAATCTTGCAACAAAGAAGGAAACAGATCCCATTTGCAAAGAAAATTACCTGGGTTTCTAAGAGACTAGAACATAGCCCTCCTTAATATAGAGGTTACAACCTACAACTCTACAATTTGCATGTTAATGCATAAGGATGCACTTGTGAACACAATGCCATGGCAAACTCAAAATCATTTCCATGATAAAATGTTTCTCACAAAAAGTTCTTAGTTCACAGAGTGCATCAACTCATAGCTTCAGACATGTAGTAATTATCAGGCATTCCTTCAGCATCTGAGCAATCGTCTAAAATCGCTGGCTCAGGAGAAACAATACCAGAAGAGGGACATCTCATCTGAGTCATATTATGAAGCTTGGAGAATTGCTTCATGTCTGTGTGCACGCCAGCCTTGATCAGTTGATCCAAAAGCTTCGTAGATTCTTCCATATCTCCCAGCTTGCAAAAACCATTGATCAACGCAGAGTAGGTAATAATAGATAGAGCAACCCCTTCTTCTTCCATTCTATCTTTCAATTTAAGGGCTTCACTAGTATTATCAATTTTACAGTACTGATCAATCAAAATATTATAGGTAACTACATTAGGAGTTAACCCCTTACAGTTATAGAAAAGCCTCAACCCCTTACAGTTATAGAAAAGCCTCAGTGCTCGATCCATATTTCCTGACTCACACAAGCAATTAATAAGAGCATTGTATGTAGTAATGTTTGGAACAATACCCTGCTTCAGCATCTCATCCCGTAAGTTGAAAGCTTCATTCACATTGCCAGTAGCTGAACAGCCATGAATTAGGGTACAATAAGTAAAATTATCAGGACCAAAGCCTCTAAGCAACAGTTCTGACAATAATCTTCTTGCATTATCTACCTTCCCAGACTTGCATAGCCCAAAAATAGCTATATTGTTCACAATTTTGTTGGGTAGAGAAATTTTCAATATGTTTAGATGTCTAATGTCATCCTTGAGAAACTTATTTTGCTGCAAATGATTACATTGGGTGCAAAACCCATTTCAATCATCTCAAAATATGCACTAAAGGCTTTATCCAGCATCCCTTCATTGCACCAACCAGCGATAAAGATGCCATAGGTAACAACATTTGGGGATAATCCTTTAGTCTGCATCTCAGCAAGAAGATCCATTGCTTTACTTAATTTCCTACACTTAAAAACACCACAAATAAGAGAATTATACATTTCAATGGAAGAAACAATAGCTTCTCTTTCCATTGTCTCTTTAAGTTTTAAAGCTTCTTCAACTTTTCCAACCTTACAATATCCATCAACCAGGGTTCAATATGTTATTCCATCAGGTGAACATCCTAGCTCTTTCATCCTGTCAAAAATCTCCTCTGCTTCAACTAATTTCCCCAATTTACATAATCCATTTACCATTGTATTGTAAGCAACCCTGCTCTTAGTAAATTCCCGTGCTAAAATATCTTTCCACACCACAAAAGCCCTGCCAAAATCCCCCATCTTGAACAGCCCATCAAGAAGAGTACAATAGCCAATGTCGTTTGGATCCACCCCTCTATTCAGCATTAAATGCCAAAGTCATAGAGCATCATCAAAGGCACCTGCATGACGTAGATCCTTGAGAAGAGTATTATAAGTTACAACAGTTGGTTCAACTCCTTCATATAGCATCTTGTCACAAAACTTGAAAGCCTTGCTTGTATGACCCAAGAGAGTACTATAACTATAAGAATCTGGCTTTAACTTCCATTCCACCATACGCATTAAAACTCCCTCTGCTTCATGAACCTGACCAAGCTTACAATACCCATTGATTAACGAGTTGCAAATGAATATATTGATCTTCAAGCCTATCTCCAACATCTCATTCCGAACCCTAATGGCATCATCCATTTTGCCAGCTCGACAATACCCATCTACCAACACTCCATAAGCATGCTTATCCACAACGACTAACCCTTCCTTCTCCTCCTCCTCCATTTCCTGAAACATCTTCTCTGCTTCCTCCATCTTACCTTGCTTGCAATAACCCTTAATCAACATTGTATAAGTCACAACATTCCTCGAAATCCCCTTTTCAGACATCAACCTCTAACACCCTTTCCACATCCCCAACACCAACATACCCATCAATCAAACAATTGTACGTCACTACATTCGTCTCAAAACCCAAACTCTCCATTTCTTTCAAAAACTCCAAAGCTCTACTCACTCTCCCTTCCTTACAATAAGCATTCACCATTATCGTGCACGTGAAAACATCCTGCACAATCCCCATCCTTATCATCTGATCATAAACCAACACAGCAGTGTGACATTCGCCTTTTCTAACCAAACTACTCAACAAACAATTACAAGACAGCAAACTCGGCATGCAACCATAGGCATATTATCAAACACATGTAGTGCATTCTTTATCATGCCTTTCTCAGCATAAATTTTCAAAACCATATCGAAAACAACCGGCGAAAACGTGAATTCCCTATAAACCCTAACGAGCTCGTCCCGAACAAAAAGCGCAGTGTAGTTATTCTTACAAAAACCAACCAATTCATTCAAATACGACCTCGTTTCATCGTACATTCGAGCTCTAGACAAAATGTGAACAATCTTACGATAAGACTTAACGTTGAGTCTGAACGTTTTTTGCTTAGAGGCCAATTCGAAAAACCCTAAACAAGCGCTAGGGTTTAAACGGAGTTTTCGGAGAACGGAGTCGACGAGTCCGTTGGAGAAGTCGAAGGAGAGGTTGGATAGGGCGTCTTGTCGTTGGAGTACGAGGAGGCGGGAGATCCGATCGGTTAATTCGGGTCGGGTTAGCTTGGATTCGCTCCGGTGAAGGGGACGGGACACGTGGAGGAATCTGATTGGGTGGAGAGGAGAGAGCAGGAGAGGAGTGGAGTACCTGAGCATTGGAGGAGGAGAATGATCCGATGATGTGGGTTTTGGTTTGCAAAGAGAGTTGGTGTTGTGTCCGTACCATCATAATAGGCTTCGAAAATCACAACTCTTGGACTTGGACTTGGTTTGTGTTTTGCATTTTTAGGACTTCAGAGAAGTACAAGTGTTTGTGAGTGTGACTGAAAGTCTTGTCTGAAACTGAGTCAGTGATGAGTCTGTAGCTGTGTTCGTTCCTTTTTGGGATTTTTTTTTGAATTTTTCTGTTGTTGGTTATTTTTGAGTATTGGACCTTTAGATAATTTTGGGCGTGGCCTGGGCCTGGATTTGGGCTTTGTATTTTTCATGCTACCCACCCATGTTTGGTGAGGGGTTTTGGACACAAACCAGCAGGCCAGCCACATCTAGGGATCGAGTCATCGAGATCTGATGCACCATGCAATACATTCTTCAAATCAAAAGTTAAAAAAGTAAACTTTTAATATCAACCATTAGATTGAGGAAGTTAAAAAGGTAAGAGTTAAAAAAAATGTTTAAAATTTTGAAAAAGTGAAAATGATGTAAGAGAGATTGCATGGTGTAATAGCCCTTACACTAGATCTTGATCACATCATAGTAATCCCACATTAGCAATGAAGATTCAACCACTTTAATGTCCCACATGGTTATAGGTTACAACTTTATGTTACTATTAGGTACATCCTTGAATCACCCTTTTATTCCATTTCATTCTAAATTTTAACCATTTAGTCCTTTTTAGTCAATTCCACTAAATACTTATTGGTTTGAACTTAAAAATACCATGTTTTGAAATTCAAAAAAAAAAAAAAAAAAAAATGGTGCAGGCTTCAAAAAATTGGAAGAATGCCTCTAAACATAGTACTTGTTTAAAATGTACCATTCACACTCACTTTCTCTCTATTTGAGAATTTTTTTTTTTTTTTTTAAATTGGGGGTTTTGTAAATTTTCTTTTCAGTCATCTAGAGGAAATTAGTATAAATATCTTACATTTTAGGGAAGGTGAGTGTAATAACAAAAAACTTCAAGATAGGTCATTGTATAACAAAAAAGAGATTTATAGATAATAATAATAATAATAATAAATATATATATAATAAAATCTAAAAGGTGAAGTGTGATATTTATTGTTGTTACACTTCTGTAAAGTCACATTAGTGCAACATTTTAATTCATTCAGTCCAATTCGGTCCTATTACAATTACTATATTATATTTTTCCACGCACTGTGGGATTTTGTGACTATTGTAATACCAATATCAAAGGAAAATATATATAAATAAATAAAATTAATGTTCACTAATTTGATATTTAATGTGGTTAACACTTGTGTAAGTCACACTAAAAGAGAGCTCATGCGTGGTCATTGCCCTTGTCATGTACATCCTAAGATTACATAAGTAATAATGAAACTTGTCATTACTCGAACTTACAACTCTTTGACTCACAGGTATAATGAGTCACAAAAACTTCTTACCAGTAAATCTCGCCCCTCAAGTGATGACCATATATATATATATATATATATATATTGTATTATATGCCATATAGGTGCTACAATATGATATCTTTTTGGAGGAGTTCAGGGCCTTTGAACAAATTATGAAGCTTTCGATAATACAAGAAGAAGTGCCTCTTATGTAGCTCGCAGGGTTCAGTGATTTTTTACTCTATTTTGCCAGGCTCCTTATTTTTTTATTTAGAAAAGCTAGTTTATATTATAGGCTGCATCAAAAAGTCATCTCTGAAACATAAATATTATTAGGATTTTACTAATGTGTGCCCTTACAATAGTAAACCAATTTTGGAAAAAGTTTATCGAAAATTAAAAAAGTTTTGACAACTTTTTCAATTACCAATAAAACTTTTCCAAAAATGGATTTGTTAATGTGTGCCCCATTAACCGGACCCATATTATTATTAGATTCTGAATAAGGTCGAACGTCATGAATCCAATGCAGGCTCTTTCTGCATAACACACATCAATATTAAGCCGGCCAAAAAAATAAATAAAACACAGCCAGCGAGCATGTACTAGGCAACAATTTAGACCATGTTCACCTAATATCATATGAGTTATGAACCACGTATATTTTCGGGGTCTTTGCCTCATCTCGATGACTATGAAAACTGTAATATTTTTAGTTTGATAACCTATGAAAAGTTAAAACTGTCATACACACACAGATAAATATATATATATGCACAACAAGGCTCTTGACATTACATCAACCATACGCATATTAGATTAGATGGGAATGCTAAGCTAGTATGATGGGATAATTCCAATTTTATTGGTATATGGCAATGAATTCATACACACTTTACACTCGGCTAGATGGTGAAAGTATTCTTAAGCTTTAAATTTCATAGTAAAAGTAAAACTCTTATCTTCTTGAAGATAAGTTTACAGGTTAAATTTGACAAACCCTTTGTCCTTTTGTATCAACTAAGTATGTGGTCAACTCTTTAAAATCTATGCAGTTGATTGATTGTCACATAAGTCACATGGTAATAGAAGAAAGTATACATAATTACAATCTGATCAATCCTCATCTTACAACAATTATGTCTACGTAATGACAATATGTCTCTCAACCAAAGCAAGGTGTTGGGTTTGAAACAATGTGGAATTCAGCATGTCAATAATTTGATTTCTCAATGATCGATCAAAAAGGAAAAGAAAAAAAAGAAAGCAAACTTTTCAACCGGATTGAGTGGCCGGTTTAAGACTAATATATGCACGCTACCACACATTAAATCATTCTAAACTAGACAATTTTCAAAGCAAACATGTATGAAGGGCCGGCACAAACTTAGATTAACATATGTTTTCTTGTCTAGAACTGTTGTTATATTGTCTATTTTCTCACCATAAATTAATGGATCATACTAGAAGAAAGTTTGTGCTTCATGAGTTGATTTTTCGGACCCAATAAGAAGGGTTGCTACTAGCCAAATTTGTGATTAATAAAAACTTTATAGTTACCAAACCTCTTCTATATTTACCAAAACTCTCGTCCACCTTGTAGCCAATTTCTCCACAGGAACATTAATTCACACCATGAATCATATTCTCCTCAGTGTTTGTATACTCAAGTTTTCTCACTTCACAAGTCAGTTCTCAACAGAACTATTCAGGAAATTTAGTACAAAATTGCACCAACAAAGATGATGAGGGACCTTCTCCAGCCTTCCTTTACACCTTCAATGGCAACCAATCCTGCAAAGCGTTCCTCATCTTCATATCTCAGCCTCCCTATAACTCAGTTACCAACGTTTCAAATCTCACAACCTCAGAACCAAGTGAGCTTGCTAGAATCAACAATGTCACAAGTAAAGCAATGTTTCCCACAAATTCAGAGGTAATAGTTCCTATCAATTGTTATGGTCAAGGTCAGTACTACCAGTCCAACACTACATATATTTTGAAGCCCAATGACACGTATTTCACCGTATCAAGTAACACATACCAGGGATTATCTACTTGTTATTCTCTTATGCGTGAGAATCCATATCATCAATTCCACTTGTTTCCTGATATAGTATTGCAAGTACCACTTAGATGTGCTTGTCCTACAACACATCAAATTGCAAATGGCCCAATGTATCTGCTAACTGATTTGGTCAACTGGGATGATACCATTCCTGATATTGCTATAGATTTCATGTAAGCACAAAAAGAATACTCGAAGCAAATGGGTTTCCAGACAAAAATCCAAATCTTACAAATTCTACAACAATTCTAATTCCTCTGCCAACTAAACCTTCAAGCTCAGAGACCATAACTCACCACCAAAAACCTTTCATCTCAGGTTCATTTTATAATTCCAAAAACAAAAGAAAAGTGTATATAGTTCTTGCAATTAGTCTTTTGATAGTCCTCAGTGTCATTCTGGCTGCTGTATTTGTATTTCATAGGAAGATATTTAGGGGGTTTTGGCAAAAGGGTTGCAAAGACATCACAGTACTAGGAAGGCAATCAAATGCTAGTCTCCATAGGCAATCAACCGCTAGTCTCCGTGTAGAAATTGCAGACTTTGGACAAGCTTTGAAAGTTTTCGAGTTCAGTGACATAGAGAAAGCCACGGGAAATTTCAGCAATGAGAATTGAATAAAGGGTTCCGTGTATCGTGGGGTTTTTGGCCAGAAGATCTTTGCTGTCAAGAACATGAGTAGAGAAGCAACTGAGGAAGTGAAAATGCTGAAGAAGATCAACCACTTTAATCTGATAAAGCTTGAGGGTGTCTGCGAAAAACATGGAAGCTACTATCTTGTTTTCGAGTACATGGAAAATGGATCTCTAAGAGAATGGCTAAATGGAAACAAGTCCAAAGATAGAGGGAGCTGGAATAAGAGAATTCAGATTGCTTTGGATGTTGCCAATGGACTACATTATCTTCACCACTTCACTGAACCTCGATATATTCACATGGATATTAAGAGCAGCAATATTCTTCTAAACAGTGACTTGTGTGCCAAGATTGCAAATTTTGGTCTTGCAAGAGCAGCAATGAGGGAAACAAGCAGTGGTGAGCTAGCAAGAGATGTTGTGGTGACTAGGGGTTATATGGCACTTGAGTACGGAGAGGCAGGGCCAGTGACTCCAAAGGTTGATGTCTATGCCTATAGAGTGCTAATGCTGGAATTGATTACAGGGAAAGATGCTAATTTTATACGAGATGGAATGGAAGAACAACTTTCTGCTGCAATAGTATCCACCATGGAAGCAAAGAACCCAGAAGCTGAGCTTAGTCTGCTTGTTGATCCTACATTGGATGGAAATAATGGGACAAACTTTCTTCTGAGAATGGCTGAACCAAGTGTAGCCTGCTTGACCCAACAACCAGCTAGGAGGCCAACCATGTGGGAGATAGTGTCCACTTTGCTGAAAATTCAGGCGGATTTGGAGAGAACAAAATCATTCTAGGCTGGCTTTAATACATTTTAGGGATAGTGATACTAGTTAGAGAGTAAAATTTATCGCAGCATATCAAAATTTGTTTCTTTGCACACCAATCAAGCCAATATTTTGATTATTGTACTCTTGTTATTAATTCATCATCAATTATTTGCGATAAATAAAAACATACACTTTTCTGCATATCAATCCTTGCAAGCTTATGTATGATGAGTGTAAATTTAAATTTTCTCAAGGTAAACTGTATCCTGAAAAAAATTGAGGTTGTACTTTCTTTATTTAGGAGAAAAAAATAGTAAACCAAATAGACAATGGCATTGTAAGCTTGTAAAAGTATTTCAATAACAACCTTTTTTTTGCCCCCAAAGCCATTGTAATGCACCACCAACTATGTCGTCCACTCTGCAACTATAATTTTCGCCTCATAAGATTTTACTACTGGCTCTTGAAGATGTGTAAATGTGTTACGGAAATTGTATTTTACAAAGATACAATTAGCCCTGACAAATTACGACATGGCCTTAACAACCACATATGGTAAGGGTAAGAGTAGATGCACAATTGCCTCAGCCTCAGCAGCCATTTTGGTAACGATATATAAAGTCTCATTACTGGAAGCCTTTTTACAACGATTTATTGAGACTTCTGAGACATGAATCTTTTGGTTTTAACAAATAGAGATGTCATTACTAAGAGTCTCGCCACTTAACTAATATCTCACGGTATTTTTTAATAAAAAAGTCCAGAGTTGGTATTTCCCTAACTTAACTATCAATTAAAAAAATAAATAAATAAATAGTAAAGAGATGTCATTGGAAATAGTGGGTACAATATATGACTTTTTAGGGCAATGGTGTTGTCTTATAATCGCCTCAATAACTTAGGAAGCACGAAATTTAGGTTTTGTAGGACTACAAACAAGACAAAAATCACTTATTATTGGTTGGGATGATCACATTCACATGATTGCTCTCTCATTGAACTGAATAATTTCTCTGAACACCTATATTAGAGGTTCTCATGAGTTCCCCCATATGAAAATTGTCCTATTTTAGATGATGCAAAGTTGTTAGCAATTTTTTTGTAAAAAAAAAAAAAAAAAAAAGCTTGTTTGGTAAAGACGAGAGAGGCTAATTTGGCTGCTGCCCCATTGTTTCAGGAAAATGGGATTTAATAATAGATACTTTTGTTTGTATTCTTTTAGAAGATCCAACTAAGTTTCTGTTAGCCTGTGGGAAAGGTGCCGTTTGTGGATTCTTTTAGAAAAGAATCGACAGAGTTTCTGTTAGTAGTAGAAAATTAAAGGTGACTCTATTTTTTAGGCAATGTTTTAGTAGGACTTAGAGTTGTATTTTTACTAAATTGTCCTTTAATTTTGTATCTACTTAAATATAAGGGTGTAGAGATATTTTTGAACCGAAAAAATGAGGATCCCAAACAGGAAAACCCTCAAATAATAGTATAAATATAATAATATATATATACTAGAGTTTATCAGAGAAAATAAAATAAAATACTGATAATTTACAAAAATAAAATGAATTATTGATAATAAGTTAATAACATACGTTTACCTCTTGGAATTTCAATAATTTTATGTCGATAATAATTTTTTTATAATTAATTTGAAGTGGGGAAGCTAATTAAAATTAGTGAAGAATTGATTCTATTAAAAAATAAAAAATAAAATAGTGACGAATGCTTGATGATGTAGGGTTTTACGGGTCATAATATTAATTTTGTTGGGGTGAACGTTTACTTTTAATGCTAAATTGCTTACAAGGAAATTTAAGATTACTCGTTGAGGACTGGGGGGGTCGGTTTTGTTGTCGTATTTGAAGAATTTTTTTTTAAGATGATTTTTTTAAATTAAATAAAATTTTCTTTTAAAAATCCTTCAATGAAGATTATCAAAAGACATTACTCGTTGAGGACTGGGGGGATCGGTTTTGTTGTCGTATTTGAAGAATTTTTTTTTAAGATGATTTTTTTTAATTTAAAAAAAATTTCTTTTAAAAATCCTTCAATGTTAAAAATTGAAGGATTTTTAAAAGATAAATTTTAATTGCTAACAATGAATTATGTCTCCAAAAAGCGATTTTAGACGAATTCATTTTATAACTATGAAGTTGACCTTTCAAGAGATGAAGAGATGTTATTCCCAAAATATTTTTACTTGAGATTTGGCAACCTAATTTGGGTTTTTACCCGGTTGAATGTTTCAGCCCCATTTCACAATTAAGATTTCGTTTTTATTTTTATTTTTTCTTCTTCTTCTTCTTATTATTATTATTGGTATACTTAGTAGTTAGTACCATGTCTTTTAGAATTTAATGGATAAAAATTTCTCCATGGCACTACATTTTATGGCTCAAGCGGGCAATTACGTGCAATTTTAATCACATGACACCACATATGCCTTTAGATCTATAAAGTTTTGTTTGGATCAATTTTAATCACATGACACCACATATGCCTTTAGATCTATAAAGTTTTATTTGGATCATAAAGCCAATGTTTAGACTTGAGGAAAAAAAAAAGTTCAAATATTACTGGTAAAATCTCTTATTATTGAATAAATAATATGAATTTAAATCTCTTTTACACCAAAAATCAAATAACATCTTACCAAGATAAAGAACAACTATAACGGAAGATAAAGAACAACTATAATGGAACAATCATCATAGGTTAAATCTGTTGCTTCTAAGAATAAATAAATAAAAAGGACTAGAAAGAAAAGCTTCATGTCATTTTTCCATAGATGCAGGCTAATTATCACTTTACCAGAGGATAAATGCTCGAATGGTCTTGAAGAAGCCAATAGCCTGGATGCCATGTCAAAGCTCTCAGCTGTTAATTGACTAGCCCCCCAAAAGAGAAACTAGTGACAACTCAAGAGAAAGACTAATACATACACGTGCAGGCCTAATTAATGTCAATAGAACAGAGAGAAAGGAGAAAAACTGATACTGGAAGATAAAATAAAAATCATTAACTAATTTATTAATTGAAAAAAAAAAACAAGTAATTGTTGCCATTACACATGGCATAAAAATTAGCACTTGTCAAAACTATTCTATAAAGACTTGTTCTTACACGTTTTGGCCTTTAGGCTCTAATATGGAAAGGCCAGGATTGAAACTCAGTAAATTGAAAGAGGAAGCACCCTATAAAAAGAAGAAAAAAAAAAGTCAAAGGACCTAGACAGACTTTTCATCAAGGAGGAAAGCACCCTGTCATCTGTATATGGTTAAGGGTGCTTGGAAGACCATATTTATGCACTGCCTGTTGGCCAGCTCTGAATCCATCTCCATACACATGGGATATGTCTGATTCAATCTGATGTTTAAAGAACTCCCCGAGCTTCTTTTCGTATTGAGACCCTGTACCCCTTTTCAATACAGTGGAAGTAGACGACGAGCTTGATGCAACATTGCTGCCTGACATGAGCTTGGAACTCAACCACATGTGAGCTAGAACCTGACAGATACCTTCCTCAACGTCTTGACTGAGAGTCCGGTAACCTTTCACATATACAGCATATATGTCAGCAGTCATTTCTTTTTTATTTCCTAAGTATAAATAAATAAGAGAGAAGAAAAAATGACTCATAACCAAGAAAAGAAACAATTGAAAGTTGTGTCATTGAATAATGAATCGAGCAAACTCCAACATAGAGTTCAAGTGATCAGTGTGTAATAAATGAAGGTCATTTCCCAGAAAGCTTTTCTGTTTCTTTTTTTTTTTTTTTTTTGCTACAAGTGATGGGGGACTAAGGCTTGGTTGAGGATTCATGGCCGACCCCAAATATTTAAGACTAAGACTTGATTGTTGTTGTTGTTGTTGTTGAAGGGGGACTAAGCCCTCCTGTGATCATTTCTATTGGGGAGGGCACAGAGGTACCCTTGAACCAAAGGCAGGGCTCGGTGGTCATTCCTCGAAACCTTGATGTGATCTTTGAGGAAGAAATTGATACATGTTATATACTGTAAGCATGGGAGACTTAATTTCACTGAGGAGGGAAATAAGTTATATGTTTTACAGTGCCCACTTAACATGACATGTGTCATGAAATATAGAAGTACCTTTAAGTCGCAGCCATGCATGCATCATCTCATGAGCTAGGATTGATCCAGTAAGCAACCTATATGAAAAGAGAACTCCAGTCATGCATAAAACATTTCAGACAAGAAGTACGCTAGCAGAACGAAGACAGAGACCACCACTTACACAGCACAGTTACTAATTATTCGCTTCTTTTCTTTTTTCTCTCTCTTTTAAGGAAAAAAAAAATCTTTTAGAAAGGAAATAAGGTAGAATATGAGAGGCCTAATAGACTCTGGACTTCATAAAAATCACTATAATTAATAATTAATTCTCTTAATCAATTCTCCCGATAATGTTATTTTGATTTGTTTGTGTGCATGTCTGGGAGTGATTGAACTTCATTTTCCCTATATATCTAAATTGTATAAGGAAGGAAATATAAAAGCATTTTCTAGATATAGAATATTGAATCTCCATGATACAGCTGGTTTTACAAAAATGATATAACCCTGAACATATACCTGTAGTCTCATAGAATCAGAAAATCATGCAACTACATTTCTTTTCTCCTACTCATAGAATTGCATATTTACATTTACAAGGATGGATCAGCCCTCAAGAATAATATCATTGCAATCATGATCTATCATCAGAGCTTCACTATATAAAATTTAAGCAAAAACATAGGTGGTTTTACACCAAGAATAACATGTAACTTGATTCCAGGTTAAGGAATTTCAGTCAGCATATTTGCCCCCAACTTCCACCTTTTCCAAGTTCATTGGAAGAAAAGCTATAACATGCAAATCATATATCTCTTGTTGATCATGCATGTATTATAAAAAAAAGTAACAAAAATTAAAAAGAAACATGTTGTTTTTAAGCAATGTCCACAAGGCTGCTGTGCCTCAGCTCAGGTGGTAAAAAGGAAGGGTTTTGTTGGTAACTTAGGTTAATTATTGCTAATAGAGAGAGAAAGAGAGTAATTTCTGCAGTATTTTGCTGATTGTTTAAAACTCATTTGTCATTTTCGTCAACTGCTTTTCTTCAATTACAAAATTACAGTTTATTTTTTTTCAATTTAAGTAGATTTTCAAAAGTTCACCAGTGTTCTTGGAAATTGGAAAGAAAGAAGGTACTCAATGACAGTATCTTTGATAAGAATTTCTCTAATGCAGAAAATGGAAAAATAATTTTATTTTAATTTATTTCTATTTAATTTAGAAGTTAATTGTATTTGTTTGTCCATTGGATTTTATTTTAGGTCTTAATAAGTTCAGCAGGTTATTAGTATTTTATTTAATTTCCTAGTGTTAACATTGCTTTTGTAACTCAATAATTGAGTTTTTCAAATTCAATTATAATTAGAGTTTAGTTCCAGTAGACTAACTGTGTCCTTGAAATGTTATTAATCAAGCAAACTGTCTAACTTGTCTGCATATTATTAATTTAGTGTGCATAAATAGAATAAGTGCTAATTTGTAGGATATTTTTTCCCTGTTCTTCAATTTATTGATGCATCAGTTTCAAATTGTCATGCATCATGCTCATTTCTTCAACACCCCTCTCCCCCCCCCCCCCCCCCACCACCACCACACACAGAACAAAAAAAAAAGCAACATTCAGGTTATAACAAAAGAAATATTCGAAGCACTTGCTAAAGTGTATTCTTATTTTACCTTACCAAGCAACATCCAGGTTCTTTTACAGATTTTTTTTTTTTGAAGGCATTTGAAATACTATTTTCAGAGCCTCTATCAATAAAGGCAAAAACTAGGTATTGTAAAATTGTTTGATCTAGAAATATTTTCGCATCTTGTCTTAGTGTGTAAAATTTCTTTACATATGCTACATTGATCTTTGATGTGTGTGTGCATGGAGATATGGATGTAAGAAAATCATAAAAAAGAGATCCTATTTACAAAAAATAAGTACTTGCAAAAAATTTTCAAAAATCATGTGTGCGTCTGTTTTTATATGTAGAATATTACTTCATGTATACGCGCATGTGTGCATGCACACATCATGTGTATATATATATACCCTTTTGCTGAAGTGTTAGCTGACATAGAATTGTGAACAAATGTATTTCCAAATCCATTGATTTTAGAGTAATACTAGGACACAAAAATTTTCACAACTGCTGACATGGCATGTTGTGATTAGAGCAATGTCACTTTCATTTGAGTCCACCACTGACACTACTTTTATTATGCACCAATCACATCATGCTATTTTTATCATGCAGCAATCACAACAAGCCAGTTAACTTCCCTAGACTTGCTGATTTTATTGGATGTTGAATGGGTTCCCTTCTAGAACAAGTTGTAAAAGCAATGAAAGATAAAGATACAATACCTTGGAAGACCATACAAGATGAGAATTGCAGTCACCTCACAACGACGGCTTAGTTTGTAGGGCTCTGTTACCATGTTCACATTTCTCTTTCCAGCCCCATTCCTTGTTCGCCTTACCTGTTGATTTTGAGGGTCAAAATGAGACAAATTGTAAGCCATAAACAAATAATCATAACAGAGCTCCATATATCCCAGTGAATAAACTTAAAGAATCTTCTGGGGAAAAAAAGACAAAACAAAAAAACCACTCTTACAGTGCTGATGGTTTGCTCCTCAGAAAGGCAGAGCCCTCTGGTCTCAGGCATGTGATAATGTCCCTGGCCAAGACAAGAGAATAAAAACTCAATTTTGTAGCTCTAAGAAATGAGGAAGAATTACCAGACAAAATAAATATACGACAATCTGTGGACGCTAATGGAAATATTACATTCGGACACATAATTGGAGCTTTTACGAAATTCTTTGAGATCTAGTGTAAGGACATGTATAGACACGCTTCCCTCAAAAAATAAATAAATCCTATGAATTTTCATGTCTGGCATGCCAATTGTCACTACGGAAGAACAAAACAATAAAAACCTTGCATACAACAGCTGATGTAAAATGATTTAATTGCATTTGCCCTTACATTCTTTTCTCCCTCTCTTGCTTCATTTAATGCTTGTCTTTCAACCAAGAGTAACGGAACTTGCTGCTCCACTTTCATATTCAAACCTTCATAAAATTCTTGTATATCAAGATATAGAGGTTGGCATTCATAGGTATCCATGACTGCAGTGTCCAGACATTCCAGACAGAGCCTCCGACCATCATTAAGGGAAACATATCTTGTGTCTCGTGGCTGCATATAATGAACAAATATATCATGCAATTAACATTTTGCCAAGAAGCTTGATTGGTTTAAAGGAACTTCTTGGCAGATAAAAGTGACTTAATCACCGACCTCCATTCTCTCACAGCTGCAACACCGAGGAGTATTGTCATGTTCATGAAAAGGGCAGTATTTCTGGATCCAAAAGGGATGTGCCCTATATTCAATTAGACCAGCAGGATTTGTTGGAATCTGTTGAAAAGATACATATATTTGAAAAGCCCAACAACTGCAATGAGTAATATATCCAAGGAAGAAGAAATTCAATCGGAATGTGTCAATTTTTTAAAAAATGTTCCAAATTTGATCTTTAAAACATGACACTTTTTTAAATAAAAAAATAAAATAAAAAAATTATTGGTAAGTTTATCACACACACCCAGTGGGTTTTGAATCCATGACTTATCCTTCACCCTTTCGAATGGGGAAAAGGAGGTGTCATTTGAGCTAGGGCACACCGGCAAGGGGAGAAAAAATTGACATATCACAGATGTCAGGAGCACCTTGTATGCAAATACCCCTTTATCTCTATAAGAGTCTTATGTGAGTCACTTGTCTAAGCTTAAGTCAATTAATAAGTCATGAGACCTCTTAAATGAGTCATGTGACTTACTGACCTTTCGATAAAATATTTTCAAGCCAATGGATTAGATTACGTTTTAAGTTCTGAGATACTTATTAAAGAAAAAAATTTTAACAGCTGAGATTGCATCTTTAGGAGGGAACCCCGTTTATATATTTAAGCAATTTGACGTTGCAGCTTGTCTTCTCCTTCTCTAGGGACTAAAATGTGGGTGTTCAAGCCAATTTATTAGCTAGAGTTTGCTCTCTAATTATCCTTCATATGCACATGCATGGTAATCATATTTACATTCCTTCAGATTTAAAATGAGATGCATCATATCTAAAATTAGCTCTGCATCAAATTTAAAGATGCATCATATCTCAAAGTCCATCTTTATCTATTAACTCTCCTTCACCATGAATACAAAAAAGTGAAGCATGCCAGTTTATGCAAAATTAGAATTAAGATATATATTGTTCATTCAAGAGATACTTACAAAGTGCTTGCAAACATCACATTTTGGGTGGTAATTCTCCTTGTAGCAAGCTTTATGATATGGATAATTTCCAGATGTAGAGAACTACAAACAACCAAGAAAAAGAGAGGGAAAAGAAAGATTACAGGTAATTCAAACAAAACTTCTAATAAAAGAACCACAGATGCCAAGACTTGAATCAGCAACAAACTAGAGTGATTTGGGAGCTGAGTAGGAATAAAATTTTGCACCTCATTATCAGAAATTGGTAGGTTGCAAGAACGGCATCGGAAGCATTCAGGATGCCAAACTGCATTAAGGCAATTCAGATATCTTCCGTAACCAATCTCAGTCCCGCAACCAGCACAAATTCTACAGGGAAAACCAAAATTAATAAAAAGAGAGAGAGAGAGTAATAAATTTAAAAAAAAATTAAAACCTTTAAAATAGATGGGGCTTGATAATTGCACCCAACAGCTAAAGTTTATTTTTGTGAAAAAACATTCTATAAATGTGTGGGCTAAACTAGGGCCAGAAATTGAGATGATGAATTGATTTAACTCAAAGCTAAAATACCTTGACCCCAAAGGATAGTACATTGGCATGGGTTGATATATATTCCCATGTCCATATCGGGGAGGCGGAGATTCCACATTTTCCAAATTTAGGCTCTCTTGTAGAGCTCGGGCAAGTTGTTCATCATCTTCCAATTGAGAATCACGATCTACCCAAAATTTGGAGAAACTTATTAATTGAAACTGTAGAATTTTATTATATAGATGCGCTATAAAAAATTAATAATAATAATAATAAAATAAATTAAAAAAAAAAAAAAAAAAAAAAAAAAAAAAAAAAAAACGAGAGATGAATATGCTCCATCACTTAAATTTAAATAAAAAGTGCTTAATTTCATGAAATTGACCCCAAGAAACAAATGCAATGCGTAGGACAGCAGGTCAGAGACCAGAAATTGATGCATCATTTCATATATCAGCACCAATTTAATAGGAATATGAAGATGTTCAAGGATGGTCTAAGAGCAATGCAGGACATTTAAGAATCAAGTAAAGGTTACATTAAAGGTTGGAGTACAGATTGGAGGCAAGGTTACATATTCACACCATAGAAAAAGCGCATCGCACCCCATGAAACAGCAATTGGCTCTATGAAACTTTCTTCATGTGCTTCAAAATAAGTCAACGTATCACTTATATGGGCTGCATTTGCCTGTCTGGGCAACCATATTGGGGGACCAAATAAATTAGGAGCACTAGTCAAACTGTTGAAGTATGACTTCCTAATACTGACTCTAAAAGACCCAGAACAGATGCAGGCCCAAAATTGAAAGAGCCAGCTACCAATGAATACAAAATGGCTGAAATACACATGCCCAAAAACTTTTTTTTTTTTTTTTTTGTAACACATATTCAAAATTACTTTAAGATATCATGTAGGGAACTTCAAAAAATAACCGGCCAAAAAACATAATATCTAGAAAAAAATTATATGAAAACACTGGTGTGCAAAAATAATGCAAGTGCACAGACAATATACAATGGCAGGAGGTGGTAGCATCTGAAAGCATCACGCACCAATCACTCTTGTTCCTCTTTGATTTTCTTCTAAAAGAGATTCTGCAATAGCACGATCTATTTCTTCATCATTCTCTGACCACACATCCTACATTCAAGTTCCCATTGAAACATGTTAAAGGAGAACTATATAAAGAACAGATTCAAAAAAGCCATAAACAAAGACTCTAAATAGTATATTAACATCAGGGAAACAATTTAATTATACAATAAGATCAATGTTTATTGCATCAACTGCAAAAATGTCAAATTACATGATTAAACAAAAAACTAAGAGATATGACTGGTTGCATGTCCCATTCCAATAATACAAGATTGCAATGATAGCAATAAAAGAGGATGGCAAGGAGTGACAGATGTAATTACCCCTGAGGTAGAAGGTCCATAATGATTTGGATCTTCTGCATAATTCGAATCATAATGCCCTTCCAAAAATTTATGGCTTGAGCCCTTAAAAATCTTGCTAAACCAACCCATTATGCCAAATGTTATCTGCTCATGGTCAAAGAGGTTTATACCTGCTCATAAAGCATCTGCTTAAGCAAAAAAAACTCAAAATTGAATAAAAGATGCAACAGAAGCTTCTGATATTTCTGATTAGTCTGCGTGGATTTCTATAGCTAATGATAACCACATAAAATAAGCTGCAAAAGCCAATTTTCAAAGTGAAGCATTCACAAGTTTATGCTTCTCAAATATGGAGATATTATAAGCGATTCTATTTAAGCCGGCAGTTCTTAATTTGATGATAAACCAAAAACAATGGAGAAAAAAGAAATTAATTCTTCAATGACTCGATCAAGGTCAATCCCATTTGGCAAAAGGAAAAGGTCAAATGGGTTCAAAGCAATCCATAAGAAACTAGAACTAATAAAATTGTATGCCAGACTCTGATCATGTCTCCATACAAACTAGCACACTATATTTACTATTTATTTTTTTCTTGCATGCACACCCCCATTCCACCAATAGCTATCAAATTCATCTATTTCACTTCGATATGAAAATTAGAGAAAAACCCCACCAGAGAAAATCAGAGAAAAAACCCACCAAACATCTTGATGACCCAGAACGCTTCAGCTACAACGTGAATGACAGAACAACAAAAATTCACGCCACCACTACTCAATATAACATTAAAAATAAATAAAAGACAGACATAAAAAAGAGATTCTTCCAGCTCAACATGCTTAAATTCATAACGTACAAGAGCTTAATTTCAGGTTAAAGCAAAAAAAAGTTAAGAGAATCAAATAGTGGAGTCATGACTCACCTTGAAAAAAATCAAGATGGTTGAAGCAGAAGAGACCCAGATCAGCTAAGATCCCAATTGGCTCAAAAGTAGATATTACAAACACAGAGATTGTATAAACATAAGCAATTGAACAAATTTAAAGATTGTTTCAGACTCGCACCCTTTTCTTTCTTTCTCTTTCTCTTTCTCTTTGTGTTTAATCTATTCAAAAAAAAAATTAAAAAACCAAAGAAAAAACAAAAGACAGCCTTTTTATCTCTCGTAATCTGAAGCAGTATCTGACAGACCAAAAAAGATTGTTCCAAGGAAAAAAATTGAAACTTTTGATTTTTTTCACATGTACAAGGAAATTCCCCCAATAATATATGCAAAGAAATAATGAAAGGGTACTTGGATTGTACGCAATTTCAAAGTCAAATTTGGAGAGAGAGCTAGTTGAGGCTTTCATATGATGATATATCCTTATTAGGAGGACAGGACATAACAACCCAAAAGGGCTTGACGAAAATTCATCAAACCCAGTTGGGAATTGAATGTTTTTTTCGGTTTTTCCGTTTTTCCTAGTATTCTTTGTCTGCAAAGACTGCAATGCAATATATATATATATATATATATATATATATATATATATATATATATTATTGCATGTGCGGTCTGGTTCTCTTTAATTAAACTCTCACACGATAATAATAATAATTTTTTTTATTAAAATAATAATAATAACTCTCAATTATAGAATTATAAAAATCCCTAATAATACAAAATACTACTCCATTCTCTCACATTATTATATAATTATTATTATGAATTCAATTAGTATGATTTATTACTATTATTTTTATTATATTTTGGAGTCTTCTGTAATTATCCACATTAAAAGTTTAATAATAAGGTTGTACCTATGATAAGACCTTCATAAAAAGGTTTTTTCTTTTTTTGACTGAATAAAAAGGTTGTTTAAATAAAATGTTTAAACATCATGGGTGTGCCCATGATGTACTTTGTTCTAACTAAAGTCTAAATAAAATGTTTGTTTTCCATCCAAAAAAAAAAAAAAAAAGGTTGTTTAAAAAAGGGTAAATGGGTAATTTAAGTTTTTTAAAAAACGAATTATTAAATTTTGGTATACTGTTTTGAATAAAGAAAATATATCATTAATGTTATTGTGAGAATAATTATTTACATAAATTTTTTTTTAAAGACGGTGAGAGAAAGAACTCAAAAGTTAAATTTTTTGAACAATTATGAGGAGGAAAAAATGTTATATAATGTCAAAGAGAAAAGAGAAAAGAGAAAAGAAAAGGCAAGAATCTGATAAATTGACAGTGGAATAAAGATTCCAAGCCCACCACTTACCAAAAGCAACAGAATATATATATATATATATATATATATAGTTTGATGGATCCAAAGAAACAAGAAAAAGATAGTTTTTTTTTTTAAATAGTAGATGTAGCTGCAAATAGATAATATAATTCTTCCTATATATAAAAAAGACAATATAATTCTTACTTATTGTTAAGCCTATACAATCTTAGGTATAACTTTTTTTTTTTTTGGTCCTTAATATATTTAAAAAAAAGATGTACATAGGCCAAGTTAAAATATAGTTGTAACTAAAACAAAATGAGTTTTTTAAAAAATCATATATAAGCAAATAAATTTAATAAGTAAAAAAAAAAAAAAAGTGAAACCAAATAGACACTATTAATTTAGGTTGACTGACACTCATGAAAAATAAAATAAATAGTTCACTCCATAAGATTTAAAATAATTCTCTACTTTAATTTGATTTTTGAGATTATTTATATGTGAGTGTCCAATTACAATATTTAATCATGGCTATTTGAAATTTATTTATTTGTGGAGTTGATTAAAGTTGAAGGAATGCAAAAGGATATATAGGAAAACTAAAAATATAAATATTAGTAAAAGTAATAATAATAAAAAAAGACATATAAATTAAGAATGTGATAAAGAGTATGATTTTAGATGAAATAGAATGGATAAAAATAATTCATGTGACCCACCTTAACTAATTTATTGTGTATCCATAACCAACCAAAAAAAATAGAATTAAAGCTTTAATATTGTTGTGGTATATAAATTTATTTGCATGAGGATATAGATATGCCAATGTTTAATGATGTATCTAATGAACTTGCTATGTTTTAATTGGTAGGAGCATGTTAATTTTTTTATTAAAAAAAACCGATAATGGACTTTGAATGGACTTGTTTAGAAATGAAAAAAGAAAAAAAGAAAATGAAGTGTTATTTTCAAATAGACAATTAAATCACAAATTCACACGTAGTTGGTACTAACAAAAGTTTTTATGTTTTGCTAATTTAAGGCTAGGTATTTTCTTCTTTTTTGCTTAAAGGTTAAGACTACGCTATTAACTACTACGCTACTCATCAAGTCAAATTTTGTTACATTTTTTTGTACATTTGCATTTTTTTTTTTTTTCTTCGTGAGTTTATTATCTATTTTTGTTCTTGAAAATAGCTAAGCGGCCAAAATATTTTTTCTCCGTGCTTTTTGGCGGACATTCGTTTTTTGAAACGAGAAAGAGTAGCATTAACTTCATATAGCCGACACGTTTTATAGCTACTCGTTTTGTTTGAATGGTTACTTTTTATTTTATAACTGTTTGAATGGTGTTAAAACCACATCGACACATGTCATGCACTCATGCATATTCTTTTACATTGTTTTGGATGAATATTTATATATATATATATATATATATATAGACAATGTCAATAATGAGGGCTTTATTAGTTGAAGTGTGAAAACTAATCAACAAACTGGCTAATAATAATAATAAGAAGATTCACAAATGATTTGAAAAGTCAAACTCTGGCCCCAAAAATAAATCGAAATTATTTCCGTTTTCCACACAAATCCTCCCCATCTCGGTCGGAAGTTATGGGTTGGTGAAAATTTTACCTTCCATTTATATTTATCTCAATTATTTATTTTTGTCTCGATACTTCCAATGTGCGTGGGTGGGTTCCATATTCACACACACATGGGCCAAGCTTTTTGCCAGAAAATATAACAAACATTCAGAATCATATAGAAGTGTAAATCACAGTTTAAAGACAAAAAAATAAAAAATAAAGTGAGAGTGACGTCTTTAGATCCTAGTATTTCTTGCTACTGATTTTAGCATATTTTACCTTAACCAAGATTGAATATGCAAGCATCATAAATAAGCAACAACACAAGTACACAGAGAGAATATGTTGACAAAAATCAGGGACGGAACCAATCTTGGTTCCTGGGGGGTCAAAGCTTAAGACTAGAAAAAAAAAATTTATAAAAATAAAAACTAACATCTATTTCATATTCAACAAAATACTAAATACAAAATAAGTATTTTTTAAACATTTTATATTATAAAACACATCAACAAAGTATAACATACAAAATAAGTGTTTTATTTTTTATTTTGTTTTTGTAGTTAAAGGGGCGTGAATTTTATTTATTTATTTCTTTTCTTTTAGGTCAACATCTAAATATTTTAGAGGAGGAAAGACAAAAAAAAATATATATATATATATATAAGGGCAAATCTTAATTTTTTTTGTATATCAATTTATATGCATATATTAGTTTTTTTTTTTTGGGGGGGGGGGGGGGTGTGCATGGCCCCCCTTTACCCTAGTATAGGTCCGTCCCTGACAAAAAGAAAACCCGAAAGGAAAAAACTATCTAAGATTTAGGATCTATTTAGATACCGCTTATTTTTTTGAAGAAAACACTGTAGTAAAATAATTTTAAAATGTGAACAGTAACAAAACACTATAGCAAATAATCTACCGTGGGTCTTCATTTGTTGGCTGAAACTGCTACAATGTTGTGTGTCCCAGTTTTAAAATGCAAAACTCTGCAAATATGCTAGGCAAACGCACACTTATTCTAGTAAATGAATTTTACCATGAAGATAGTTGTGGTACATAACAACTTACAAAACCTCCAATTATTATAATGTTCTTGTACTCAAGGTCTCAACTCCTATTAGCAGCAAACCACACCAATAGTTTCTCTTTAAAGGTCTTTGGGATGCAAGTCGAGATGCCAACTGTCAACTGATCTTCTGGATACTTTTGCTTGAGGATTTGCTAAAGGTTTTTGTGGTTTTTAACAATTGAAAGACACTCAAGTTGCACTCGGTGTTTAGATTGTGATATTCTCTCTAAGATTTAAGTAGACTCTTCCTCTTATGAAAACATGATTTTATTTTTGTACCGGGTATGTAAGGGCAAGATTTGGAGCCCAAGCCCGAATGTATGAAGTCCTGGTCTAATAAGCCCAATACAATGAATTTTATAGAGTATGGGTCAAAGAACTAGATCTTAATGAGTTGGACAACGGCTAATATGGAGTTAAGAGAAAATCAAGCACAAATAAAAAGACATCAGTGTCAATGGATGTTTAGTCCAAGGAGACCAAAGTTTAACGTATACTTATCACAATTGAATATTAAGATTGTTTAGTATGCTACTGTGTTCTCTCTCCCTCTTTTTTCCACCCCTCACTCATGGGGGCTCTTCCACATTATATAGCTCATTTCTGATCATCTAGACCTTACACTTGTTGATCATTTGGATCTCCACTTGAGTACTCATCCCATCAGACACCCCTTTCAGCCTTTTGTGAGTTGTAGCAGCCAAGGCAGCACTGTTCAAGGGTCCTCTCCATATTAATGTGGCCAGAAAAGTAGCTGCAGTGCATTTAATGTGGTGGTAACAGCTTTTCCCTAGATATTTTAAGTTTCCTTCCCTCTCACATGTTCATGAGGTGCATTTCAATTGCTAGAGTATACACTTGGTCTATATTTGTCGTGTCCGAGAAGGAGTTCCTCCTTGGACCTCCTTCCCTTCATCCTCCACTGATGAGACTTGTAATGTGGATCATTTAAGTTATCTTCTCCTCCTTGGACTTGTTAGTATCCTCGGACAAGGCCCAAGGCCTAATACATTATTTTGGGCCCTATCCCCTATAGGGTAAATTACACTTTATCATCTTAAATTATGCACTATGTTACACTTTACACCCTAAACTATTCGAACGCACACTTTGCACCCTAAACTATTCGAACTCACATTGTGGTACAAAGTGTGATAAGTGTGATGGTTTAGGGTGCAAAGTGTGCGTTTCAATAGTTTAAAATGGAAAGTGTAACCTAGTATATAGTTTAAAGTAGTAAAGTGTAATTTTCCCTTTTGAATCTTTATCAATTACAATTAATGGTTAGTTGGTTATGCGAATAATCAAAAAAATTAAATAGTGGAAAATTTAGAAAAAATCTCGCTTGACTGAGCATTGAGTGAATATCGGGCGAATCTCCCTATGTAACTGAAATTAGGATCTTGATGATTTTGCTCGGAAACTTGCTTGATACATCCAATCTCGCTTGACCGAGATTTTCAATGCAGCACTTTAAACTTCTTCTTTCAACTCTTCAACCATAAAGACTTGTTAGAATTACAACTCAAATGAAATGAATACATGAAAAATTATTCCAATTTCATTTGAAAATTTGACACGGATTTTGCCAACACAATATTAACCCTTTTAGTATCATGGCTTTGTTTAGGATTGATATGATCTCACCTCAAGCTATGAAACTCAGTCTTTTGGTTCCTATTTTTAAATTTACAAAAACAAAAAATAGTATAAAACCAAACATATTCTTAAAAATAATTTTTCGTGAAAGCAACATGTTCTCAAGTCAAAATATATTCCAAAAATCATTTTCAGGTGATTAATTTAAAGGAACAACAAATTATGAGAGAGAATGCGAAATAGTGCCCTAAAGTTCCCACCAATTATTCAACCCTGAATGCACTATTATATATGGAAATAGAACTGTGGGGCCCGGTCCAAAAATAATGGGCTATTCCAAATTCAGGCCCGTCTGAGGAGCGTCCTGTCCGAAGAAAAACCACATATGAAGCATTACTCAATCCCAATAACGCCAAGGAAACCTGTCCGAGGAGTAACTCCTCCTCGGACATCACGAAGCCCAGACGAGGAACTCTCCCCAGCCATTTCAGTTCATCCTCCCAACATATAAAATGAATAAAATCCAAAATATCTCATGGAAAGCTGCCACCACCACATTAATTGCGCCCCAACCACCCTCTTGGCCGCATTAATAAGGAAAAGACCCCTGAACAGTACCACCTTGGCCTCTGCAACTCACAAAGGGAGTGATGAGGGCGTCTGATGGGACAGGTGCTCAAGTAGATGCTTAGATGATCAACAAGTGTAAAGTTGAGATGAGAGGAGGAGAACTATATAATGTAGTGGAGTCCCTCAAAGAAGGGGACAAAAAAAACGGTATCAGGAACTGAAGAAATAGAATCATACGTGAGAGATCCATTCTTGTGTTTTTATTTTCTGCAACCATACTGTCCATGTATCAGACCGAATAGGCTCACTAAGGCTAAGTTCTTTGACTCATCCTCTACAAATATTTATTGTGGGTTACGCTTTGGGCCAAGGCCTGATCAATAAAATTTGGGTCAGGAAAATCGTGCAACCACAAGAACTATTAAAATTAGTTTTGCATCATTTAAATAGTTTGAAGATTAAAAAAAGTTAAAAATTATTTTCTTAAATCACAATATCTAAAAACATAAAAGCAATAATTAAAAATTCATAAAATATGATATAAAGGAAGTGTTAGATTTTCTTATGATGATTGTTAAATGTTAGCTGAATCAATCGAAACTCACTTATAATGAATTTTATTAGATTACATAAGTAACCCAAGATAAGCAAATTATCATTTCTTGGGTATTATCTAATTTATTTATTTATTTAAACTACACCTAAATGGCCTAATCTTTCTAAAAATTTCATTATTAGGATTTTTATTTTATTAATATATTATATGAATATTTTTTACAAAACTTTCTCACAGGTCACACAAATTAGTGATAATTTAAAATTAATACACACTAATTAATTTATAAGAGAAAGGAACTTAACACTATTGAACATCTATAAATAGTGTTATCTTTTGTTAACTTAGAAGTTACTCACCCCACCTAGAAAAACACATAGAAGCTACCTTTGTATAATATTATTATACATGGAAATAGAACTATTAAAATTAGTTTTGCACCATTTAAATATTTTAAAAATTGGATTAAAAAAGGTTAAAAAATTATTTTCTTAAATCACAATCTCTAAAAACATAACAGCAATATAAATTCATTAAATATGATATAAAGGAAGTGTTCGATTTTCTTATGATGATTGTTAAATGTTAGTTGAATCAATTAAAACTCACTTATAATGAATTTTATTAGACTGAGTCCGTTTGAGAATAACTTATTTAGCTGAAACTAAAATTTTTTTGCTGAAAAATGAAAATATTGTATTTTTTTGGTAAACTGAAGAGCTAAAAGTATTGTTGATAAAGCTAAAAGGTAGCTAAAATAGTACAGTAAGACCCATGAATAGTATCAAAAAGTGCAATTGAACTCATAAATAGTAGCAAAAACAAGTTAAATAGTAAAAAAAATGTCTTTTTTAGTCAATGGCAAACACAACCTACATAAAATAACTCAAAATAAGCAAATTATCATTAAATTTGTTGGGTATTATCTAAATTTTTTCTATATTTAAACGACACCTAAGTTTTCTACAATTTATATTTGGAATTTTATTTTATTAAAATATTATATAAATATTTTTTACAAAACTTTCTTACAAGTCACACAAATTAGCGATAATTTAAAATTAATACACACTAATTAATTTATAAGGGAATGGAACACTATTGAACAAATATAAATAGTGTTATCTTTTGTTAACACTTAGAAGTTACTCACCCCACCCAGAAAAAAACACATAGAAGCTACCTTTGAATGATTGCCAATGTTGTACTCGTAGTTTGATCACGTACGCAAGGTTTACGACTGTTCTTTTATAACGTGAACTGAACAATTGGTCAAACAAAAAAAACAAATTAACGTGTCGTGCCAGTGGGAATATGGGAATTCCAAGCCAAAAGGAATGCTTCCAAATTGTGGGGTTTCACACTAAGATCATTTTTTTTTTTTTTTTCAAAAATTAGGTTTTTTTTTTTTTTTTTTTTTTTTTTTTTTTCTAAAAATAGCTGTTAATTAGCTCAACCATAAAATCTTTTATCGTCAAATAATAGATATATATGGAGTTCGATTTACATCTATAACAAAAACTAATTGGTGTATAATAAATAAAAAAACATAAAGAACAGACGCTATAAATTAAAAACTATCTTTTAATAAAAATATATAAACTACCATGTCTTGTTAGAAAGAAAAAAAGAAAAAAAAAACTTGTTAATTAATACTTACATGGTTGAATTAATGAATTGATTTTATTTATAAAATTAATATTTTGATTTGTTGTATGCTGTGACCATGTCAGAGCCCATAAACATCTTATGTTAAAATAAAATTTTATATATTGGTTAGAAAATGTTTAAAGTCTATGCTGAATATTCAAGAATTAGGCTATTATGTATATAAGTTTTTTTAAGACCTTCTCCCATCTTTGTGTGTGTATATGTTAAAAATACTTAGTATTCTTAAAAAAAAATATTTTTACATTCATCCAATGCAAATAATATTTTATATTGACTATAGTCGATTGTCTTCACTTACTTGATGCTATTCATATTTCATAGTTAAGATTTTTTTTCGGTTGGGGTTGGAGGGGGGGAATAGTTAAGATAAACTTAGTGACAAAGCTTTCTTCAACTCCATGATTACTAAAATTAAGTACTTATCACTAGTAGTGGTTTAATATCTTCACTAAAATTAGGTACAATACTTATGTACTATTTCTTAGGTTTTCCTCTTTAAGATTCTGCCACGTGAATTTTCCCTCATAAGATGAAAGTGTATTTTTTAGTTAAATAGCCACATGGTTTAATCTTAAGTAGAGAACTCAAAGAACAGCACTTAAAGTATTGTATTTAAGTTTTGTCTTATATATAAAACCAAATCCTTTAACTTATGATTGACCTCTCCACAATTTTCCACATCAATATTTTTTATTTATATTTTTTAATTTGATCTAATTCGATTTAATTCTTTCGATTTTATAACACCTGTATGGACAAGGTCCCAAAATAGTATATTGGGCCTTCAACTTTGTCCGAAGACATTGGTAGGTCTGAGGAGAAACAAGGAGTTGTTAAACGTTCCCAATTAAAGTCTCAAAGATGGGGAACAAGTGAGAAGTTGTTCGAGGAGGAACTCCTCCTCAGATATGATGAATACAATTCACAAGATGTACTCCATCTGTTAGTGTAATCCTCCAAAAAACTCCAATGATATAGACACGCTTCAGGAACATACGAGAATGAAGGAAACCTAAAAATATCTAAGAGAAAGCTGCCACCACTGCATTAAATGCACTGCAGCTACTTTTATGGCCGTATTTATGTGGAGAAGACCTCTTAACAGTACTACATTGGCTACCACAACTCATAAAAAACCAGAGAGAGTGTCTGATGGGACAGGTACTTAAGTAAAGATTCAGATGATCAACAAGTGGAGGGGTGAAAATGATCCAAAGAAGGATATATAAGGTGACAGACTCTTCATGGAGGGGGGATAGAAAAAAGAAAAAAGAGAACATTGTAGTAATCAAAATTGTCTCTGTATTTAACTGTGATAAATATACATAATTATAACCTCCTCAGACTGGAAGTCTATTGATATCAATACATCTTGTTTGTGCCTGATTGTCATTTAATTCCATATTAGCCATTGTTCAATTTGTTAAGGGCCTAGTTCTTTGACCCATTTTTTACAAATTTATTGTATTGGGCTCATTGGGCCGAGATCCAATATACTTTGGGTTTGGGCCACAAATCAGGACCCCACAACACCAAATTGCAAAAAATTTGAGGAGAGAAGAGAGAGTCCTAACAGGATTTTCTCTCTTTTTTCCTTCGTCCTAAAGTTTTTTTTTGTTTTTTTTTAATTTTTATGGGAGTCTTTCTTTTTTGAAACCTAAAGTGAGTCATTTTTTTTTCTTTTTTTAAATTCTAATGTGAGGTCTAATTAAAAAAAGATTATAATTATTTTTTTTTAATTCTAATTCTAATGTAAGTCTCTCAAATTTTTTTTTGAAACCTAAAGTGAGTCTTTTTTTTTTTTTTAATTCGAATGTGAGGTGTAATTAAAAAAATTATAATTATTTTTTTAATCCTAATTCTAATGTAAGTCTCTCAAAAAGTCAAACATTTTGATTTTATATTATATATAGATAATAATAATGATGTAGCAAGCTCTAAGGATATGAGAATGCAATTTGTAGATCTACTATCAAGATACCATAGATTAGATTGGTGGACCATGGATAGTAGATTTAATTGCAGTTAAGTATTACGTGAAGTCATCACCATGGAATAGCTCATGTTGGAATGTGTTATGTGGCACCAATGATATGAAAGAAATTTTTTTTTCTAAACCATTATATTGAACAAAAAATTACTTATTTTCATTTATTTTCAAGTTATACATTTTTTTTAAGTCAAGTTATAAACTTTTAAACAAAATAAATACTTTTGATTTTTATTTAACTATCCTGTGCATCGCACGGGTTAACAACTAGTTAATATGAAATATAGAATCTAATTTACAGGAATAAAGATAGGACTAATCTATATATATATATATACTATAAATAAAGTCAAAACTATAAGAAAATCCAATTGTTGTTTAATTTTATACCACGTGTCTTATATAATTTTTTTTTAAATTGTTGTAAGTGAGTTAATACAAATCAAAAGACGAAGAGTCTAATATAAATAAACTATCAAAAACCTAATAAACCAAAAAAAAAAAAAAAAAAAGTGAACTCATCTATACTTAAAAAAATGTATAATTCTTACACCAAGTATAATTTGAGCCCATATATGGTAATTGTTTTTAATTACAGCGTGTATATGTACGAGTTATACACTAGTTAGCATCTAATTTACAAGCTCTATGGTTCTTAAAATCATACCTGTCCATTTTGAAATAAGTGGATTAGATTTTATTACACTAACAATAATTTAAAAAGATGCTAAAATGATAATAGTTACTACTATTTTTTTAAACATTGATAACATGGTAAAATTCAAATCATTCATTTTAAAATTGACTGGTAGAATATTTGAAATTTCATGTTAGAATTACCATAAGAACTATACAAAATCTTGTTCCTTCAAGCATCCAAAATGGATGGAACAAACAAAAGATGAACAATATACTTTTTACAATTCATCGACTTAGAAAACGGTGTTCCTGCTGGTGCATGGGTGATGATAGCTTGTTAAGTTTTAAGCAAAGGTGAGCTTTCACTGGTTTATGATCAGAGCTCAAAATATCATCCATTGATTGGTAAGAATGTAAAGTCGCATTGATTTTCTGTGAGTCTTCTATCTTGAATAAGACCCGGTCTGTCCATGATGGTACTCTTACCTGTAAAGAAGAGACGAGCATAAAAATTTTAGAAGAATAGAAAAAGTAAATCCCAATCCCGTAGAGAGATGTATATACACGCTATTCGAACTGTCAAAAATATAAATTGAAATCTAAATTATCCATTTCAATTTTGATTTTTTTTTTTTATAACTTTTTAAATGCATGTCGAATATTGAAATCTATATTATCCATTTCATGATTCATGTTTCATAATTTATAACTACCCACTATTGACTTTATCAAATTCAAAGTTAGAATATACAAAAGTGTAGGGTTATTTACATTTCCCCCTTAATTATTGTGCAATTACAATGTGTCCTTAAAACTTCATAAATGAGTAATGTCTCCCTAAACTATTGGTTATAAGTATTTTACCCTACGCTGTTAGAATTACTGTCAAATTTAACAGAAAAGTCCCTTTTTTTAAGTAATAAAAAATAGAGGAAAGAAGTGTAAGAGGAATTTGAAATTTCCATTAATTAATTTAATAGAAATCCTAAAATAGGAGCAGAGTTCTTAATTACCAATAGTACAGGGGAAATATGAATAAATTTCATAGTTTGAAGAGTCATTAAAAGTGCATCATATTTAAAGAGGATAGTGCAATTTGTCTTAAAAAAAGATTATTATACACATGCCCACTTATCAGACTTTCATGCATATTATACAAGTTGTGATTATTCAATTTTAAAAATTGAGTCATTCTGAGACACAAGAAAGCTGATACCTTGTAACTAGTATCATAGTTGCTACTTCCAATATTATATTTATATGTGGGCTTGAATGTCAATGTCCCCTCGCAATAGCCATTGAAGATATGACCTCTCTCAGCCTCTTGTAAGAGTTGGTCTTTGTTTGTGAGCTTCTGCATAAATATATTAACTTTAAGACTCACACAACACCTTTAAATTAATCTAACTATGCAAACATTAGTCCACCAAAAAGCAGTTGAAAGATTGATTATGTGGGTGTACTCAGAATCTCAGATAAAACTATATAAGTAGTAATATAGGGTTCTACTATATTAGCAATAATTTAAATAGAACGTGTTGGCAACTTACTTCATGAAGGCCTTTCTGTATTAAATTTCTTGCTGGTTGTGTATCAATTCCATGTATACGGTAGTTGAGATCTCCTAACCATATAGTGATATGAGCAGGTCTGGCATAAGGATTCCATTTCTTTGAGAATAGGGAATGTGATATGTGCATGCACTCATAATTTCTTTCGTCTACTTTATGAGCATGAGCTGCATGCCAAAGAAAATTTATAAAAAAATCAATAAAGTGAACAATTTTATAGGTAGATATTGGTCCATCAAATTTAAGAAGCACGGATTTGGTGTCCGGAATGTCAAAAGTGAACAATTTCATCCCTTTGTCTATGACTCTATGAGGTCAATTTGATTTTGGTCTCCTAATTAATATAAAGTTGGTTTGATTTTGATCCATTAAATATGAGATTGGTTTGATTTGGTCCATAAAAAATGGGGTTCTTCAGAATCCCTTTAGTTATGTAAGACAAAAATAAATATGTAGGATTGAATTGTTCATTTTTAAAATTTCATAACCAAATCCAAAATTGTTAAATTTGAAGGACCAAAATCGTTCTGCACCAAATTTTAGAAACAAAAAGTATAATTTACCATGTTATATATTTTCAGAAAAGAAAAAAGGGAAAAAAAAAGGTTATAAATTTTCTTTTGGGGCTCTTGGGTTTTTTGTGTGCTACAAGAATTCATGTGTAGAAAAACATATAAAACAATGTTGGGTTTCTTAAAACCTTGGGTAATCATCTAGTATCAGCAAGGTAAATCAAATCATACAAGCTAAAGCTGCCCCCACACTCCCACTTAGAAGAGAAATTAAGCAAAAATTCAAAGCAAATTCTATATATAAAACTAATAAGATCTACCAGAAAGATGGCATGATATGAACACCATTTGGATGTCTTTGTAGTTGATGCGGATTGCCACAGCCCCTTTCTTTCTACCAATTAATCCCCCCAAGCCGCCAATGGAATGCTTATCTACCTGTAATTCTATAATGCAATATTTCAAAATAAGAAACTATGAAATCTTAGCAATGATCTCAAAGAAGATTGAGGTTGAGGAGAAAATATTGGACTCGTCGATCGGAACCAAACCAAAATTTACCTTTGATGAACAAATCTGAGTTCTTTGGTCCAAACACGTACAGCTGCAACGATTGCATAATGGCTTTCCCTAACAGACTTTGATTACAAAATAAAATCAATAAATAGCTTATAGGAACAAAAAACATGACTATAAGATGGATAAAGAGAATAGTTTAAAAGAGAAAAATAAATGACAAAACTTATTTACAATTCATTGTACTTTTGAGTCATCTAATTAAATTCAACCACTTGTCTGTACTGATCAATGAGCTACGTAATTGAATAATTATAAGATAACACATTTTGTTTTGCATTAATAGTTCTGTCACATGATTATTTATAAGGTTTGCCCACAAATAAAAGTCCATTCAGTTTTAAAGGTGAAATGAAATCTGCAAAAAATTAATGTAACAATTCCTGTACGTAACAAAATTTTGTTGTACTAGCTAATTGGCATCCTCTCTTCTCTTGTATAAAAAGCCAATTATTAAGCAAGTAAGAGACGTCATATTTACGTAGCAATGTTATGACTTATGAGCCTATGCCAAAACAAAAATCTGAAAATTTGAGAACAAAAGGATATATGACCTTCTGGGAATGTACGTATGGCTATCGATAAGTGGATAATTGTCTTTGTCAATGTGTGTACAGTTGTACACATCAAATTTCTTGTTTTTCAAGACAAGAAATTCACAGAAGAAAATGAACCGTATATTTTGACTATACAAGAAGCTCTGTACCGGGCTACTTAACTTAGCTATAGCATCCAAAAGATTCAACGCACCACGTGTCACGGCATGCACTAGATAATGACAGCAAATGAATGATACTATCACTAATTATTACTAAATCTTATAAACTAATTTATTAAGTTATTAAAATAGCATCAATCACATTTATATTTAAGTCCATTTATAAATATTTTATAGTAAAAGTGCGAGAGAAAGATTTAACTAAAGAATAGTCTTTGTCTCTTACATGTGGGTTTCTAGCAAAGCTGTCTGCAACAGCCTTAAAATATTGTTTCGTGGAGCCTCTTGCAAACCTATAATGAAAAGATCAAATTTTCTGCTGCTTCCAACTAGTTCTGCAATATCCTCATAAGAGACCTTCATATATAGCAAATAAATTATAAATGTCAATCAGAAAATAATTATCACGAGGAAAATTGAAATCTAAAATTGGCATATTATTATAAAGACTAGTTTATATTACTTAGTTTGTAAGTTGATCTCACCTGCCCTTTCATGTTCCAAGTGACAATGCAAACGCACAGATCCGAATTGCTTGAGAAGTCAAATAGATTATCCACACCAACGGTCTTTATTCCTTCATGACTTGCTGTGTGGTGGTTCTTAAAACTCATTGGCTTTCTCTTCAAATCGGATTTTGCTCTGCAAAGTCTTAAAAACCCAAATCCCATTTCGCAACTTGAAATATTATAAACAATATGAACATATCATAACATTGTAAAAGAAGAAAGAACCAACCGCTTTATACCCTTTAGGCCTTTACAGGAACAAATACAATTCAAATTTCCCATTCTGGTTTCTCTTGCGTGGTAGGAGCTCCAAAGCCAGAAGTTTCTTCAAGTGTAAAATGCCAGAATACAGTTGAACAAAAACAATCGACAATGGTAGAGAGAGGGAGATAGATAGGTTTAAACCCATTGACTCCGACCTAGTATGATATAAATATTGGAAAATTTGGCTTTTGGCGGTGAAGATATTGGACAAAAGTCAAATAACAAAACCACACAGATATGTCTCTCTTTATTTGATTACTTCTTTCTCTACAAGTTGGTTGGCTAAATTGACAATACAAAGAAGTTAAAACAAAGTTGAAAAGGACCATCCCACATGTAAATTCCACATGAAATTACTTCAGCAAACCGTGTGATGCCAATGCACAAACCCAAAATGTGTTGGCCTAATCCCTAGCCCATTTAGAGGCCCAAGTGTGTGCATTTGTCATGAATGAAATTGTCAGCTTATTTTATTATTTAGTTTATTTTTGTTACTATTCATGACTACATTTTACTTTTTAATACTATTCATGAGTCTCACTATACTAATTCAACTAACTTTTACCTTTATTGTTTCTCAAAAAAAAAAAATTTTACCTTTATCTACAATATTTTTAGTAAAACTTTTCAGTTTCAGCAAAATAAGTGGATCCCAAACAGACGCAAGAAACTTTTTCAATAGGTAAGGTGGGAGTCTAACTTTGGTTCTCCTAATATAGAAAAGCAGACAATGTCATTGAATTACAACGCTCTTGGTCCGAGAAACTAGTTATTATAATTTATAAAAGATTACCACCACGCACCCTAGGCACAATGGTTACTCTAAAAGTATAAGTACTTGTGAGGTGTGGAGGTAAAAGTCGGGGTTCAAGTTTCTAAGAGAGAGTTTCATGCAAATATATATTTAGATTAGACTAGTGTAAAATTTCTATCTTGTATAAAAAAATATAAAAATTTAGAAAAGATTAAACACAACTATGATACATAATGTGCAATCGCGTAACGGCTACGTTTGTGTGCGATGCTTTTTTTGGTTGGTTCCATGGCATTGTTCATGGATCAGCCAAAGCACAAAAACGCGTAAAAAGTGTTTTGTCTTTTAAAAAATATTTTGTTATAGTATTTTCAGCAATAAATTTTTAGTTTTCAGCTTTAAAAAATATTTAATGCAAGGAATTAATGTGTGATTTGGTCTTTAAAAACCCATATTCACAACAAAAAACTTTTAACTGTATTTATTGTTATTATGCTCATTTTGAGTCACATTTTTTTTTTTATATATATATAAGATAGAATTTTACTCTAGTCTAGTTTAAATGTATATATGTGTGAAACTCCCCTGGAGACTTGAACCTCAATCCTTACCTCCCATACTTTACAAGCACTTGTACTTGTAGAGTGACCATCGCACCAAGGGTGAGCGGTCATTAGTATAACATTTTAGTCTATTTCGATTTATTCAGTCTAGCACTGATCTATTCAATTTATATAACACATTCTCTTAAACAATATTTATATAAGACAATTACCCATCTTTGTTTTTTAGAAACAAACAAACACAAGTGCACACATCTTTTTTTTTTTTCTTCATATCTCAAGTTCTATGAACTAATTATAATATTAAGTTCTTTAAATTTTATTCATTATGGTAATCTTGAAACGGTACACCATATATTTTGATATTGAAATATTTCATTTTGGTTGACCGAATAGAAATATTGTTGGAAGCAAAATTCAAAACATTACAATTGACACTTTACTTCATCTTGCAAGTTTAATTGATTTTTTCTTCTCATTGAAATTAGTAGGCCAAAAATAAAGTGTGTTTAGTCACACAAAAAACAAAATACTCTATGAGAAAGTTTATAGACACATAAAATTTCACACCTAGCTAATGTGACAGATTGTTAAATGTAAGTAAAAAAAGCAAGATAAGTAGTGTGTCAATATATATATATATTTTTAATTTATTGTGTTTATAGCATTTCTTGTATCCTTTCTTCTCCTACTTCTTTTCTCACTGACCCACATATGAAAACCAAATAATTGGGCCATTATGGCAAAAGCCCATTTACCACATTTTGCAACATGATCCATTTTCATCTCTACAATAGCAACTCTAGTCCAAATTAGGATACTGTCTTTCACCCATCAACCCGGGTCCAAATCCCAGCATCGGAAATTGACATCTCCACTTTTCCCCAACTTCAAATGAAAGTTGCTTGCTACGAACAAAAACAAAAAGACACATTTTTTTAGTACTAGTAGTAAATTAATGTAGGACTATGACTTCTCATCTTTTTGACTCTTTTCTCTGTTTTTCAGTTTGGTCTGAGCTTCCACTGGAATCCATTTCCTTACCTTTTTTTTTTCAGGTACCAGCAAACGAAGAAGCCTTATCGTTATTCGATTCCAATTCTCCAAAGTACCGCTTTTCGATCTAATTTTTTTGCTTTTAATTCATACCAAATGGTTTTGCTTTTTAGCTTTTCTTCTTTGATCATATTATTTGACAATATTAGCATTTGAAATTGTTTAATATTCATTGCCATTATTGTACTAGTGCAAGTTTTAATTTTGCGTAGGCATTGTTTGTGAGGTTTTGATATGGCATGGTGTTTGTGAATTTACTTTCATTCTTTCAAGTTATATTGATTAGAATTGGTAATGATTTGTTATATTTGAGATGGGTTTTATTTGCATTTGATGGTGCGATTAAAGATTGAAAGGAATACCTATTGTGAAATTTTGGTAGCTATTAATTGAAATTTGAAGTTTGATTTGATTAGAATTAGGGGGACCCTTTGTTTTATAGGATTTGAATACCTACATTACGTCGCAAAATAACGAGGTATTCCCATAGGAATGCGATGATAGAATGTAGGTTACCTATCAATCACCTCTCCCAGACCCCGCAAAGTGAGAGTTTTGTGCATTGGGTACAACCTTTGCTAATTGTAAGTTCTGGACATAGTTATGGAGCTGGTGGTTCCAGCTTGCAGTCTTGCAGGTTAGGATTCTGGGATATCCATTGAATTCCTTTTGGGCATTCGGGGTTTCTTTAGTGAGATATACACACACACATGTGATTGCTCTTTATGGTGTTGGAAAAGGTTCCAAGGATAGGCCATTGGCTCTGAACCTCCCACTTAAATTTCTGAGCAGACTCTTCTGTGGTAAGACATTAATCTGCACACACCATCTTATGAACTTGCAAAATATGTATATATTTATATATATATATATATATCAAATGCTCAGCAAGGGGAGTATATTAGTGGGTGGGTCCTTGGTTTTCCTATTGTATTGGAATAGGCTAGTTTCCATATTCTGCCTGTGGTAACACCAGACAGGATTCTGTAAACAATGTATGTGACTTTTGAAGCCTACTATCACAACTTTTTTTTTTTTTTTTTTGGTTTTTTGTTTTTTGAGAAGGAGAGGAACAGGTAAAATGAGATGCGTTTGACTTGACATCTTGTTGCAAGGATCATGTGTTTATGGTATTATGATCTACTGTCAGTTATTCATCTTTGTCTCTGATTCCAGAATAATGTATGAAGGAAGAACTTTCAGTTAGAACACTGCTATTTTGAGCTGGATTTGAACCAGCGTAGACATATTTTCAACGAATTTACAGTGCTGTTCAAATTCTTTCTTCCTCCTGTTCTATGGATTTTTTGTTTAACCAATGAAGGGAGGCAACAATCAACCTTAAAAATTGGACCAGCATAGACTGGGGTTTATCTAACCACAAATCAAGAATATGGCTCATTTTTCTTTCGTATGTGCCTCAAGCCGTATCCCTTTGCCCCTAGCAAATGATTGATTAAAATGTAATTATTTTTTTTCTTTTTTCTTTTTCTCCATTAGTAATTACACATGCACCCAATGAGCTCTGAACCTAAGATATTTACCCACCACCTTGTTCTTACAAGGAGAGGAGTTGCCATTTAAGCTAGAGCTCATTGGCTTGATGTAAGTAGAATTCTATCTGTAATAGTCTTGTTCAAGTGGAAACATGTGTTTCAGAAATTGAAGCAACTTGAAATGCACTCTTTTTAAATAAGCAAATAATTTTTTTTACAAAGTATAAAGTTGATGGGATACAAGTTTGTGTCTTCTTTTTGTCGTGAAATTTGTTATGGAACTAAATATAGGGATAACTTACTTGATTGAATTTATAAACTTTGTTTGAAGGAACTGAAAGGATGAACCATAACTTTCTGCTCTCCATCTCTCACTCTTGAATTACTTGCTTCATTGTATCCTTATGCTCTCTCTCTCTCTCTCTCTCTCTCTCTCTCTCTCTCTCTCTCTCTCTCTCTGTGACTAACATGACCTAGGAACCCCTGGTCTTTGTATCTAATTTTTATTTATTTTTTCTTCAAATATTTCAGAGACAAAGAGAAGCACCAAAGTCCCTGTACTAGAGGGAAATGGAGCTAGATGAAATCAGCAACTTACCAGGGCATGTTGTAGATCAAATTCTTTCACAATTGTCAATTAGGGAGGCGGTAAAGACAAGTGTTTTGTCAAGCAAGTGGAGATATAAATGGGCTACCCTTCCAAATCTTGTGTTTGATAATGAGTGTTACTCATTTTCTTCATTAGATCAAACTGCCGTCAAGAGTAAACTTGTGAATATTGTTGATCACGTTCTCTTACTTCATAATGGCCCAATATACAAGTTCAAGCTATCACATCGAGATCTTCAAGGTATTAGTGACATTGATCGGTGGATTCTTCATCTATCAAGGCACTCTATCCAAGAATTCATACTTGAAATTTGGAAAGGGCAACGCTACAAGATGCCTTCTTGTTTATTTTCTTGCCAACATTTGATTCATTTAGAGTTATTTAATTGTTTGCTAAAACCTCCATCGACATTTAAAGGCTTCAAGAGTTTGAAGAGCCTTGATCTTCAGCATGTGACCTTGGCTCAAGATGTGTTTGAAAATCTAATTTCTAGTTGTCCTCTACTTGAGAGATTGACATTGATGAACTTTGATGGTTTCACTTATCTCAACATTGAGGCACCAAATCTCCAGTTTTTTGACATTGGAGGTGTTTTTAACGACATTAGTTTTGAAAATGCCTTCCAATTAGCTGTTGTTTCCATTGGATTATATGACAAAAGGCAATCCCATGCCAACTCTAGCAATTTGCTCAAATTTTTTGTTCATCTGCCTCATATCCGAAGGTTGGAGATTCAGAGTTACTTTTTGAAGGTAATATTTCTGTTAGTATGATATAAGGTACCCTTAGATGCCCTCTGGAAAGTGGATGTGTTCATTGGCCTTACAAATTACTAAAAATTTGAAATGAGTTTCCTTCTTTCAACACTTGTTTGCACAAGGTTGTTTAGGATCTCATTTCCATGTTTACTTGGCCATTGTACTGATTTCTTAGCATTTGCACCACAAAACTTGGTTGCTTATAATGTCAGGTAAATCCCAATGAACTGATTCAATTTTCAGAGGAGGTCCACGATGTTACTGCATTAATTTGAGGTTAATTTATACCATTGTTCTATCTTCTTTTTGTTCCAGTATTTGTCCGTTGGCTTTGTGCCAGGAAAGTTGCCTAATCCATGTTTCAATCTCAATTATCTTTCTATACGCATAAACTTCAATGATGTGGACGAGGTTTTAACTGCTCTATGCATCTTAAGAAGTTCCCCTAATCTGCAAGAACTAGAAGTTTTGGTGAGTTCTTTCTCTTGATTGTTACCTTAGTTTTATGTAAACCAACATCACACATGTGCACACTGACACATGATTTGTATGTCATGTTGATACTCACACCTGTTTCTTCTGCTAATGAATAAATTGTTTATAACCAGTGGCCCTTCAGTCTAGGGGCATCTCTACCCCTATGGTCAGTATACTTGCAGGGTTTGATCCCTTATGCACTCACATACGCACACATCAACTGGTTATACAATATCTTTTACTTGGTATCTAGTTATCTACTATTGGGAACTTCTAAAGATTTTAATGCCATGGAATTAATGTAGGCTCGTCCAGAGGAGCAGGCTGCTGTGGGAACAGTAACTAACATAAAAGAAGACAACCATTGGAGTTGTCACCAACTGCGACTAGTGAAAATACTTGGCATTTCTGGTATCAAACCTGAGTTAAATTTCATCAACCTTCTGCTATCAACTTCCCCTGGGCTTGAAAAAATGACTGTTAAGCCTGCTTCCAACAATGGAGGATGGGAATTGCTAAAAGATTTGCTGCGATTCAGGCGAGCCTCTGTACAAGCAGAAATCATTTACATGGATCCATAATTTATCAGTGTGGCAGCTGAAAGCTTACATGCCAAGGAAAAAAAAAGGATATTAGTCTCTGCAATTTATTTATGTTCAGAAAATTGTCATACTGGCAGAACTTTATGATGACATTTATAGTGGTACACAATTAGGGAGTATTCTTTTGGACCTCCAAGCTGCCATGCCATAGTAGAAATCATTGAACTTGGCCCTGTATTCATGTTCTGTGTTTTTCACTATAAGTCTCAAACTAATTTATAGGTATGTAAAATGAAAATTTTAGGAACTTCTTACTAGTGCTTACAATGCATTTTTTTTGCTGCATTGATATTGTATAGGTGTTTAGGACACCTACTCGGATTGATGAAATATGAAAAGGAAACTATGGCCCGTGGCGTAAAATGCCATCTTAAGGGATTATAACCTTTGGTGCCATAGTCATCAACATTCAGAGCAAGGAACTCCAGCTGTGCCAGGTACGTCCTGTAACAACCTTAAAGAGTATATCAAATTGGGCTACATGGAAATGTCTACTAATAAACCAAATTAATTGCTTCACTCCTTGTATTCTGTTCTGTTCATTTGTTAATGGCACAAAGCTAGATGAGACCTTGGTACTAATCATCGAGGCTTGATACAGCAGTAATCTTGTAGCAACATACATAATAATGGCATAGAAGTTGAGGTTGCAACATTGTAGTAGAGCAATACTAGGATCATTTTTTTTTTTTCCACAATTTGAAATGGTGGCAAGTTGTGATCGCTGCACCATCACTTTATATGGACCCAATTTTATGAACAGACCAAATTAACAATGGTAAAACAACAAATTGTGAAAACTTGTGTGCTTGGATTTGTTGGCAGCATTCAAGCAAAAGAGGAAGGATCCAATGGAACTCGATGATACAGAGTAATTAACGAAAATCAAATACATTTTGGATATATTAAGCAAAAAAATAAAATAAAATTTTGGATGCATGTGTTCGATATGGCTGCGGAAAAGCGAATCTTACTAATAAAATGGTGGTTGTCACCCCCAAAAAAATAAAAATAAACTCACATTCGGAAAGGTGGTTGTAACCAAATCTTGGGTATGGCCCACATTAATATAAGTTTGTTGATTCCATGAAAGAAGCAATAAAAAAAAATGTATTTTTCCCTGTGGAGATTTGTTTGAAATGGAATTTTCTCGTTACTTGAATGGTTGGCTCAAAACGAGTTGGACCTAGCTATATTGAGAATGTAGCCAATACTTGAAGCAGCTTTTTTCAAAAGCACGTTTTGCTTTTTTGGTAATATACTACAATAATGTGTATAAGAAATTAATTACAAGATCTTGGATTTAAAGGATTTGTGATTGTCGAATTTAATTAATGAGGGATTTGCCTTGGAAGTTAGTTTGACAAAATCCTAATTTTTTACGTAAATTTATTTAGGAACCTAACTTTCTAGTCAAACCCGAGCTGAAAGTTTGGAGGGTTGCAAGCTGCGACAAGATCTTAAAGTTATACCAATTGTTTTGGACTTTTGTCCCTTGTGAAGAATATGAACAAATTTAAAGTAATCCCAGTTCTTTCAAACTATAGTTTCGTTGCATGAACCATGGTCCATGAAGTATTCTCCTCCAATGGAATGGTAAAAAAATAATACGTTTGCATGATATTTAATAATATTTATATCTGATTATGTCAATATATATAATTTCATTGTCTGAGGGTTCCACATAGGCTACAGACTTTTAATATTACATTCCAATTCAAAATATGAAAATAGATTATTATATTATGAACTTCATAACCATATAAGATCCATACACTTTGAGATTAAAAAAAATAAAAATACAAATATTCAATGAATGTGATAATTATTTTTGTTGATGGCCAGTACTCTTCATCTCTAGTACGTCTTTATTTTATTTTATTTTATTTTTTCTACCTGAATTTCTTTAAGCTTGGAGAAAGTTTTGAAACCAATTAGACAATGAACAATTAGAGGAAAACGATTGGAACTCATCAGATCGTCTTACTCAAACAAAAATGGTATTTGGGTGTGAAGCTTGAAGATGTTCACATTCAATTTCAACCAGAATATCCGAGGATATCCGCTAATCAAATGTGGGCGGTGGGTAAGTATATAACTAGTTGCTGTGCTGACTTTTCACTTGTTGACAGCTACCGACTCTCAACTTTCTTTTAAGTCAATCCCAAAAAACAGAAAACAAAAACAAATAAATACCTTTCTTTCAAGTTTTTCATTTTTATTAGACCGAATCAAATTGTGTACGCTTTCATTTATTTATTTGAGTTCTATTTTTTTAATTAATTAAATATTCTAAGCAATAAACGCCTTTTAAAACCCATAATCAGATTATGATACAAGGTTTTATATATATATATATATATATATATATATATATGCAAAGCTCAAAGAAAATTCAATTAAAATTTGAAATTAGAATCCAATTTTGCGTCACATGTCTAAAATTACGTGTAGATTATATAATAATTATCCACTTAAATTTGTGTCATGTGTCCACTTAAGTTTTTTATTTTTTTTTTATGAAATTTTTTTTAATCTTTGTACCAAGTGAGTTAATGAGTGCAAAATACTAAAAATCTAATATTAATAAACAATAAAATTAATTAAAAAAAAAAACCAATCACATATACTCAATAAAAATCATCACACAACAAAGATCACCACAAGTTCTATCTTATTAAAAATTAGAAAAAAATTATCATAAATAGTATTAAATTTAGGTAAGAATTTTAATATGTGACTAATTACATTTACTTTTAAAAAATTGACTAATTATTATATTTTTATGATAAAGTTTGTGTTTAATTTTAAATACATCTATGCATTTGCATGGGTTATATGTTAGTATACAGTAATGGACAGAATAACTAATTAGCCAAGAATGTTAAAGTTTAATGACTAAATTGACTAAAACATTTAGGGATGAAAATAACAATTTATCCAAATTTAAAGGATGCCATTTTTGAATTTTGGCCAAAAGAAGTGACACAACTAAATATAAATCATTTTAAAACCAAAAAATAATACTAATATTTTTTTCATTAAATAATTTTTAATTATCCTTAAATTATATTAATCATAAATAATATTTGTAAGGACTAAATTTGGATTGGACCCAATATAGGATTGGGTTTTAGCCCAAAAAGCCCAAACAATAAATTTGTAGAGTATGGATGAAAGAACTAGATCTACTCCAGAAGAAAAACGATAAAATTTGCTAATTTAAGGCTATTAAACACAAGTAAGATAAGAAAGTCTGTCCTCGGAATGGCATGAGGAGCTTATATTATAATGTCTTGTTGATGAACAAATTTACAAGAGTTCACAGTATTATTACAAAAATTTCTTGATTTTCTCCAATCTCCCCCTTTAGGCCATCTTTTCATGCTATATACTACAATCTTGGTATCATCCCTACCATACACGTGTAGGTTAGATTCTGGGAACTCCTTATTGTCTCATCCAACACCTCCTAGAACCATCAACTATATACTACAATCTTGGTATCATCCCTACCATACACGTGTAGGTTAGATTCTGGGAACTCGTTCTTGTCCCATCCAACATCTCCCAGAACCATCAACTAGTAGCTGTAAGGCTGCTTGACCACTGTTCAGGTATCACCTCCACATTAATGCGGTTAGAGAGTTAGTTGGGAGGCATTTAATGTGGAGGTAGCAGTTTTTTGAAGATATTTGTTGCCCTCCCCTTTTCTTACCCCTTGTCCAACGTCCAACTCTTAATTGTGATGTAACTTTGAAGAAAGTCCATGATGATATGACACTCTTACTGACCTCGGACTATTGTTTCCGAGATGGCTTTTCTCCTCAGACATTCGTTGGACTTATCTCATACTATATTTATTTTTCTCTTTATACTGTTCCCCTTATAACCTCATCTGGCCATTCTCGGATTAATTAATATCCTCGAATTGGGCCATAGGCCTAATTAGTACAGCATTAATAGTATTTCCTGATTAACTGACCCCCACAATATTTTTTAACATTTTAAATCAACATTTTTTGTTGAATAAATTAAATATTACACATTAGAATATTAATAATAGTTTTAGAAAAGATAAAACGTATACAGATCAATTAAATGATATTTTTTTGAATTTTCCATTTAAACATAATTTTTATTTAATTTTGCATTACACTAACATACTGTTCACAAGTAATGAGATGTGAGCAACGGGGGAAGGCAGGGTGGGGTTAGATTAAGGGTAGCCATCCCCTCTTAGGGCGAGAAAAACTCGTGGTAGAAAAGTGGGACAAAAAGTTGGAGGCAAGACGAATTAGAGGTATTTTTCTATCCTTAATAAGATGACTTTGACATTAACAAAATAGAGATGAAAGAGAAAAGTAGTGATCAATTAAAAGGTAGGGAAAACAAGTGTTTTGGGAGATGATAATAAAATATTACAAAATAAATAAATTATAAATAAGATATATATACAAATATTATATATTATATATGTGTATATAAACACACAAATCCAAAATTCGTAAATTGTGACCCCATGATATTGTCGAATGGGGCCTAGCCAGTTGTGTATATATGATAGAAAGATTCACATCTGTTTCTTCCCTCATTATTATCTTGGGACCCAACTCCCAAATGCTTGATGAATTTATTTCCCTTTTCTGTAATTCAGTCAAAACAAAGGAAAATAACGCAAGAAGTACAACATTTTGGTACAGCAGTAACGAGGCCACCTAACAGTTTGGTTTCCCAGTGATCTTTGAACTCTTTTGCAACTTCGGTTCCAAAAATATTACTAGAAGCATTGAAGCTAACCCATCTGTTAGGTAGCTTACCATTCCACGATCCATTCCTAAATTTTTTTTCTTGCAATTCAATGAAGAATCTGTGCAAAATTCACTGTATTCTAGTATATTCTTTTACAGCAATAGTCAATAGCCACAATTTTCCACAACAAGACAAGTACTAGTTAATAATAATTTGCCTCTCTTTTTTGCTGAATATTAATTATTTTGCCTCTCTTGGTCCCCACCTAGACATATTGCTCATTTTGCTATTAAAAAAAGATGGTTTGCTCATTGGTTTTTTTCATTGGAGGCCTGCTATATATACGGCACGTGACAATCTTCGTGACAACTACAGTTCGATGGACAAAAACAAATGAGCCTCTTAGAAGATATAATGTATATCATGTGTCCACAACGAGACGCTCATATAATGTGAGTTTTACTGATATATAAAATTCATAAGCTGTGAAAGGTTAATTACATACACCGAAAAACACAAGATATTTTTTTTCTTCCATCTTTGATATTATTACATTTTCATGTATTATTGTAAAAAAAAAAAAAAAAAAAAAAAAAAAAGAAGAAGAAGAGTAATGAATTTGAGTAGAGTTTTTATAAAATGTGTATAGTTTATTTGTAATTTTGATTTTTTTTTTTAAACTATTTTTCATTTAAAGTTCCCTAAAATACTATTTTAATTTTTAGGGGCCAATTCTTCTTTTTTTCTTTTTTCTTTTTTGAAAGCCAAACTCCTAAAATTTTAATTTTGAAAGTTAACACACATAAATCATATAAATAATTAAAAGTTTGTGGGGCCAGGAAGCTATGTCCAATTGGCCTCATTATAGATTAGTCTCCACTCTCCCGTCTCAGAAAAGGTCTCACATTCAAACGTATAAATAAGTTATAACAACCTTTCAAACACGAACAGGTCTTAGTTCCTTACCTACCTGGTTAGACCAGGAACCACAGATTGTTACCTTTTTTTTTTTTAGCTGAATCACAGATTGTTACCTTGATCTTAAAAATCTTGCATATAAGATAAAGAGAGACTCTAGTCTATGCATAAACATCAAACATACATTACAGCACTAGCTAAATCAGCGGCTGTGTAGTAAAGGTTGTGGAAGCCATGGCCGTAGACACACCACTTCTTACCAATAACCACAGCAACCTTGAAGATGAAAAGCAATTGGGTTTTGTTAAGGACTTTGGTGTAGAGTCAAAGAAGCTATGGAAGCTTGCTGGCCCAGCAATCTTCACTGCAATATGTCAGTACTCACTGGGTGCACTCACTCAGACTTTTGCGGGTCTCGTCGGAGAGATCGAGCTCGCAGCTGTGTCAGTTGAAAACTCGGTCATTGCTGGGCTTGCCTTTGGTGTCATGGTAAATATTTTTTTGAAGTATTTGACTTTGCTTTTTTGGCTATCAAACTATCAGTGTTTTACTGTGTTCTTAAAGTCCACAAAGAATTGGGTGGATAATTAAATAGGAAGGTAATAACTGGTTCACATATTATTGCACATAATATGCATACAAGCACCTTTCTGCACTAAACTCGTGGGAAGTTGTGACTTCTAAGTCATGACTACAGTGCAAAAATGTGTTTGTGTGCACTTATATATGATAATGCGTAAAATAAACGCCACTAAAAAAAATATTAGGCATAATCAAGTATGGGTCTGTGACACCGTTAGTTGGTCTCATGAGTCATGAGAAAGGCAAAAGCCAAAAAGTATAACATGCGTGTATAATACTTTCAATTCATCTACCAGCTTACACTTATTTTTGTGATTTGTAATCCATTATTTTCACATGTACACATTACTCTCTTTTTTTAACCATTTATAATAACACATGTTAGAATTGTGGCAATAATTGTGGATTTTTTCAAGTACATTTTTTTTTTTTTTTTTTTTGAGATACAAACACTTTCCTTACATGTGCATAGGAGTTAGGACTTAGTACTTGGTTTTCACCACTGAACACCTTTAGCGCAATGGTCATTGCACAAATGTAAGTGTTTGTAGGGTGTGGGGAGTAAGGACCAAAGTTTAAGTCTCCAAAAGGGAGTTTTATACACATATATATTTAGATCAGGCTAGAGTAGAATTTTTATCTTATATAAAAATAAATAAATAAATAAAAAAGAGTACTTAGTTTCCATTTATATGTGAGACTATGTCATAATTACAATTTGTCTATTTTAACTAGTAGTCTACAATTATGCTCACTTCTTTCACATAATAGTAATAAAGGTCTGTTTGGATACCGCTTATTGCTGAAAATTGAAAATTAAAAACTAAAAACACTGTTGCAACATAATTTTTAAATGTATGAATAGTACTGTGGGACCCAGTTTTAAAGTTATATTTGCTAAATTTCGTACTTGCCGATCCCGTGAGCAGTGCAAGGAACCCACAGAAAAAATGTCAAACACACTAACTTTCAGTTTTCAGCAACATCCAAACTCACACTAAGTTTGATTAATTAAATCTATTTGGAATCTACTATTATTGTTAACGGCACCAATAAGAATGCAATTTAAAGGTAACGAATAATAAATATTTAATTATGAGTTGTAATGCACATTTTCAAAAACAAAAATACACATATCAATAATTTATTGGTTTGCATTTACTTATTCATTGTGATTTTAAGTGTTTTTTCTTAATATTTGTAGGGTTATGCTAACGAATGCCCTTATGACATTGTTTAACAATTCATTTTAGGAAAGTTTTGACATTACTTTTATGGGAAATTAAAAAAAAAAAAAAAACTGTCAAAACATTAATTGTTTTTTTTTTTCCTTTTCCCATAATAATTTTTTTTAAATTGATTATTAATCAATGCCCTAAAGGCATTCGTTAGCATTTCTCATATTTGTATATGGTTTGACTTTATTTCTTGAAAAATTTATAAACATCATTTAATGAAATATTAAATGCACCTTAACTTGTGCCCTTAGGACAATCATTAACAAAAGTTCTTCCATGTTTAAAAGACTTTTATTAATAGGAGTCCTCAAGACACAAGTTAAGGTATATTTAATATTTTGTTGAGTGGTGTTTTTAAAATATATTTTCAAAAAAAGAAAAAAGTGATACTAGAGTTACTATAAATTTTAATACATAAGCCTTATAAACTAACATTAGTTTATAAGCATTTTGTAGTAAATCAATAAGTAACTTTAGAACCTTTCTTTGCAAAAATAAAGTCAAACTATAGGCAAGTATCAAGGGAAAAAAAGAACATACAACCACATTGAATTTGTGCATGTAAACTAATGGACATTGACAAATGTATTTTTCAATAATAAAAAAAATGTGCATTGCAACTTATAATTGAATATTTATTATTTCTTCATTGCAACTTATAATTGAATATTTATTATTTCTTAATCTTTGATGCCTATGTTGGCACTCGTTAAGAAGACCTATTAGAATCTAAATATACTCTTGTTCCATGTTACCATTTGGCTTTTGCCACTTAACTGCAAAGACAAGATTATGTAAGAAAAATGTGGAACAGAACTTGCATTTGTAACACACAAAGTTTTTCCAATCGCAGAATGTCATAACTCATATACTTAATGAGCTTTAGCCATAGCAACATTGAGAAAGTTAAATGCAGAACCTGATGATCTTTTATCTCTCCCTCTCTCTCTCTCTTTTCTTTTTGGAATTTTTGGTTGAAATCAGTTGGGAATGGGAAGTGCATTGGAGACACTTTGCGGGCAAGCATACGGTGCAGGGCAAATCAGGATGTTGGGAGTGTACATGCAAAGATCATGGGTCATTTTGTTGACTACGGCTTTAGTTTTGGTTCCAATCTATGTGTGGTCTCCTCCTATCCTTGAGCTAATTGGAGAGACCGAGGAGATATCTGAGGCAGCTGGTCAGTCTTCATTGCTCTGCTCTTATTATATCTACATGATCATTACAGTTATTAAACCTGTATAGATTATCTATATTTCGTTGATCATACCCACATTTGGAAACCATGCAATGAACCAAGTAGTACTTGCTTAAGTCTGAGTTAACAACTTTGTTATGAACACAGTTTATTTCACAACTTTTTTTTTACAAGGGATAAATTGTGAGCGATGAACAGTAAACACTCACTATTAACACAACCTTTTTTTTTTTTTAATTGTTAAGTTAATTGTATAAAATTTATGTTTAGAACTTTCTTTTTAGTAGTAGAAAAAATATTTTCAACTTTTCCATTTTGTTTATAATTATTTTTAAAGAACTTTGATAGATGGGCTTTGCGGGTCTTTGATAAATAGGGCATAAGGTGGACTCCCCTTTCTGTTTTTACTTGGTAATTTAACCTTGTGGTGGTTTTTTTTGGAGCTTCCTGTTAGTTTGAACTGCTGGCTGCTGCTAATGTAATACAAATTCCCCTGCTAATTTGTCCTGGTGTTTGTAACTCTTTGCAGCTTGCTGCTTGTTTTGTTTGTGTTTGTTGTTGTATACATATGAACTTTTCTTCAAAAAAAAAAGGGCAAAAGTTAGAGCTTCAATGGGTTGTGTATACTTCTGAGTTTGACTGGATTTTCTGCTGCAGGGAAATTTGCTATATGGATGCTTCCACAGTTGTTCGCATACGCACTCAATTTTCCAATCCAAAAGTTTCTGCAAGCACAGAGGAAAGTCCTAGTCATTACATATATATCGGTTGCGGTACTGGTGATACATACATTTTTCAGTTGGTTGCTAATATTGCATCTTGGGTGGGGCTTAACTGGAGCGGCAATCACTTTGAATACATCGTGGTGGCTCATTGTTCTTGGTCAATTGGCTTACATTTTCTATACCAAGTCCGATGGTGCTTGGGCCGGATTCTCATGGCTAGCATTTGCAGACTTGTGGGGCTTTGTGAAGCTTTCATTGGCTTCTGCTGTAATGTTATGGTATGCTACTCTCCTCTTTTTTACGTAGTGAGTCATACTACATTGGCTGATACTGAGTTTGTTCTGTAACTTGATTTGCAGCTTGGAGTTTTGGTACCTGATGATACTGGTAGTTATAACAGGTCGTCTGCCGAATCCTCTTATACCAGTAGATGCCATCTCTATTTGGTATGGTGCTTCACCATCACCTCCATATATTGCAATTTGCATGCTTAATAGTTCATAATAGTTCATACTAGTTCATACTTCAAAAATCACTGAGTTTTATGCTCAATGCAAACTGTCGTATCACCAGCATATCTTTTAATGCCAATTGAGGTATTAATATAACATATAAGGACACCACTTAACCCAAAAGTTAAACTTATGGGTTTGAATCCAATTATGTTATATTAATTTCTCAACTTCTTTTCTTTCTCTCCATGTGAGATTTCCACCCACACGAGTATACCCAACAAAATGAGCTTAAGTAACTCTTTCATTTTTATAAAGTCTCCATATATCATCTAAATTTTCTATCTTAGGAAGATACAGTAAGAATAAGTTGTTTCCTAAACCTTATTATTATAATTTTGTAGCATGAACATACAAGGATGGGATGCGATGATTGCACTTGGGTTCAATGCTGCAATAAGGTAATGTACCCTACATGCTTTGCCCTTCTTCTTTTTTTTCTTTTCTTTTCTTTTTTTCTTTTTTAATTATTTGTAAACCACCTGCAAGTCAATCAAGAATTTTTTTCAAAATGAAAATTCCTGTGCTGTTCAATTTATTTCTTACAAGATTGTATAAAAATTTGGTATCTTACAACTACCATTCAAAATTTTATATTCCATTTCCTTGTTTTTTTTCCCTTGTCTTCTCAGTAAGTGAATAGAGAAAATATGATGAACTTACTATTGATATTAACAGTGTGAGAGTATCAAATGAACTTGGAGCTGGCAAGGCTCGGACTGCAAAATTTGCAGTGCTAGTGGTTTCTATGACATCTGTTTCCATAGGGGTTGTTTGCATGGCCGTAGTATATGCAACAAGGGATTATTTCCCATACCTTTTCACCACTAGTGTGGCCGTTGCTGAGGAAACTACCCAACTTGCTGTCTTGCTGGGAATCACAGTGCTTCTAAACAGCCTTCAACCAGTGTTATCTGGTAAGTACAAGAAAAACAAAATCTTGTATCCGGACGAAGATACTCTTGTATAATATTAGATCATTCAAAGTTTCTTGCTGCCTCTGTTGGTTAAGGTGTTGCTGTTGGAGCCGGATGGCAATCTCTTGTCGCATACATCAACATTGGCTGCTACTACATTGTTGGATTGCCAGCTGGAATACTATTGGGATTCACATTTGGTTTTGGAGCTGAGGTAAGATACTAATACTGTTAATATATTATCATGGACTTTTTGAATGCATCAACCATCTTATTTTGGTACACCATTTTATTTCTTAGAGACCCTTCTTTTATTTTCTTCTTCTAACATTTTACTGGTTCTGAGTTGCAGGGTATATGGTCAGGTATGATTGGAGGCATTGTTTTGCAAACTATAATCTTGATTGTGGTCACTTCAATAACAAACTGGAGAAAAGAAGTAAGTATTTTTACTATAAAGCATTTTGGAGCCCAAAATTATTCATTGTTGTAACTAAAAAATATTAATCGTCACTTGTCAAATTTGCAGGCTGAAGAAGCAGACAGCCGTGTGAAGAAATGGGGAGGAGGAGGAACAATTAGTGAAGAGTGATCTAAATTCACAAACGCAACATTGTGGCGGAAACCATTGGTAGATTGAACCAATGTTGTATCAAGCAATTCTTGTCAATTCTATGCAGACGTTTAGAAAGAAGTGAATTACATCATGGAACTACTCAAAATGTTACCCATGGGTTGTACTCTTGAGCAAGAAAATCCCTTTGATCGATTAGTTGGCAACAAGCTAAAATAGTCTTTATTCTACTAATATATAGGAGTGGATTTGGTCATGATCAATTTTGTATTCTCAGGAGTGATTTGCACATTTCAGCTATTTTGAGACAATAAGTTGATTAACGAATTTCTGACCAATAATGTAATCAGATCCTTAAAATCTTGGGTGCATGGATATCTCATTCTGATGAAATTGTGTCCACTTTTCACTTTTTAGTCAATTCTGGTTGCTATTTGAGGCAATTCTACGCATGCTCAAGTTTTGCAATCACAACCAGAAATGGATATTACTGGTGTAAATAAAGTTATTCTTAAGATACTTAAATAATCAACTGACCTTGTTCTAGAAAAATAAAGGTAAACTCAAAAGTAAAGTAATCCTTGCCGAATTTCTATGGGCTTCGTAGTATTCAATATATCTTAAGGAAGCTCAACTCCCTCAGCCTCCATCTCCTTCGTCACCTCCTTGAACTTCAATATTGGCCCAAACAGCCCTGTGGTGTGAACAATCTTTGATGGCTACAAATACACAAAAGCCTATTATGAGTGTAACAATAATAAATACTATGCTTAATATTTTAAATATTACGAGTTTGAGGTTTATATATATTACTAAATTTGGATTTACAATAGGTACTTTCAACCCAAGCATGTTTTTCCCCATTGTGTAAGTGCACAAAAATAGATCGAAGTAAACCAAAATGGACCGAAGTAGTTCGAATGGACTGAATTAAACCAAATGGAACAAAATGGACCGATTAGAAGCAAATTGGACTAAATAAGAATAAATGGACTGAACAGGACCAAATTGGACCGAATAGGATTGAAGTGGACAGACTGGACTGAATAAGGACTAATGTTGACTAAACAGCACTGAAGTAGACAGAATGGACCGAATAGAACAAAAGTGGACAAATTGGACCGAATAGGACCTGATTGGAAAGAATAGCCCAAATAGGACCTTATGGACTGAATAAGACCAAATTGTACTGAAGAGGACAGAATGGACCGAATAGAACCAATGTGGACCGAATAAGACTTTTAAATATTTATCATTTTTATTGTATTCAGGGCTCATATTTCTAATTCCCAATGTATATTTTCTATGTATTTTTTAACTCAAAACTAAAAGTTTAGCCAAAATATAATAAAATTGTATCCTTTTCAACTCAAAAATGAAAGGAAAAAAAAAATTTTGTGAGTTAACTTGAAAAGATAATCTACTCAAAAGAATCAATTTAATACCTAATTAGTCTAAAATGGGCTGAAAGGAGATTGAAATCCACCAAGTGGACCAAATTTAAGGCCATAGACAATAACTCATTGATACCTTTATTAAGGCGACCACTTTCGACGTAACAATATTAAAGAGGCTGTGTCGTCCCAAAAACAAAAAGATAAAACGGCTACCATTGAATATATCCAAGTCGACGTCGTTTGGCAGGCCGTGAACTAACAGAGATCACATTATCTGTAATGATTTATCATTATCCCAGGCCTCCCAAAGTCCCCAAGTACACAGCAGAGTAGTAGTGGCTGCCCTTCTCTGCTCATAGCTCCGATTCTCCGAGACTCAAATCTCAGAGAAAACAAAAAAAAAAAAAATTGTAAGAAAATGTCAACAATTACGTTATTATCTTCACTGACTTCCTCCCTCTCTTCTCTCTCATTTTCGTCCCAAATCTCCCACAAACCTAACACCCTCTCTTTCGCTCGACCCAACTCACTCTCGCTCTCGACCAGGACTCCTCCTCGTCCTCTCACGGTGCTCGCCACGGTGGCTTCGCCTCAAGAGGTGGAGACGGCGGACCTAAAGAAGTACGTGAAATCGAGGCTCCCAGGTGGGTTCGCCGCCCAAACTATCATCGGCACTGGCCGGAGAAAATGTGCCATCGCTCGTGTTGTCCTCCAAGAAGGCACTGGCAAGCTTATCATCAATTACCGCGACGCCAAGGTAAAATTCAAAAAAAAAATCTCAATTGAATTTTGATTATTTTGTAATTTGAACTTTAGTCTTTAAATTATTATGATAAAGTTTGTAAATTTGTAATGCCCAGAGTTTGCTAACTAATAGATTATCTAATCTCATTGTAACTGTCGAATTTATAAAAAATTAGAAGAAAACGATTTCATGGAAGTAGGCAAAATAGGATCTTTTCTCGTGAGATGGTTATTTTTGTACAGTATGTTAGCTGAATGTGGCCGACTCTGACTAGTCTGTTGAGATCCATAGCCGACCCCATTGGGACTAAGGTTTAGTTGTTTAAGTTTTTGTATGTTTATATTGCCTACTATCAGTCGTGTATTTGCAGTGCAATTATTCAATTGGCATGAGCTGTATTTTACTCTCTCACCTTTCTAGTACTTTGCAAAATTCTGTGTTTCTGTTTGTTGATAGTTACTTAATTGCATGATCTTATTTGATGATAAAACTGTGATTGTTGATTGGAGGCGCATAACGCTTGTATCATATTGTTTTGAAACAAACCAATAAGTGACGTAGTATACTGAGTGTTAAAAGTTCAGTTTTCTAACCCAAGGGGTTGGTTTAGTGGTTCCTAAGGCCTCATTATATCCATGAGATCCTGGATTCGAAACCTCTTGACAGCATCTTGGGGCCACCCCCATGGGATTACTTCCTATAATAACCTAGTGTGGATGGGACAAGGGGACTGCTGACATGCCCAAGGGAATAGTCGGATACTTGAAGAGGCCTGAATACCCTTGTTTATCAACAACAACAACAAAAATTCAGTTTTCTGATCTCTAGCTGGTTAAATGTGCCAATGATTTTTGTTGTCCCCCAATCATGAATGAGATGCCATATTGTAATCATATCCATGAAATATTTCAGTTGTGTTGCAATAGAGTGATGATACCATGGACTTTAGTATGATATGTGAACTATAAGCCTTCTGAAATCGCGCACGGTCCAAGGATGGCCTTTAAACCCTATAGGGTAACTAATTTTGGTTTTTCTTTTGGAGCAAATTCTTGTATGATGGATATGTCTTAGTGAATTGCAAGAACTATTCTGTTCTCTGAACAGTTTCATTGAATTATTCACATGATCTTTGTGATTCTGCGTATTAATGTTGTGCAGGAATATCTTCAAGGCAATCCATTGTGGCTTCAGTATGTCAAAGTCCCATTAGTAGCCTTGGGATATGAAAGTAATTACGATGTGTTTGTCAAAGCTCATGGGGGTGGCCTCTCTGGTCAGGCTCAGGCAATCTCCCTTGGCATTGCTCGCGCCCTGCTAAAGGTGAGTGAGGACCACAGAGTGCCTCTGAGAAGGGAAGGGCTTCTGACTAGGGACTCGAGAGTTGTTGAGAGGAAGAAAGTTGGTCTCAAGAAAGCTCGTAAAGCCCCACAGTTCTCCAAACGTTAAGGTTGAGATTATTGGATGTAAACAGTTGTCCATATTTTTTACCATTAGTTTCTTTTGAGGAGCTTGGACATTTTCAATTTATCAGAAGATCTTGGCTTTTGTTTGTTGATACCTGTACCGCAATCTTTTTTTTTTTTCTTTTAAAAAAAGGCTTTCTATTTTAGGCTCAGATATTATTGAACTGTGGATTTTTCATTTAAGATGCTTGATACATGTTTCAGATACATTCTATAAACATCAACAAAGTGGCAGATGACTTAGATGTGATTGGTTTTAAGGTTGCAAACAAGTCAAGTATTAAAAGTTAAAAATTAATTCAGGTTGTTCATTTAATTTTATTCTGAATTGAGCTCAATCTTATCACTAATAAGATTACATTTTCAAGTTTTATTTATTTTCTTGTCAAACAAGCTCAAGCGTGTTCATAAACTACTTGATTAACTTATTTTTTTCTCATGTATAATAAAATCAAGACTAAAATTTTCACCTCTCTCAAATGTATGATTTTTTTACTATGAATTGACCTTTTTTTTAAGAATCATGAATGGACCTATTTATGTAATCAATAAAGTACAAATAATAATTTGATATCATATAAATCTATTTACAAACTTATGCAGTCTAATCTTAAGTAAGAATATTTTTAGACAAGTATGAATATAAAAGTATAATATTTTATATAATTAAATCGAGCCTTATTTTCACAAACATGTTTTTATATTTGAACTTAACTTGTTTAATAGTTAAGTCTAAACTTGAGCTTAAACTTGACTTATGGGCTAAACAAGCTAGAGTTGTTTGTCAATAGTTATATTAATTTACAGCCCTAATTGGTTTTGGGTTATGGGCCCTTACAACTAAAAAATTATTTCCAAATAATTTCTGACTAATGGATTCTGAACTTAATCATTAAAGGGGCTATGGGCTTCCATCAAAGCCAAGCCGTGTAAGGCCTAATTGAGCTACACTTTTCTAGGCAATATTTCTGTTTACACATGGACCACAGGTCAAACAAATCATAAAAGCTCTATTGAAAGACAGACAAAAAGAACCTATGGTTCGTGGTGTGGAATTTGCGGTACCAGAGGTCAAACTTAAGACCAAATCTGCAGAAGGTCCGTGGAAAATAAATGAAGAACCAAAAAAAGTTCAAAGAAAATTAATAAGAAAGAAAAAAGACAACAGATCTATGAGAAGAAGATAATACTTTCCTAAATTGATGGGTTTTTTACTTCTTAGCTTTTTTCCTATTCACGTAATTTTATTTAATTTTGATAATTTAATAGTTACAATGAAAGGAAGAAGAGAGATGATTTGAATTTTGGATATCTTCATTGAAAACAATAAAAAATACTAATTAATTGAGTTACAAAACTCTTGACAAGCATTTAAATAATTGATTGAATGTATATTATATATATATTGCATTTGTTATCCACCCTATATAGGTCATCTTAGAAGTTTGTGATTTAAAAGGTCGACTGGCTAGCACCATGTTACATTAGGGTCTAATAATTGTTAAGAATATAAAATGAGAGAGAAAAAAACTGAATAGTTTGTATATTTATGTATATTTTGTGTGTGTAATCACTGTACAATAGAGAGCCTTATATAGGCTAAATATGTGTGAAGTACAAGTAATATAAGCATACTACAAGTACAGTATATTGGGCGAAGCACGATGGGCTGGGCTAGGCTAGACTAAGCTATATACTAACATCCCCCCTCAAACTCGAGGTGGCAAGGAAAAAGCCAACTGGAGTTTAGACATAAGATCTCGAAGGCGACTAGACCAGTGAGTTTTAGTGAAGATATCAGCAGATTGGTCGGCAGAGGAGATGAAAAACAGCTTGAGATTGCCTTTCTTGAGATACTAGCAAGTGACGTGGCAGTCGATCTCAATGTGCTTGGTGTGTTCATGGAAGACATCGTTATGAGCAATGTAGATAGCACTATGATTATCACAATAAAGAGGAGTAGCAATAGGCTGTGGAGCATCCATGTCAGCCAAGAGCCATCGAAGCCGGATAAGTTCGCAAGTGGTGTTGACAAAAGCACAATACTTAGCCTCGGTACTATAACGGGAAATCACGTCCTGCTTCTTGCTATGCCATGAGACAAGAGAAGTATCCAACAAGAAACAAAAACCGATAATGGAGCATTGATCAATCGGATCACCGGCACAATCCGCATTTGAATAAGCATGGAGCTCAAGAGAAGATCGAGAGAAGTAGTGAAGACCATGATAAAGTGTACCCTTGATGTATCAGAGAACCTGAAGAACAGAAGCATAGTGGACAAAACGAAGGGCGTCCATGAATTTACTAACCATACTCACGGTATGTGAAATATTAGGGCGAGTGACAGTAAGATAAATCAAACTACCAACCAACTGACGGTAACGAGTAGTATCTAATATAGGTTTACCATCCAAGGGTGTGAGCTTGGCATTGAATTCCAAGGGAGTGGAAACAATCTTGTTGTCTGTGATACCGGTTTTAGATAAAAGATCAAAAGCATATTTAGCTTGGGAAAGATAGTATCTATCAGAGGATCAGGTAACCTCAAGCCTAAGAAAATAGCTGAGAGTTCCCAGATCTTTCATCTCAAAATGCTGATTAAGAAAGTGCTGAAAAGAGTGGATACCTACAGAATCATCTCCTATAATAATCATGTCATCAACATAATGAAGAATAAGAGTGATACCAGCAAAGGATCTTCGAACGAAGAGAGTATTGTCATAGGGACTCGAAGTGAAACCTTGCTAAGCAACAACGAAGCTAAACTTTTCAAACCAAGCCTGAAGTGTCTGCTTAAGGCCATCAAGAGCACGGCGAATGCGACAAACTAGACGGCCTAAATGAGTATAGCCAGGGAGTGGTTGCATGTGCACTTCTTTTTTGAGGCCTCCATTGAGGAAAGCATTCTTCACATCCATCTAATAAAGAGGCCAACAGCGAACGGCGATCACATCAATGAAACATCTAACAGATGCAAGGCAAGCAATCGGAGCAAATGTGTCCTCATAGTCAATTCCATATTCCTAAGTAAAGCTCTTAGCAACTAGACGAGCCTTGTATCGTTCAATAATCCATCAGTTTTGGTCTTGATCTTGTAAACCCACCTACAATCTACTACAAACTGACCAGGAGGCAAATCAACTATATCCTAAATGTGATTTTTGTGAAGTGCATCTAGTTCTTTGAACATAGCTTACTGCCAAAGAGGGTCAATATGAGCCTTATGATAGGTGCGAGGCTCATATTAGGTGGCAAGAGCAAAAGAGTAATGATAATCAATGAGATAAGGAGGAGGAATGTTTACATGAGTAGAATGACGAAGGTCAAGACCAACAGGAGGCTCAGGAGTCGGTGGTGCCACAAGATCCAAGACAGGCAAGTCATATGCCGAGGACAAAACCAGAGATAAGTTGTCTGAAAAGGCAACCAACGTTGAAGAATCCTTCACAAGTTCAGGATAAAGAGGGAGGAAAAGATTAGTAAAAATGGGAGATACTGAGAAAAAGGACATAGGAAACTGCTAAAGACTCCTGACAGGACGATGTTCCCATAACTCAACGTTACTGAAGACACGAAGGCAATGAGTTATGGGATCATAGCAGTGAAATCCCTTTTGGGATACACCATAGCCAAGGAAACAATAGAGACGAGTACGAGGCTGAAACTTTGTTCATTCATGAGGAGGAAGAAAGACAAAACAAGCACAACCAAAAACCCGAAGAGAGGAGTAGTCAAGGGTTTGATCATAGAGAAGCTCGAATGGAGATTTATTGTGTGTGGTTGGTGAAGGAATATGATTAATGGTGTAAACAGCAATGAGTGCTGCCTCACCCCAAAAGCGCTCAAGAATAGAGGCAAAAATAAGAATGGTGCGAACAACATCAAGAATGTGACGATGTTTTCGTTCTACACAACCATTTTGTTGAGAGGTGTAAGGACAAGACTGGTGAGGTAGGGTACCATGGCTATCTAAAAATGATAGGAAAGATTTATCATTATATTCTTGAACATTATATTACCGAAAGATCTTAACAGTGCGATTGAACTGTGTTTCAATCATTTTATGAAATCTTTGGTAAATGGACACAAGTTCAGACCTATGGTGAAGCAAATAAATCTAGGTACATTGAGAAAAATCATCCACAAATATGACAAAATATCTAGATCCCCCCTCAATGGGAACTGATGCAGGACCCCAAATATCAAAATGTATAAGATCAAAAGGTGCAGAAGAAAAAGTGTCACTATTATTAAAGGGCAATTTTGTTTGTTTGCCAAAATGACAGGAAATAGAATCAAATTTCAGAAATTGAACTGAACTTAAATGACCTTGAAAAACTAACAACTGAAGACAAGATAAAGATGTATGATCAAGGCGAGCATGCCATAAATCAGGCGAGAGGGTGGCAGTAGTAGTAGCAACAGAAACAACTTGTGAAGGAATCTTCAAGTCGTGAACCTCAAACATACGTCCAATCTTACGACTTGTCCCAAGTACTTGACCCGTCCAAGGATCCTGCACATCCACACCATGATTAGTAAATAGAATATCTACTCTTAATTCACAAAGTTGACCAACAGAAAGTAAATTGAGGGACAACTTTGAAATATGAAAAGTGCCACTAAGGGATAAACTAGGAGAAGAGATTCTTCCTTTATGACTAACAGACATAAGAGTTCCATCAGCAGTGTAAATAGAGATGGGATGTGCTAAGGGTGTCTTATCAGAGATTTGTGATTCATCAGGGGTCATATGGTTACAACATGCAGTATCAAAAAACCAAAGATTTTTACCTGAGATGACAAAAATGGCAATGGAAGTTCAGGATAAAACTTGTTAAACTACTGCCTCAACATCAGCTGTAGTAAGTAAGGAAGCCGAAGATAGACTTGTAGAAGTTGATAAATCTGATGGACACATAGTGGCTGCTCGAGGAAAAGGAGCTTTGTTCTATTCTTGCATGAATTTTTGTAGTTTGTGGCAAACAGAGATATTATGGCCTTTGGCACTGCAAACTTGCATCGAATACCTTTAGAAGACTGAGAGGTGGGATGCCTAGAGTTTATTTGTGGAGGAGCAGTGAATGCAGCAATGGGAGGCGGTGGGGGAGGAGAAGGTGTAGCCATCACATGGTCAGAAGATGATAAGTGATAAGTAGGTTGACGATTCTTCTCGGAGATAAGCTCCTTGACCATTGCATCAAGAGAAGGAGTAAGAGATTGGCTAAGCAAAGAAGCCTGAGTGGGCTCAAAATCCTCACGTAGACCCATCATGAAATGCATAAATCGATGGCAATCCCGATAGTTGGCAAAGAGCTCAATGTCCTCAGGATACTTTAGTGGAGGATCTACAGCAGAAAGTTGTTCCCACATAGAAGAAATCTGAGAATAATAATCAGAAATAGATTGACCTGTCTCTTGGCACATCTGATAAAACTTGGATTCAATGTGGAACTCCAGACTTGAATCATTAGTGCAATTGTAGTGATTGGACAAAAATATCCAAGCAGCCACAGTAGTACCAAGACGAGGAAGAAGATTGTGAATGGAAGGTAAATAGGTATAGATAAACCAAGATAGAATCTTACTCTGAATACTCTCCCATTCCTCTAGGTGTGCTTCACAATCATCCTCAATTACAGCAGTAGTCTTAGAGGCATCGGCTTTAGCAGTGGCTTTGGACTGAGATAGTGGCACTGGCTTAGGAATCGAACCAATTACATTCCTCCATAGTTTGCGACCTTTGAGAAAGATAGTTATATTTTGAGACCATGCATGATAGGTAGTAGGACCATCCAGGATAACGGTGATAGGACGTATAATATCCCGTTCGTTTTCTTGAGCCATAATAAAGAAAATGACCAAAAAGAGGGATTTAAATACCTCAAACGAAAAAATGGAACCCAAAATCGGAATCTATGTGAAAAACTGAGTAAGATAAGCCCTGTTGAAAAATTTTAACCTTGGTTAACGGTAGTGGCGACAGTCAACAATGGCAATAAAAGTTAGTCAATGGTTAGTAACATTCAATGGATGCTAACGTCATTGTGTTAATGTCACTATGGCTGACATCACAGAGATGATGTGTGCTGATGTCACTAGGGCTGACGTGGCAGCGAGTGGTGAATGGCACGTGGGGCGTGTGCTACGCGTGGGGTGCGTGACAACATTTTTGGCGCGTGATAGCACGTGTAGAAGGCTGGTGGCACATGGAGGAATGTGGGTGTGTATTCCTGTGATACCGAACCTTTAGGTGGCACGTGGGAGCACGTGAAAGGCCAGAGAGTGTCGATTCTAGTTGGGTTTTACTCGGGATTGTCTGATCTATCAATCTATGCGTTTAGGTTGGCAGTTTAATTAATAGAAGGACTGGATCCGAGACTTGTAGGAGCTGTGGGTCTGACGGCCATAACTTGCTTCTGACAGTCGATACTAGACGAAGGCAAGGGCAGCGGAAAGATGCTGGAGAATACCATAGGTGCCAGAAAGTCAAGACATTGGCTCTGATGCCATGTTAAGAATATAAAGTGAGAGAGAGAGACTAAATAGTCTGTATATTGATGAATATTCTGTGTGTGTAATTACTGTAAAATAGAGAGCCTTATATAGGCTAAATATGTGTGAAGTACAAGTAAGTATACTACAAGTACAGTATACTGGGCTAAGCACGATAGACTAGGCTAGACTAAGTTATATACTAACAAATGAAGCTTTAGCATATGTAGGATTTTTTTTTTTTCATTTTTTTAAGGGACGCATATCTGTATTCTAGATCAATAAGATTTAGACATGTTACCCCAAAAAAAAGAAGAAGAAGAATAAAAAATTTTTAAAAAAAAAAAAAAAAAGTAGACATAATGGAAATTTGAAAGTCCAAGTGAGAATGTTTTGTTTTTTGTTTTTTTTTTTTTCTTCTTGATAAGAAGATTCAAATATCTTATAAAACTTCAGAAGCATTACAAGCAATATCCTAAGAACATGCGTCCTCAATCAAGTTTGGAGTTTCCTCCAACCATACAACAAAATCACCCACATATTTTGCATATTGGGCTAGGATGTGGGCTGGCCTGTTGCCTTCCCTTTTAACATGACAGAAAGAAACAAAACGGAAATTGTCTAAATGGGCCAAGATGTTGTCCGTGATTGTTTCGATAGAGGCTAGGGCCTCTGATATTCCAGTTAGGATATTCTTAAGAGTGTTGGAGTCCGTCTCAAAATACACCTCTCTAAACCTCGTCTCCCCTGCAAACTGGACAGCTATTTCCATGGCCTTCGCCTCTGCTTCCAGCGCTTCCAGGTTGGCAGGGACTCTCTTGCTCATAGCAGCCAGGACCGAACCTTGCGAGTCCCTTAACACCAGACCCACCCCCATAGCCCGAAGGTCTTTGAATGTTGCAGCGTCAACATTCATTTTGTACCGAGGTGGTTCTGGAGGAAGCCACCTGACATGCCGATCTGGACCAGACAGAACCACCCTTTCGTTTGCGACCCTGAATTCCTCCACTAAAGCAACTGAGCTCCTGGCCATGGTATTTCCTGACCGACTCACACCCCTGTTACGAACGGTGTTCCTGTCCTTCCAAATTTCCCAGCACATGGATATGGTTTTTTCCATTAAGTCTGAGGACACCGGGCTTTGTTTCACTAGCTGCCATATTACATCAATGAAATCCCATCCTTTATCAATAGAGAAAGGGAAAGTCGTTTTACTGTTGCTCCAAGCAGCTTTCGCCTTATCACAAAACCAAAAAAGATGAGTGTTGGTTTCAGCTTCCTTCCCGCAATGGTTGCAAGTCTCATCCTTTGTGATTTTCCTCTTCTTTAGATTGGCTTTGGTGGCTAAGGCACCTCGGCAAGCTCTCCAAGCAAAGCTCTGGATTTTGTTAGGAAGATGCAGGTTCCATATGCATTTCCAGAGGTTCTTCATCTCCGATGCATCAGAGCATTCTTCCTTGTTGGAATTCTCCATTGCACGGATGCTGTGATAGGCGCTTCTAACCGAGAATTTCCCATTTCTTGTACCGCCCCACACCACTCTATCCGCCTTCAACCTTTGGCTAAGAGGGATGCTCATCACCAGGTCAGCTTCCACAGGATTAAAGAGGTGCTTAACAACGGCCAAGTTCCATTCTCCACGATCTTCCACAATGAGGTCACAAACCTTTGCGTTAGCCCATTGGACCTGATCGGGAGAGAGAATTCTCGGGTAAGACAAGGATGGCAGCCAATCATCAACCTAGATTTGAATGCTTTTGCCGTTACCCACCCTCCACCTAATCCCCTTCTTAACCACTGATTGGGCAGACATTATGCTTCGCCACGCAAAAGACGGGTGATTACCAATGGAAGCCTCAGTAAAAGCACAATCCGGAAAATACTTCGCTTTGAACACCCTTGAGAAAAGAGACTGGGTGTTGGACAGCAACCTCCACCCTTGTTTCGCTAAGAGAGCCTTGTTGAAACTCTTCAAGTCCCTAAAGCCCATCCCACCGTTTTCCTTTGGTTGGCACAGCCGCTCCCAACTAACCCAGGCCAGCTTCTTCTCATTCTTTCTTTGGCCCCACCAAAATTGTCTTGTCATGCTGGTAAGATCATCACAAAGGTTATCCGGGAGCTTAAAACAACTCATAGTATAGGACGGGACCGCTTGGGCCACGGCCTTGATGAGAACCTCTTTGCCGGCAGCCGAGAGAAGTTTCTCTTTCCAGCCCGACAGTTTGTTAGCTACCTTGGATTTCAATTGAGCAAAGGAATTGGATTTTGATCTTCCAATTAGGGAGGGAAGACCTAGGTATGTTTTGTGTTGCTTAATCACTTGAGCGCCAAACATAGTTTTGATCTTTGTTTGCACTTCTCCTCTTGTGTTTCTGCTAAAGAAGAGGGAGGTTTTCTGATTATTTAGCAGCTGCCCCGAAGAAGCTTCATACACTTTGAGAATTCTTAGGATTTCCACTCCCTCCGCTTCGGTTGCTTTCCCAAAAATTATACTGTCGTCCGCAAAAAAGAGATGGGAGATTTTTGGCCCTCTTCTACAAATAGATATCCCACTTAGGCTCTTTCTTTGCACAGCCTTGTGGAGCATTGCCGAAAGGCCTTCCGTACAAATAAGGAAGAGGTAAGGGGACAATGGGTCCCCTTGGCGTAAACCCCTTGACGGGATGATGTGGCCTCGAAGGATTCCGTTGATTTTGATGGCATAAGAGACTGAGCAAATGCACTTCATGACCAGTGCTACCCATTTCTCCGCAAAACCCATTTTCAGCATTATCTGTTCCAAGCAGCCCATTCGACCCTGTCGTAGGCCTTAATCATGTCCAATTTCAATGCCATCTCCCCCACCTTGCCCTTCCTTCTCTGGCTGATATGATACATTGTCTCCGACGCCACCAACACGTTATCTGTAATGAGCCTTTCAGCCACAAAGGCACTTTGATTCTCACTCACTAGCTTAGGTAAAATCTGTTTAAGCCTGTTGGCAATAGACTTGGATGCAATTTTATATACAACGTTACATAGACTAATTGGACGAAAATCTGTCACCCTTTGTGGTTCTTTTACTTTTGGAATTAAAACAATGTGTGTTTCGTTGAAGTGCAGGGGAATAATGCCTAAGTTTAGAAAATCTAAAACAGATTTTACAACTACAGGGCGTACATTAGACCAGAATTTCTGGTAAAAAATTGGGGGCATCCCGTCTGGGCCCGGAGCCGAGGTGGGGTACATGTGTTTTAGAGCAGAGTCCATTTCTGTAGCCTGAAAGTCCCTAGTGAGCAAAGCGTTCATTGGATCCGTCACCTTTCCTTGAATAGCTTGGATAAGTTCCTCACTCACCACTGGGTTGGACGTGGTAAATAGGCTCCCAAAATAGTCCACAAAGGCTTTTTCAATACCCTCATCTTCACTTTGCCAGCTACCAGAATTATCCATCACACCCTGGATAGTGTTCCGGTTATATCTGCTAGAAGCCTTAGTATGGAAAAAAGAAGTGTTTTTATCCCCGTGCTTCAGCCAACATATTCTGGACCTTTGTCGCCACATGATTTCCTCTGTATCCAATAAATTGTTTATCTCTGTTCTAGTGCACTCTATCTCCTCCAGTGTAACAGAGGGCCCCCTCATACCTTCCAACACCTCCAATCTAACTTGCAGCGTCGCTAGTTTTTTCCCCACATGCCCAAAAGAATTATTGTTCCAAGCAGACAAGGAGCGCCTACACTCATCTAGACAGGAAGAAAGAGGAGAAATGGGCTCCTTGTGCATTCCTCTGTCCCAAGCATCTTTGATCACTCCGACACATGCTTCATCTTTCAGCCACATTTCTTCGAAGCGGAACATTTTCTTACGACGCCCACCCTTTCTTTTCTGTTGAATATCCTTGAGAATTAGAATACAGTGATCAGAGGATGAGTTGGGTTTATGGTGGAGTTGCAATTTCGGAAACCTGGCTGCCCAATTTGTGGAGACTAGAGCTCTGTCAAGCCGCTACCTAACCCAACCTCTTCTGCCCAATCGTCTACTCCATGTAAAGTCTTAGCCTGAATACCCCAAGTCACGGAGGTTACACGTGTTAATTGCATCACAGAAAGCTTCCATTTGTTTCGCCGGTCGAGTACATCCACCCTCCTTTTCACTACTATCCATCAACTCGTTAAAGTCACCAAGGCAGACCCACTGCAGAGAGTTAAGAGAGGATAACCGTTTAAGCAGAAGCCAAGATTCCTGTATTTTACTCGTTTCTGGGTTTCCGTAAAAACCTGTTATTCTCCATTGCTTCCTGTTAACCCCCTGATCAACTATCGCGTCAATGTGGCTATCGGAGAAAGATTGGATATCCACTTTTAACTCTTTTTTCCAAAGTAAGGCTAATCCCCCACTATGCCCCTTGCACGACACCACCAGCCCTTGGGACCTTTTCAAACCCTCTTTAATACCATCCATTTCAGATAAAACTAATTTTGTTTCCATTAAAAAAATAAAACTGGGATCTTCAGAAGACACTACCTTCTCAAGAGCACGAACTGTACGCTGGTTCCCAAGCCCCCTACAGTTCCAGGCCATTGTACTCATTGATGACGGCGGGGCTGCGCAGCAGCCTCCGCCGATCCCATGTGCTTTGCCCAATGGTGGCCAGACCTGCTACATTCTCTTTCCTGCTTCTTTTCCAGCTCTCTGTTTCTTCCTGGAGTTCTTAGAATGGTGCCAACCCTTTCCGTTTTGATCCCGATTCAGACCCATTGTCGAAAAGGTGCGCCACCTCCACTCCGTCTCTCCTCAATCTTTTCCATGTTCCAAGTTTGGCCCCATTTTGTGCTGCTGGTTGCTGAAACTCAACCTCACCCGCCGGAGGTTCGTTCTCCTTTCCCCTGTTCACGAAAGTTTTTGTTTCCTCTAGAAGTTTCTTTTGGCTTCTTGTATACTGTCCTAAACTTTCGCTCCTTGCTACGTTGACTTGCTTTTGTTCCTTTAGGCAGATATCAATCCCCTTGCTTCTTAAGATCCGGCCTCCTTCAATTATCACCTGGGTCGTATGACTCTGGTTACACTGGGCTTCTACTTGGTTTCGTCCAAGCCCATCTGGGCCCGCTGGATCAGTTGGTGGGCTTAAGTGTGGTCGTTGGGGTATAAGGGTCTTGTCCTCTTTCTCGCCCACAGACATTGCCTCGGATTGAACACTATTTGAAAAGTCTGTAGCTACTCTGCTTTCCTTCATAGTCTCCCGGTTTCCCATTCTTTCCTTTTCCATGTCTACTGCATGAATGGCACAGTCAATCTCCCTCAATTGCGTCTCAAAGTCATCTTCCTTCTTTCTTTGAAAAGTCACATCCATCATGACCGCCTCTGACATTGGGTTCAACATTACCGATGTAGTTGGTAACTCACCCACTCCACCTTGTCCTGCCTTTTCCGATGATCTCCACCTACTATTCTTTGCCTGGTTTTTGCTTTGCTTTTGGTTTTCGGACTTAATTCCGTCTTTTTCATTTTTCCGAGATGGTGCTTCTACAACTTGCGACCTTTGTAGCCTTTCCGTCTCTGCACGGAGCCAGGGGCCGTACTGCCTCTCTTCAAGCTCTAGGGACTCATTGCTATCCAACCAGAGTGGGCAATCTCTATAGTCGTGGTCCAGTTTCCCACACCAGTAGGCGCTCATATCGGAAATCCACCCATTCCTTCTCCGTTGCTCCCATTCGCACCACCCTTCCCCTGCACAGGGGTTTTGATATATCGATGTTCACTATTATTCTAAGGTACTTTCCCAACCTGAACCCTTTTGAACCTATATCCACCTTCTCTATCAGCCCCAATGGCCCTGCAATCTTATTTGCGACCTCCATTGTCTGCATTCTCATCGGTAGGCCATGTATCTGTAGCCAGAAAGAAGACCTATCGAAGCTTATCGTTGAGATTGAATCCCCTTTACCCAGCTTATGGAGGACTAATAAGTATTTATCAAATGACCATGGGCTTGCCCATAGTACTCTATTCATATCCTCTTCATTTTGGAACAGGAACAGAGTAGTGTTGTCACCAGTGTCCTGCACCACAAAGTTTTCCTTTGTTTTCCATATCGGTTTCAAGGCCTTCACTACTGCCTCCAAGTTAATACGCCTTTTCGACAGAAACTTGCCTGCTATAACCCAGCACTCGTTCACCTCCTCTTCTTCTAGAACTTCCTGTTCTGCTTCATTTTCTGTCAGTTTTAGTTTCTCACACCTCTTTGCGATCTCCTCCATTGGAAGCAACCAAAAGAAAACTGAATCCCGCACTGAAATATTTCTACCGGAAAGGAGAAACGACTCTTGTCTGACGACAAGCCACTTTTTTCACCTCAGGAGTTTCCTAGGAAACTTAGAGAGAAAACCTCACACTTTTTAAACAGTCCACCTCACCTCCAAGTGAGAATGTTAAAATGAAGAAAACCAAAGCATAAAATGTAATATGGAACTGACCAATTCAGCTCTCCCTCGCCAAAACTAATCCCCACTCTCCACCTGCATTTGTCTTGCCAAATTGGGAACGGTATTGCATCACTTAAAAAAAAAAAAAAAAAAAAAAAGGCAAGAATCTTTCTTAAAAAAAAAAAAAAAAAAAACTTTGCTTTTCCATTCGAGGTGCCAAGCTTTCTTGGATAGTGCTCTAAGAAATAGAAAAAGGCATAAAGCTTTCTCTTTATTTGCTGCATATGTACGAAGAATTCATAGGAAGTTAGTAACTTCTGTGGTAACTTTACCACAAGTAGGTCAAAATTTTAAAATCCACACCATTAAATACGACTATGACTTTTCTCCTCCAAAAACCTTATCTTTTTGCAGGAGGAATACATAGGCATGAGATCAATTGTTTGATTGAGATGATTGTGATAGAAAGAGGGTTTTATGGGGTTTTATTTTATTTTATTTATTTATTTAAGTAATTAATAAACCAATAAGTGTTAGGTAAGAGTGATGTAAAATTTTTATATATTATATTTAATTTTTTAATTAAGTATGGAGATAAGATTGTTACGTGTCTATTTGGTACAAAACCTTTAGTTTTTTGCTTTTTACATCTTGTCTTTTAAAAATATAAATACAAAAATAGCCTTTTGAAAATAACTTATCTTTAATTTTTGTCACACATTTAATATAAAATTATTAAAAACTATATATTTTGATAAATGTATGAAGATAAACTATTAAAAACAGTGGGATACCCAAATCAATACTAACCAAATTTTTTAAAATAAAAAATAATGAATACCAACCGTAGTATATTTGTGCACACTATGAGCTTTTTAATTTATTTTATTTTATTTATAAAAAGTTCCACAAGTGACAACAATTTTTTTAGAGGAAGAAGTGATAACATTGCTTTTATAGTTAGCTTATAGTTATTTTTTTACTTTTAATAAAATGGTAAGATTTATCCCAGTAACATCCATTCTAAAGTATGTGATCTAAGTGATAAGATTATTATAACAAATAAATGAGAGTTTTAAAAGTTTCAGGATTTTATGTCCAAAAATAGAAAAGAATAAAGAGAAAATAAAAAAAAATTATGTGAAAAAATAAACTATTCTATACTTTTAGTAATAGAAGTTATAAGGAGAAGATGTAATATAATTTTTTTTTTCAAAATATAAATTCAATAAAAAATTATTTAGTAATGTCACATGTTCTAACAAGTGACAACCTTGATGATATACTAACAACATCTTGTTAGATTTATAACAAAATGACATCTCTCTATTTTAATTTGATCATAAAAGTGTATTTTAGGGACACTTAGGGGTGAGCTTAATAAATTTAAAGTGTAGAGACCTCAAGTTTCATCCACCATAAGACCACACTATCAATCCATGAGATTATATATATATTGAACAATTTATCTTATGGTTGTCAAGAGTCAAGAGTCTTATAACTTAATGGCATAAAAATTCTATCAAATATCTCATTGCTCGTTGTTGTAATTATTGAATTATAAAAAATAAATAAAAAATCTTACAATTAGAAAAAATAAATACATAATAGTACTTTCAATTTAATTTTTTATATCACTTACTAAAATTTAAATAAACCATGATGTCATATCAACTCAAACTATTAAATTTAAAAAAAATAAAAAACAATACTGAAATGCTATTATCAAGAGTGGATGATATGTGTTAAACTCAAAAAAAAAAAAAAAAAAAAAAAGAAGAAGTAAAATTCATCCTAAGTTTTCGTGTTTAATGAAAAATTAAAAGGAAAGAATGCTAGTGTTTGTTTAGATATTTTGTTTTTTGAAATTTTATTTATTTATTGCTGAAAGCATAATTAATTAATTAATTATAATTAAGAAAATGGTAAGACTAAAAAAAATGGCAAAGTATGCTTAAACGTTAAATAAAAAATAAAATCTAAACTCACACTAAACGATATTATTTGAAGCCTAAAATAGTAAAATGCAAGACACGACATCGGACCCGACACATAAACCAGTGCTTTTGAGCCACGTGTTGGTTTCTTTAAATTGTGCTGTTCATTTAGCAACCAAAAAAAAAACAGTCAGAATCCAATATCGTACTAGTTCTGTCGTTTAACATAAAACGACAAAGACTATTTGACTTTCCAATAAACCACTGAACCAGTATACTATTGTGTCCAGTGTCCACGTGACAAGTCGACAACACAGTAGCAATACTCAAATTCATCCTCACCCACCCGCCACTTCACTTTCTCTCTCCTCCTGAATTCCACACTTGAACTCTACTCACCCCTCCTTAAATAAAAAATAAATAAAAAGAAGAAGTGAAATTCCAAATAAAACCCTTCGAAAGTCAAAAGTGACTAATTAAACTTTGAATAATTTTAAATCCAAAAACTTTATAATTCATGACAGTCTAAATTATCAATATTTAATTGATCGAAAAAAATATTGTTTTCATTCTTTCTTATTTTTGTTTTAATATCTCTCTACCAATATTGTTTTATCTATTGACAATTGAGTTGAAAATTTTTCTCCCAATAAAATAAATTGATTAGTTAGTGATTTTAACATATAAAAATGTAGTGAATCATCACATTTTATTAAGTATAAAGTTTAAGGTTTTAACATAACCATTGCTAGGAGTTTTGAAGGTCAATGACATTACCTCTTCGTTTTTGCGAGCAGAATTAGAATTCAAATCCAGTTAATCTCTCTCATTATTATAACTATTTGATTATGAGATTAAATTCTATAATTTTTTTTTAGAGAGTTTCAACTTATGACATCTACTCCTGATGATAACTTTTTATCATTAGAATAAAATATCAATCGGTTTTTGGTGTAGGCGGTGATTGGACTCCATATCTTTTATTCAACCATTAGAAACTTTACTAGTTGTGTTAACTGAAAAAAATAAAAAATTTAAATTCTATAAGAATGTGGTGTAAAATTCAAGTTTTACACCCTCAAACCCCAACATGACACATCATCATATCTATATATCTATATATATATAATAATAGGTAAAGCTGAGAGAAACTCAAATTAGAATTCCAAATTAGAGTTCCAATTTTGCGCCATATGCCTTAAATTTTTATTTTTCAAGAGTTTTATTTCTTAATTTTAGAATCAAATGTGGGACCACATTATAAATATTCATCCAAGTGAGTTATTAAATACAAAAACCAAAGAGTCTAGAATAAATGAATCGTAAAAAAAAAAAAAAAGTGCTTTACAATAATTTAAAAAAAATACATGGACAATTTACATTTTATACCTAGTAATATCCTTACAATTTTTTTTAAAGAGTTGACAAAATATAAAAATGAATATTAATAATATTTAAATTATATATATAGGAATTATATTATGCATTTTATTGTATATTTTTAAGTGTATCCATGCATTTGCACGGAGTTACAAGCTAGTTACATATTAAATAATAGACACAACCATACTCAATCAATATAATACCAATTTGAAAATCCAAGTCAACTATGAGTTTATTGAGGTGTTATTATGGTAGAATGTATTGAGTTTTATGTAAAAAACTAATGTGACAATTTTTATTGGATGATATAAAATATAAGTTTTACACCCCATTCTTACCAAAAAAATAAAAAATATTCCATACCTATCTACAAGTGACAGGTCTGGTACAAACAACCTTAGATAAGGCCTAAAAGTATAACTTTAAATTTTTAATAACTAATATCATTGGCTAAACTTTAGGGATTGTTGGTGTATACCTCTATTTCTCATAAAAAGTTTTTAAAAATATTTTTTTAAACTAATGCCTTAAGAGCATTTATTAAGTTTTTCCAAAAAAATAATTTTTGATCCCAAGGTTTATTATTAAATTTGTTTTGAGTTTTTTTTTTTTTTTTGAGATAGTTTCATCGATCTTTCTAAAAATATATATTTTTAAAACCAATGCATTAAGACCATCTGTTAAGTTTTTCCACAAAAAAAATTGATCCTAAGGTTTATTATTAAATTTGTTTTGAGTTTTCTTTTGAGATAGTTTCAACGAAACTAAGATTAATGATGTCTAGACCTGAAGATAGTTTTTAATCATTAAATTATTATATTAATTAATTTTTGATGTAGATAAAGATTAAACTCCAAATCTTAAAAACTTTATCGGTTGATTTTGGTCTTTAAATTTAGGAAACTTCCGCACTAAGAAAAAAAAGTTTAAGAAGAATTTTTTTTTTTTTTTTTATTTGGACTATATATATATATATATATATATATATATATATACATACAATACAATACAATAGAGTGGAGTGGTACTCTCTCAGCGAAAAAGAAAAAAGAAAAAAAGAGTGGTACTCGGACTTATCGCCGTTAATCCAGAGTTTCTGTTTAACCCTCCATCGCATAAGAGTATAAGACCACTTTAACTAAGACTGTACTCTCTCTCTCTCTCTCTGTCTCTCACAACCTCGGAAACCCAAAAAAAAAAAAAAAAAAACCGACTTTTGGGTTCTTACTTTCCCAGATATATATATATATATATATATATATAGTATTTTTTAGTATATATCTGAAATCATCGTTGATCAAACTGTGTCTGTAATTCTGAGTGGTAATTGGCAATGGGGGACTATTATAGTAGCGACGAGGAACGCTATTATTACGACGACGATGATGATCGAGACGCTTCCGATGGGTTACCAGACCTTGAAACTGAGGTCTTACTGCCTTCTACTAAGTCTCCGTCCAGTGAGGTAAAACTAAAGCTAAAGTGTAGCTTTGATTTTTGCGTCTCGGTTTTCACTAACAAAAGTCTTATTTTTCTTTACTACCGCTTTGGATGGCCGCGGAACTATAACGAGGTTTATGGCACAAATAATGAGAACCCAGAAAAAAAAAAATCCTTTTTTTTTGGGGGGTGGACAAAACAATTATGAGAAATTTAAAGAAAAAAAAAGTTTTTTTTTGTGATTTCTAGAATTTTTGTTTGGGACAACTGTGTGATGTTGTGTTGTGGACTGATATAATTTGATGGTTTTGAATAGTTTTGCTTTGTTTATGTTTTGATAAATATTTAGCTGTAATTCTCTTGTGAAGTTTCAGAAATTTTCGGTTTTTGTTTGAGTGAACAATGAAAACAGTGTCAGTAATGTGCTTTGCTAATTGTTGGTGAGTTTTCATCAACAATTTCTCTGTTAAAATCTAGCTCCATACTTGTTTTGATTTGTTTACGTTTTGATAAATATATGGTTGTTGTAATGCTGTTTGAGATTTTGAAGTCCAGAAATTTTTTGTTTTTATTGAAGTGAACAGTGAAAAACTGCCAGTAATCTGCTTTGATAATTCTTTGTGGTAAATTATTGTGAAGTCTTTAGGGAATTTTTCATCGACAATTTTTCTGTTAAAATCTAGCTCAAGTCGTTATGCTTTGAGATTCAAAGGGCATATTTTCTGCAAAAATTTATGGTTTTTAACCCGTGTTTGCAGGTAATCACAAAAGAATCTCTCTTGATTGCGCAGGTATAGTTACTGTGATTGTAATAGTAACAGTTTGTTACATTCTTTTTGTTATTTTAAGTATTTGATTATGAATGATGCGCTTTAATGGAAATTGGTGGTATTGAACGGTGTAGAGAGGGGACTTGCGCAGGATAATGGATGTCCTTTCACTGAAGGAACACCATGCACGGACACTACTCATTCATTATCGTTGGGATGTTGACAAGGTGATTGCGGTGTTTGTAGAGAAGGGGAAAGATAAATTGTATGCGGCAGCAGGTGTGACAGTTTTGGAACACAACAATCTATCATCTGAGCTTTCATCAACAGTTATGTGCCTTATTTGCATGGAGGAAGTATCTGCAAGTGATGTGACAACCATGGATTGTGGTCACCACTTTTGCAACGCTTGTGAGTACCATTTGGGTAAATTTGTTCATGTTCTAAATTTGACTACACAAATATTAAATTCCTCTTTTCTTGGGGTCAGCCAAAACACTTTAAAATAATCTGTATCCCACTTGAATGCATAAACACAGGTAAAGAAGTTTATTTAGTTAATCATTCTGATCTTTTTGAAATTAAAGATTAATTGAACCTTTTTCCCCCGCGTCTAAATTGGTCCAAAATAGAACCAAATTGGTTTAAGATGGTCCACTTAACACTTTGAAATGTGATTTCATGATCCACTTTTACATTCATTCAGTTTTTTCTGCTTAAGTAAAGATTCGTTGTTACCAACTTTTGTGATTATGCAAACAAGAACAACAAACTCAGTGGCATTCTTAGAAAACAGATGGTGTGTCTTGTAACTCTTGTTGACTATGATAAGAATACTTCATTTTATTTGCGTTATCTTTCATGCCCTGACATTTCATCTGAAATTTGAAAAAAAGAAAAGTATGATTGATGGATTTAGCATGGATAAGCAAACTGATTTTTCTTGTTTGTCTGAACTATTATTTCTCCACTTGCCATGTGAAAGAAAAAGAAAGGGACTTACAAAACTGTTGGATGCCTAAATAAGGTTCTTACAGTTATCTGTTTGGATACTATTGTTTTATTTTATTACTTGGTAATAACCATGATGTCACCAGTGGACCTAACATTGACAGTTGGATCAGTGGTTGGATTAAAATTGTGAAAGACGAGGTGGATTTTCTTGATCACAAACGAGGGGCTAGCATGTTTCCTAATAAATTTTTAACTTACCTAAATATTTAGATACACTTCATTATTATTTTTCTTTATTGGCCAGTCATTTGTAATAATAATAAAACAAAGACCATTGAAGGATTTAGCGGCTATTAGCAGAATATGTTTTCTCATCTAACTGCCTCAGTACTTCTTCCTTTTGTTTTTTGTGACAAAACACACCTAAAGCATGATAAAATCACACTACAGAAAAATAAATTAAAAAAGAAGTTAAGAACCTACTTGCACTGCTATTGTCAATGATTTTGTTAAAAAAATATTGGAGCTATAAATGAGATCCTTTCTTGGGGTATGTTTCTTTTATTTTCTTAATAGGTAGTGACCATGATGGCACCATGGACTTGACATTGATGGTTTGCATAAGTATGGAGTAAAAGGAAGAGGAACATGGTGAACGATTTAGTAATTTTTGTTGACTTTTCTAATGGGTGGTTAATTTGAGTCTTGCATCCATGGTTGGAATCTTTGTTGTTATAAAAGATGTTCCCTCTTGTTATATTGTTTAGATATATAGCAATAGTGTGTCTTTTAATGTAACTCTACCCCAATTGTTGGAAATATTGTGACAGTTCAGTTCCATTGTGCCTAGGTTGGACAGAGCATTTTATTGTGAAGATAAATGAGGGTCTGAGTAGGCGTATTAGGTGCATGGCACACCAGTGCTATGCTATTTGTGATGAAGCGAAAATCAGAAGTCTAGTTAGTGCAAGGGATCCTTACATGTCAGAGAAATTTGATCGTTTTCTGTTGGAATCATATATTGAAGATAATAAACAGGTTAAGTGGTGCCCAAGTGTTCCCCATTGTGGAAATGCCATACGTATTAAGTATGATGAGTTATGTGAGGTTGAATGTACCTGTGGTCTACAATTTTGTTTTAGTTGCTTATCTGAAGCACACTCACCTTGCTCATGTCTAATGTGGGAACTCTGGACCAAGAAATGCCACGATGAATCAGAGACAGTTAATTGGATGACAGTCCACACAAAGCCATGCCCCAAATGTCACAAGCTAGTTGAGAAGAGTGGAGGATGCAACTTAGTATGCTGTATTTGTGGGCAAGCATTTTGGTGAGGTTTCTTCTCTGCATGTCTTTATATTAGCTGTTTTTAGGCTTTATTCTTGGATTTTCTTTTTGGCAGGTGGAAAGCATAACTTTCATCTATTTGGATGTAGATTTCACTGGATAGTTGTTTATTTAATACATATCTTCGGTCAATAATTAGTTTTTGACCTTTTCGTGGTTATTCAGTTGTACTTCTGCTTGTCCTGTTTATTTAGCTTGATGTTTCCTGAGGGCTGGTTGGAATATATGTTATTTTGTTGACTGGCCGGTAAGCTATTACATTCATCATTCAAGATTTTCCTCTTTTGGTGAATACATTTATTTATTTATTTATTTAATGGTTAGTGACACACGTAAACATTGGATCTTGAACCCAAGACCTCACCCTCCACCTAACCTTTATAAGGGGAGGAGGTGCTAGTTGAGCTATATCTCTCATTGGCTTGTTTTGGTCCCAATTTGCAATTTATGTCATGTGACTGTATCGGAAGAATCTATTGTCTAGAAACACCAGCTTTTGCTGTGATTTGATCATTTCTGAGCTGACGGAGCTGTTGGGAATGGATCCATAGTATTTTAAAATCTGTATGCATTGAAGCCCATTTGGAGTTTGATTTTAAGACAATCAAAAAGCATACAGGGCAAATCCTTGTTTATGATAGGTTAGAAAATGCTATGGTGAGTTGCACTTAACTATGTCACTGACTGATTAGGCCACATGTCTCCAGCTGGGATCATCAACTGCAAATGCTGTAGCCCATGTATGTGCCTAAATCAATCAGCACATGATGCCAATAATCCCAAGCAGGTCTCATGGTTATGTAAAGTTATTTGCATGTTGAATGCTGTAAGTGTCTTTGTGGTTACTTTGTCGATAATACACAGAGTTATTAAGTTGAAGGGGATTTAAGATGTTGTAAACTAGATATTGCGCTATGTTGTTTAAACAGATTGTGGTCTCATATATTTCCTGGAAGGATATTCATATATTTGTGTTTGTTCTTTATTCAACTCAAAATGTCATAATTGATTTTAATGGGGAAAAGATTTACAATTATCACAATGTTGATAACTAGAACCAAGAAGAGTTAGTGTGGTTTTAAGGTGCTTAACAGGGTGGAGGAGAGTGGATGTCTATGACTATGTATAGAAACGGTAGGAAGAGATTTTACATATTATGCTTTAATCAAACTTTTACGTAGCTTTTGATAAAGATAGAACAGCAATATGAATTCTCTATACTTGACCCTTAGTAGTTATAACATTGAGTCCTAAGAGAACGACAATATAACTCAAGTTTGTGTGAAACATGAGTCTTGGATGTCATTTAAAGCTAAAATTGTTTTCAAAGACAATGTGCTAATTGTGTACAATAGGTCATCTATTTTCTGGTGAACTCTATTTTCCTGTTAGAACTTAGGGGTGTTCTTTTTAAATTATTTTATAAGTAATTTTATTCAGTCTTTTCTTCATAAATGGATTGTCAAATATGAGAGCGAATGATATTTGATCATGTCTACTACCAGGTAAGATCTTCTAGAGTTCTTAGGGTAACTCCACCACAGATTTCTTAATATATATGTTCATTATGATATGAGTGGATTGGATTTTGCCATGTCTTCATTTAAATAAATATCAAAATAGTACTAGTCAATAGTTGTTTAAATGTAGATTGATATGTGTAATCTGATTCACTCATATCACAATGGATGGATATGATTTTAGGAATTATATGGTTGAGTTACCCTAAGAACTCTAATGGATCCTAAATCTCTACAACCTAGGTGGTACTTGTAAAAACTTGTAGCCTATTGCAAGCTAGTAGTTTTTTTTTTGGCTTCAACTTATTGTGCAAAAATCTGGTGCAATCTCAGGAATCTTGGATTAATGGTAATATTCTGGGGCAGACACATTTCATGTTTTCTTACTTATGTGGATGACCAACTTCTTCACTTAGGGGCTTTTTTGGATGTGTCCTTTAATTGATTTCATTTAATTATGCTACAATGGCTTCATTTAATGTTAATCCATTTTTCCTGTAGCTTATCTGGAATTACTTTTTTCTGTGTTTAGATTTCATCAGTTATAGGATCTTGAGAGATGAAATGTTCTAAAAACATATCATATTTTCGTTATCACTGCAAATTATTCTGGGTTTTTCATTTTTGTCTGCCTTGTATTTACTACTCCCTAGGGGGTGAATTGCACCTGCAATATAATAACAAAAACAAATGGACCAACTTCATTTCCAGTGGACTTGTAAATAATTTTTATTCATACTTGAAGTTCAATTGGCCTTGCTCTAAAATCTTTATCGTTTTCTTCCCCTTTCTTTTGGGCTTAATAAATGCCATGAAGATGAATTTGGCAGATTAGACATATGTTGCCAAACTGTCTAGTGTATGGGGATAATTAATTAATGCTAATACCTTCCATGTCCTTTGGGCTGCAGTTGGGGCTGTCCACAGTTTGGATTGGGTTTGGGTTCAACCTGTCACCCGACCCGATCAAGTAGGGTGACTGAGTCTCTGACCCACCGTTGACCAAATGGTTGGGTGAAACTAGATCTTTTGGGTCTTAGGTTGGGCAGGTCGAAATTGTTGGTTTTGCAACAACAACATTTCAAGTTGTGAGAGAGAGAGAGAGAGAGAGATGAATCAAACAAAAATCATACCTTGCAAGTTGTGGAAGATTTGAACTCATCTAGTTTGCTTTCAAGAACTCAAAGCTATTATGATCAGAGGGGGCTTCAAGAGAGTGGGGTTTGAGCAAGACTTGACCCATGATGGTGAGTGCAACAACGACTGTGAGTCAGCGCCGGAGGCGACAACGGTAGTAGGACGAACTTGGTGACAGCAATAGTAGGACGGAGGCTAGGGTTAGGGATTTGTGAGAGAGAGAGAGAGAGAGACCCAAAGAACTAATGTAATTTTTTTTTTATAGATTATGTCCGGTTGGGTTGGTCTCGACAGGTCAGAAATCATGGGACCCAAACTCAAACTGAAAAAATTTATAAATTTTTTTTATTATTATACTTAAAGACCCACTACTCAACTGCCTGGACATTTGGAGCTGCCTGCAGGTAGTCGGGTCAATCATGTGGGTTGGGTTTGGTGGGTGTATGGACAGCCCTAGCTGCAGTTCTGATTTCCCATTGGTGCCTTCTCTCTCTCTCTCTCTCTCAATAATAACCTGACAACTTGGCAATTGTGAAAACTATTGTGCCTGTTGCATTACTCATGAAATATATGTAATTACATTAATTAATAGTAGTTTTTTTTCTTTGCTATGTAGTTGGCTTTGTGGTGGCCCAACTGGTAGGGAACACACGTGGACAAGCATCAGCGGTCACAGTTGTGGGCAATACAAAGAAGACCAGGAGAAGAAAACTGAGCGTGCAAAGAGGGACCTACTCCGATACATTCACTTCCACAACTTATTCAAAGCTCATACAGATTCTTTTCAGCGTGAAGCTGAGTTGAAGGAAACCATACAAGAAAAGATATCAATTCTGGAAGACAACCAATCAACATTTAAAGATTTCAGTTGGGTAACAAATGGACTCTGCAGACTTTTCAGGTCTAGGCGGGTTCTTTCGTATTCATACCCATTTGCATATTACATGTTTGGTGATGACTTGTTCAAACATGAAATGACAAAAAAAGAAAAAGAAATAAAACAGAACTTGTTCGAGGAACAGCAGCAGCAGCTTCATGCAAATGTTGAGAAGCTTTCATTGTTCATAGGCGAGCCTTTTGATAAATATCCAGAGAATAAAGTTGAGGAGCTAAGAATGAAGGTCATTAATCTTTCTGTAATGATTGATGGAATCTGCAGAAAATTGTAAGTTTACTTTAGACCTTGAATTCTTCTGTTGGATGATCCTAAAAACTGTAAGTTTGTTCATATAACTCTTTTGTTTGTATTCTCTATTTGCAGGTATGAATGCATTGAGAATGATTTGCTGGGTTCCATCCAGCATGCTCATCACAGTATTGCTCCTTACATGTCAATGGGCGTGGAGAAAGCATCAGAACTTTCTATTTGTTGGGAAAATGAGGCCTGATTGCAATGGATGTCAATTCTCTCTCATGGTAACAATTTTTATTTATTTATAATATATATCACAACCTATGTAATAATCTCTTCTATGTTATAATTTATTCTTTATTAACTTTTTTCTTTCAATTATAGTTTTAATGGAGGAGGATTGGAAGATATAAATAAGACGAAAATACTTTTCCAAAGCTATTGACATATACATATGTAGGAAGAACAATGGTATCTCATTAATAACCTTCATCTGGCTTTGATAGTTCAAATTCAGACGCTCTTCTGAGAAGCACGCTAGAAAATTAACTCTTGGTAACTTTCTCATTGATCTCAGCTTGCCTGTGCTCATGTTACTGATAGGAGGTAATTTCTTATGGGGCCTATATATCTGCATCTGTAACTTTTAACTGATCCATTTTTATTACTTTGGATGACCTGTTTCCATGAGAATCAGCGTTCTTATCGCTCTTTTTGAGTTATAATTTTTAACCTCGTTCTCTATCTTTTACAGTTTTTTTAATTATCTTTATCAATGTACATATTCTATAAAGTGGCTCATAAGCGGGAAGATGTGTATACTTCTTGTTCAAAAATTTATAAATAGGGCTACACGTTATATCTTATATATATAGGGCTACACGTCATATCGTATATATATAGGGCTACACATCATATTTATGAAGAACTTTACGTCTTGCCAATATATTGTGCTGATATATAATGTTTGTATTGCTTTTAGACCTGGTTTTGGCTAATTTGGTCTGGACCGAATTTTGTTGACCGGATTTTTTTTTTCTTTTTTGGATAAGTGAGTTTTGGCCCCAAGGAAGATAGAAAGGGTGTCTGCGAGATTCAAATTAGTGATGACTGATGAGGTTTGGCTGCAACTAACATGTCCTTTGGATTTGGTTGGCTGTGTTAACAATAAATCTAGTAAGAAGTGAATTTTTTTCACAACTGATAATGTGGCATGTCATGATTGGTTCATAATAAAAGTAGTGTCATGATGGATCATTGTGAAAATGATGTTATTCTGATCACAATTAACGCCTTAGCAAATTTTGAAAATTGTGTCCATAGCATCATTGCCAGGTTAATTTGGAAAATAACTCAAAATTCATAAAACAGCAACTGTCCTGGGTTAATTTCCCTTCTCTATGACCCTTTGACCCTCATTTGCAGCATAAGCCAGTCCAGGGGAAATTTGCTTTTGGAACATTTTCAATTTGCTTTATGGGGGAATGAGAGTGAGAATGGTTAATGTATTTTTTTTGTTCTCTTTTTAATGAATGAGCAATTTTATTTCTAGAAAGACAGATTTGCAATCAGTTAATGCACAACAGTACAACACCAAAAATAACCAACTATCCAAATAGTTAAAAGAGCTCTAAATCTATTAGCTAAAATCAAAGTCATTTACTGCTCTTTTCATTATTATTTAAGTACAGAACAAGGACTGCCCTGAAAACAACATATCTCCCTCTTTTGAAAAGTTGAGCTTTTCAGTGATAATGTTTTCTAGGATATGGGTCTTTTAAAAAAAAAAAAAACTCTATAATATTATCTCATATTTTTTTGTTTGGTATCAATTTTAAATAAGTTTAAAGGACAAATTACAAATTACTTAGCTGTTGTTTGGCCTAAATTTAACTTGCTTATATGTGGTTTGAAATTTGACACCTTACTCATATGAAGTTAGTTCAGTTAGATTTTTATAACCCACCTCTATTAAAAACAGAACAAAATATGTAATTTTGCTCAACTTTTATGTCTCTCTTCTTAAAACACAAAAAACATAAAAATATAAGATAAAAAACTATCCATTAGAATACTTGCATCATGGAATTTCAAACTATAAGTATGCAACTTAAATTTTGGTCAAATTGTGTGTAAAGTGTCAAATTTTAAATTACAAGTAGACAACTTAAATTTCAACCAAACTATAGGTGGGTATGTTGTAGTTTGCCCTTAAAAATAATCTCTTAACTTTTCTTATTTATCTTGTTATGAAATAACTTTTCTTATTTATCTTGTTATGAAATAGAGATGTTTTTTAAAAATTTTAGTAAAAAATAATTTTTAAAAATAATTCATATTTTTTATGTTGACAAGTATTCTTTTTACTGCCCTTTATAAGTCTGTTACACTTGCACTCAACTCTGATCTTAGAACTGAGAGTCGGGTATTACACCTGATGCAATTGATATGGATGGTTGAGATTTAAAGTTGCAAAAAGTAACCTTAAATCTCAATCATTAAATATAAAAATGAGTAAAGGTAAAAAAGTAAAGAAAAAAAAAATTGTGAGGGGATTGGTTGAATTGAATCCCTGAGAGTCAATAAGGTTGCACTGATGTCCAATTAAAGCTTGCCAAATGGTAGTCACTCGCCAGGAAGTAAAATATAATTTTGCAATTATTTTCAAATAAAAACATTATTCAGAAGAAAAGGCCGAATGGCGCCACAAAGAGCCATCAAATAAGGATTCAAGCCCATTAATAAATAAATAAATAAGAGGGAGATTGAAGCAATAAATTTGTTTGCCTTACTCTTCATTCTAAAAGCATTTTCATCAGCTCTCTCATAAAAAATATCATTTTGACACATCAAAAACCTATTTTATCATTTTAACACATCATTTTACAATATTTATGTAGGGGTCAGTTAATCAGGAGATATTGTTAAGGCTGTACTAACTGAGCCTATGGCTCAATCCGAGAACATTAGACTATCCGAAAATGTCTAGATAAAATTATAAGAGGAACGGAGTAAAGAGAAGAGTAGAGATAATATGAGATAAGTCCAACGAATGTCCGAGGAGAAAGCCATCTCGGCAACGAGGGTTCGAGGTCAGTAAGAGTGCTATATCATCATGGACTTTCTTCGAAGTTACATCACAACTAAGAGTTGGACGTTAGACAAAGGGTAAGAAAGGAGAAGGGTAACAAATATCTTCAAAAAACTATTACCTCCGCATTAAATGCCTTCCAACCAACTCTCTGGCCGCATTAATGTGGAAGTGATGCCTGAACAGTGATCAAACAGCCTTACAACTACTAGTTGATGGTTCTGGGAGGTGTTGGATGAGACAGGAAGGAGTTCCCAGAATCTAACCTACACGTGTATGGTAGGGATGATACTAATATTGTAGTATATAACATGGGAAGATGTATTAAAAAATGGGGGATCGGAGAAGAAATCAAGCAATTTTTGACGATAAGACTGTGAACCCTTGTAACTTTGTTGAAAGACAAGACAGTATAATATAAACTCCTCAGGCCACTCTGAAGATAGACTTTCTCATCTTACTTGTGTTTAATAGCCACAAATTAGCAAATTTTATCATTTTTCTTTTGGAGTAGATCTAGTTCTTTTATTTACGCTCTATAAATTTATTGTTTGGGTTTCTTGGACTAAAACTCAATTCTATATTGGGTCCAATCCAATTTCAGTCCTTACAATCCCATTTATCAGATGTTTTATCCTTTAATTCTATATATTAAAATAATATTTACTACACATTAAAATAATATATTATCTCAAATCCCAGCCAATATACAAACACCCAACTCAGTGGCAGTTGCCACCAACCAACCAACAACCACCGCTACAACCACCACCAACAGCACATCAATCGCCACAAACTACACTCACAATCATTGAATCCTCTAATAAATTCCAAATCCAAAAACCTCAACAAAGGAGAAAAAAAAAAAAAATCAACCAACCAAAAATATAGAGAATAAAACGCCAACCCAAACTCAACCAACGATCAGTGACAGTTGTGGAGGTCAGCGGCATGATTAGCAACGAGGACTAGTGAGATCAACGGCGAGGACTGGCAAGATTGGCGGCGAGGATTAGCAAGATCGGCGGTGGCATTGGTGAGACCAAAGGAGTAATCGACGGCAAGTTTAGAGGAGAGATCGGCGAGATCTAACTTTGGGGGATGAGCAGGGAGGACGATGGCGGAGCTTGATTGGACGCTGGCGTGGTTTTGGTTCTTGATTGTCAATGTCCGATTGGAAGGATTGATGGAGAGGATGAAAGGCTGAGAGAGTGAATCAAAGGTTGGGAGGATTGATGGAGAGGAAGAGAGGATGAGAGAGTGAATTAGATGTAACGGTGAGAGAAGAGAGAGAAAAGTGGAATTAATAAATATTAAAAAGTTTTGGCATTTTCATCCGTACTGTGCCAAAGATGAGAGTGTACTGTAGTATGTCTCAAAATTTTGACACATTTAACACACCTTATGATGCTTTGTTTTTGGTGTTTGGTGTGCCAAATGCCAAATATTTGGCATTTGGCACACCTAATGAGAATACTCTAAGGGATATAACAAATTGTTGTAAGAAAGTGTTTGATCAAAGTTAGGCTTGTTAATGAGTTTAGGTTGTGTTGATTAGAGATATTATAATCGAAGATAGGCCTAAATTCATGTACTGATAAAGTAAAAAGAGTAATTTATATATATATTTTGGCAATTTACAACTTACCTACTTGTAATTTGGCTAAAATTTAAGTTACTCACTTGTGGTTTAAAATTTGATACTTTACCCACCTGAGGTTTTACTAAAATTTAAATTGTCTACCTGTAATTTGAAATTCCATGATGCAAGTGTTCTGATGGATAATTTTTTATCTTGTATTATTATGTTTTTGTGTTTTTTGAGGAGACAAAAGTGGAGCAAAATGACATATTTAACTATGTTTTTAATAGATGTTAGTTACAGAAATCTAACTAAACTAATCTCGTATGGGTAAAGTGCTAAATTTCAAACCACATATAGGCAACTTAAATTTTAGCCAAATTACAGGTGAGTAAATTATAATTTGTTCTATTTTTTGTGGAGAAACACGCGTACACACGAGAGATGAGAGGAAGGTAAATAATCTTAATATAACTTGTAAAAGCAGCCTTAGAGTTAATTATTATATAACCTATATTGAGGTCTATTATAACATAGATGATAAAGATGTAGTCAATCATTGCTTTTCCATTATTGATGTAAACTCGTGCAAAAAGTTATGTTTGTTTTAGTATAATAACCTATTTCTTCTATTTTATATACTCACTTTTTAAAACACTCTATATTAAGTTATTTATTTTATACTACATTTCATTAAAAATATTATTTTTCTTGTTTTTTTAAATTGTTTCTCTTTCATCACACCCTATAATTACCATCTACAATCTTTCTTTATCCTCGAGATACATAAAAAAAAAAAAAAAAAAAAATGAACAACGTTAGTGTAAATTTACACATTTACTGTATCAAATTTGTAAATTTATACAATTATACACAAAATAGTGTGGGTCATTTTTAAGTCAAACAATGTCTTATCACAACAACTATCTTGCCAACATCTATTTCACACATTCCATTTCATAATAATGAGTTCTAATTAGCTCAACTAGTAACAATTTTTATGGTTAAATAAGAAATTTGGGGTTCAATCTTCACATACACCAAAAACTGATTAGTGTCTTGATTTGATGATAAACAAGGTTGTCAAATCTGGATTAGACCGGACGATCCAACCTAGTTACCCATGACCCATGCCCTAACCCGATTCTTTAGAGAGTGAAAACAGGTCCTAAAATAAATAGTGAAAAACGCGTGCATTAGGCCTCCCACACATTTAAGACCTCTGTCCAACGCATTAATCACTGAACTAGTTTATTTCCTTGTGTCATATTTGGAATTTATATTTTATTGATTTTAATTGTACAAGATTAATAGGTTTGCATTTAATTTTATCACTATTTGCTTAATAGTATTTTTCTAAATTTATTTTTGTTCAAGAATTATGCTTTTACATCAATAAATATGAATATAAAATTTTTAAATTTATGTTAAAAATGATTTTATTTTAAATTAAAATGCTCTTTATTTGAAAGATTAATAAACACAACTTTTAAAGCTTGTTTGTATTTATTATTTTCTATTCGCTTTTTAAAAATAACAAAAATTTGTTTGAAAGTTGTTTTGATTGCTTTATTTTTTTTAAGGATAAATTTCCATATTTTTACACATTTAATATATTTATTTGTATTTTAAATAATATTAAATTAATTTTGACGTCATTACGGTTAGGCCTTGGTTGAACCTCGGGCCGACCTTAAAAGCTTTAAATCTCTCCATTCTTTGGTGCTTTGAATGGCCCGAGTCTAAAACCATGATAATAAGAATTATCATTCGGAGTGAGTGCTATTGGTTGAAATTCTCTAAAAAAAAAAAAATTCCACTTCACAGTGGGCCATTTTGGTAATAGATTTACATCTATAATCAAGTTTCTACCTTCAATCTGAGGGGGTGCTACAGACATTATGGGCTAAGGGTAAGATAATTAACTAATTCACTTTAGTTTCTACTTTTTCTTACATTATTTGAAAAAAAAATAATAATAATCATTCTAGACATACTAAGAAGAGGTAAAAGCTGTTTTTTACTCAGTTTCTACTTTTTCTTACATTATTTGAAAAAGAAAAAGAAAAAGAATAAACAATATAATCATTCTAGACATACTACGAAGAGGGAAAAGCGTTTTTTACATTATTTCGATGGTTGGAAATGATTGGAATTTTTGCTAAAAGTTAGCTAAATTATACTTGTACTTAAAAAAAAAAAAAAAAAAAAAACCTGAGGTTATAAAATATTGTAGGTAAACAAATAAGTTTATCCAGTTAAAAGATAAACCAAAAAAATCCATGGCAAATGGACATTGAGTACACTTCCATGCTTATCCTAAAATACCACAAAAAGTTTGATATACACAATTTTACTACTTATTACAAGCAGGAAGGTCATTGTTATATGCTAAGCTAGAGCTAGATAGTCACTGCCACAGAGAGGGAAAGAGAGGGAAAGAGAGATATTGTGAAGTTTTCAAACCAATGTGAAATTGTATCTTGAAAATGAGATTTCACTCTTCTTTGGTTGAAATCTCACTTTTAACATCATATTTCGACGGCAAAATCTTATCTTCAAAAACTTCACTTCTAGATGAAATTTCGGTCTCAAGACTAACATTATAAATAGCCATATTTGAACTTGTCAGCTACCATATCACAAATTTCAAGTGCTCTATCTTTACAAATTACTATTTCAAGTTAGTGTTTTTTAAAAAAACTTACTTTTCTCTCCTCGTCCTCGTGTGTTAAAAATACTTAATATTCAAAAAAAAAACCTATTTCAAACTATTTAAAAAAAAAAAACTTTCTTCCCGTTCTTCGTGTGTTAAAAATACTTATTATTCTAAAAAAGAAAATAAACTATTTTAAGCTAGTGTTATTCATAATAATTTTAATTTCACATCAAAATTATATATATTTTTTAAAAATATATATAAAGTAAAAAACATAAAGTAAATATTTTTATTTTATTTTTTAATCCAAGATTAGAATTTATAAGAGCAAGTGACCCCACATTCACTCTTTGTTCAACGAAATTGACTGAACTTTCAAAATTTTAAGGGAAAAAAAAAAATTTACGTTGAAATCAAAAACCCTAATTTCCCAAATTGATTTCAGCTATTCTGATTCCCTTTGATCCCTTGCAAATGTCAATGGCCGGCAGCAACGGCGTATCAATCACGGTCTCCGACGAGGAAGAGTGCGACGAGCTGGGCCGAACGCGAGCCCGAGTCAGGCGGAAGCGCAAGAAGCCGAGTTACCGAGCGAAGAGCGAGTTGGCTCAGCGAGTCATTCGGTGGCTGGTGAAGTACTGGTTGTTCCTGGTCTTTGTCCCGGCTACTGTGTTGCTTTTATACGAGGCCTCGAGGGTTGGGAGGAAAACGAGTCCGGAAATCGACTCGAAGCACAGTTCAGAGAGGGCACGCGTGGAGAAGAGACCCATGATGAATTTGAATCGACTTGAACCTAAGTACCGGTTCGTTCATGGCGTTAGAGAGCGTAAGTCGGTTTTGAAATATTTATGTTTTTCTTTAATTGCATAAACTTTAGAGTCTCAGAAAATCAAATAGATTGATTAGAATTTATTTCTTACCTATTTATTTGTTTGGAATTTGTTTTTTAACGTTAAAAATAAGTGCAAATTTAGGTACAATTTTTTAAGTGTTGTACTAAAATCAACTATGTGGGTGTGTTATGATAAAAAAAAAAAACTATGTGGGTGTGTTATCTTATCCCGGGGACAATTGAATTTCGAATATGTAACTTGTTGGGCAATGAAACAAACCACGTGGTTGAATTTAATTGTGGAATACAGTATTCTGTTGCATAACCTTATGTTGAGGTTGTTCAATGACAATGCTTGATATGTAGAAGTGGTGGAGTTTGGATACCGAGTTTGCTCGGGATATATATTAATTTTTGAAATGGAAGTTGTTGGTGGTTGTGATTGAAGTCGGAGTATGCTGCATTTATTTATATCCCATGGAGAAAAGAGTCGAGAGTATATGTGATGAAAATGCTGATAGTTTTCTACGAGGGAAAGATAATAGTTGTAACATGTGTCTTGAACAAAGACTAACTTAAATCCAACAATATTTTTGTTGTTGTTGTTAGTATTTTTCTGAGGGTTGTTGTTCTATGTGCTTTCCTCTTTCTTTGGTTCATTTAAATTCAATGGCAGTAAGTAGGAATGCTTGCACACTGGATGGCATTTTTTTTGTACAACTGGCTACTATGCGTTTTTTCTTGATGTTGCCAGTATCCCTTCATCGTACAAGTTTATCAGTCATTAATTGACATCTTGGATTTAAGTTCTCATTTTAATATAATTGTGACTTGTAAGAATAGTACTCAATATCTAGTGAAATTTGACTTATTACTTCTTCCTTGAAAATATTTTGGGGGTTGCATATACTGTGCTTGCACGCACACGCACACACAGAGTTCCAGTTGTTTGTGAAATGAGTGGCAGAGAGATGACAAGAGTAAACTTGGAAAGGATTTTTGTTCACAAAAGGGTCTGAGAGGACAGTGAAGCTAGTGGTGTCTATTGTCTACTTTCATTATTTGAGGAAGAAACCTAAGATAAGAGCATCTTCTCTTAGCAAAGTGAATAGAAGTTGTGGAATCCAGTAGCAGAAGCTTTTTTCCCCCTTCCCCTCCTAAATTTGTTATTGGGGTTTTGATTGCCTCAATTTATATTTATATTTATATTTTTAAAAAATTATTAATTTTGAATGTGTGGAGCATCTAAATTACAATTTGACTTGGGTCAGTTGGTGCTATTGAGACAATCAATTTACTGCTTATTAGAAGTGAACATGAGTTCTCTATGGTATCCTTGATTTTATTCCCCATCTAACATAATGTTAAAAGCAATTCTACATATGACATGAATTTGTGCATCATACCAGGTTGTTTAAAGCTCCTGCCTCAAGAAGATCTTGAGCATCTGGATATTCCTGTGGATGAAGGTTCCACCGGTCCTGTGAATAAAGTGTTATACATATCAGAGAGAGATTCATTGGATTTAGAAGGAAGCACTGTCCTGTCTTCGCAGTTCACAGAAACTACAAGATTTAATTTATTTACTGGAAATCAAACTCTTGATCAAAGAGAGAAAAGTTTCAAGGTTATAAGCTTCATCTTAACATATTTGACTTGGTCTAGGGCAATAGGTGCTTGTTCTCATTTAAAAGCTGAATTGAAAATTTGAAATATAGGTCTCTCTTGAATTTTATGCGGAAACTCCTTTAACCATAAAACCTGATGAATTTTGAACCCTATACTTACACTGAAATTAGTTTCTTTGTATGCTAGGCATTGCTCATTTCATTAGAATTTTGTTACTTACAGGTGAATGAAACTGCTATGGTACATTGTGGTTTTTACAGTGACAATGGAGGGTTTAAAATTTCTAATGAAGACAAAAATTACATGGAACGTTGTGAAGTAGTTGTCTCTACCTGTGCATTTGGTGGTGGAGATGATCTTTATCAACCTATTGGAATGACAGGGGCATCAGTTAGAAAGGTTACATCTACCGTCTAGAAGTCTTAATTAATAACTATGTAGCTTGCAATTTCATTTAACTTATATGCAGAATGTTTTGAATGGATGCAGGTTTGCTTTGTTGCTTTCTGGGATGATATCACTCTGAGTGCTCAGGAATATGCGAAGCAGACAATTGGTGAGGATGGATTTATTGGGAAATGGCGTATTGTGGTTGTTAAGGAACTTCCTTTCACAGATCAAAGATTGAATGGTAAAATCCCAAAGGTAGGAAGTGCGAACATTGGCCCTGAATTTTTACTGAAAATATTGTGTAAATTGGTGCATTCTTTGTTGATACTACCTGTGACCAGGTGCTTATCCCTCAATCTGTTTTTAATTGAAATCTCTTTGTTTCTTAGGGTTTTTAGGGTATATATACAAAGACCCAGATACACACAAATGCACATACATTTACATATAGCTATCTTCCTTATTGTAGGTGTTACATATTATCTCTTTCCATGTAAAGTCTTTTATTCCCTTCCTATCTATTTGCAGAGCTGATATATGTATGTTTAATCAGTTGACTTTCAGAAGTTAATGTAGGAGTCACAAAGTAGGAACCAATTATGTGGCTATACATTTATTTTGGATAACGTAGGGAACCTTTCTAAAGAAGAGCCACTTGGACTTGCCTCTAGCTAGTAAAACTTATGGGCAACTGACTCCACCTGCTAGATTCAGTTGTATATGAATGTTTAAGTCCATTTCATCATGCATTCTTGCTTTCGTAGCCTGGCAATCGTCTAGTTAATTTAGTCATTGAGTGATTGGTTAATTCCGTTTTTTGATCTTGATAACCCTCTCATTGGTTGGCTGTGTATTCTTTTGTATCAGCTGCAACTTGCAAGACACTTTGATAAATTTTTATGGAAATGGTTCTGAAAATTAATTTAGATTGTAACATATGAACTTGGAATAAATGATTTACAAGGAAAAAGGAGATTTGTCCAAATTTCAAATTTCACTGGTACCCTTTTTTGGTTTGGCCAATGATGGTTGATTCATCTCAAGTTTCTTTTAATTTTGATAAATTTATTTCCTTAATAAATGGTTTGTGAGAATGATATAGGTAGGTTTCCCTCATATTACCCAAAAAAAAAAAAAAAAAGAGAATGATATAGGTCAATAATTAAGTCTTGATAAAATCCATAGAAGGATTTTAGTGACAATGCTAAACTGTTGTCTGGGGCATCTCAATTTTGGTCAGTAGAATCCTTTGAGCATCATGATTACCAGTGTCGTGCCAAGTGCATAAATTTGGTTTTGCTTGAAGGTGTGTGCCTGTTTCCTCATTTTTATCTGTATTACATTAGATTTATTTCCATGAATTAGAAATATATGCCCACTCTCTCTGTTCGCATGATTTTCTGCAAATACAAAGAATAAATTCACAGTTGTCCATTTGCACCATTGCCTACCACCTAGCCTTGCATTGTTACTGGTATATGGTTATAGGAAATTCCCTCCATGCGCATGTATTTTTGTGTCTGTTTAAATATCTATCTTAAATTTATTTATTTATTTTTTATTTCTGTTGTCTTCAGATGTTAAGTCATCGTCTTTTTCCTCATGCAAAGTACTCCATTTGGGTAGACTCAAAGTCCCAATTTAGGAGGGACCCTTTAGGTGTGCTGGAAGCCCTTCTTTGGCGTTCAAATTCGATACTTGCAATTTCAGAACATGGAGCTCGCAGCAGTGTCTATGATGAGGCTAAGGCTGTTGTCAATAAAAATAAAGCCACTCCAGAAGAAGTTGAGGTGCAGTTGACTCAGTACCGCCTTGATGGCTTCCCAGAGGACAAGAGATTTAATGGAAAGAAAGGTGTGTTCCTATTTGTTGTTTTTGTTCTTACAGGGCCACATCATAACCAACTTACCATATTCTAAAAGATGACGGGTATTTACAACTGCTCCCGAAGATTGTAGGGATATATCATATACTTGCTATATAATAAAAGTTGAGTCTTAAAAGTTATGATTGTGACAACTGGATGTCCTCCCACTTACGACGTATGAGAGCTATACTAGACTAACTAGAGTCCTTACTAGTTACCGCACTATAATTTCATTAATCAAAATATTAAGTTAATTCTACTTTAGATAAAATTCTGTTGCCAAAATTCCAATAATTTAAATTACAATCAGTTTAAATTTTTATTATTAAAAGTTTGTAAAAAAATTTAAAAGAAATTAAATTTCATTATTTATTCACCTAATAAATAAGGGGGAAAATTAATATTACATAATAGGCTTTTGTCATATAACTAAAGCAAATTTTTTTATTTTCCTTTTATTTTTTGACTTTGGTGATATCTGTGATCTTTTCTTTAGTCTATAAATGAATTTTAATTAATATATGAACTGATAGGCATGATGTTGGTTCTATAGAAAATTTTTGAAGTTTTATCGGTCTTCTTGTCTCCACACTTTTCTCCTTTTCCAATAATCTGAGAATTGATGAAAGACGGTTTTAAAACCCGGCATGGGGGCCTACTCTAAGACATGAACATTGACTGGGAGAAAACCATATACAATTTCTGAATTCTTGAGATCAGCACTTTAGACTATGGAAATTTGATAGATAATTAATTTTCCTGTTCACTTCTCATATTATTGTCTCGTACAGCTCTAGCTGAAGCTTCTGTCATCGTGAGGGAGCATACGCCATTGTCGAATTTGTTTATGTGCCTATGGTTTAATGAGGTTGTCCGTTTCACTTCTCGGGATCAGCTAAGCTTCCCATATGTTTTATGGCGGCTGAAAGTCCCCCAGAACATCCATTTGTTTCCTGTCTGCATCCGCAAAGATCTTGTCAATAGCATGGGCCACATACGCAAGGCTAGGCCTTTGATAAGATGATTTTGTGCTATACAAATTAGTTCCTCTTCTTCGTTCTTAAGAGCATTCGGGCCTATTGGCAATCAACTGTATCTATTCTTTTTATTCATTATAAGCATTGGTGGCATTCATCTGCAACTGCTGTTTATATTTCCCCCTGTTTTGAGGGGGTAATTTTTTTTCTTTTTCTGTTTATTATTTCTGGGTCCAGACATGTTAATGGCTAGATTTTATTCAGCCATTAGAAAAAAAAAAGGATCCAGCTTAATTATCTCTTATGGAGGACCTACTGTTGCCTGGTCCTGCACCAAGGGATTTTGCCAACAGGTGTAAACAAATGGTCCCTGAAAAAGTGAAAATTTAGCTTTCTACGTTTGCATTAAGGTGTAATCCACTTTATCATCACTCTTATCAAGTCTTTGGATGCACACAATTGTTTACAAATCCTGTGCTTAATTAATATTTCTGAGGAGAAATGTTTGGGGGTCTTTATATGTAAACTTTGAACTTTTGTATTTTTATGAAGGATCGATACAAAATTGATGAAAGGGAAAATATTGTAATGAAGGAAGAAAATAAATGATGAAATTCACTTTAAATAGTGAATAATTTGACAGAACAACTCAAAAGATGCCAATAAAAAGGAAAAAAGAAAAGAAAAGAGTAAAGTCATCTGAGAATCAAATGTATCTCAAAATGATGGTGTATACACAGTGATTAAGAACGTAGATACTTTTATATATATACACCAATAAATGGTTTCTTCTAATTTTTATTTTCCCATATTCTATACATAAAGATTTGCTTCAACTCAAAAGAATATAAAATCCACCAATATGTGACTACAGTGGGTAAAATTGAGAAAAATTCAAAGGCACTATTAATTTAATTTGATCTGGGTGAGGAACTCAAAAAATCAACTTATCTATCGTGCCACCTCTTCTCCCCACAGATCTTTTGTTTTTCAAGTGTTGGACATTCTTTCTTTTTTCTATCCTCTCTCTCTCTTTCTATGTTTTTCCCTTTGTTTTCTGGTGCTTCTTCTCATGGGTATTGGGTGAGTATTTACTATTTATACTTGCTTAGGTTTATCTCACCAAGAATGGGGATATAGAAGTGGGCTTTAGTTCCATCACCTGCCCTCCGCCAACTTCAGGAAATCTACAATAAATTGCATCTGAACGAAATATTGGAACTTTTTATGTTGCTAAAAACAGTTGCTGCACAAAACAAAAATATAATACCAATAATCAAGACACATGTAGAATAATCCAAGAAAAACTCTTTATAAGGATATTGATTTATTGCTTTAAACAATTCATTTTGGGAAAATACTAAAAAAAAGCCGAGATAATATGTGGTTAGTATCCACTAATTATATATGTTTATTAATAATATGTCCATAGCAATGCATAGATTAATTAAAAATTATATATATATATATCGATAAACGTAATATTTTATTCATATTATTTAAACTAATGTAAATAAAAGATATAATATATTTTTAATAATATCAAAATTATATGAGTCCCTTGAAAATTTTAAGTCTATTATCTAAAATAAATTAACTATATTAATAATTGTTTTTGTGGGGGTTTTTTCCCCGCACACTCAGCTCATTGTCCTCTTTGGGGAGCCAAGCCCGCAAGGATTTGTCCTCGTCCCCGAGTGTGGTCTTTGGGATTTTCACCTCTTTGAGGCTTGACACCCTTAGTCCCACATCGGTTAGAGAAACGCTCCACGCATGCCTTATAAGCCCTTGGAGCAAGGCATGGTGTACCACTCAACCACACATTATTTTTTGATGAACTACGTTTTATATTATATTAAAATACACAATTAAGATATACTAGTCTCTGAGCACGCGCGTGTACAATATATATATATATATATATATTGTAAAGATTAATAATTTACATCTATTATAATTTGTATTCAATACAAATTCATTAACCAAAGAGTTACAAAATCATATCAAATCTCTTGACTTAGCTGTCAAAAGAACCTCTTTTCATACATAACATTAAAAATTTTCCAAAATAAAATCACTTGAAATATTAATTTAACAATTAATAAGGAACATATTTTGTAGAAGTTGTTTCTTAGTAGAATATAAATATTAGACATATTGAATCATTGATAGATAGACAAGTAGGGTCTTTGTTTTACATAGTTAATTTTTAATTATATAAATGATAACCACTTCAAATCTTCCTGTAAGTCATCTTGTCAATTAATAGTGTCTCATCCGAATTCACTCAATTTGGCCTTTATGCAATCCAACAAAATTGTGCCTGAAAAAAAAAAAAGGTTATATCTATTTTTAACGCAAAGAAATTGTTAAGATATTCACAAATCACAATAACATATTTGTTTAATTTTTTTAAACATACTAACAGCCAATAAACAAACTATACTTTTGTGCCATAGATATTTAAACATCCTCTTAGATTCGACCATTTCATTTTTCATTTACTAATTCAATGTAGACCAATTATTTAAACTGTTGTGAAGAATGTATACCCAATGCTAGTTTTAAAATGTTCATTTTTCTTTAGGTTTCGTGGATGACTGGAAAATACTGGAATATTATATTGCAGTTCAATGCTCATTTCTCTTTGAGGCTGTTTGGCCAACCAAATTTGATAACTCAATTCTCAATTTTCATAACTCATAACTCAAAAATGGTGGAACCCATAGCAAAAAGGTTGTTTGGCTAAACGATAACTCTGTTTTCATAACTCATAACTCAATTTTGGTTGTTTTCAGTTTCCATAACTCATAACTCAATGGTATTTTTGTAAATAAACACACATGGAGGGACCCACAGCCGCAACTTTTGACCACCTTTTGACTTTTTTTTTTCACTTGTTCGGTCTTCAGTTCTGGTTTTTTTTTTTTTTTTTTTTTTTTTTTTTTTTTTTTTTTAGCTTCGGTGAGTTTGGGTACTGAAAAAAAAAAAAAAAAAAAAAAAAAAAAAAAAGCTACACCAGCTGACAAGTATAGGCCCACAAATAGTGTGAAAAATATTGAGTGATGGAAAATGGGTGATGATGCCAAACGGGTGTGAAAAATTGAGTAATGAGTGATGAGTTATGAAAATTAAGTGATAGAAATTGAGTGATGGAAATTGAGTGATGAAAAATGGTTGGCCAAACAGGCTAGGTTCCGTGGATGATTGAAAAATACTGTAGCATTATATTGCAGTTCCCAAGATTCAGATTCACTAATAGCCAATTGACAATCTCTCCAACAAATCCAACAAAGTGCTACAATTGTTCGAGAAGTTAATGGAAGGTACATAATAAAGTAGGTACATCTTTTTATTCTCATAAAAAAAAATGTATTTAAAATTTGTTATTTTAACTGTCCATATGCGAAAGGGGTTTGGTATATGCATATACAAAACTAAAAATTATTTCAAAATTTTTATTTGCGTGCAAAAAGACCCAAGCTTTGTTGTGTATATTAAGTTGCATCACAGAACAACCCCCTCAAATGACAAATCTAATTTCTCATTCTCTGAAGAAACAAATTACAAAAATATTGGAAATAAGTACATAAACTACATAAGAATTGAGTTATTCTTCCCCAGATTCAAAGCAAACTATATAAAAAGTTTAATAACCTAACCAAATAATTAAATCTAAGCAAGATAAAATTGCTAAGGAGATCAAAATGAGAATGTAAAACTCACAAATAGCATTTATGGTCGTAAAAATTAGGAAACCCAAAAGGCAAAATAATGACCTTATGAAATTGCATGAATCCTATAAAAAATTCAAAAGATTAAAAAAAGAGAGAACAATAGATACCTTTTCTTTTTCACTTATTTTGCCAAGCAGATAATGTTACCTCTGGCCTAATACTCATGAATGTCCAAAAGACAAAAGAATGAACTTTACCTTGCAAGTTCCTCACTATGATAAAAAGGAGAGAAGGACAAACAACTTATAATCGGGTATTTATATTCAGTTACGGTTTGGGAGGAGAATGTGGAGTCCATAGACAGGGACGGCCCAACATAATTTGGGGCCTAAGGCGAAAAATTTATGTGGACTTTTAATATATAAATATTAATTAAAAAAAATTATTTAATACTAATCAAATTATGATTAATTTGATACATTAAATAATACCAACTAGACTAATGTTAATTTCATATGGAAAATTGAATATCATAGTTGAACTATAAATATTAATAAAAAAGAAATAAAAATATATTACGATTAAAAAAGATACTTTATTTTAGATATAAGAAAATGTATAGTTAAATAAAGTTGTAATCTAATTTTTAATTTTGATTTTAAGAGAGAGATAGATAGATATTATTTAGTGTGTGGCTTTGTAAGATATTAGTTTACAAAAATTAAAGTCTCAAACTATTAGCGGAGATTAATCTGTAATTGATGATTTAACACATTTGTAATATCTTTTTGAAATATTTTAGGGTTTCAATTGAGTTAAGGTTTTACTAGTCTCGTACTTTGAGAGTCTTAATAGAAATGAAAAAGAAAAATGCGCTAATTAAAAGTACTATAAAATGTTCAAAATATAATGTGACATTGTCTCTTATTGATGAACTTTATCAATTTAACTAATAAACATTTATATCATTTTTTTTTGTGATTAATAATATGACAATTTGTATGTCAATAGTAAAATTTATAGTATCTTTAACATTACTAATAAAAAAAAAATGTACAACCTTTAGAAAAAATATATATACTTTTATAAAAATTTGGGCATTTAATTATGAAAAGTTGGGCTTTTTTTTTCTAAGGAATTTTTTTTTTTTTTTTGGTGGGGCCATAGGCCTAGGCCTTGGGCCTGCCCTGTCCGTAGATGTATGTGGGATGAAAGAAAAATAATACGTTTACAATATTTTCACAAAAAATCCTAAGTGGCAGGTTGTTATTAGTTGTTATTGTCGGGGCAAAAAAGTAATCTTAGGGTTAGTTTCAAATTTGAACCAATAACAACTAACCACCTGTGATTTGTTGTAAAAATATTGTAGATGTAGCATCTCTCGGGATGAAACAAAGGAAGCAGATGAAGTATCCAAGGAATGGTGGAGGTTTAAAATTTTGGGTTTTGTTTTTACTTACTGTAATGGTTGCTTTTTAGTAGATAAGTTTGGTTTTGATGGTGATTCCAAAGTTGATTTGGATAAGAATAAGTGGTTATTTTTCTGAGAATGATGAATAAGGTTTTGATTTTTTTATCTGCATAAGATGGGACTAGCTGAGTTATCGCAGCATTTTGTTAGTTTCCTCCAATTTCAATAATTTTATTTCTAAAAAATTGTACTAATATTTTGTGTTCTATTTTATAAACAAATAAGAAAAACAATAAGCAGACTCTAATAACTTGATCATATTATATGTGTTTACAAATTTGAAAATTGCATGATATTGTTACTGATGTAGACAAGCCAGTTTCATACCTACTAAAAAAATACAAATATTATTTTGATAAATAAAAATCCAAATATCCTTTAATAATTTTTTTTTAAAAACTAATGTGGGCCACTCTGCATCAACATTTTATTAAAAATTTGTAAAATTTTTTATATTTATAGCAACTGAAAAAATAAATGACAATTATTCAAACTTTTTATTTTGAAAATTGAAAAAAAAAAAATGACAGTTATTTAAACTTTTGGATAGTGATAAAGATAAGAAAATAAGGATAGTATTTGTTTTAATTAATTAATTAATTTATATATATCCATTTCCCTAAAACGTGTGATTAAAAAAAAAAAACTACCAGCGAATGACAACTTGAGTTCAAGAGGAGTTAGTGACTTAGGGTCTATTTGGTTACTGTTTATTACTGAAAACTGAAAACATTGTAGCAAAATAATTTTTAAATATGAATACTGCCATGTCGGACTCAGTTTTAAAGTTTTTTTTGCTGAATTCTGTACTTATGGGTCCCGTAAACAGTGCACAGGACCCACAGAAAAAGGCCCAATGCAGCTGAAATTTGTTTTTAGCTATATCCAAACTTACACTTATTGGGTTTACTAAACAATTTGTTAAAAAAATAACAACAATAATTTATTAATGGAATAAATTTGTAGTTAAGATTGAATTTGAAAACCATCAAAAAAGTTATCCTATTTTGTAGGCAATATTGTATATGGAAGTTTGAGAGGTATTTTTACTAGGTTGGTTTTGTTTCTATTTAAATTAGAGTGTAAAAGTATTTTTGAATAAACAAAATGTCAATTTTAGAAAGAAACCCCTTAAATAGTACTGTAGTATAAATGAGCCTCTTTTTTATTTTGAGTTTAACATAATTTTTTAATTTGAATTTATCTATTGTTAGTGAGATTACATAGGAAAGAATTTTTATAAAACTAAATTTTAGGATTTGAAATTGAGTAAACTGCTAGATTTAGCGTGTGCTAGTTTTTAGGGGAAAAAAATGTATCAAATGTATGTGAGATATATTTAGATAGAAAGTGTGCCAATTTTTAGGGAAAAAAGTTTCTCTAGTATTTTTTTTTTTGGAATTTTGTTGAATTAAAATTTTAACCTAATTTTTTATTTTTTAAGAATAAGGATTATCTAATTAGATTATGAGTATTTTTTTATATTTTTTGAAGTCATAACTAACTTTTTGAATTTTCTTAATTTATAGAGATTAGTGAGGTTACACAGGAAGAGATTTTTGTAAAACTAAAATTTAGGATTTCAAATGGAATAAACTATTGGATTTCGCTGGAAAACTTTCTGTAAAGATAGTTTTCCACATTTTTCAATGTTTAGTAGCGCCAAAAAAAAAAAAAAAATTGTCAATGGAAAACTATCTTTAGTCAACAAAAAACTCTAATAAAAATAAGACTTATTTTCTATAGGTTGGAAAACAATCTCTCACACACATGTTGCATCTCCTATAAATATTATTTTCGTCTCTAGCCATGAGAAACATAATGTTTTGGTTCCTTCTCTCTCTCATGGTAAGCTCTCTCATTTTTTCTCTTCTCACACCCTCATTGTTACTAATTTTGGTCTCTCCTCTTCCCATAGATCTCTCTCTCTCTCTCTCTCTCTTTCTCTTTCTCTCTCTCTCTCCATGTTTCTCTTCCCTTCTGTAACCCAATTCTCTGATTAGGTTTTTTTCTCCTCACTGATCGGTCAATAGCTCCAACTTGCAAAGGAGAATAGATTTGTAGCAGTAATTATTTCATTCCTCTCTACCAAAATACCAATTCTTTGCTTTAAATTTCAAGCTTGAATTTCTCTTTTCTCTAAGAAATTTTCAATTTGATGGATTCTATGCAGAAATTACTTCTTTTCGTACATAAAAGTGCAAAAAAAGGAAAAAGAAAAAGAATGAATGAATGAAGTAAAAGATGAAAATTTTAAACATAGTGCCTATATGGCTCTAAATTGCTTTTACACAGGACAATCTTTACCGTGGACTAATAATATTGTTATATAATGAATGATAATTGTTTAGGCGAATTGCATTATTAGCAGATATTTTATGCAGATATTATACAGTGATGATGATATATTATGCAGATATATTATGTAAATACATAATTGAGAGTAATATTGAAGACTTGTGATTGACTATAGTAGACAATTTTTTTTTAGAATACTAAATATTTTTAACACACACACAAGGAGATGAGAAAATGTATTAAAGAAACTTATGTACTAGAAAAAAAAGTGGACAATTAAATGTTATTGTTATTTATACTTATTGAAGATGTATTCCTCTGTCAATTTTATATATATAGACAAATGGTTGATATGTATATATATGTGTGTGTATGTGTGTGTGTACATATGTGTGTACGTACGTACTTACATACGTTACTGTCCATATATATAAGCGAGATAAGTGATAGAGATCATGAAAATTTGACAAATAATTAATTTTGATTGTATCTATTGTCCAAAATTTTAGTATGAAAACCAAATTCATTCTTGATTTTTTATTCATATTGATTACATTAGTTGATTTACATAATACATATGTTTTAAATTATACAAGAAATTTTTTTTAAAAAAAGTGCATATTAAATATCAGAAAACATTCTCAAACTCATTTTCAAGGTCGTTACTAAACACTGAAAAATGAGATAGTTTTCTAGAAAATGCTATTTGGAAAATGAATCATTTTCCAGAAAATATTAATGCTAAAACAAACAAAGCGTTAGTGTGTGCTAGTTTTTAGGGGAAAAAAAATGTATCAAACGTACATGAGATATATTTAGATAGAAAGTGTACTACTTTTAAGGAAAAAAGTTTATCTGATAGTTTTTTTTTTTTTTTTTTTGGTTTTTGAATTACAATTTTAACCCTATTTTTTATTTTTATTTTTGATATTTTTTGAAATCATAACTACCTTTTTGAATCCTCTTAATATATAGAGATTAGTGGTTACACAGGAAGGGATTTTTGTAAAACTAAAATTTAGGATTTGAAATGGAGTAAACTACTAGGTTTAGTGTGTGCTAGTTTTTAGGAAGAAAAAAAGAAGTATAAAACGTTTATGAGATATGTTTAGATGGAGAGTGTGCTACTTTTTAGGAAAAAAGTTTCTTTGGTAGTTTTTTTTTTTTTTTTTTGAATTACAATTTTAACCCTATCTTTTTTTATTTTTTAAGAATAAAACTTATCTAAATTAGATTAGGGGTATTTTTGACATTTTTTGAACCCATAACTAACTTTCTGAATCTTTTTAATATATACTAGCCCCTCACGTGCGTGCTTAGAGGCTGTTCTATTTTTTTTTTGGAAAAAGTTAATAATTTGCTTCTATTATAATTTGAGATTACTATATTTTTCAATCACAAAGTACCTAGAGGTGTGATGAAAAAATTATTTCACTCACAAACTCATAATACTCATCACACCTCTAGTTATTTTACGATTGGAAAATGTAATAATTTCAAATTATAATGGATGCAAATTATTAACTTTTTTGTAAAAAAAAGTTAACTTTTTCTCAAATGGAGATTCCATTTGGAGGAAATCTCAAGAGGCTAGAGGAAACGGCAATAGAGTCTTTAATAAGGGGAAGTAAAGGATCAAAATAAAATTTACTTATCTCACCCTATTATTTAAACTTCCTAAGTAGATAGAATTTGAGGGTATTGGGAGTGTGGTTCTATTTTGTAGATAATGTTTTATGTGGGAGTTAAAGAAGTATTTTTACCAAATTTTGTCTCTACTTAAACGTAGGTTGTAAGGATATTTTGGAACAAAAAAAAAATTGACTAATTATCTTTATCATTATTTTCTCTAATTAAAAAAAAAAAGCTATTATATATATTTTTTAAACGTGGAGAGGGAAAAAAAGTGAGAGAATGGGAGAAAAGAAAAAGTTGTAGCTAAAATTGAGGAGTTTTTAATTTGGACGATAACTTAGAAACTTGAAATATATGTTTAACAAAAAAAATATAAAAAGCAACATGATCATAACTGCTTAATGATATGATTCTCAAAAAAAAAAAAAAAAGGCTTAATGATAATGGGGAAATTTAAAATTGATGGGTAGAAGTATGGAGTTGTGTGTGACTAAAATGTGTGTACGATTTTTTTTTTCTTTTTTTTTTGCAATAATGGCAGATGTTTTATTTTTTATTTTTTTATAAGTATGGCACATATGTTTTTACAAAGAAACATGTGTTTGTTTTTATTTTAATATTTTTTTATAAATGGATAAAGCAATTTGAAAACTATCAGGAGAGTGGTCCTATTTTGTAGGCAATGTTTTAGTGGGAGTTAAAGAAGCATTTTTACCAAGTTTTCACTTTTCACCATTATGTATGGAGAAAGTTTAATAATTTAATATTTGGTACAAATGCATAACACTCATCACACCCTTAGGTATTTTTTGGGATTGGAAAATGTAGTAATTCTAGTTTATAATAGATGCAAATTATTAACTATTTCCCAAAATAATAGAAGAGCCTCTGAGCACGCACGTGAACGCGTACTCAGAGGCTAGTATACATTTGTGTATTTTTTGTTGTGCATATGGTTTTTTGTTTGATTTAATTTGTATAGCAATTTATTTAATTATTTGGTTGGATTAAAATTGATTGGTTGTTGATTTTGAGTGTAATATATAATTTTCAATGTCTTTTACCCCTTAGATTTAATTTTCACGAAGATGGAAATAGGATTAAGGCTCAGTTGAAGTAAAAGAAAATTTAAATAGTATTAATTTCTTAAAACACCAAGAATACCATTTGAGAAGTCCACCTATTCTGTAAGTTTAATATTAAGCGATGTAATTTTTTATTTTTATTTTTTATTTTTGGAACCCAAGCCCAACAATTTAATGAATGAAAGTTGTGGGACCGTTCGATTGATGGGCCCATAGGGTTCAGAATTGGTTCGGGATTGTTGGGCCCGTGGCCCATCCGAGGCCGTAAACCCGTTTGAGGACACCATGCTCCTCGGCAGTATGCGTCCGAGGACGATCAGGACGTGATCTCACTGCGATCAGATCTCAGAATTAGGTCACCACAAAGGATAGAGTAGCCGACTAAAGATGAAAGAGATAAGGCAAACAAATATCTGTAACTACAGCTGCCTCCGCATTAATGACTTCTCAACCAACTCTTTGGCCGCATTAATGTGGAGGTGATACCTGAACAGTAAGGAAGCAGCCTTACAGCTGCCCATAGGAAGTTCCAGGAGGTACTAGATGGGACAGAAAGAAATCCTTCGAACACAACCTACACGTGTGCGGTAAGGATAGAGCGCAAATGGGAGTATATAAACTAAAAGAAGAACCTGAGGAGAGGGATCGGGACAGAAAAAGAAAAGAGAAGAACAGACATAAACTAGAAAGAAGAAAGTAAGAGAAGAGAGAGAGAATTGCACTAGTCACTCAAGAAAAACATTCATTATACCAACTTTAAACCTTGAACGTACTGGAGAGTAAATCTTTGGAGGAGATATCACAGTTAACCTAGTTCTTTACACCCACGCTCTACAAAATCATATTGTCTGGGCCTTTTACGTGCGAACCCAATACTGTTTAGGTTCGTCACAAAATCGTGTCCTTACAATTGGCGCCGTCTGTGGGAAGAGCTTGTGTTAGCTTGTACAACCTCTAATACAACGTTTCCGATGGAAGGAGTGGAACTACCTCATCCCGCAGCGGGGCTGCATCAGGATGATGTCAACCTGCATCAAGCGGAGTCAAGGGGCTCCCAGCATGGTGGCCCTCGAAGGAGTCCTGAATGGAGGGAAGTCCGGGAGGGGAGTATACATACCACTCATACCACGAGGAGCCATACACGCGGGAAGAGTCACGTTTCCCACGCGAAGCATGGTGGGGATCTGCAACGTGAGATTGCGGATTTGAAGAGAGAGCTGCGCCATGCACGACGAGAACGTTCCCCACCTCGCTCTGAACCATCATCCGGGGAGTCGGATGGAACTAGCTACCGGCGGAGGTCGAGGACTCCGCAAAGCGAGACTTTCTCCTACGAAGAGGAGCGTCGCCATAGGCGTAGGCGTAAAAGTCCAACTAGCAGGGGCTTGGGAAACGACACCATGAACAAAGCCTTGAGTCAAATTTCCAGGTCGCCCTTTACAAGAAGCATAGATGATGCTACCCATCCTCGGCGGTTCAATCAACCTACGTTCTCTCTGTATGATGGCCATTCCGATCCGGTGGAACACGTAAGCTATTACAGCCAGAAGATGGCTATTCATTCCAGGGATGATGCTCTGATGTGCAAGATTTTTCCATCGAGTTTGGGTCCAACGGCGATGAGGTGGTTCAATGGCTTAAGGGCCAATTCTGTTGGATCTTTCAAAGCACTGACCCAGGCTTTTGGTGCTCGCTTCATTACATGCAGCCAAACTCCTTTGCCTCTGGGATCCTTGTTGACTTTGTCTATGCGAGAGGGCGAGACTCTTAAGAGCTATTCGGATAGGTACTGGGAAATGTTTAACGAAATAGGGGGGAAGAATGACGCTGTGGCTATAACCACTTTCAAAGCCGGTCTCCCGACCGATCACGACTTGAGGAAATCCTTGACAGGTAAACCTGTCACCAGTGTGCGCCAGCTGATGGGCAGAATAGAGAAGTACAAAAGGATAGAGGAAGATCAACTCCAGGGGAAAGGAAAGGCCAAAGTGATCCCTCAAGAGAGGAGGGATTTCAGGTCGGATCGTTATAATAATAACTGACCGAGGAGGGACTTTGCTGGGCAGTCGGCCTCGGCGGACGCCCAGGTTGTTAATGCAGTATTTCGGGAGCCTGTTTAGCAGGTTTTGGAGAAGATAAAGGACGAACCATTTTTCAAATGGCCGAACAGGATGGCGGGAGAGCCTACAAAACGTAACCCGAGTTTGTATTGCCATTACCATCAGGATCATAGGCGCACGACAGACAACTACAGGAATTTATGGGACCATTTGGAGCAGTTGGTCCGGGAAGGGAAGTTAAAGCAACTCTTGCATCATTCCAGCGGAAGGGCGAGCCAAGCAGGTTCCGAGGTGCGTGGGGATGCTTCATCAAGGCTCCCTCGGGGTACGATCAACGTCATCTTTGCGGCCCCGGGAAGGACTGGATCTTGCCCCACCAGAGTGTTATCGGTGTCCCGATCCCCGGCCGAGGATCGTTCTCAAGCATTAAAGAGAGCCAAGAAGCGTGTCCCCTTGATTTTGGGTTTTTCAGACGAAGATTTGGTTGGAACTATACAACCCCATGAGGATGCCTTGGTGGTAACACTGAGGATTAGTGGGTACGATGTCCGAAGAGTGATGGTTGATCAGGGAAGTGCAGCGGATGTGATGTATCCGAATTTGTACAAGGGGCTTGGTTTGAAACAGCAAGACTTGACAACCTATAATTCCGCTCTAATCAGTTTTGAGGGAAGGTTGGTCATTCCTATGGGGCTAATCAGGCTGCCCGTGCAGTTAGGCACGGAGGTGGTGGAGGTGGATTTTATTGTCGTAGATGTTTATTCTCCGTATACGGCCATCTTGGGCAGACCTTGGCTTCACACACTTAAAGCGGTTTCATCCACCCTACATCAGAAGGTGAAGTACCCATCCGGAGACCAAGTGCTGGAGATAGTAGGGAACCAAGCGGCTGCTCGGCAATGCCAAGTAGCGGCTATTCAACATCGGCCAGAGGCAGAAACCTCGGCTATGGCCGATAATGAGTCATAGCAATTAAAGTCCCCAGCATCAGGTTTAGACGTACCAACCAATGGGGTAGAGTGCGAAGATCTAGAAAAGGTGATTGTTGCTGATGATCCAGAAAAATTCTTCCGGGTTGGGGCCAAGTTGCCTCTACAAGAGAAAGCGAGTTTGTTGGAGTTCCTCCGAGCTAATGTGGACGTCTTTGCATGGGACCCGTATGAAGCCCCAGGAGTAGACCCAAGTTTTATTTGTCACCGACTCAACGTGAACCTTGCCGTTCCCCCCAGGAGGCAAATTCCTCGGCGACCATCGAAAGGGCATGCCGAGGCAGTCAGAAGTGAAGTTGCCAAGCTAAAACAGGTTGGGGCTATTAAAGAAATCTTTTACCCCCAATGGCTGGCCAATACAGTGGAAGTGAAGAAGAAAACGGGGAAGTGGCGAGTGTGCGTAGATTTCACGGATCTTAATAAGGCATGCCCTAAGGACCCATTTCCTATGCCGAAGATTGACCAGTTGGTGGATGCGACCGTGGGCCACCCAAGGATGAGTTTCTTGGATGACTTTCAAGGGTATCACCAAATACCGCTGGCCGCCGATGATCAAGAAAAGACCGCTTTCGTGACCCCGGTTGGGAACTACCATTACAAGGTAATGCCTTTCGGTTTGAAAAATGCTGGATCTACCTACCAACGCATGATGACAAAAATGTTTGAGCCACAGCTGGGCAGAAGTATTGAAGTTTATATTGATGACATGGTCGTGAAGAGTAAAGTAGTAATTGAACATGTGGGGGACCTCACTAGTATCTTCGAGATACTGAGAGAACACAAATTGTGCCTGAATGCTTCAAAGTGCTCCTTTGGTGTAGGTTCAGGAAAATTCTTGGGCTACATGGTGACCCATAGGGGAATTGAGGTGAATCCAGACCAGATTAGGGCCATTAACGATTTGCAAGCGCCTCGGAATCCAAAGGAAGTGCAGAAGCTGACGGGGATGACTGCTGCGTTGAACCGGTTCATCTCCAGGTCGGCTGAAAGGTGTCGTCCTTTTTTTCGTTTGTTACATAAGTGGCAAGGATTCGAGTGGACCGAGGAGTGCGCTGAGGCGTTCCAGCAGTTGAAAGACTATTTGTCCAAACCGCCGATCATGTCTAGCCCTGAGGTAGATGAGGTGTTGTACGCCTATCTGGTGGTAACTCCTCACGCAGTCAGTTTCGTCTTGATGCGAGAAGACAATGGCGTCCAGAGGCCAGTTTATTATGTGAGTAAATCCCTCCATGAAGCCGAGGTGAGATATCTGTCGTTAGAGAAGGCCATACTGGCGGTGGTCCATGCAACACGTAAACTTCCGCACTATTTTCAAGCTCACACTGTAGTTGTTTTGACCCAATTGCCTCTTAAATCCATACTTAGAAGTGCTGACTACACCGGCAGAATTGCTAAGTGGGGTACGATTCTGGATGCTTTTGACATCAAATACATGCCCCGCACCTCTGTAAAGGGTCAAGTTCTCGCCGATCTAGTAGCTGAATTCGCTGAGTGCCCTGAGGAAGTTAGTAAGAATCAAGATCACATGGATGAAAAATCGGTTGGTGTGATATCCGCGCCAGGAGGGCCTGTATGGAAAGTATACGTGGATGGGGCCGCAAACCAACGAGGAGTTGGATTGGGATTGGTTCTGATATACCCCGAAGAGGTCATCATCGAGAAGTCGCTAAGGTTAGGGTTCTCGGCTACTAACAATGAATCAGAGTACGAGGCTTTGATAATGGGAATGAGCATGGTCCATAAAATGGGTGGAAAGGTGGTGAAACTGTTCTCGGATTCGAGGCTGCTCGTTGGCCAGGTGACTGGAGAGTTGGAGGCCAGAGACCCGAGGATGCAAGGGTATCTGGACCGGGTTAGGCGTATGTGAACAGAGTTCGAATCTTTCGACGTATTACATATTCCACGAGGTGAAAATACCTACGCTGACTCCTTGGCAACTCTTGCCACCTCCTCAGTAAGAAATTTCCCTCGGGTGATTATCGTTGAAGACTTGCGTACTCCCACTTCACCAGAAAAGGAGGTTTGCCAAATTCGTCAAGCTAGTTTGTCGCCATGCTGGATTGACCCTATATTAAAATTTCTCGACAGTGACGTGTTGCCCGAAGATAAGGTTGAAGCTGAGAAAATATGAAGGAGAGCACCTCGGTACTGGTTATCCGAGGATAAAAAGCTATACAGACGGTCCTTCTCTGGGCCATACTTGCTCTGCGTGCCTCCTGAGACAGCAGAATTAATCCTGGAAGAGTTGCATGAGGGCATTTGTGGAAGCCATACAGGAGGAAGGTCCCTATCATGCCGAGCACTAACGCAAGGTTATTGGTGGCCGAACATGCAGAAAGAAGTACAGGAGTACGTTAAGAAATGCGATCAGTGTCAAAGATATGCTCCGAATATCCACCAACCGGGAGGAGTTCTTAACCCTCTCTCAAGCCCTTGGCCTTTTGCACAATGGGGGCTGGACATTGTCGGCCCTTTTCCTAAAGCTATAGGAAACAAGAAGTACCTGCTGGTCGGCACAGACTACTTTACTAAATGGGTTGAAGCTGAACCCTTGGTGAACATCAGGGACGTAGATGTGAAGAAGTTTGTCTGGAAGAACATTGTTACGCGATTTGGAATCCCACGAGCTCTTGTTTCGGACAACGGACTCTAGTTCGATAGCAATGCCTTTAGGAAATACTGTTCAGAACTGGGAATAAGAAATAGATATTCCACTCCAGCTTATCCGCAAGGCAATGGGCAGGCTGAAGCTGTTAACAAAGTCATTGTCAATGGGCTTAAGAAGAGACTAGACGACGCGAAAGGAAAATGGGTGGAAGAGCTGCCACATGTGCTTTGGACGTATCGGACAACACCCCGACGTTCGACGGGAGAAACTCCCTTCTCCATGACCTATGGGGCCGAGGCCGTTATTCCTCTGGAAACTGGATTCCCAACGTTGAAGACCAGTGCATTCTCTTCGAGTAATAATGATGCGATGTTGGAAAAAAGTTTAGACTTGATTGAAGAACGAAGGGAGAGCGCGATGGTTCGGCTAGCTTACTACCAGCACAAACTCAAGTAGGGCTACAATTGCAATGTGAGGATGAGGCCGTTAGCCATAGGAGATCTGGTGCTGAGAAAAGTCCTGGGGGCCACTAAGAATCCAAATTGGGGAAAACTGGGACCTAATTGGGAGGGACCATATCGGATTACTTCTGTAGCAGGAATAGGGGCTTACTATCTAGAGGACCTAGATGAAAAACCTGTACTCCATCCTTGGAATGTAAATAATCTCAGAAGGTATTATTATTAGTAAAGAAGTTTTAATTCAAATATTCCCTTTCAACTTACGTCAAATATGCATCCTGTAAATCTTGCATCCTGTCATATCATACTGAATTGTTAAACAGAAGTTAAGTTATGCCAGGTCCTCGGATCGCAAACTTAGTGGAAATTAACATCCTATCATACTGAATTGTTAAACAAAAACTAAGTTATGCCAGGTCCTCGGATCGCAAACTTAGTGGAAATTAACATCCTATCATACTGAATTGTTAAACGGAAACTAAGTTATGCCAGGTCCTCGGATCGCAAACTTAGTGAAAATTAACATCCTATCATACTGAATTGTTAAACAGAAACTAAGTTATGCCAGGTCCTCGGATCGCAAACTTAGTGAAAATTAACATCCTATCATACTGAATTGTTAAACAGAAACTAAGTTATGCCAGGTCCTCGGATCGTAAACTTAGTGGAAATTAACATCCTATCATACTGAATTGTTAAACAGAAACTAAGTTATGCCAGGTCCTCGGATCGCAAACTTAGTGGAAATTAACATCCTATCATTCATATTGAATTGTTAAACAGAAACTATGTTATGCCAGGTCCTTGGATCGCAAACTTAGTGGAAATTAACATCCTATCATTCATATTGAATTATTAAACAGAAACTATGTTATGTCAGGTCCTCGGATCGCAAACTTAGTGGAAATTAACATCCTATCATTCATGCTGTATTGTTAAACAGAAACTATGTTATGCCAAATCCTCAGACCACAAACTCGGTAGAAATTGACCTGCTAAGTTGTGTATTGAATTATTAAATGGTAAATAGAGTGGTGATGAGTTTTCTAAATCATAAACTTGGTGAAAGTAATGCCCTATGAACACTCATTAAGGAGTCAGAAAGAGAGAGCTTCGAATGCAAGATTGGCGTATAGTGGAAAGGGTGGTTGAAATGAACCCATACAAAATTACGACGACAAAGTAAGTAAGTGTGAAGGTAACTTGGAGCCATCAGAATGATAAGAAAGTAAGCGAAAAAGTCCTCTATTAAGTGTCTATTTAAAATTACAAAACAACTTTTACTTTTTTACTTTTAATTGGTAATGCCCCCAGTTGATTGAACTGTGGAGTCCAATTCTTGTTGAAAACCCTGTGAGACCGCCTCTGCCTTCGAAGCAGTGGTGGATTTGTTTGGGGAAGCTCCTGGAGGGGAATTACGAGGCAAAACCTCCTCGTTAGGGTTAATAGCTGGGGAAGGAGTATCAGCCTGGTATGGTTGAGGAGCTGAAGAGCGTATCGCTTCGGGGTAATATACGTTCTCTGGCTTACGTAGTTCAGATGAGGCTTCAACCCCAGCACGGTTAAGAGCCTCGCTCCAGGTTCTCGCGCAGAAGATGCGGCACACCTCCGGAACTTCGGCTCTTAAAGCCTTCTCAGTTTCGGCTATCCCAATTTCGTAGCCCCTCTGCTCGGCTTCATTCATTGCCTGTTCGGACTTGATTTTTGCTTTCTCGGCTTGTTCTTTGAGCTTTTCAGCTTTCTCCCTTAGCCTCTGAGTTTCTTCTAGATGCTTCTTAAGAACAAGAACTTGCTCCTGAGTCTTCTTCAGCTCGGCATTCGCCTCGCACAGAAGCTTGGCTTGTTCCTTGGCCTGCTTCTGGTAGCCTTCTGATGTCGATTCAGCACTCTTGCGAGCTTCTTCTTCGACCTGTAGTTTTGTCCTTGCATCGATTAAATCCTGTTCAGATTTGGATAAGGTCTGTACAGCCATTACCCTTCTTTTCCTTTCACCATCTAGCTGGTTTGAGCAAGCATTGAGCATCTCATCTAGCTTGAAAGTATTTTGGATGATCTGTAAAAAATTGGGAGGGGGGGTGAGTTAGCGTTATAGTTAATGAAAAGTGCACATTAGTAAGTAACAGTCACAGAATGAAACAGTGTAAAAGACAGCTTCTCACCATGCCCAAGTATCGTTTGTTATCAAGGATGAGTTGATTCTTCCTCACATTCTTTATCTCGGCCATATCCTTTGGGAGCAATAAGGCCTCCTCTATGGCCGAGGCTACATGACACCCAATGCCGCCGTTAAAGTCCCTTATAGAGGCATCGTCTCGCAGGGGCTCCCCACCGAGCATAGGAACTGGCAGCCACGCTTGTGAATCGGGATGTGGGGAATCGGATTTCTCTTGGCCCCGCGTAGCGGGATGCCTAGTTTTCTGCTACTTTGCAGCTCGTTGGACATCCTCCTCTCGAGTGGGATGAGATTTGCTCGCATCTGCCACCTTCTTACCCTTCTGTTCCCTGCGCTTTTCTTGCTCGGAAGCGCTGGGCGGCGCTGGTTGCGGGGATGATCGAGAAGGGTGGCGAGGAACTGGAGGAGGAGACCTGGCGGGGAGAGATGAAGCCTGGGATGGTATTGTTTGGGCAGGTGCAGACTTTCCCTGTTGACCTTCCATCAGCTCCATCAAGCTTTTCTGGGGTTTCCTTTGTACCCCCATCTCGTCAGGACTTTCCTCGGGGCTTGTGGGCTGATCAAAAATCTCGAAATCGTCCGTGGATTTAGATACTGTTACAACGGTTTCCTTGTCTTTTCCCCTTTTCCTTCTCCTATTGGTTCCCTTTTTCTTGAGGGAAGGTGAGGGTGAAGAAGGCCCCGCCGAGACGCTGGCCACGAAAAGAGGCTCTGTGAGAGGTGTGTATTTGGGAAGTGAAATACCCTCTGGAACGATAAACCCTTCGTAGGCAACACTGATACGGCGAAGCCGAGGATCGCGTGCCCTAATCACGCACTTCGGCGCCTGAAAGCCAAAAGAAAGGGAGGTATAGCCAAGAATTAAATGTGCTGCCCGTAGCTGACCATCAGCCTCGTTTACGTATATTTCAGCTTTCAATAACCTGTCTAGATTCGCTTTATTGACTAATCTGAGATTGGGCTTCGTATAGCGTCTATCTGCAAAAACCGTTGATTCTAAAGTTAAAATTGTAAGACACGAAGATAATAAGGGTAAGTAAAATGTGTTTGCGAGCTAAGTAGCAAAGGTCTATAACTTCGCACACACCTAGTGTTCCCTCTACGGTCGGGCAAGGTAGACCATCATGCCATTCCCCAGAAAAAATAAGGAAATCCTCTTTTAGGTTCTTATTTGAAGTAGGAAGGCACTGAATTAGCCTTACTTCAGGATATCTCGACTTGAGATAATAGTCCTAGTCAGCTAGGCGGTGAAGGTTGTACACCCAATTCACGTCGTGATGGGATAGCTTTAGATCCATTCTCTGATTCAGAGCGTCTACACTTCCCAGGATCCTAAACATATTGGGAGCACATTGGGTGGGGATAGCCTAAAGAAATTGAGGTAACCCCTAGTGATACTACCCATGGGGATGGTCATCCCGCCCTCAATAAAGGCGATTATAGGGATAACCACTTCCTCAGTTTGCCTAGCATCAACCCATTCCCCTTGGGCTGCATACCTCATCCCTACCGTTGGTGGGATCTTGTACTTAGAGCAGAAGTTTCTAATGCCCTCCTCGGAGTCAACGAGACACCGAAAGGGATTCCTCTGTTTCCCAATTTTTCTAAAAAACTTAGTAGAAAAGACTTTTTGGCTTTAAACAAAAAGGGTAAAAACTTCAAGAGGACTTACAGGTTCAAAGGAAGGACCTCGGACAACGTACGATTATTTGTAGTCGCCAGGAGGATAGCGAAGACTGGAAGAAGGCAGATCCAATGTATAAACTCTGGAACCACGTAATCATCAAGGGTAAGGTGCAGGTTTAATTAGGGAGCGCCTTTATAGTCATGTGAGGATTGTGAGCGGTGAAATTCCCGCTCACAAAACAAGAGAAGTCCCCTACCGTTTGATTTGGATCTCACCGTCGAACGTGGGAGACAAGGGAGTTGTTAGAATTTAATGCTGCCAAAATCGGGGTACTGAAGCGTCAGGGGCATGCCCCAAAACGCGCACAGGTGCAGGCTTATGACGTCAAAATCCATCTTTTCTCCCAAGGAGTCGAAAAGTAGGATTTTGAGGGGCTATTGTGGGGATCGTTCGATTGATGGGCCCATAGGGTTCAGAATTGGTTCGGGATTGTTGGGCCCGTGGCCCATCTGAGGCCGTAAACCCGTCCGAGGACACCATGCTCCTCGGCAGTATGCTTCCGAGGACGATCGCGTCCGAGGACGATCAGGACGTGGTCTCACTGCGATCAGATTTCAGAATTAGGTCACCACAAAGGATAGAGTAGCCGACTAAAGATGAAAGAGATAAGGCAAACAAATATCTGTAACTACAGCTGCCTCCGCATTAATGACCTCTCAACCAACTCTCTGGCCGCATTAATGTGGAGGTGATACTTGAACAGTAAGGAAGCAGCCTTACAGCTGCCCATAGGAAGTTCCAGGAGGTACCAGATGGGACAGAAAGAAATCCTCCGGACATAACCTACACGTGTGCGGTAAGGATAGAGCGCAAAGGGGAGTATATAAACTAAAAGAAGAACCTGAGGAGAGGGATCGGGACAGAAAAAGAAAAGAGAAGAACAGACATAAACTAGAAAGAAGAAAGTAAGAGAAGAGAGAGAGAATTGCACTAGTCACTCAAGAAAAACATTCATTATACCAACTTTAAACCTTGAACGTACTAGAGAGTAAATCTTTGGAGGAGATATCACAGTTAACCTAGTTCTTTACACCCACGTTCTACAAAATCATATTGTCTGGGCCTTTTACGTGCGAACCCAATACTGTTTAGGTTCGTCACAAAATCGTGTCCTTACAAAAGTTATTCATTTTGTGTTGTGAACTTGTAATGACATAAAAAGATATACTGGTCATAGAGTGTCACAATTATCATTTTTTATTTAAATGAGAGTTATCAATTTTTTTTTTTAAAAAAATCCTAAAAGGTGGCCACTTAGTCCTAAAAGGTAGTTAGTTATTGCATATTTATAACAAAATTTTTAAATGCTAAAGACTCTCACATTGTAAACTCAGAATTTTTTCTTATTCAAAATTTTAAAATGGTAGTTATTTAATCCTAAAAGATAGGCACTTAGTACACATCCATAACTTAGGATGCTTAAAAAAAAAAAAAAAAAAAAAAAAAAAAAAAAAAAAAAAAAAAAAAAACTAAGAAGGGCTGTCAACGTTAACATTACTTTAATTTTAAGAAAAAAATTTTAAAAAATGTTTTTTTATTTTTAAATGAGAGTTATCAATTAAAAAAAAAAAAAAAAATCCTAAAAGGCAGCCACTTAGTCCAAAAAGGTCGCTAGTTATTATACATCCATAACTATAATGAAAACGTCAAATGCTAAAGACTCTCACATTGTAAACGCAGATAAACTCAGATTTTTTTTATTCAATTTTTTAAAAACACATTCCGTGCTTGTGTAAACCCTAGGGTACAGAAGCATTGGAGGAGTCAATTCAAAACTAATTTTTTTTAATAAAAAAATCTATATTTAAATTAAGGAGGAATATCAAGGGTTGCTTGTCGTTCCAAAGAATTTTCATGGCTGCATTCATACTTGGAATAGTCTTTATTGATAAAATACTATTATGAATTGTATAATTCTAGATTCGTCCAATAAAAAAAAATGTATTATTGTTTATATATCATGAATTGTGACCATCTCTCAAAAAAAATTATATATCATGAATCGTGACCATAATCTAAGCAAGGATGTTTCACTATTTCTCAAATATAAATTCATCCAATGTGCCTGCTATGCAATCTAACAAAATTGTTGATATGTCACCCTAAAAAAAAATACAAAAAAATAGAGAGTAAGGCTTAAATGTAAGAAAAACAACAAAATAAAATAATAGGAGGAAGAAAGAGCACCACTTAGAACACATACACTAAAATAATTAGTTAATCGTGATAACCACAAAAAAGACAAAAATATATATATCATTCCCACTCTTTAAAAAAAACTCATTAATTAGAGAAAATATTAAACACTCATCAAACTGACCCAAAAAAAAAGATTAAAAAAGAAAAGAAAAAATAAGATAAGATAAGATAATGATATGGAAAGGATAATGATAATAGTGCAAGGAAAACAAATATAAACCAAATACTGAAAAAAAAAAAAAATACACACTCATTTCAGACCAAAAGTAAAAAACCACGAACTATTTTGACCCAACAACACCGTTCTATAACTGTGAAGAATCCCTAAATCTCTACTTTTGGTGGCATTATCGCAGTAGGAAATATTCTCCAGTGCCTCACTCCCAAGGGCTTCTTCGTCAGAGAGTCCATTTCAACTGAGTTTTCACATAAATTGCTTGACTGTAGTGTTGCAATGCTGAAACCATTATGAACCAATTAGTTTTGAATTTAAATAATTTGAGAGAGAGACCTAAACAAACTTGAATTTGTTGATGTAGTCAGAGTGAAAGATTTCAGACGTATTGGTTTGTAATGCATATTCAAGATAAATTGATATGTAGTGCTTTGATGGGATAAGGAAATGGTAATTATAACCGTATGTGGCTAATCCTCATTTCAAATTTGAATCCAACTTGTACGTGGGTAATCCCCATTTTGAACTCAAGTGCAGGTGGGTGGGTTAATGGTATTGGCAGTGAAGGTGGGTTTGAAAGATTGAATACGGGCAATTTTTTTTTTTTTTTTTTTTTTTTGAATTTGATTCTTGTACTACCATACGTGCCTACGTGGGTTTATAATGTTTTCACTTTTCTTTCTTTACAATTTTTTTTTTTGGTCAAGGGAAACCGGGTATTAAAAAAAGAAAAGAAAAGTTAAAGTCTTTTTTTTTAATGCAAAAAAATTGTTAAGGGAAACCGGGTATTAAAAAAGAAAAAGTTAAAAGTCTTTTTTTTAATGCAAAAAAGAAAAAAGAGTTAAGTCTTTTTTTTGGTAAGGCATTGCTTCTCTTATTAATTAGAACATGAAATGGTTACATCCTGAGTACATGCGTACTCAATGAGGTTGGGAGTTTCCTCCAACCAAACTTGAAAGTCACCAATCTGTTTCGCAAATTGTGCTAAAATGTGGGCAGGCCTATTACCTTGCCTTTTCACATGAGAGAACTTGAAAAAACTGAAATTTTGAACTAAAGATAAAATGCTACATATGATGGTCTCAATGGAGGAGGGAGGTTCTAATGTGCCCAAGAGAGACTTGCAAAGAATCATGGAATCTGTCTCAAATATAACTTCTCTGAAGCCCATTTCCCATGCAAAAATTGTTGCTGCTTCCATAGTCTTTGCCTCGATCTCCAACGCTGCCAAGGGTGCTGGGAACCTTCTGCTTATAGCTACCATGACTCTGCCTTCTAAGTCCCTTACCAACATGTCCATTCTTGATGCTTTCTGACCTGTGAACACAGCTCCATCTATATTCAGCTTGTATCTAGGACTTTTGGGTGGGTGCCACTTGATTGCTTCAGAGGGGTTAAGGGGGCAAACCACTTCATTTGCAGATTGATATTCCTCAACCAATGCAATAGCATTTTGAGCAATTACTCTACCTGGTTTTCGTGTGCCACCATGCCTAAACACGTTTCTATTTTTCCAGATTTCCCAACACACAGTCATTGTTTTCTCCAACAAGTTAGAGATTGTGGGGCTTAGCCTAATAATCTGCCATATCACATCAATGAAGTTCCATCTTTTCTCAATTTGGAAGGGAAAACCAGTTTGCATTTGCTCCATACCTCAGTAGCCTTATCACAAAACCAGAACAAGTGGCTGTCGTTTCTTGTCTCCTTTCCACAGGACTCACAGAGATCATCAGCTATGACATGTCTTCTCTTCAGGTTTTCTTTGATTGCTAGGATGCCTTGGCAAGCCTTCCAAGCAAAACTTCTGATTTTGTTTGGAGTCTTCATACCCCAAATAAACCTCCAGATTTGCTTCATCATCGTTCCATCAGAGCTCTCCCCTTCGCTGCCCTTACCAAGCCCCTCCATTAGACTCTTGTAAGCACTCCTTACTGTAAATTTACCATTAGGATTACCATCCCATATGCATCTATCCGGTGGTAGGTGCATGCTCAAAGGTATCCCTAGTACCAAATCTGCCTCCTCAGTCCCTAACACTTGTCTGACCAGCTGCACATGCCACTCTTTCTTCTCAAAGTCAATAAGGGCACTAACTTTAGCATCATCAGGTAGGATGTGAATCGTAGGAATCAAGATTTTTTGTGAGGCTGGTGAAGGTAGCCATTTATCCGACCATAAGAGGATGCTATCTCCATTCCCTACATGCCATTTCATACCCTTTTTCACAACTTCCTGGGCTGTCATGATGCTCCTCCATGCATAGGATGGGTTTCAACCTAGTGTAGCTTGGACAAAATTGTAGTCCAGGAAATACTTTGCCTTGAAGACCCTATAAAACAGAGAATTAGGGTGGGTTTGTAGTCGCCAACCTTGTTTGTCTAGGAGGGCTTTGTTAAAGGTTTTGAGGTCCCTAAATCCTATCCCCCCCCACCCTCCCCCTTTTCCTTGAGGAGAGACAGCTTATCCCAACTTAGCCAAACCATTTTCTTCTCTTCTTTTTTCTGCCCCCACCAGAATTGACTTACCATGCTTGGTTTTAGAAAGGAGTAGATAGATTTAAATTTTCTTCATTTGAGTGGTGGAGGTTTTAAGTATTAGATTAAGGTATTTTTGAGTTCTTATTCACTAAGTGACCTGGGATTTTGATCATGCTTCTTGTTAGTTTTCTCAATTATCCTATTGCATAGTTAAATTTGAACCATAAAAGATAGAGTTGCTACATAAGCCGCTTCACCCTAGTGGAAGTCTACAAGGAGATCCACCACTCTTATTAGAGACAAGTACTTCATGATGGCTACTCCACGCCCTTGAGAGAAGAGCACATAACCAATCGAGAATAGCATGGAGACAAAGATTATAAGCTGCTAATGTTTGTTTTGTAGTTTGGTGAGGTTGATGTTTGATATTTTTAATAACGATATGTCTGCAGGAGGAGAAATTGTGATTTGGAGTTTCTTGTACTTGAGCAAGAGTATGTGCTGTGTTGATTGCAACAATAGGCAAACCCTTCCCTTTTCTTGATTTCTCTCAAGTCTTTTAACACTATTCACCCAAATGTGATACTACTTGGTCAATTTATTTGATAGATTTTGGTGGTTGGTTGCTTTTCAAGGCATTTGTTGCAGCAAAATTGACTTATGTAAATCGATTTGGTACTCTACTTGGGTGATGAAGTTTGTTAGGGACCTAAGGCAATAAGCTCTCTCTATCTCTTGATTTCAGTACTACTATCCTAAAATTTGAAGGTTTAATTATGTGAGAGTGCCTTTTTTTTGTGACACTCAGGCCCAAGGATCTCGGGCCTAATAAGTGGTTTGGTGGACCGGGCCTTGACTCACCGCAACTAACAGGCTGTTTAAGAATCAAGTGATGCACAGCGGATGCTTCCTACAATACACGTAAAATGACAAGTAAGGATATTCGTATTGAAAGACATATCAAAACAACAAGGTAAATTCAGAGAACAGGATCAACAAAGGAGCACAAAATAATGTTATAAGTATCTTTGAATCACTGAGACATATTTCATTAATATGTTCTTTGTTATGGTTACAGAATGCTCACTAAGACGTGATACAAGATTCAATCAAGCTCAAAAATTACAGTCTTGAATGGCTATTTCAGCCTTCAAAACTTGCAAAGTTTGATTCTCTTTGAATCTGAGTATGTGCAATAGTGGCTTTTTACAGGATACCGGGAAGCAATATTATTAATTTTCCCTCAGTTTTCCCTTCTTTTACAAAACTCTACTAATAGTTTTTTCTCTCCAAAAATCTTTGCCTTGTCTTCGTAACCTACCCCTTCTTTTATAGTGAGATTCTGGCATCCCAAGGGAACCATTGGTTCCCCTGTTTTGTCTTATGGTTAACAGAGCCTGTTTCGTGCCCATCACTCGGCATGTTCTATTTCCTGTTTTTCTCATTCTTTCCCTCTTTCAGTTTTGATTCCTTTGAAAGTCCATGGCTGGTTACCTTCTTCGGGATGTGCTGAGGTATGCCCTTCTCGGTCTCACCGTTTGGCAGTTCCCCTTTTGCCATTTTTTCTCATCTGGGCGGAATCCCATTCTGCCGACTTGAAAGTCACCTGTTGCCATTCCCCTTTTCGTATTTCTCTGTTTTGGTTCCCCGAGACGCTTCCTACTTGTGCCATGAGAGGTCGCTGGTTATTTCTTCTTTTTTTGCTGGGTCTTTTGGCGCTTGTGGCTTCTGCTCTGTTTCTTATTTTCTTTTCTTGTCCTTTTCTTTGGAGCTGTCTTAATCTTCTTTTGACTGTGCGCCTGGAAGGATCCGCGCCTCTTGATGGTTGTTGAGGATCCTGGCTATTTAGTCTCTTGCCATGGGTTTCTTTTCCTTCTTAATGTTTCTTCTTTTGGGCTTCTAGCCTCTTGGGCCTGCCTTTTTCTTTCGTGGTCCCCTTGCACCTGCTTCTTTGGACTTGGCTTATTTTCTTTTGGGCTTGGCTCACTCTTTTGGGCTTCTTTCACTGTGATCCTTTTAGACCTCAACAAAGTATAGGACTAAGATATTTATGAGCGAGTTTTACCACTATAATGACTTAAAAAATTTATATATTTTTGAAAAAAAAAAGAGATTTATATTGAGCATAGTTATTCATCATAACCTTTTGTGCCTCTGTGTTTTAGATTATACTTTTGATATTTTTTCTCCCTTAACGAGTTGCTTGACCTTTGGGGGGTTATATATTCATTCTTTCTTTGTAATCATTTTTTCCTAAAATAATGATGCTTATTTGTAATTTAGATTTTTATTTTTCAAGCTTGGATTTTATGCTTCCTAGGCTGCATTAGCATGGTTTTTTTTAATTCCAGGGGTGGTGCATTTGCTTGTGGTGCTTTAACCAAGGTTGATTTGTTATTGTTGCTTCCCAATGAAGCATGCTTTTGAGTAGACTTGCTCTTATTTTGAATTCAACATTCTTGTAATGTAAAGTTGTCCTGAACTGTATAGTTGGTATTCTATATTTTTCAATTTGCTCATGCAGGAAGTTGATGCGTCAGTCTGGTCATGCTATGCTTCGTGATTTGTTTGCTTGGGTTGTTGCTAATTGATTTGCTTGTCCTTCTTTTGCAACTCCTGTGATTCTTTGTGCATGTTAAAAATATATCCCTTATATGTCTACAGGAACTGGTTTTTTTTCCTGTGCTTGGCAGCTTAAGCAACCAAGCTTGATTAGATGATGATCTCTTTTTTCCTCCTGCTTTCATTATTGTCTTTTGCAATCATGAGAAGTTAAATACTTTTGCCTTGTTTTAATTTCTTTTGAAATATATTGTTCTTTCATTTGTTGTTTCGCAACTTATGCAATTTGCATGCTAAAAATCCAATCTATAGGAAATGGGTTTTTTGTTTTTGGTTTAGCAGCTTAAGAAACTGAATTTCATTTGGTGATAAGCCCTCTTTTCCTCCCACTTTCATTATTCTCTTTTGCAATCGTAAGAATTATAAATTTTTTGGCTTGTTTTGATTCTTTCTAATACTTCGGCTTGTAACTTCTTCTCTTAGGGTTTGGTTTCCTGGACAGTTATAAATTCATGTCTCAACTAGTGAGGGCTTGAAATTTCCCTTGCAATTCTTCTTGTTTCTTTGTCTTCTTTTGTTTAAATTTTGGCTATTCTGCTAATATGGCAATTCCTCTTGATGTTGAGGGACAGGTAGATTAACAAAGATCGTGACCTTAATATGGTTGCTGAGGGAAAATAGTAAAGTTTTTTGCTTCATCCTATTGTTATTGGCATGAGTTAGGTTTTCTAGGAATGACTTGGTGCATGGCTTCTTTTTAAGACATTTGTCAAGGGACCAGTAGATTAACAAAAGTTAAGGAATGACTTCATTCCATTTATTTAATAGATTTTGGTGCGTGGGGTTTTTATTTTTAAAGGTTTTTGTTGCAGCAAGCTTCTATAGATCAATTTGTTTATTCTATAGGAGAATAAATATGTAAAGTTTCCTTTTCCTTATTGTTGCTGGCTGGTAATTATGGATCTAAAATTTAAAACTCTTCTCTTGTTCTCTTGATTTCACTTTTTGTGCATACATCTTCTAATATATTGTTCCCTTGAAAGTAATACTAGTTCCTTGTTCCATTTATTATATAGATTTTGGTGTGGTTTTTTTATTTTTATTAAGGTTTTGTTGTAGCAAACTTCTGTATAGATCGATTTGCTACTAGAGGTGCATAAGTGTGTAAAGTTCTTTATGTGTGGATGATGTTTATTTTTTTATTTTGTGTGACTTCGTTCCATTTATTTAATAGATTTTGGTGCGTGGGATTTTTATTTTTAAAGGTGTTTGTTGCAGCAAGCTTCTGTAGATCAATTTGTTTCTTCTGTAGGAGAATAAATATGTAAATTTTCCTTTTCCTTATTGTTGGCTTGGTGGTAATTATGGGTCTAAATTTTAGAACTCCTCTTGTTCTCTTGATTTCACTTTTTGTGCATACATCTAATATATTGTTCTCTCGAAAGTAATACTAGTTCCTTGTTCCATTTATAATATAGATTTGGTGTGGTTTTTTATTTTTATTAAGGTTTTGTTGCAGCAAACTTTTGAATAAATCGATTTGCTACTAGAGGTGCATAAGTGTGTAAAGTTCTTTATGTGTGGATGATGTTTATTTTTTTCTTTTGTGATGAACACTTACATAGTTCCTGCAATTCTCTTTGTATGCTAGTTAGTTCAAAGACTATTTTAATCTTGATATGTCTACTGAAGAGGAAATTTTAAATTTCTCTCTTGATCTCATATTTTGCTTATGAGTCTTTTAATATACCATTTCCTTGAACTTAATTCTATTATTTGTTCGACTTATGTTATAGGTTTTGGTCCTTGGGAGCTTCTTCAGGTGTGTGTTGCTGCAAAGTCGGTTTTTCTAGTTCAATTTAGTTCTCTTGAGCCCAAATATGCCAACTCTTCTTTCCCTTATTGTTGGTTGGCTTGGTAATTATGACCCTAAAAATTTGAAGTGACTTTGTGAAAGAAACAATGTGCTTGGATTGTGTGTATTTGAGGCTGCATTTTGGTGGTATGCAACTTAAGCAGTGGAGTCTGATTTGGCAATAGGCTCTCTTTTCCTCCCTTTTTATGTTACTTCATTTTCCTCTACTACAATTACAAGAATTTGAAGGATAGTTTTTTCTTGTTTTAATTCCTTTCTAATAGGTGTGTGACTGCTTTTCCTAGGCGAGTTATAAGTTCCAGTCTCCTGAGTGAGGTTTTGAAACTTCTATGGTAATTTTTGTTCATTTTTCTTGCTGTCTTATTTAATTTTTGGTCATTTTGTGTTGGCAACCTCAATAATGAATTCTCAATTTAATCCTGTGATGCCTCTTATTGGTGTGGGGCAGTGGCGGAGTCAGGAATTTAGGTTGGAGGGGCAAGATTAAAAGTAAAAAAACTAATCTAAAAAAACTAATCAATATTAATAACAAAATAAATAGACAACTATATGCTAATGTAATTGTCATATAGAATCTAACATAAAATCTAAACTTTAATTTGTCTTTTCACACCTAGCTTAATTTACTAAATTGCCCTCGACGATTTTTCATATTTTGAAACCACTGCATGATTTGTTCACACTCAATAGTCTTGAATATATTTTTCCTATTTTGTTTTGCTGTAGGATTTCTTTTAAAATTTTTTTTTATAATCATTATTAGGTGAGTCCCATTCTCACATGATTTTCTATTTCCTTATGGTAGTAGGATGACGTTGTGTGATTCATATTTCATTTTGCTGTAGAAATTTTTTTTTTTTTTTTTCCAAATCATTATTAGGTGGGTCTCCCACATGATTTCCTATAGCAGTAGAATCTACCTTTTGTGCACAACTACGCCTAGTGTCTTCTTTTGTCAGGGAGGGCATAATGATATATGTACTATATTAGCACTGAAAAAATTTGGAAGTTCAGGGTGAGCACTTGCCCCCCCCCCCCCCCCCCCCGGTGTGGGGTAGTAATATAGCCATGTGTGACCTGAATTTGGTTATAAAGGCAAAACAATACAGGTTTTGCTTTCTCTTCTCTTAGCAGTAGTTGGACTTTTAGGGAGTTACATGGAATTCACTTTATATTTCTGGATTCATGTCATTATTTGTTAAGTTGGATTGTTGTTGATTCATTTCCATGTCACCAAAAATCTGGCAACAGGGAAGAGCTAGGCTTTCGGTGTTATAAGTATTTATCTTTATATATGTTGGATTATGCTGAAATATAGTAGTTCTTTTTATTTGCTGTTTTGACATTCTTTGTGCATGTTAAAAATCTATTCCTCATTAAGTCTACAGGAACCGGTATTTTCTTTTTGGGTATTGTGGTGGGCCTTTTTTGCAACTATGAGTTGGGCTACCTCCTACCACACTATGGCCCAATGGTTTTGGGTATGAGAGTTAGGACTGGTTTGACTGCAACACACCCACCCCAAGCCAGCTTGTGCATAAACTAAAACCTCTTCACTAAAACTTTAGTCACATGCTCACGGCAGAGGAAATTGTTACAAAATAGTCATGGCAGACAGGTGTAATATGACAAAAATAAAAAAAGAATATGCTTACTGTCAGTCAGAACACAAAAAATACTAAATGATGATCTTAATAAAGGAAGAAGCAATGCAATAATATAAATGCAACATGATTAGGATGATAACAATGAGGAAATGAAAATCACACTAATGCTTGATCAATGAAATAAAAAAGGGAGAATGGTCAGTCTACCATGCTTGATTTCTCTATAGAGTTAAGTCCAGGAAGGGAACCACTCTTCAATGTGGGCAATCTCATAGGAAAATCTTGCCACGAAAATTACCCACTTTGAGAGAATGGGCCTAAATGGCTTATCCTTAGATTCCTTAATTATTACTAGATGGTAGGCTTTTAGAGGGAGAGAAGGGAATAGCCTATTATTGCATGCCCACTATCACACTTTTACTTACTCTCTGTTTTTCTTTTCTTTCTAATTCCTTTTTCCTTTCTAAGTTTTTTGCTCTATCTTTCACTCTCTTGTTCCTTTCTAAGGCCCTTTTTATACTACCTGCTGTGTCAGGTTTTTACTATTTTGCTTCTTAATCGTTTTTGCCGTGTCGGGTTTTTACTATTCTCTTAACCGTTTTTGTCTTAGTGTGGGTGTCCTTCTCAGATCACCCACTAGTTTGTCAGCTGCCCAGCCATCATTGCTTATCTGTCTTGGCCGTGCCACATCCCATTCCCAAACAAAGAGTCTTATTTTGTTTTCTTGTTCACCGTGGCATTCCCATACGGGTAAGGGTGGGTATTCTTTCTCACCATCCCTAATGGCATGCACCTAGTGATTCCAACTCATCTTTCCCTCTTTTGGGGGGCATGTCATCCCAGTAGAACATTTCCCCCAAAAGAGCTTGAGCGGGAACCTCAGAATAAGCTCTCCCTTTCTCCCCATCGCCAGACCATATCTTCTCTTACCTCTGACTCATGGCCCATCACTCCTGTATTGGCTAGGTACAAGTTAGTGGTGCCTGAGTCTTGTGTGTGTTCCACTTCCATGTGTATCCATGGCTTGTCTGCTGTTCATGTGTTTGTCATGACCTGAGGGCTCTTCTGCACATTCTGCTACTTGTTCTTGACCTCTTATGGCGTGAATGAGTCTCTGAGCTTTCATTCTTTATATCTTACTTCTTTCCTGGGCTAGGTCTTGTTTGTTCGTGGGCTTTTCCTTCTCTAATCCATTCCTTACCCTTTTTGTGGGTCATTTAATACTTCTGCCATGCTATTATTTAAGTTGTGCTTACTGGGCCTCTTTTGGGCCTGCTGTATGCTTTTCTTTTGCTCAATTCCAATAGTCTAGCATTATTATTGGGCTAGTACTCATGCTGTTTTGGGCTTTCTTGGCCCATTTCATTGCTTCTGGGCTTCCTTGGCCCATTTGATTCTTTTGGGCATCCCCAGCTGTTTCATCTCCTTGGGCATCCTAAGTCCATTCCAATTCTTCATTCCCATAGGCTTTTGCTAATTCTTTTGGGCTTTTCCTTTAATTTTGGGGTTTATGGACTTTTTCACCAACCCTTTATTTACTTAATTCTTTACTTTGGGCTTCTTTGGTCCATTCTTTCTTGTTTTCTATTTTTTATAATGTCCATAGGTTTACCACTTCTTTTTCTGAGCTCCTTTGGGCTCACTTGTTTTCTTTGAGGCCCTTTTGCTATTTTTTAGGCCTATGATCCATTATTCCTGCCATTCGTGCTTGATGATTTTCTTTTCAATTTACTAACTTTTTTTCTCCAATATTATTGGACTTCTTCCTGTTATTGGCCTCCTTGCCAATGTGGGCATCAACAGGTACTTAGCAGAAGTGGCTGAGTTTGATATAGTGATAAGCTCTCTTTTTGTCCCACTTTCATCGTTCTCTCTTGCAATCATAAGAATTGTACAATTTTTGGCTCTTTTAATTCTTTATAATTCCTGGGCCTGTTTTTGTTAGGCTTCGCTTTTCTGGGCAGCCATAAATTCAATGTCCCACCTGGTGAGGGTTTGAAATTTCCCTAGCAATTATTTTTCATCTGTCCTGTCTTGTTTAATTTTTTGCTCATTCAATCCGAATATGGTAATGCCTCTTATTTTTGTAAGACAGGTAAATTAACAAAGTTTGTAGCCAATGGTTGCCAGGGAAAAATAATACGGGCTCTTGCTTTATCCTGTCCTGTCTTTATTTATTTATTTTATATATTTGGTGGGCATATATATACAGATTGTGGAGATATCCCATTTAGAGTCTCATGGAAAGTGATGCCATTATGTTGTTGGGTTGATTTTTATTTAAGTGCCATGTGTCCTATGAGATTGACTTATAAAGAGAAACATTATCCACAAATGGTGTAAATTTGTTTGAAGTGGAGGGAACTAATAATATCTCAGTTCCCATGGATAAATTACTTGCTTTGGTTGAAAATTTATGCTCCTTTGCATTGAATGGTGCACTTACACTATCAGTCCGATAAGGATTAATTTGGTGTTCCCTTTTCTATTTTCAGATTCCTTTTAGGTTCTACTATATTAACTGATAGTAATGTTTTTGTAGAATTCTTAAACTGAGGCTTCTTTCTTTGCCTAAGCATGATGCGATAATAGTTATGCTTTGATTCTTGGTGTAATGTACTTCATTGGTTATTTCTGATTCTTGCAGCTTCTTGGAGACTTGAACCCCGGCTTTTACCTTACTCTCCCACCTCACAAGAACTTCGTACTTGTGGAGTGACCATCATGCTAATGGTGCGCAGTGGTAATTAGCCATCTATTAAATGGATAAAGTATGGAGAATATGTGTCCTGAATTAATGGGCTTGAGAAAATTTGTGTCCTGAAGTAACTTAAACAAAACATAGTTTCTGATAAAACTTTGTGGTCTATATGCATTTATGAATTTATTTATTTATTTATAATTTCTTATCAAGTTTCTAAGATACATTTACTTTGTGTCATAATTTGTGAACTTAGATTGTTGCTGATTGAGATCTTGTCACCTAATATTTGGCAATAGAGAAGACCTGGGATTTCAGAGTTCGAATAATTTATCTTTATAATTGTTGGATTCCATTGAAATATTGTAGTTTTTCAATTAATTGTTTTGCATTCTTAGCGCATGATAAAAATCTATTCCTCACGTCTTCAGGAATCTTTTTTTATTTTATTTTTGCTGCTTAGCAGCTTAAGTGGCTAAGTTTGATTTAATGAAAATCTCTCTTGCCAGTTTGCAGAAGACACAGCAAGATTTACATCCCAAAGGGTCCTGTACCTGGAGGTGCCAGTTTGCACTGAGATGCTGCCGTTTTATATTTCATTATAAGTTGTGAACTGTAAAATGTTTGTGTCAAATATCTTGTGTTTTGAAGTCTTTGTGTATCAATAAGGCATGCAAATGGCTTGTATAGCCTTGTGTTCATTCAGCAATTCCGAGGTGTTACCTTGCTAGGATTTTGGCACCAAAAAAAAAAGTGTATATATAGCCTATTGGCATACTTTCATAGATAAATGCATCCATTGTCTCAATGCTGCTTTCTTCCATGACTTTGGATCATCTTTTCTACATGATGTTTGATTTTGCTAGGGGCAAAGTGATTAACCATATCAGTCCATTCAATTGATCACTTGAGGTTAGTCTTTTCAAAAAATTATACATCACATATGCAGTGTATATGAAGGGGGAAGACCATTTTTTTATATTATTATTTTACGCTAATCTTTAATTTGTTCTTAGGTGCTGGGGAATCTCAAGAATGCACACTTGCTCTGTCTGTGGAGAATCCCAACATAAATGTTTGTGCCCTGAATTCAAAGGTAGTATAATGAGGAAGAGATTTCTTTTAAGGGGAGGTTTTGTTTTGTTCTTCTCTAATGGGCAAAAAATGAGAAGATATGATTTATGCATCTCAAAATATGTGAATTGTACGTAGTTGTGAGAAATCCACATTTTGGATTTTAGCCATAAGGTTCCACTAACTCTTCAGGAAAGCATGCAGATTCATAATTGGTTTAGGTTTACCAGTTTTGGTATTGGAAGAGTGGATTAGGTGGCCAAAACCATTAACAATGAGGAGCAAGTTTATCTCACCTATTGAAGTATTAAAGTGATCTTATAGAAACCAAATTCAAACCCCAACTCCAATCTCGTTGGTGCAAGATGCTTCCTAGAGTCATATTTTGCACAACAGTTTCCTTAGCCATACTGGCAGTCATTCTCTTGGCTTTGCTCTCTCCCATGTCCCACAAAAAGCCATCAAAGAATAACACAAAACCACCTTGGCTAGCCTTGTCTTTGTACATACAACAACCACAAGTTGCAAGCTCCAACACTCAACCCGTGACAAAATCAGATGATGCTGAAGCCTTTATTTTCCATCGTATGCTAACAGAGGGACCAGAAAACACTTCCAGGGTTGTGGGAAAAGCCCAGGGCTTCATAGTTCCTGTGGAACAGTTTGCACACTCGGCTTTCAATATCATATATCTGAGCTTTGACACTAAAGAGTATTCAGGTAGCCTTAGTGTTGAGGCCAAGCATGTTGCTCATAAGGACAGAGAAGAACTCACTGTGGTAGGTGGAACTGGGTCTTTTGCTTTTGCACGTGGGTTTGCTGTTTTTGCACAGGCTGATCATACCCAATTACCAACTGATGTGGATGCATCAACTTACCACGTAAAACTTCAACTTAGATTTCCTAATCGATCACAAATAATACCATGATGACTTTTCTTTCTTTTTTTTTTTTTTTCTTTTTTTTTTTCTTGTCTTAAAAGAAGAGGCTGATAGTGTCTTGGAGGTCGAATAATACCAAATATTTCTCTGCTTGACCGTGGAAACGTTACTGCCTTGCTTTAATTTTTTTGTTTTTAGTACTTTGCAGCTCTCTCTTGAGAGGAGAGAGTCCAAAATCTAAAACTATTTCAGAGGAAGGTTGATTCCTGTTTGTACAACATACATGTTGAGACAATTATGACTCATTGGGTCTGATAATTACTTACTTAGGCCCACTTCTTGTGACACTCATGTTTTGCACCAATTGTCATCGTACAAGCTCTCTATATTGAAATCATGTCCACCAAGAGGACTTTTTTTTTTTTTTTTTGGGTGCATAAAAGTGGGATGTTAACTCTATGTTCTTAGCTCATACTCACTAGTGTCCTCGATGGGATTGGATGCACAACTATGGGTCATCCAGATCCTTTGCTTCTGTAAAATTGGGCTCACTGGGTAAATTGTAATTATGGTCACGCCCAGGTGAAAGACGCTAATTCAGGTTGCTCTCCTTTACCCATTTTTTTTGTTCATAAATTAAAAAAAAAAAGAAAAGAATAGAAATGGGACTCAGTCCAAATTTTTCAAGAGTAGCTATACCCTTGTTTACAAAACAAAAGACAAACTGACTACGCATAATCCAACAAACATTAAGAGCATTATTTGAACACACATTACGAGATGAAACAAAACTCATATAATCCCAGCACAAAAATTGCAACAAAAAGGTTTCGGGTATGTGTCGTATAAGATTTCTCTCCCTTTGAGATGCTACTCAGGAGTATATTCCAGGTTTGGGGTCTTTTACCCATTTAGCAGCTAATAAAGAATCAATCTGTTGTATTAGACCTTCCCGGATAGCCTAGAGCTCAACTGTTGTATTATTGGAGATTCCTGAATTTAAAGAGAAGCCCCATAACAATTCACCATTACAGTTCTGAATGATATTGTTGGCTCTTGAATTACCAGGATTACCTTTAGAAACTTCCACCTATGTTAATAGTAATGAGAGGGATTTGTGCTGGTGTCCAATATATCTATATGAGTTTAGATGTGTATAGATTGTGCTGGGATATTACTTAAGAAGTAGAATTTGATTGCATGGGACAGAGAGTTCTTTCTTAGGATATGAGGAGGGATATTTTGACCCTTAAAAACTAGGGAATTATGCCCTAACCAAATAGTGAAATCAAAGATGTTACTCCATGGGGATGGGGTATATTCAGTATTGAATTTAGACAAGGAATTTAGTTTGCACCAAGAGTGGATTGGAAGAGAGAAATTTTTGGATGTGATGGGGGGTATTGGGGTAATGAAAACCAAATATTAGTCCAGGTGGTATCTACTGGTTAGTCCATAATTTAATAATTTGTCCATTTTTCATAATCCATTTAAGTCCTTTGGAGGACTCGTCCTCTTAAAAGAGCCAAGGAGGACATGCTCCATGCATTTTGAAGACAATCAAAATAAGTTATTCTAATATATTAAAATACTGATTTTATTTGACTTTTTAGATCTTAATATTTTTCCCTTAAAATCTATTCTTTTAAAATTCCTTGTTTTTGCATAAATTTTTTAGTAGATATTATTGTAAGGACACGATTCCTTTGCGGCCCACTAACATTTTTGGGCTCACACAATAAAGGTCCCTCACAATATGATTTGTAGAGAGTGGGCTTGAAAAGCTAGCCGCTGGTCACGGGGCGGTGCCCGATCTTGGTTTTAGAGGAATTCATGTAGAAAAAAGGAGTTGGGCTTGAACATTTAAGCCCTAAGACGTCGCACCCTATGGGATGGGACTCCTCGGAGTTGATCCGAGGACCATTGAGGCCTTACCCCGGTTATCCAACGACGGACTTTCTTCAGTGAAGTCCGGTGTTGTTGAGATGTTCTCCCCCATGTGATCTTTCTTTTTCGGAGGTGGGATGGGATCCCCCTTTAGATTTACTTACTTTCTTCTTTTATACTCGTCCGTGTTGATTGTCCTTCGTCCACGTGTAGGGTCAATCTATACAAGACTGATATTTGTCCCATCAGTCTAATCCCAGAATTGTTGGGTATGGTTGATAAGGCTGCAGAGTACGGCTCTGTCATGTGTTGGGTCTTATCTGGAAGGGTAGTAAGGATAACTTCCCCAAGATATTTTGGATCTCCTTACAAATTCGTCCCTATACCAGTTTTACCCCTTTATTCCGGTGGGATTCAGGATCTGCCGAGGACTGAACCGTCCTCGGCTGCCTCCCAAAAATTGTTTTGTGCTCTGTATTGTAGAGCTTGGGCCACAGCTCTCCTCGGATTGGGCCTTCGGATTTTCCAGGAGCAATTGGGCTTGGCCCTTAAATTATTGGGCCCCACAATAGCCCCTCAAAACCCTTCTATCCGACTTCCGGGTTGGAAAGGAGGGTTTTGGCAAACCCGGGCCCTTAATATGGCTTGTTTAGTTCAACCCCGCATTTATGTGAGCGGTTTTCCACCTATCCAGGAAGTTAGCCGGTTTTCAAGGGATTCCGTTTAATCTGCTCGTGATCTACTCCTGCCGCTTGGCTGTCCCAGACGCGCCCTTAATGAATCCCCTTTACGAGGCTCATTTATGTCCGGCGGCTCATCTGATAAGGTGGGGAAATGGAACGGACGCCTCTTTTTTCTTCAGATTCTTTTGGAAACTTGAATGCATTTAATACCCTCCGTTTTGCCCTTCCTATAAGAAGGCAAGCAGGAGGCCATCACTTTCGTGCAGACTCCTTTCCTTCCTTCTGAGATCTGAAACCCGTAGCCTCCTTTAGCGTCTGCTTAGCCCGTTTGTTATACACCATATCAGTATACGCCTACCATAACGAATGATGAAGGAACCATGCCCCTCCTCAAAACACCATGTTCTGATAAAGCTTGAAATGGCTCGATCAGGGCAAGGGTGGCGCAGACTTAAGATCTGTCCCGCCTCTCTTTCAGCCAAAATCCGAAGCAGGGGCTCGTCACGTCGAATTCTCGGCGTGACTGAGTCGAGAACACCCAATATCAGCACCACCCGGCTCCTCACGAGCGTACCTAACATGGCACCAGTGTGTTAGGAGTCAGGGCTGAGGCAGGGGCGAAGTGCTTCTGCTTCTCCCTCTCTTTGCTCACTGGTGCCCTCCTCCGCCTTCCTCTTATAGTCTTCCCAGCACCAGTTCCGCCCTGGTGCTGTCCTTCTCCCTCTTTTACTCCTCCCTTTGTCTCTTCATCTCTCCCCCCCTTCTTCTCCTCCTTCTCTTACTCATGTCCTCCATCTTCTTCATTCATCTCCTCCATCTTCTTCATTGATTTCTTCCTTACTATTTCCTTCTTCTTCATTTTTTTTTTTGAAGTGAGTTCCTCTCTTAGTATGAGCAACAATGAGCCAGAGATTGGAGAGACTTTGAAGACAAGTTTAAAAGGCGCTTGACCGTTTGCTTATTTGTACTGTGGATGTTAGTGCTGCTTCGGCAGCCCCTCTTTTGTATAGGCTTGTTGAAGCCCCTTTTTGTACATTGTAATGATTTTTCATATTAATAAAAGTTGTTTCTATTTCATTTTGCATGTTTTGTCTCTGTTTTATAAATTTGTAAGCGCCGCTCGGCACAATAATATAGCATCTAAATCAATGACGACTAAGACCAGCATACATAATAATAAAAAGATGTTGCCATAACTTTAATGGAAGTGCTTGGCATAATAAGGCAGACCAATAAAAAGTAATACTTACCCCCTTGGCTTGGGTTCGAGGACCATGCAAGGCCTTGGTTCTGTCCAAAACTTGTAATAATAATAGTTTTTTTGTACTTGGTTTCCCCATAGGCTTGAGTCCGAGGACCATACAAGGCCTTGGTTCTGTCCAAAACTTGTAATAATAATTTTTTGTACTTGGTTTCCCCATAGGCTTGAGTCCGAGGACCATACAAGGCCTTGGTTCTGTCCAAAACTTTATGCCCTCCCTTTTTCTTTTTGCACCTGTCTTTCCTCAGGTGTCTCATAAGTTGCCGAGCAGGAAGTTGTCCTCGGTAACGGTTATCCCTTGGTGTGGGCCATAGTCCGTGGGCTTCCATGCAGAACGGGCCTGGGCCGCGAATTTATTAGGCCCACAGATTTAGAGGCATTTCCGTAGTCTTTGGTCACGCGGTACTTTTTGGCGTCCCAGTATTCGAGGTGCGCCTTTACGAGGCTCCTTTAATCTCAGGGTTGCAGACGGCATTGGAAATCGAGCCGGAGACATTTTGTCTGTAGCGTTCCTTGGGACGCTGCGTGAATTCAATGCCATCACCTCATCTTTTAAATAAATAGGAGAGAAAGTTGCTTTACCTTCGCACGAATTCTTCAGTCTCCTCTCTTAGTACATCATGTTTGAGGCGAGGATTGAGGCAAAGGAGCTCTCTCCGCCACGAAAGCGCCGTGTCTTCCTGAGACTCCAGATAGTGAGGTACGGGCCAAGGAGGCGTAGACTCAAGAGAATATTTCAGTTCGAGAGAGGGGAAAGGATGTTTCTCCCTCTTTTAGTCAAAATCCGAAGCAGGTTCTGGTCATGCCAGATTTTTGGTATGTCAGAAGAAGGAATTTCCGCCATCAGCGCCGTCTGTCTTGTAGTAGGCAAATTTTTGCGGGGGCTCCCCAACTTTTGGCTCCCTGCACCCTTTCTGTAGATGGTGTTAGCCTGAGGTCAGGTTCCCTGCACCTTTTCTTCGCCGGTGCAGGCCCCAAGTTGGGTTCTTTGGCTGCCTGAGTTATGGGCATATAGAAGCGTCGAGGAATAGTTTCCTTAGACGTCATCTTGGAACAGTAGCCAACCTCTCATCTGCGCCTTTTTTTTTCGGCTTTTCTTCATTCTATTGTCTTTTTTCTCTTTTCACTTGCATAGTTAGTTGTAATGTAAGCTTGTCTTAGCTTTTCACTGTACACTGTATTGCTCTTTTGTCTTAATAAAAGATAAATTTATTTCTTTTATATATGCTTTTTTGCAACAACCACTTTGGGCCTGAATATTAAATCTAAGCCTGACTTTAACAATATTCCGGGCAGAAGAATACTTTAACACAAATCCTTATTAGTTTAAACTCGCAAATATTATCAAGTATAACAATGGTAATCCTCAATAGATTAAATTCATGGAACTAACCGAGATAGCTGTTGAGTGCTACGCGATGCACGCTAGACCAATTCCCGAGAACGATAAACTCTAAACAATTCGTCCGAGACGGTAGTTGAGTAGCGAAGGACTTTGTGCTTTTGGGTAATATGCTGTACCGTATCGCATCGTTCCCTTTGGCACGGGGGATCCAAAGGTAGACCGGGGAACCCGTGCAACTTAGGGATTGACCCAACTGTTAACGAGAAGTTCTCTTCGGATGGATCTTGAGGTTCATGATCTTTTTATGTACTTGGTTTCCCCATAGGCTTGAGTCCGAGGACCATGCAAGGCCTTGGTTCTGTCCAAAACTTATGATCTTCTTATGTACTTGGTTTCCCCATAGGCTTGAGTCCGAGGACCATGCAAGGCCTTGGTTCTGTCCAAAACTTAGATCTTTTTATGTACTTGGTTTCCCCATAGGCTTGAGTCCGTGGACCATGCAAGGCCTTGGTTCTGTCCAAAACTTAAGATCTTTTATGTACTTGGTTTCCCCATAGGCTTGAGTCCGTGGACCATGCAAGGCCTTGGTTCTGTCCAAAACTTAAGATCTTTTTATGTACTTGGTTTCCCCATAGGCTTGAGTCCGTGGACCATGCAAGGCCTTGGTTCTGTCCAAAACTTAAGATCTTTTTATGCACTTGGTTTCCTCAAAGGCTTGAGTCCGTGGACCATGCAAGGCCTTGGTTCTGTCCAAAATTTAAGATCTTTTTATATACTTGGTTTCCCCATAGGCTTGAGTTCGTGGACCATGCAAGGCCTTGGTTCTGTCCAAAACTTAAGATCTTTTTATGTACTTGGTTTCCCCATAGGCTTGAGTCCGTGGACCATGCAAGGCCTTGGTTCTGTCCAAAACTTAAGATCTTTTTATGTACTTGGTTTCCCCATAGGCTTGAGTTCGAGAACCATGCAAGGCCTTGGTTCTGTCCAAAACTTAAGATCTTTTTATGTACTTGGTTTCCCCATAGGCTTGAGTCCGTGAACCATGCAAGGTCTTAGTTCTGTCCAAAACTTAAGATCTTTTTATGTACTTGGTTTCCCCATAGGCTTGAGTCCGTGGACCATGCAAGGCGTTGGTTCTGTCCAAAACTTAATATCTTTTTATGTACTTGGTTTCCCCATAGGCTTGAGTCCGAAGACCATGCAAGGCCTTGGTTCTGTTCAAAACTTAAGATCTTTTTATGTACGTGGTTTCCCCATAGGCTTGAGTCCGTGGATCATGCAAGGCCTTGGTTCTGTCCAAAACTTAAGATCTTTTTATGTACTTGGTTTCCCCATAGGCTTGAGTCCGTGGACCATGCAAGGCCTTGGTTCTGTCCAAAACTTAAGATCTTTTTATGTACTTGGTTTCCTCAAAGGCTTGAGTCCGTGGACCATGCAAGGCCTTGGTTCTGTCCAAAATTTAAGATCTTTTTATGTACTTGGTTTCCCCATAGGCTTGAGTCCGTGGACCATGCAAGGCCTTGGTTCTGTCCAAAACTTAAGATCTTTTTATGTACTTGGTTTCCCCATAGGCTTGAGTCCGTGGACCATGCAAGGCCTTGGTTCTGTCCAAAACTTAAGATCTTTTTATGTACTTGGTTTCCCCATAGGCTTGAGTCCGAGGACCATGCAAGACCTTGGTTCTGTCCAAAACTTACGATCTTTTTATTACTTGGTTTCCCCATAGGCTTGAGTCCGTGGACCATGCAAGGCCTTAGTTCTGTCCAAAACTTAAGATTTTTTTATGTACTTGGTTTCCCCATAGGCTTGAGTCCGTGGACCATGCAAGGCCTTGGTTCTGTCCAAAACTTAAGATCTTTTTATGTACTTGGTTTCCCCATAGGCTTGAGTCCGAGGACCATGCAAGGACTTGGTTCTGTCCAAAACTTACGATCTTTTTATGTACTTGGTTTCCCCATAGGCTTGAGTCCGTGGACCATGCAAGGCCTTGGTTCTGTCCAAAACTTAAGATCTTTTTATGTACTTGGTTTCCCCATAGGCTTGAGTCCGAGGACCATGCAAGGACTTGGTTCTGTCCAAAACTTACGATCTTTTTATGTACTTGGTTTCCCCATAAGCTTGAGTCCGTGGACCATGCAAGGCCTTGGTTCTGTCCAAAACTTATGATCTTTTTATGTACTTGGTTTCCCCATAGGCTTGAGTCCGAGGACCATGCAAGACCTTGATTCTGTCCAAAACTTACGATCTTTTTATGTACTTGGTTTCCCCATAGGCTTCAGTCCGTGGACCATGCAAGGCCTTGGTTCTGTCCAAAACTTATAAGATTTTCTTTTCTTTTACTTGATTTATTTTTTCGACCATAAACCCCTAGCAGAAGTTTTCGTCGGAGCGACAACTATATGTGGGGCCCAATAATTTAAGGGCCAAGTCCAATTGCTCTTGGAAAATCCGAAGGCCCAATCCGAGGAGAGCTGTGGCCCAAGCTCTACAATACAGAGTACAAAACAATTTTTGGGAGGCAGCCGAGGACGGTTCAGTCCTCGGCAGATCCTGAATCACACCGGAATAAAGGGGTAAAACAAGTATAGGGACGAATTTGTAAGGAGATCCAAAATATCTTGGGGAAGTTATCCTTATTACCCTTCCAGATAAGACCCAACACATGACAGAGCCGTACTCTGCAGCCTTGTCAACCATACCCAACAATTCTGGGATTAGACTGATGGGACAAATATCAGTCTTGTATAGATTGACCCTACACGTGGACGAAGGACAATCAACACGGACGAGTATAAAAGAAGAAAGTAAGTAAATCTAAGGGGAGCCCATCCCACCTCCGAAAAAGAAAGATCACGTGGGGGAGAACATCTCAACAACACCGGACTTCACTGAAGAAAGTCCGTCGTTGGATAACCGGGGTAAGATCTTAATGGTCCTCGGATCAACTCCGAGGAGTCCCATCCCATAGGGTGCGACGTCTTAGGGTTTAAATGTTCAAGCCCAACTCCTTTTTTCTACATGAATTCCTCTAAAACCAAGATCGGGCACCGCCCCGTGACCAGCAGCTAGCTTTTCAAGCCCACTCTCTACAAATCATATTGTGAGGGACCTTTATTGTGTGAGCCCAAAAATGTTAGTGGGCCGCAAAGGAATCGTGTCCTTACATTAATAATTAATAAATTACATGAATTTTTTTTTTTTTTGAGAAAGTAAATTACATGAACTTAGATCAATCAAATACTTTTATTTTGATGTAACGATTCGATATAACGAATTTGTCCATATAGATTGATTGTACTTGTGTCGGCTATTAAAAAAAGAAAAAAAAATTTACAAAAAACTAAATTCAAATTTATAAAAAAAGATGGATTGGTTAGGGTACCGAACTAGATGTATGCACTGAACTATTTTTATTAAATGAAGGGTAAGATAGAGATGATTTGATATTAGAATTAAACATAAATGGTCAAAATAAAAATTTTAAAGCGTAAAAAAAGAATAAAAATGAAAAACAACCCAAAAGGGGAAAGTGTATTTTTGATAGGAGAAAGTTTCTCCTTTTAAGATATATATTTTTAACCTTTATAAAAAAATATTGTTTCTCTGCAACAAAATTCACCCGGGTTTGATACGTATAGATCGAACCCGTAGGCCCAAAACACCGACCCATTAATTACATTATCGAAATCTAATTTGTACTTTTCAATTTTCATTCATTCCGACATTTTCCACCTTCATCCTCTGTGTTGTGTGTTATCTCTTTCTCTCTCTGTGAAATCTGAATCATATACCAGAAAAAAGTTGAAATCGAAATCAGGAAATGGCGAAATCGAGCGCGGACGACGATGAGCTGCGGCGAGCTTGCGAGGCCGCAATCGAAGGCACCAAGCAGAAGATCGTGATGTCGATCCGCGTCGCCAAGAGCCGAGGGATCTGGGGCAAATCCGGCAAACTCGGCCGCCAAATGGCCAAACCTAGGGTTCTCGCTCTCTCAAGTTCGTATCTCTCTCTCTCTCTCTCTCTCTCTCTCTCTCTATCTGATTCATCGAAAATTCAATTAGTTTTTTGAATGTCGAAAAGCGAAATTGAGTTTCATCTCCAGCTTAAAATCATGAAGTTAAAATTATCAATTGCTGTGATTCTTTTAGATTTCTATGGTTCTTATTGTTTGGATGATTCTAGTTTTGGATCCTCACTCTCTTGGATTGGTTTCCACATCGATGCCAGTGTTAGATATATGTATTGTACAAGTGAAGTTGTAAACTTTGTTGCAGCATTTTAATCCAAATGGGAACCATAAGAATTGGACCGAAATCGTCCCCGGTTTGTACTAAACAGAAGCACTTTAATATTACTTTAAATACTACCAAAGCCTCTGACCTATGTGATTATCTCATTCATCGAAATTCAATTAGTTTTTGAATGTCGAAAGCGAGAATGAGTTTAATTAATAAACTATTATACTCCTAATTGTAATTCTTTTAGATTTCCGTGGTTCTTATTGTTTGGATGATTCTGTAAAAAGTTAAAATTGTTAGTTTTGGTGAAATTTTTTTCGCAACACTGGTATTGATGAGGATCATGATGGCACTGGTTAGTATTACTTTAAATACTGCCAATGCACTTTAAGGTAGAAGTTTAAGGATTTGGGTATATATGTACTTAACATAAAAGTTTAAAATTGATGCATAATAGGTGTAATTTGAGCTTTCCATCTTGATTGAAAGGTACCGTGAGATTTGGTTACGGTCTGAAATTTATCTAGATAAATGAAAAGTTATAGATTTAGGTAATATACATATACCCCCACATGGGTGTACATTGTCATATATGATTAACAGCTTATTAAATTGATTCCTAGGATTAGGTTCTGGTATTTAATTTGTGTGGCATTGTTAGTGAATGTGTGTGGTTTGTGCAGCAAAATCAAAAGGTCAGCGGATAAAAGCTTTTCTTCGAGTCATGAAGTATTCAACTGGAGGAGTTCTTGAGGTAAATATTGAATTTCTTATATTTTTTCATATTCGGAAAATTTTCAAAATGTTTTTAAAATTTATAAGGTTAATAGTGAATGGAGATTCAGTAATAGGAACTCAAACTCCACCAAAGCCCAGTATAGGTGTGATCATTGCCACAATGACTTGTTGGCTGGCATGATTATATGTTTAGGCACATGAGGCAGCTGTGGCAATTTGTAGGCTTGTGTGATCTAACAAAATCTTGCAAGCAATTTCAATTCTGATCGACTCAAATAAAATAGAAAAAGATAGGAAATATAATCGCCAGTAATGAGTTGGTTAATAGAACTATTGAAAATGAGTTGCATCATTTCCTACCTATTCATGATTTTCTGTAAAATTTTATTTTTTTGCTAATGATCTATTTTATTATAACTTTTGAAAAAAATTTCTTTCATTTGCAGCCTGCAAAGTTGTACAAGTTAAAACATCTATCAAAAGTGGAGGTTATAGCAAATGACCCCAGTGGATGTACGTTTACACTGGTAATGTTAAATCTCTTACTCTATATTACATTTGGATTCTGATTATGTACACACATTCTTTTGTCTTTTAGCTTCTAACCAAACTTCTTATAGGGTTTTGATAACCTCAGAAGCCAAAGTGTTACTCCACCTCAGTGGACCATGCGCAATATTGATGACAGGTAAATATGATGGGAGCAATGCACTCTTAAAAATATTGATGTAGGAGTATAACTCATAACATGGATGATGATGTGGCATGGTGACATGGCACGAGGGAGTGACATGGTACAAGGCCAGCCAAGCCTAAGGGCTGAATTTCACATGTGCCATATGATAATTGTAGCTAAATCCACATGTGCCAAGTTTGTTGTGGTATTTGAAAATTGGAGGGAAAATTAGTTAATGGCACATGCACAAGCTAGATTTTAGGAAGTTGTTAGAAGTAGAAGTCATGTGCTTTATTAAGTCTTGCATGTGATTAATATGTTATAATTGTATTCTAGCATGTGATAAATGTTAGTTATGGATGATGTCATCAACAATAGCTAACTCCTAGGCTATAAATATCCATGTACATGCATTGTAAAAAGATAGATTGATAGTAAAATTTCATATTTGAATTTGGATTGAGGTGTGAATTCCCTCTCTTTCTCTACTCCCCCCCCCCCCCTTCTAGAATCTCTCTCTTTAGAAAATGCAAGTGTTAATTTTCTTGCACTATTTTGGGATTGTAGCATAGGTTTTTGATTTGATATGCTCTTTTATAGTGTTATCATGTAGCTAATTATTGATTTGGACCTTTTCTTGTAGGAACCGCCTTTTACTTTGTATCTTAAACATCTGTAAAGATGTACTGGGTCGTCTTCCTAAAGTAGTTGGAATAGATGTTGTGGAGATGGCTCTTTGGGCGAAGGTGCGTATAATGATGTTCTACCTGTTTGATTTTTTATGTGGATTCACAATCTAACAACCCTTTCATTTAATTTTTCGCTGAATAGGAAAACACACCCTCAGTTAGTACTCAAAGGAACCTAACTGACGGGCCTGTTGTGGCAACAGTGACTGAAAGTGACTTGAAAGTGACTGTTGAAAAAGAACTTGTTTCTCAGGCTGAGGAGGAGGATATGGAGGCTCTTTTGGGCACGTACGTATTGCTTGCATTCTTTGATCTGAATCGGATCTATTTAATTGTGGCTTATATTGTTGTTTGGTTAATTTGGGATGTCTCATTGATATTTGATAAAGAATGACTATTGTTGATTGTTATTTGGTCAAGTTGAGATATATATAAATTTTACTAGACTATTGAAATTCCATTATATGAGAAGAAAAAGGTTTTAAGGTCCTTGACAATTTCGTGCCACTGATATTTGGAAATGGGTTAGACATGTGTGAGCTAGCCAAGGTATGCATTGACGCCAACCTAGGGTCTGATGAAAGGAGGAAGACTGCATTGATTGCATTCTCTCCATCCTTTCTTGTTTTTAATGGATACACTAATTTCTTGGGGTTCGGCCACTGAAATTCAGATTTCATTTTTGGGGTTCAATGTTTCTTTTCAATGCAAGGTTTTATTTGAATAATCATTGTTAGCCATAGAGATTTTGTATAGAGTTTGTCTTGTGATTCTGTCGGCATTGGTTGACCCTGCAGTTTTCAAGAAGTATCCATATCAAAGTCATTTTGTACTTAATGAAAGTGCCAAGTGGGCCACATTCTTTTTTATCTATTTTCTTTTCCATTGAAGCTTTGCAGGATCTTATTTTCTTTTCTTTTAATTGCATTTAAGGTCCAAAAAGCTTGGTAGACCTAGAGCTTGAGTTGGGCTTCATGTTCTTGTTGAAGAAGGAACAGTTGATTGCTACCAAATTTTTCTAGGTTGATGAAGAAGTTGTTGAGAGTTTAGTGTTATAATTTTACTCTTTTATGTCCTTAAATGCCAATTGCAGTTAGTACTATAAAGAAAGACAAATTGTCACCATGGCACCACCTTTTTAATTATATTTCTTAAAAAATGATTTGCAGTTATGTCATGGGAATTGGTGAGGCGGAGGCATTTTCCGAAAGGCTGAAGCGAGAGCTTCTGGCTTTGGAAGCAGCAAATGTGCATGCCATTTTGGAAAGTGAACCTTTGATAGATGAGGTAATTTTTGTTCTCATTTTAGAGAACTTGATGAATGGTTGTGCTGTTTATGTTTTTCCTTTATTAAGTCCTTTAAGTTGACAGATATGTATTGTGATTTATTTTTTGATTGTGGGTCTTGCAGGTATTGCATGGGCTTGAGTCAGCCACAAATTGTGTTGATGATATGGATGAATGGTTAGGCATCTTTAATGTGAAGCTTAGACACATGAGAGAGGACATTGAGTCGGTAAGGACTTCAACATACTTATTGTGCCCACTATTTATTTGTCTAGCTTGTTGTTATGTGTTATAAAAATGTTTCCTTGCTCTAGCTGGCCGGGTAAGTTAAGTAAATATAGAAATGTGTGGTATTTGGTGGGAGAGGAATGCTCTAATTTATGAAGGAACCGAAAGTTCAACTCAAGACCTGAAACTATCTTTTTCCATACTTTGCTTGGGTCGACAATGGCTTTGAGTGTTTTCACTTTTACTTCCTTGCCTGCTTTACTTGATAGTTGTACTTTTCTTGCATCTTAGTTTTGTTTGTTTTCAGGTTTACCTCAGCACACTTCCTGTGTGCTTTGGCTCTTTGTAGTTGATTAGTTTCATTCAATGAAGTTTTATTATTTATTTCAAAAAAAAAAAAAAAGTTTCCTTGCCTCCCCTCCTTTCTTCCCAGAAAACATAGCTGTTCATACATATATATTGGTCAAGGCCGTGTTTTGTCTTGGCATTAAAATTTATTTTAATAAGGATGTTGATCATTCCATGTGTTCTAGTTTCTCTCTCTGTCAATATAAATTATTTATGTCCCATACATGTTTATTTTCACTTTCCAATTATAGTTGCAGAAAAATCTTTTATGGTGGTAATTTTGTTGATAAAAAAAAACAGTTATGCTGCCACTACTGGATCTGATTTGAATTGCTAAATAATTATTCTGTTAGGGTTTGTTGAAAAAGTGATTGTTCTATATGCCATGTTACTTACACGGCTAATTTTTTTTAATCCTAAATTCTGTTTTTACTTCTCAATTTTATGTATTTAGCATGATTTCGAAAATATTGTTAACTCGTGTCCAGATAGAAACCCGCAATAACAATTTGGAGATGCAATCTGTGAATAACAAAGCTCTCATTGAGGAACTTGATAAGCTTCTTGAACGATTGCGTGTGCCTTCAGAGGTACTTTCTCCAATTGGATTACTAGTTTGAGTTTGAACAACTTGTTTTTGGTCTTTCTGATGACATTTCCTTGGTTGTAGTATGCAGCATGTTTGACGGGAGGTTCATTTGATGAAGCCCGCATGCTTCAAAATATTGAAGCATGTGAGTGGTTAACTGGTGCTTTACGTGGCCTTGAAGTACCTAATTTGGATTCTACCTATGCAAACATGCGAGCTGTATGTACTCTGCCATTTTCTTTGTTTATCATCTTTTTTCATTTTAAAAAAAAATTATGAGCCAGTAGAACTTTGTTCTAGATAAGTAGGACTAACACAAAAATATAAAATAAAAAAAACCTGCAACTTATGGGTGACTATACAATGCAGCAGCAAATGATCCATAATTTCATCACTACTGTTGCACATACAACACTAATTTTCCAAAATTTCGCCTCTCTTGGTAAGCTTGTTGCATGTCAAAATTCTTTCCCATGCCTCTATCCACATAAAAAATGTTACTCTTTTTGGAGTTTTAGTGCACCAAATGCTCTTCCAAGGGAAACTTACTCTAGTGGCGCCTCTTAAAGTTTCATAATACAATTGAACATTGAACTTACCACTAGTAGTCAGCTTCCACCTCAAGCCCTCTGTTAAATAAGCAATTCTCCCAAAAGCTTAGGTTTTTAGGAAATGGTGAATTTAATTACTTAACCAAAATTTAACACCCCTCCTCACATCTGGGCCTAACTTGTAATAAGTGAGGGCCTAACATGTGGGATTTTTAACATTTTAAATGAGAAGTAGATTAAAGATAGGGATTGAACTTAGGATTTCCTGCTTTGACACCATGTTAAATTACCAATTCTCCCAAAAGCTTAAGTTGTTAGGAAATGATAAATTTAATCACTTAATCATAATTCGAACGCCCTTCATTTGGGACATTGAAATATAAATTATTTTGAAACATAGATGCTATTGATTCCATTCTCCAATCATTAAAATCATGTATAAATCTGATATTCCTCAGTCGAATTCTCCAACATTCGGTATTTCCAAATAGGAATGAACAGATACAACTCCAGCAACAACTCCTGCAATGCTTGATTTCCACACCATATGCCATGCTAGAACCTTACCCTTCGTCCACCATATACTGAATGTAGGTTGCAAATATCTCCCAACCTGGCCTAGTATTCCTCCATAAGCTTTAGTTTACCATAATTTGATCAATGCTATTAATTCAATAATGAACACGTTTCAAGAGAGTTTTGCAGCAATTATGCTGCTGAGGTTTGTTTGATGCAATCTCTCCAAGGTGTGATCTAAGGAAACTCTAGGTGCGATGCGTAGGGAAAACTAGGTGATAGGGTCATAGTTATTTTCCATGGAGAAGTTTTTGGAGAGCTAAAGCACTACCAAGGGTGAACTAATTTGTTTGGACAGCAGCAAGGGGCAAGATTACCATAGACAACTTTCATAAAAGGGGTATTGTGGTTATGGATTGGTGTTGCATGTGTAAAGACCTTTAGTTTCCTACATTTCACACTGCTTTGTAGGTGTTTCTTGGGTGATGCCACAGACGGGATTGAATTGTGGGCATGTTGGAAAGGATGGTGAGGAAGACATGAAGCTTTGGAGAGTTGGATATCATTCCTCTGTTGATCAAGAATTTCTATATCTGGGAAGTATCATTATCATCCAATAAGAAGGGTTTCAATTTGAAAATTATTCTTCATTGGTTGATGTCGTTTATTTGGTGGGAGCAGAATGGGTGGACATTTGAAGGAAGGGAGTTAACGATGGAGGATTTGAAGCAATTATATTTGATTTTCTTTGAGTCGACGAAGGCTGTGAAACCCGTTTCTTCTTTGAATTTTCATGATTCTATTGTTATATTAAAATTGCATAGAAAACATTTTGTTGTTTTTTTCCCCCGGATATATTCTTATATACTCCATGTTTACGAGGGTCAAACCTTTTTTCTTTTTTCTATGAAGTTTATTACATAGCAAAAAATTTCCAGCACTTTCAATCTTATTCTGGCAAACCCAGACCTGAATGGTGTTCCCATCTTTCCCTCAAAATCCAAATCTTAGAGCCCCAGACCTGCCATCCATCAAATAGCTCCCAAACAATCCCAAAATACTGTTTACTACCAAAGAACAGCAAACCCAAACTTAAGTATCCGTTTGGATACTGCGTTTCACGTTTTTCACATTTTCAGTCAGTGGGTCCCGTGCACTGTTCACGGGACCCACAAGTAATTTTTTCACCAAAATTTTTATTAAAACTGGGTCCCACGGCATTATTCACACATTTAAAAATTATTTTGCTACAATGTTTTTAGTTTTCAGTTTTCAGCAATAAACGGTATTCAAACAGACCCTAAGTTTTGTTCCTTGTTTTGCCATCAAACCAAAACCCTAAATCCCTAACTTTGACCAATCTTTCTCCACCATTAAATCCTAATCCTAGCCTGTCAAAAGTCCTCAAGATACTTGTTGCCAAGAGAATCCTGCAACCCAACCTACAACTTTCCCTTTACTTCCATCCCTTTAGACCTACAGAAGGTCTGTACTCCACAGCAGATAGACCCAGGAATTCTTGCCTCTTTTTCTTTTTTTTTTCATCATTCAAATTTTTAGTTATGAATATGTACCCTATTACAAGTTTCTCTGTAATCTTGGTTCCTACATCAAATGTGAGCATCTTGGCAGCATATTTATAGTAGCTGCCTAGCGGGTAAATGTACCATACCAATTGTGGGATTCAAGAATGAACCCAATTATGACTTAATTTCTTACTTTCATTGTAAATGCCATTCTTTATGACTTCTAGCATAGAAAGTCTTTTGAATATCTTTATTCTGCAAAACTGGCTCATTTTAATGATAGTAGCTGAAACTCTCACAGGTTAGAGAGAAGCGAGCAGAACTTGAAAAGTTGAAAAGCACATTTGTCAGGAGAGCTTCTGAGTTCTTGAGCAACTACTTTGCCAGCTTGGTGGATTTCATGATAAGTGACAAGAGTTACTTTTCTCAGGTACTCTTTTTCCCGCCACCCTCATGTTGTTTAAATCTTGGAAGTGATCATAATATTCATTAATTTGGAATTATAAGTATTGCTTCTATGATTTATTGAACAGCGGGGACAGTTGAAGAGGCCCGATCATGCTGACTTGAGGTACAAATGCAGGACATATGCTCGCCTTCTACAACATCTAAAGGTCATTTTGAGACATTGCTGTAAATTTCAAATGCTATGCCAAGTTTTTTTTTTTCTTTCTTATTATTTTACCTGTTTGAATGTGCAGAGTCTTGATAAGAATTGCCTGGGTTCACTGAGAAAAGCTTATTGTGGCTCCCTTAACTTGCTTCTTCGTCGGGAGGTGAATGATCACAAATCTTTTATAACATCGTCTTGATCTTACTGTGTTTTTTTAGTATACTTTCAAAATATTTATCCGTGCGAAGGTTGTACAACTAAGTTTCAGTTACTTATGTTTTTTCATTAAGTGACGGCTTAGATGCTATGATTTCTTGTAATCCTTATGGTTCATCATGGGTAGGCTAGGTTTCTGCACCAGTCAACTGGTTCAATATTGAAACATTTGAGAATTGAACCTATCCAAGTGTAGTTCCTCGGGTTCAGTTAGCGGCCTTGCTTGGTCGTGTAGAGTTGTTTCAACTTTTACGTTTGCAGCTGCAAAACTTCAGTTACACTGTCCTTGGATGTTGGAACAATTTTGCCTGCTTTGCTGCACCTATCCTATCTTTGCCCCGACTGGAAGAGTCTTATCTGACAGATTTTAATATCAACGTTTTTTGAAAGAAAAAAATCTACACCTGTAGAAAACATCTTACTCAAAACAAAACCCTACTAGATAGATTGGGTATTGTCTTGTCTAGAGGAAGATATTAGCAGCTGGATAGCCTGGATTGGTTATTGTGGATGCCATGACCAATACCCTATCAGAATTTAGGACATGTACAGTATGGCTAGCCATGATGGTATAATTTTGTAACGGATGTTGACTACAAAATTGGGTGACAGGCCAACATTTATCAAACATGGTTGAAACTGGGCTAATGTTGCATGTGGTTAAAACTACCAATATTACAGTAGTCTGGTATGTTGTACTTCTTTCCAACTGCCATGCTGTCTATACATATGAGTGGGAGTTAAGGAAGTTTAGCTAGTTTCCACACAAAGCAAATCAAGTTTCCAGCTATCTCTATCTGTGTAGATAATTTGTCAGTTGGCTCCCAAATACCCTATAAGTCTATAAACACTTTATTGATATGGTTTTTTGTGTCAACTATGTAACCATGGTTTTATGTTTAGTGACTTTGCTGAGTTCTTTGATAACTGCAACTTTCTCTGCAGGGCAATCATTCATTTTTAAGAAGCTGAACAGTTATATAGGAAAAACCCATATTTTCCCTTCTCCCACCTTGAGAAAAGAGAAATCTATTATGTGCATTTGCTATCTTCAACATTCTACTATTTGGGGAACCATGAAGATTACAGATCAAATTGTCTCTTGCATCTTTTATGGTTTTAATTTATTTACTGACTTCTCTGAAACTTGGTGTGATGGTTCTAAATATATGGTTTCGAATTTCTATAATTCATTTACAGGCTCGTGAATTTGCCAATGAGCTTCGTGCCAGTACAAAAGCGTCGAGAAATCCAACTGTGTGGCTGGAAGCTTCCACAGGTTCTGGTCAAAATGTGAATGCCGCAGACACTTCTACAGTCTCTGAGGCTTATGCCAAAATGCTGACAATTTTTATCCCACTCCTTGTAGATGAGGTCAGAGTCCTAATTTTGTACACATGTCTTGAAATCCAAACTATACTAGTATAAAGATCCATTTTATGGTGCAAACTGCAGAGTTCTTTTTTTGCGCACTTCATGTGCTTTGAAGTTCCTGCACTTGTTCCTCCAGGAGGTCTTGTCAATGGTAATAAAACAGGATATAATGATGATGATGCCAATGATGATGATTTGGGAATTATGGATATTGATGACAATGACAGTAAAACTGGTATTTTCCCCCAATCTGCTGTCACTCCTGTTTATGTTTGTCTAATGTATGCTGAAGATCTGCTGCTCTTAGTTTTCAAACTGTGACTTCAAATAAATTATTTGATTTTGTATGTAAAACTTCAGCGGAGCTTGCGGCATTAAATGAATCTCTTCAGGATTTACTTGATGGAATCCAAGTAATGTGCACAAGATACTGCTTAATTATGTTCATGTCCCCACATGTGCCTTTGGCTATTTGCAGTTGCTTTGTTTTGTTATAACATGTTGACTCCATCAAAAAAGCTTCCATGCATCTTTGGAAAGAGAAGAATTCCTTAATTTGTAGATGCCACTTTAGAATTCAGATCCTGTTCTTTGGCCAAAACTTGAAGCCAATCTTTCTGTTATATCTGTTATTATAATCATCCAATCAGGTTCAGGATCTCCATGTATGACTGAACACTGTGGAGCTTAGAAGTGGAATGTAATCCCTGGTGGTTAATCTTACTTTTGGAAGGGTGATTTGTCATCATATGCACAATTTTGATAGGTGTCCAGTGGAGATCCATGTCAGGCAAGGTTGTTGCTGCTGTCAATGGGATTCTAAGTTTACATGGTGGTGCCTGGTTGGCCTTAGGATTGTAATGAAAATTGTGTATGGAGGGAAGTTAAATGCTTCTTTGTATCTTAGTCAATAAGCAATTCTATTTCCGAAGTCTAAAGACTAGGGGGGTTTTACGTGGTCAAATTTTAACTACTGGTCGTATGTTTGGATATGATAGCCATGTTGTCAACTTAATAGAAGGGGTGATGAAGGGATGATGGTTGGACAAGTGAGTATTCTCCGAACTGTGCTAGAAAAATTTAAAATGACAACGGCAGAGAACCCAAATATACTTGAGTGAAGCAACCCATGTGTTTTATAACACCTTAATTGTAAGATTTTATATATCTTTTTCTGAGCTGAAATTCTATAACATGGATGAATATTGTTAAACCCAAAGTTTTGGGACTAAGGCTTTGTTGTTGTTGGATGAGGATTGTTAAGTGGCTTGCATCTTCTTCATTACTGTCTTCTATGTTTTACTTGTAAAATTGCTGTTTAGTACTAGGCACTGTTTGGAGGTTGCAAGATAATTTTGTTTTGACCGAAGATGCCAATATATATGAATTTCAGGAAGACTTTTATGCTGTGGTAGACTGGGCTTACAAGATTGATCCTTTACGTTGCATATCAATGCATGGAATCACTGAGCGCTATCTCTCAGGTCAGAAAGCTGATGCAGCGGGATTTGTACGTCTCTTGCTTGGTGACCTAGAGTCAAGAATTTCCATGCAGTTCAGTCGAGTAAGATTTAACTTTCAAGGAGAAACAAATTATCGCCATATACATTAAGAGCATGATCTTTACCTATTTAACTTGTGAATTGTGTTGCAGTTTGTGGATGAAGCTTGTCACCAGATTGAAAGAAATGAGCGCAATGTTAGGCAGATGGGTGTCCTCTCATACATCCCCAGGTAAAGTAGAAACCTTGCTTATCCTTATTTTGTTTGATGCAAATTAACAACTTCTTGTGATTATGGCAATTGGAAATTTGTACATTACATTTTCCGGTTAGCTGATAGATGTAGAAGCAATGGAATATCTTCATTGTATATGTTTAACTTTCAGTCTTCTGTGTACTGAATTTATAATTCTGTAACTTTCAGCTGATAGATAAAGTTTTTTTTTTTTTTTTAATAAAAATATTCTTAATGGTCCTGGTCCCGGTCTTGATGGATTCACTATCCCACATATCCCCCATAACACCCCTTAAAACATCCCTTTGCAACTTTTCAATCCTATTAGCCACACTTGTAGGAAGAGTATACAAAGATGATTAATAAGTAGGAAGGCTCAAAAGCATACTCTTAAATAAAGTCAACCGACCTCCTTTAGAGAGATAGAGTTTCCTCCACCCCGCTAGCCTCTGATCAACTTCTCCAAGATAGGATTCTAAATAGCTGTCAACTTGTACGAGGCGTGATTCCTGGTGTGGGGGACAACTGCTAAAGGAGTTCCCTTAATTATTTTGAATAGCATTTGATACGGAGGCATCAATGGCAGGCCACTGAACTCATCACTAGGATATCATTTTTGTCCAAACAATTCACCGATCAAAAAAAAGTTTTTTCCAAACAATTCAGGATTAGGAGCTGGAATTCATGGCAACTTTTATAGATCTTATTTATTCTAGTCCGATATACCAGAGTGGAGTGGATACACATCATTGGAATCCTTTCTAGGCCTTATTTACTTACAAGTGTCATGTGGGATAGAATGGGAGTGGTACGTTTGATGTTTTCTCTTATTACAAGGCTATTCGTGGTACTTATTTTAACTCATTCCCTTGGAAGAGTATATGGCATGTCAATGCTCCAAGGGGGGTGTCTTTTATTTGTGTGGACATCAGCTTGGAGTAAGATTCTTACTAATGATGATGATGCTGTATGTGTCAGTGTATTGGTGAAATGGTGGATCATTTATTGCTCCATTTTAACGTTGCTTATGCTTTGTGGAGTAAAGTATTTAAGATGTTTGAGGTTCAGTGGGTGATGCCATTGAATGTAGCAGACCTGTTATTTGGATGGAGAAATTGGTTTGGGAAACACTATTTGGATGTTTGAAATCTTACTCCATTGTATTTGATATAGCGTGGAGGGAACAGAATAGCCATATGTTTGAGGACATTGCGAGACCTCTAAATCAATTGAAGTCCTTGTTGATTCGTACCTTGTTTGAATGGTCTCGCGCATGGGGTTTTACACATTGTACTTCCATTTTTGAGTTTTCAAACTCTATTCAATTTTTTTTTCTATTTCTTGTAATTTTTAAAAATACTTTGTGTTCATCATTGTGAACACGAAGTAATCTTCTATTTCAATCAAACATTATTACTTAAAAAAAAAAAGAGATAAAATGTGTTTGAGGTCAAATCCTATTAAACTCTATTCTTTTTTTTTTTTTTTTTTTGATAGGTAACAAATCCTATTATAAACTCTTACACCCATTGACCTGGTCTTCCTTCCCTTGGAAAAGTTTGTGGAAGCCTAAAGTCCCTACTATGGTGGCAGTTTTTCTTTGGACTGCAACTTTGGGGAAATTCTTGACTATTGATAACCTTAGGAGACCCATACTTGTCATAGACTGGTATTGAATATGTAAATCAACTGGGGAAACTATAAACCACCTGCTTCTTAATTGCCCCATCAAGAACTTTTGAGTATTGTATTTGTTTTGTTTGGGGTCTTGTGGGTTATGCCAAAGGGTGTGGAGGAGCTTCTAGTCAGTTGGCAAGGCAGGTTCGGTAGAAGCAGCAATAGTGTGATTTGGAACAAGATTCCCCTCTGTATCATGTGGTGTCTTTAGTGTTAGCAAAATGCTAGGACTTTTGAGAGACATGAAAAATCTATTCCAGATCTCAAGCTTTGTTTCCTCAAATCGTTATTTGAGTGGATAAATGCTTACTCTTTGTTTTCTTTTGCTATTATGTTTGAGATGCTTGATTTGTGCTTAATTTTGGTGTGCTTTGTGTACATATCCTTGTACCAAGATGTCACAAAGTTGCCAAGTAATGAGCTAAGAGTAGTTATGCTTTGCAACTTGATTTGACAACCTGAAAACATATGGTTACTGAGGTTGGTAATCTCTGCATATTAATTGACTGTGGATCGTGATACATGAAGTAGTGAGGAATTCTTATTTAGCAGAAATGTTTTGTGGTAATGTTCACTCAAACTATTTCAATAATCTGTTGCCTGTCAATATTTTAGGCTGCACATACTGGATTCAGAATTTTTTTTTTTTTTGATAAGTATACTGGATTCAGAAATATTTCCCAAATATTCTAAATTTTTATTTATTTATTTATAAGTAGATGTTCTAAATCGTTATTGATGCTCAGTTTGAAATTTTTACAAAAAAAAGTGTAACATAATTATTGAAGATATTACTCCTGCTAGAATGGTTTTGTAGAAGAAAGTTAATTTGCTTCTAAAATGAAGACCATAGGTTAAATTTGAATATTCTTTGAATTAAATGAGGTTTTATTTATTTAAATGATGTTGAAGCACTTTTATCTGTTTGTGAATGCAGTGTCATAAATTGGAAAAAGTGACTGTTCATCCCCCTGGACTTATTATCTTGATGATTAAGTTGTCCTTGGCTTTTGCATACTTATAATTAATTTTACCTTTTGGGTGTAGAACCCTTTCTTTTATAAGGTTATGTGGTTTCTTTGAGTTTCCTTACTATTTGATGGGTCCGGGATTTTCTTGTGGTCCAAAAGCTCATATCAGATTGATTAATGTAGAGATTGGGGAAATTAAAATGGTTTTGCATGTATGACTGTACAGTATAATTACATTGTAAATATCAATTTTCAATTTATATACATTAGATAATTTTTTTTGAGGCATTATATTAATAAATTGTCCTCATTATTTTGCATAGATTTGCAACTCTTGCAACGCGTATGGAGCAGTACATCCAGGGACAATCTAGGGATTTGGTAGATCAAGCATACACAAAATTTGTGAGTGCTTTCTTCTCAGACATGTACTCATGAAATTGTTGTAGAGAGTGCTACAGGGCATCAAACAATGTATTGATTTGATCACATAGCTAAAAAATAATAATAATAATAATAATAGTAAAAACAGTAATGAATTAAAGTATTAATTCGTTAATTATCAACTGTTGGCTTCCTTGAAAGGAATATTTTTTTGGCTTTCTGCTGATAAGTGATGATGGGAGGTGGTGGTGAACCTATCCTTTGCAAGTCTTCACCCAGACAAGAACTGATACTGATGAAAGAATTTTAGTGCTGTTAATAACCTTGGTCCACCTGACCTTTTTTGCATCAAGAAATACAGTGTTTTTTTTAATTTTTTATTTACATATTTTATCAAATCAAATCTGTAACTAGAGCTGCTGGTAGTATGATAATTATTGCAGATGATATATTTTGCATGTTGGTTTGATTTTGTTATATTATTGCATGTAATATGTTGGGTTCGTTGATTTGATTTTCTAATGGAACTTTTGCGTTAGGGATTTTTGGTTCTCACTTACATTGGGAAGTTTTTTTACAGGTTAGCATAATGTTTGTTACATTGGAGAAGATTGCACAAACAGATCCAAAATATGCTGATATTTTTCTGTTAGAAAACTATGCAGCTTTTCAGAATAGGTAGTTTACCTTTCCTCGAGCACAGTTACAATTTGATCTTCTTAGTGTTTCTCAAGGGCAAAATATATGCTTGGAATTGCTAGTTAGTTCATTTAGCTGATTAGAAGCTGTTACGTGCAGCTTGTATGACCTAGCCAATGTGGTGCCCACATTAGCCAAATTTTATCACCAGGCGAGTGAAGCTTATGAGCAAGCTTGCACTCGTCATATCAGCGTGATTATTTACACTGTGAGTGTGCCTACATTACCTTTTTTTCCTAGTTTTTCCACTTTTGAGCATTCCTTGACATTTTATTTGGAATGTCCACATCCTCAATATTTTACTTTTGGGTTATGCTGCAGCAATTTGAACGCCTTTTCCAGTTTGCTAGAAGAATCGAGGATTTGATGTACACAATCACGCCGGAAGAGGTTAGTGTGTTAGTGATTGTATCATCCTATGCTCATAATTTGTTAAGCATGTTCAATCTGTTAGCTTCTTAGAAAATCTTAAATTACTTGCTTTGTAGAACATCCCATGTTCTTTGCATAGAAGCAAAACACTATATGAATGCCACTGACTTGGTCTGAGTGATGTTATCTTATTTATAAAAATAAATTTAAATTAAAAGGGATGTTTAAGTTAAAAGCTTTTTTTGTTTGTTTGTTAATATATATCCAATTTTTCTGACCAGTTGATCCTTAATAAACTTAAAAGGGATATTACATGTCTCCAAGAATATTGTTTCAACGTATGGGATTATGGAGCAAGTTTGGCATGCCAATGGCCTTATGGCCCAGTGGCATTCGTCTCCTTATGTAAGGTTTAGTTCAAGGGGTCAAATCCCCTTATCTATAAGGAAAAAGAAAAAGAAAAAATGTTGCATCAATTAGATTAGAGGTTGGGCCTTGATGTGATGGCAAGTGCCTTCCACCAATATTAACAAGTCACATGTTCAAGTCCAGAAATCAGCATCTCTCTCCCCCACACTTGTTATTACTAACTAGGTACGACCTTGTTAGTAATAAATGTCATTCAACACACTTCTGCCATATTCTTCTATTTAATGGAATTTCGAAACTGTCCATGGTATTATTCTCCATGTTAAAACTTACATCAGAAAGCACTTATTGCTCCACCACAAAGGTAATATTGTTCTAGTTTTCTTTTAAATAGAGATGTCATAACTAAAAACTGTTTGTTTCTAGTGGTTGTTATGCCTTGGTAGCTTCTTCTTCTTCTTCTTCTTCTTTTTTATTTTTATTTATATTTTTATTTATTTATATTTTTTTTGTTTTTAATTACTATTACCTACTTGTTTACTAATTTCCCTGATGTTATGGCTCAAATCATGTGCCTTCACGAATTTCAGATCCCATTCCAGCTTGGGTTGTCAAAAATGGATCTCCGGAAAATGTTAAAATCCACTTTATCTGGGGTAAGTGGCTACTGTTAGATTATCCCTTCCGTAGTTTCAAACATGCTTTGGTAATAATGTTGTGGCTTCTTTGATACAGGTTGACAAGTCCATCAGTGCTATGTATAAGAAGTTGCAGAAGAATTTAACTTCAGAGGAACTGTTGCCTTCTTTATGGGATAAATGCAAGGTAAATTGTATCTTCTTTTCTAAAGCACGTTCAGGGCTTAGTATTTTAAGGCTCTTTTGTGAGTTCTTTGGCATTATGATAGATAGATATTTGGATGTTTCAAAAATCTAATATTTTGATCGATTGGAGGACAAAGTGTAGAGGAACCAAATTTTGAAATGGAATATTGGTCTAAAAATGTGCAATGCCCAAAGGAACAAAAGAAAACCTCCTGACCAACCTAATTTCTACTAGCAATAATCATTAATCTTGTGACCTATACTATCAAAGATACATTTAATCATAAGTAGGAATCATTGTTGTCTTGATGGTAATAGTTTTGCGGCCATGTTAGGTGGTGAATCTCCTAAATGACTTTTATTTCCTTTACCTCTTCCCTTGGTTGTCCTTTATTTTTTATTTTATTTTATTTTATTTTTTCTGATTCTTATGATTTGAGGTAGTTATGAAGGGATTCAGCTCCAAAATTATTTTTAAGAAAAAATAAATGTAGTTATGAAGGGATAAGAAGATTGCTAAGTAGATATCTTAGGCCATTTAGTATGGCTCAGTGGTAATGACCCCTTGGTAATGACATTCTTTGTGGTGCCATATATTTGTGGTTTGAACCCCACATCTCCCCTCTCCCACTATCTACCTATAAAAACGTGTAGATATCCTACATTCGCATAAGTAGTTTTTGATGTTGGATTACACTTCATCTGTTTAAGGCTTTTAAGGAATTAAATCTATATAAGGTGTTCATTGAAGTTAAGATGCTGTTTTGGATTCGGTTTGTAACAGCAAAATTTTGGATACATGTACACCATTAATGAGCTCAGCATTTTTTTGTTGATTTTAATATCTAATGGAGGTTGTTTTATATTTTTCCAGAAGGAGTTTCTAGACAAGTATGAAAGTTTTGTTCAACTTGTTGCCAAGATTTACCACCCCTCAGAGAACATCCCCACTGTCTCAGAAATGAGAGAACTTCTGGCCAACTTGTAGAGAAGAGCGTTTTGTAAAATCCTGAATAGTTTGTGTTTTAGTAGATAGGTGTTTTAGCCCGATGTAATCATTCATTTAATCCATTTTTCTATATAAATTGATTTTGGGACAGGCATTTCAAGTGTCTTTTATCTAAATAGGTTAAATAAAACTCTAGTGTACAATTCTCACAGCGCACTGTATAATATTCTTGTGTTTTTGTATCTGGCTGTTTTCCACCATTCAGTTTAGGCCCTTGATTCAATTGTCAAACTAATCCCTAAGATTTAAATTTTAGATGAAATTTCACTATTGGTCCCTAAAGTTTACTTGCTCTTTTTAGTCTCAAAAGTTTCAAATGAGTGTTATTGGACCCTTAAATATAAAAAGAGAGTGCCTTTAGTATAGTTAACTTCCGTCAGTTTTCTTTTGCTTATGTGTCTAACATAAAAATGATGTGGCAAATTTCTATTATTAAAAAATTACACGTAATCATGGCCCTAACCCAAACCCAAATAGAAAGGGGTTCTTAAATGAGTTTTTCCCTTCTTCTCTAGTTGCTTGGCATGCCCAAACACCATTGACAATAACAATCTCAATCCACCAACAATAACTACCTTGTTGCAAAATGAAATCTATTTATTCAACTCTAAGGGTGTGTTTGGTAGAGTGGATTTTAGGGATGATGAAAAAAAAAAAAAAAAAAAAAAAAAAAGAAAAAGAAAAAGAAAACTTTTTGAAGAGTGTTTGGTTGAGAGGGGGAGGGGGAAAAATGATGGTGGGGCTCAGGTGTTTTTTCCTCAGGCCTATCAAAAAGCAAAATGAAAAGAAAACTAGGTGGGAGGAATTTAATAGAGAAATGACGAAAACGTTCATGTGCAAGCACATGGGCTTTGTACGTTGTTGTTGTTGTTGTTGTTGTTGTTGTTTTTTTTTTTTTTTTTTTTTTTTTTTTTTTTTTTTTTTTTTTTTTGTTTAGAAGATTTTTTTTTTGGACATGATTTTTATTTTTTAATAAATTTGGGTGATTGCTTTTTTCTTTTTTTTTTTTTTCTTTTTTGTCACTTTTTGGTTTTAATTGGGCATCATTTTTTAACAAAGGTATATGAGTAAATTTATATAGATTCAAATTTTTCATCCTTTTACTTTTCCACTCCCAACCAAACAAAAAAGAGAGAAATTAAAATATTTTCTATCCTCTTATTTTTCCACCCCTCCAACCAAAAAGACCCTAAAGATAAAAATTGGCAATAATAGTATAGTACGAACAAACTCAGCCAAAGCAAAATGAAATCTAATTTCCAATCCATAAAGGTAACAAATGGCAATAGTAAGAACAAACCCAACAAAAGCCAAATGAAATTTGATTTCAAGTCCGTCTCAAAACAGAGAGAGAGAGAGAGAGAGAGAGAGAGAGAGAGAGAGGATTTTGCACAACTCTAAGCTCTAAATGAGAACTGATTTCAGAGGGTCAGACTTAGGTCTAGTGTCAGTAATACTAGATCCGTTGAGATGATGACGTATGTCCACTTTTGGACATGTGTCACTATTTGATCTGGTCCAGTGCACTAGATGCATTGGACCTAAACCAAGTCCGATTTCAAATTGCAAACCTCTATTTAGCTTTTCAAATCTTTCAAATTATAAAATTCAGTTTTTCAAATCCTTCAAGTTAAAATTTTTGGGGTTCACTTCGCTTATCATTGTTTCAATTTCATAATAGGAAAGTGTAGGAAAGTGCAAGAAAAGGTTAAGATAAGGTTTTAGAAAGGAGACTAATGAGCTGTGACGAATTTCATTAATTTTTTTCTTTCTATTTTAAGACTTTCTCAATATCAACGGTTCATTAAATATTGTTTAAAGAAAGTTGAAAGACATGAACCAATATCTAGGTCAGATTTTAAAATTTGAGTTTCAGAGATGGGTTGCGTTGTTAGTGTTGGGTATGCCAAGCAAATTGAGAAGGGAAAAACCCATTTATTTGGGTCAGGTTAGACCTATGCTTAAATTTAATTTTTTAAAATAATTTTTAAAAATTACCGTATCATTTTTCTGTTAAACATAGGTAAGTAAATAAACTAATCGAAGTCAACATAAGGCTCAAATAGTGCTCTCTATTTAAACTTCAAAAAAGACCAATATTGCAAATCAACGGTGTAATTCTTCTCCATTATTATTATTATTATTTTTTTAAATAGTGTAATTCTCCTTATTTATTTATTTATTTTTATACCTTATCTAACCTTTTACTATTCTGTTTTGACTAGTGAAGGAATCATAATCCTAATCGTATTTAAACACTTCGCTTAAGGGATATCTTAGTAGGGTTTTCTATTTCGCTCTAGTGTATTTTTACTTTGTTTTCTCGGCCATGGACTCCGGCGATGAAATCAACATCTATAGTGACAATGAAGTCAACGATTATGACGGCGAAGATGCAAACAACACTGACTGCAACTATGACTCCTTGATCATGGAAGAGGACTCTATGGATTCCGATGATTCTTATACTGAAAAGACTCGTCTTGAAGGGTCTAAAGACCAAAACTACACTGTGTTGAAGCAATCAGATATACGTGAACGCCAAGAGAACACTATTGCCGAAGTTGCCACGATTCTCTCGGTATCAGAAGCCGCCGCAACAGTTTTACTCCGTCACTATAATTGGAGTGTTAGTAAGGTTCACGAGGCATGGTTTGCTGACGAAGATCGAGTCAGAAAAAACCTGGGCTTATTTGATAAACCCATCATCGAAATTCCATGTGACAGTGAAATCATGTGTGGAATATGTTTCGATTTGTTTCCACGTGATGAAATTGTCTCAGCCGCATGTGGTCATCCTTATTGTATCGAATGCTTTCGATATTATATTAGCACTTCTATCAACGATGGTCCTGGATGTTTGATTCTGAGATGCCCCGACATGACTTGTTGTGCGGCTATAGATGGAGACATGGTTAATAAGTTAGTTTTGGACGAGGAAAAGAATAAGTATTCGACCTATCTTTATAGGTCTTTTGTCGAGGAGAACAAGAAGATCAAGTGGTGTCCTGGTCCGGGATGTGAGTACGCTATTGAGTTCGATGATAATCATGGTTGGGACGTGACTTGTACTTGTGGTTTTATGTTTTGTTGGAATTGTGTTGAGGATGCTCATCGACCTGTGGATTGTGAAACTGTGGCTAATTGGATAGCGAAGGACCATGATGAATCTGAAACCATGAATTGGATATTGGCTAAAACAAAGCCTTGTCCCAAGTGTGCAAGACCAATTGAAAAAAAAGGAGGGTGTATGCACATGACATGCAATCCACCTTGTAATTATGAGTTTTGCTGGATATGTCTTGGTGATTTGGATAATCATTGGAACTGTAATGGTTATAAGGAAGATAAGAAAAAAGAGGTAGAAAAGGCAAAGAGAGATATAAAGAAATACAATCATTACTATGAAAGATGGGCAGCTAATAACTTGTCAAGGAAAAAAGCTGTTTCAACCTTGCGTACAGTGATAACCGAGCAGATTGAGGAGCTTAGTGAGATGCATGACAAAACCCAATTTCAGCTTGGGTTCATATTAGAGGCTTGGCAACAAATAGTTGAATGTAGAAGAGTGTTGAAGTGGACCTATTAATATGGGTACTATCTGCCTGAGGATGAGAAGGCTAAGAAGCGGCTTTTCGAGTTTTTGCAAGGGGAAGCAGAAGCTGGTCTTGAAAGGCTTCATGGATATGCTGAGAAGGAAGTGAGGCAGTTTCTCAAAGATCCTGAGGGATCAGTAAATTTCGAAGAGTTCGAGCTAAAGCTGAAGAGCTTAACAGGAATGACTAAAAATTACTTTGAGAAGTTGGTTAGAGCATTAGAGAATGGCCTATCAGAGGTGCAAACTTTCGAGTATTGGAATTGTGATCTGTGTACTTTTGCCAATTCCTGGGAAAACGTAACTTGCGAGATGTGTCAAATGCACCTGTGAAAGATATTTCAGCATCTCTTTGTGGTGAAGGGAAGCACTATTACTATTTATTTAGGTTCTATCTATTTCCAAATTTAAATAATCTATTTTAGATCCATTAAGTTGTTCTTTCATCTTTGTAATCTCTCATTGCTCTATTTATCCGATTATTGTTGATATTAATGGTTTTACAATCTTTATCTTTTGGAGATCGTCCCATATGTTTTTGGTGAACATTATTTTTATCTCCTCTACTCCATGCTCTGATTAAACAATTTTGTTTAATAAATTGTTTGTTCTGAGTATTCTGACCCTAGCTTTATTTTTCGAATTGAGGACAAAGATAAGTAGATAGCATTACTCATAATGTGTACAATTATGGTACAAATATGCAAATAGCATTACTCATAAATAGTGCATATAGCATTGCTCATGAAAAATTTAATAAAAAATTTAAAAAGGTTTGTTTTAATTTTAGATAATTGTTGGAGAAACCTATAGATCGAGGTCTTAATTAAACTCACCAAAATCATCATCTTAATTATTAGTGAAACTTGCAAGGCTTTGCTTATGTACCCTACAAAAATTTTAAGGGTAAGAAAAGAGAGAGTAATGTAGTGGAGACCAAAATGAAGAACACAAGTTGAGTTGTAAGTTTGAAAAACCAACGTGCCGCACTAATCAGTTACACCATCATCAGTAGCTTTTCAAATTGGCTCAAATTTTGTAAGATTCTATGTCGATGTTATTGTTGATTTTGTGTATTGTGATATTATTGTATTTTTAAGGTTTTTTTATATTATAATTTTCTTATTTTTTTCATGAAGTCAAACCCCTAAAAATGTTTCCCATAACATTTTCAAGAACAAGAAGCAATCAAACATTAGAAACAATTTTTATTTTTATTTTTATGACGTTGAAACTCACCAAGGCAAAGCCCTTTGGATGGTACCCCCAGAGAGTAAACCATGAATACATGACCCTACTTGCCAAAATTGTGTATTTGCTAATTCAAGGAAATTCTTTGTGGGGATTGAACCCAGAATATTTGAGTCTACAACTCACCTCAAGCCTCCAAATCACTAAGTTGCACCATGATGGATAAAAAAAATATATTTTCACCTAGTGAAAATATTTTACACTGATTAAACACATTCAATCATAGAATAGTACAAGAAAAAACTTCGTACTTGACAACTCCAATACAAAGGACCATAAAAAGTACACTCTAGTCTCACTTTGGCCACATGAAGTCATTCTTAAACAACTTTACTTTTAAGCTTCGTTTGGTTGGAGGTGAAATAGGAAGGGTGAAAAAAAAAAAGGCGTAAATGCACTTTTTGTCCCTACATTTTGACTTTTTTCCATTTTAGTTTCTACATTTTATTTTTACCACTTTTAGTTCTTAAACCAATTAACGCTCTTCATTTAAGACCTTAAAGCACCATTTCGTCACCAAACTAACGGGGAAACTGACAGATGAATAAAATAATAATTTTTTTTCCACATTGGACAATAAAATAATAATTTTTTTTCCGTCACCAAGTACGTGTTGGCTCTTTTCTTCGTGTTTTTGCTAGCCAATCGAGGTGTTGTCCATCTTGCCCGATGTCAAGCCTACAAGCATGAATCCCATGTTGGGCGCCTTGACTCAAACCATCATATATACTTATCGCATGGGTTTTGCTTATTTAGGTTATGTTTGGATGCATATTTTTCATCACTCAATTTCCGTCACTCATCACTCATCACTTATCACTTTAAAATACTACAGCCGTTTGGCACCATCACTTAGTTACCATCAATCAATATTTTTCACACTATTTGTGGGCTCCATACCTGTCACTCGGTGTAGCTTTTTTTTTTTCCCCAGTACCCAGAAACCCGAAACAGAAAGGAAAAAAAAAGAAAAAAAAGAGAGAAGAAACCCAGATCACCCGAACCAAGTGAAAAAAAAAAAAAAAAAAAAAAAAAAAAAGAAGAAGAAGAAGAAAAAAGAAGAAGAAAGAAACCCAGAAACTGAACCCAGTAAAGAAGAAGAAAAAAAAAAGAAGAAGAAGGAAGAACACTTGAGACCGAACCCAGGAGAAGAAAGAAAAAAGAAAAAGAAAAAAAAAAAAAAAAAAGACACTAAGGAACCGAACAGGAAAAAAAAAAAAGAGAGAAGACACCTAAGACTGAACCCAGGAGAAGAAAGAAAGAAAAAGTAGATTGGTCAAAAGGTGCGGTTGAGTTATGACTAGTGGGTCCCCTGTGTGTGTTTAATTACAAAAATGTCATTCAGTTATGAGTTATGGAAACTGAAAACAGCTAAAATATGTTTCCAGTTTCCATAACTCATCACTCAAAAATCAGAGAATTGAGTGATGGAAACAGAGTTATGGAAATAGGGTGATGGTGGTGCCAAACAGACTTCTCGCTATGGGTCCCACCATTTTTGAGTTATGAGTTATGGAAATAGGCCATCCAAACACCCCCTTAGTTATGCTCTCTGTCATGTCCTTCAACCTTGGAATCTTCATAACCGCCTTGGCTTCCATTTCTAACAGGTACCCAAAAATTACAAAAGCATAAACCAAATTATTCACCAACAAACACATCCTAGTATTTCCAATCCTCATAAAATCCTATACCTGGAAACACACACACACACACAGTGAACAAAAAATAGGAAACTGCAGGGAAAACATATAGTTCATTTGCTAATTGCTAGGATCCAATGTTTTGTAGAAAGTGATGGTAATTGTGATAGGGTCAACTATGAAACAATATCCTTTGTTTTGTAGAAAGTGATGGTAATGGTGATAGGGTTAACTATGGAACAATGCCCTTTGTTTTGTAGAAAGTGATAACCTTATATATGTATAATCAATGCAGCATAATTTTTTCAATGCAATAGGTTTTATTTGTATTACTGAGTAATTTATTTATTTTTTTTTTTAATGCAGCAGAACTTTTTCAATGCAGCAGGTTTTATCTGCAATAGAAATTTTAGCAGCATAAATTTAATGCAACAGAAATTTTAGCAGCTGTTTTTCTGTTTTTCTGTTAACACATCACAATTTTAATGCCTACCCACAAACTATGAAAATCCACATATTACTTAAACATGAGTTTGAACTTTGAAACCATTCCCCTAAGTCTGCTATGAATTATGTAGTAATAGGGGTAGGGGTATTGGCTAATTGTTTCTGCTTTAACACAAGTCTGTAATGGCCTTTTCATTTTGCTGTCAATTTTTTTATTTTTATTCTCATTATGTTTTTTGGTATATATATATATATATATATATACACCAATTATGAGTGTGTTCTCCCGTATAAGTATTTTCTTACCCAGTGAGGTTGGGACTTAATATAGTCCCTAGTTTATAAAAACAGCTGGTATGTGAGTGAGTGGATCTTAGCAATTAGCAAATGAACTATATGTTTTCCCTACAGTTCCCTATTTTTTGTTCACTCTGTGTGTGTGTGTGTTGTTTTCCAGGTATAGGATTTTATAATGATTGGAAATATTGGGATGTGCTTGTTGGTGAATAATTTGGTTTATGCTTTTGTATATTTCGGGTACTTGTTAGAAATGGAAGCCAGGGCGGCTATGAAGATTCCAAGGTTGAAGGACATGACAGAGAGCATGACTAAGTAAACAAAACCCATGCGACAAGTATATATGATGGTTTGAGTCAAGGCACCTAGCATGGGATTCGTGCTTGTAGGCTTGACATCGGGCAAGATGGACAACACCTCGATTGCAAAGGCTAGCAAAAACACGAAAAAAAGAGACAACGCGTACTTGGTGACAAAAAAAAAATTATTATTTTATTGTCCAACGTGGAAAAAAATTTATTATTTTATTCATCTGTCAATTTCCCCGTTAGTTTGGTGACGGAATGATGCTTTAAGGACTTAAATGAAGGGCGTTCATGGGTTTAGGGACTAAAAGTGGTAAAAAAAATATAGGGACTAAAATGGAAAAAATTCAAAATGTAGAGACTAAAAGTGCATTTATGTAAAAAAAAAAAAAAGGTGAGAGAAGTGTTTGGTTGGGAGGGAGAGTGGAAGGAAATTTTGGTGGGGCCTAGGTTTCTCACCGGGCCTACTAAAATCCCATCTCTCTAATTTGGAAAGAAAACTTGAGGGACTTTATTTCAACCTATTCAATTACATTTTTGCCCCTCTTTTTGTAACGTTGAACATGAAAATCTTAGGTAACCATTGGCATTTGACTTTGCTTCAACCAACTTAATAATATTTCTTGTTTTTTAGTTCACGTTGTTCATCACTTTTTTCTTTTTATTTTTTTTTAATAATTATTTCTTTTTCTTCTTCTTCTTGTTTTCACCCCTCGTTTTGTATTTTTCATCTTTTTATTTTTCTGTTTTTTCCATTCATTGTTCGTTCACTTTGTTGTTTGGTTTTTTTTTTTTTTTTTTTTTTTTTTTTTTTTTTTTTTTTTTTTTTTTTTCTTCTCCTATTTTTTGTTTTTATCAATTTCTTCCATAGTTAGCTCCTCATTTTTTTTTTCTCTCACCAGTTTTGGATCCGACTTCTGCATTATAAAATAATAACTTAAAAAAAAAGTGAAGTGTCCATATATAATTTTTTTTGAAATAAGTGTATAAAAAATTGTGTTGTCTTTTGTTTTATTTAATAGGGACATAATTGTAAATTTATATCAACTTAATTTTTCATAATTTTCCATCTCTCTACTTTTCCATCCCCCCAACCAAAACATATATGAGAGAAAACTAAATTTTTTTATATCCTCTCACTTTTCTATCCCCTTCTAATTTTCTATTATTCTACTTTTTCATATCCCTTCAACCAAACGGACTCTTAAAGTCTTTCATTTGTGATAAATGATAAAATGGATGACAAATTCAAAACCAAAGTAAATAATTCAATCTTTTCAATTTGATTGCCAAAAGTTCTCATTTCTAATGAGCTTAGTTCCATGAATACCCTTTTACCCTTACAAAGATGAAGAATTACATGTAATATGCAATATTTGTTCAATTGATTTGGAGTGTACAAATTAGTAAAAAAATTATGGTTGAATTAAACATTTACAATAGAAATTAACAAATTCTCCTATAATAAAAAATTATGTCAATCAATATGACAAACGAATATATTCAAACATTTTTGAGTATCTATTTTCTTAGGTATATGCAATCCCTTAGGATCTCAAGATGTTGGTAAGAGGTTTCAAATCCAAAATTTCATTCATATCATGAAACTTAAGTCATGTTAATCAATATAATTATTAAATGCAATACTTTTTTGTTTAATTATGACCTAAATATGGTCAATTAGTTTTGTAAAACCAAACTAACATAAAATATTCCTATAACATAAATAATTAATTAAATTCAAGGAATCCTAATATATTAGATTCTTGTATTTCATAATTTTCAAATATCAAAATATAAATTAGAGAAATGTTAATGGATATCCTAGGGTCATTTGTTAGTGAATCATTTTAAGAAAGTTTTATGGGTAAAAAAAAAAAAAACAATTAATGTTTTGACAGTTTTTTCTATTTTCCTTAAAAATAGTGTAAAAACTTTCCTAAAATAATTTGTTAACAATTGTTTTAAGGGCAACCGTTAGTAAGACCTTATAAATTATATCGAATGACCTAATAATTATATTTTTTGGGCAAGTAGAGGGATCTGCAAGTATTTGTAATAAAAAAGAAAAACTTAAATAAACCCTAAGAATTTTTTTTAAAACATTTTGTCTACCTTTACTCCCTTTTTTTTTCTTTTTTTTTTTAATAACTAAAACATGTTTGTTTCGTTTACAAGACTTACAAATAATTCTAATAAACATTAAAAAAAAAAAAATCTATAATTTTTGCCACAATTATCTTATGTTGTAGACTGTGATTAACCATCTATTCACATAAACCATCACTTTTTCTCCATCGCTTACTGTTTGCCATATATACAATTGTAACAAAAATTGTGGTTTTTTTTAGAGTAGTGCTAGGATTATTGAAATTGACATAACTTTGTATTACAACTTGTTGTCTGACGAGTTGTGATTAGTGAAAGTGTGTCCTCACATGACTCACTATCACACCTTCACCAATTACAACTTGCCACGTGGTAAGTTGTGGCACAAATTTGTGCCAATTTCAATGGTCTAACATTATTATTATTATTATTTAATGTATTTACGAATTTTTTTTGACCTTTTACTGTTGGTTTTATTCCACGGATACCTTTTACTATTCTTTTTGGACTAGTAGAGGAATCATAATCAATAATCCAATAAGTAATGTAGCTTATTAGCATCTAAACTCCTTTTTTATTGGATTGCTATCTTTGTGATATTGATCAGTAAAGTGTTCTTCAACAAATTCAGCAAAAAAAGAAAAAGAAAAAGAAAAAGGTGTTCTTCAACAAAGCACACGCAAACTGGCCATACACTTTGGCAAAAAAAAAAAAAAAAATCGAAAACACAAACCAACCTTTACTCTCTCTTTGTTAGGGTTTTCGATTTTCACTTGTTAGAGATATATATTAGACATATTAGCCCAATGTAATAGGCCCAAGCCCATTCCTACTTGTACTAGTAGTCTAGGGTTTAGTCGCCTATATATACTCATGTTAGGGTTCATTGTAACATAGGAAGTTATTGTACTACACTCTCATACAATAAAGATGTAGCCCTTAAGGGATTCCTCCGTGGATGTAGGCCGTCAAGGCTGAACCACGTAACTCTCGTGTTCTCGGTGTTCCTCTGCTATGCTTCCCCTTCCGCATCTACTCTAGCATACACAACATGGTATAACACATCTCGTTGCTAATATTTAACATGGTATCAGAGCCAAACTTCGTTCTTGGCATCAAACAAATATCTCTAGCAAACAAAGAAGATTCTTATGTGCACACTGCCATCAAAAGTCATATGCTTGTCGGCTGGATCTAGACTCCACGGCATCTCGCAGCCGCTATGGCTCTCACTGTTGTGTCCAGATCTTAAACCCAAGCAATCAGTGTCTCTCCCTATCAAATCTGTGCACATCAAGCCTTCGCCTAATGAAACCAACAAGACATACGTGCTCCATGGCATATCGCGACCAAAACCTAGAAACCCGACCTCCAACGGCAGCCGCACGCGCCACCACGCGCGACCAATGGCTCCTGGAACTCTCACACGCGCCGCCGAAGATTCTCGACTCCCAGCTCGGATCTCAGTCACACGCGCCGCCAAGCCGGCCTTGTCGTCCACCGATCCACTTGGCCTGAGAATCTGGTAATCATACGAGCTCTCACGCGCCTCTACGCGCCGCAGTAGCCTCTGAAAAATCTTCCACGCGCCGCCATAGATTCTTGATTTCTAGATCGTCTTCCGGGCGCACGCGCCGCCCTGTCGGCCTCCTCGTCCGCCGATCTACGAAACCTGAAATTACGGGCCTCAACCGAGCTAACACGCCCCTTCACGCGCCTCCCTAGTTTCTGGCTTCTCCTCCACGCGCCGGCGGAACACCCACGCGCCTGCCACGCGCCGAAGACTTCCGCTGTTGTCATTTGACGCCATTGGATGACGTCATCACTCCACGTCAGCAGCCACGCAAGCATGTCCACGTCAGCCCTAGTCCACGTCATCGACACGTCATCAGCCACGTTAGCAGTGTAGTCTCGTCAGCACCACGACCAGGACCGACCCGACCCGGACCACCCAGATCTGACCCGTGAGCACTTTGACTGTTGACTTGACTCTGGACCAGTTGACTTTGACCAGTTGACTTTGACTTTTTGCGTTGACTTTTGACCAAAAGTCAAAATTTCCAAAAGGGCCTATCTTGCTCAATTTTTCGCGTAGATTCTAATTTTGGACTCCGTTTCCGCATTTGAGACTCCGAATTTAGTCAGTTGGCACATTCTTCATTATGGTTTCTTCAAAGGCATTCTTCAAGGCATTTCCAAGTGATCTTCTCAATGCTTATCCAACCTCAAGCCTTCATCGAGCTTCCGCCTTGAGTTTGAGGGAGGGTGTTAGAGATATATATTAGACATATTAGCCCAATGTAATAGGCCCAAGCCCATTCCTGCTTGTACTAGTAGTCTAGGGTTTAGTCGCCTATATATACTCATGTTAGGGTTCATTGTAACATAGGAAGTTATTGTACTACACTCTCATACAATAAAGATGTAGCCCTTAAGGGATTCCTCCGTGGATGTAGGCCGTCAAGGCTGAACCACGTAACCCTCGTGTTCTCGGTGTTCCTCTGCTATGCTTCCCCTTCCGCATCTACTCTAGCATACACAACATGGTATAACACATCTCGTTGCTAATATTTAACATCACTCAAAGCTTTGTTTTTTCAGCCATGGATTCCGGCGACGAGATCAACATCTATAGCGACAATGAGGTCAACGATTATTACGGCGAAGATGCAAACAACACTGACTGTAACTATGACTCGTTGATCAAAGAAGAGGATTTCGTGGATTCTGATTCCGATAGTCCTGTTGCTAAAAGGCCTCGTCTTGAAGGTCCTACAGATCAAAACTACACGGTGTTGAAGCAATCAGATATACGTGAACGCCAAGAGAACACTATTGCAGAAGTTGCCACGGTTCTCTCTGTATCAAAAGCTGTCGCAACAGTTTTGCTCCTCCACTATAATTGGAGTGCTAGTAAGGTTCACGAGGCATGGTTTTCTAACGAAGATCGAGTCAGAAAAAACTTGGGTTTATTACCCATCATCGAATTTCCATTTGACAGTACTGAAGTCACATGTGGAATATGTTTCGATTCGTTCCCAACACGTGAAGAAATTGTCTCAGCCGCATGTGGTCATCCTTATTGTGTCGAATGTTTTCGAGATTATGTCAGGACTTCGATCAACGATGGTCCTGGATCTTTGATGCTGAGATGCCCCGACATGTCTTGTTCTGCGGTTGTTGATCGAGACATAGTGAATAGCTTGGTTTCTGAGGAGGAAAAGCAGAAGTATTCGACTTATCTGTACAGGTCTTATGTTGAGGAGAATAAGAAGATCAAGTGGTGTCCTGGTCCGGGTTGCGAGTACGCAATTGAGTTCGATGATAATCAAGGTTGGGATGTGACTTGTGCTTGTGATTTTAGTTTTTGTTGGAATTGTGTTGAGGATGCTCATCGACCAGTGGATTGTGAAACTGTGGCTAATTGGATAGCGAAGAACCATGACGAGTCTGAAACCAAGACTTGGATATTGGCTCAAACAAAGCCTTGTCCCAAGTGTGCAAAACCAATTGAAAAAAACGCAGGGTGTATGCACATGACGTGCAATCCACCCTGTAATCATCAGTTTTGCTGGATATGTCTTGGTGATTGGCGGAATCATAGGAAATGTAATGGTTATAAGGAAGATAAGGAAAAAGAGGTAAAAAAGGCAAAGAGACATGTAAAGAAATACAATCATTACTATGAAAGATGGGCAGCTAATAACTTGTCAAGGCAAAAAGCTGTTTCAGACTTGCGTACAGTGCTAACCGAGCAGATTGAGAAGCTTGGTGAGATTTATGGCAAAACCCAATTTCAGCTTGGGTTCATATTAGAGGCTTGGCAACAAATAGTTGAATGTAGAAGAGTGTTGAAGTGGACCTATGCATATGGGTACTATCTGCCTAGGGGTGAGAAGGCTAAGAAGCTGCTTTTCGAGTTTTTGCAAGGGGAAGCAGAAGCTGGTCTTGAAAGGCTTCATGGATATGCTGAGAAGGAAGTGAGGCAGTTTCTCAAAGATCCTGAGCCTGAGGGATCAGTAAATTTCGAAGAGTTCGAGTTAAAGCTGAAGAGCTTAACGGGAATTACTAAAAATTACTTTGAGAAGCTGGTTAGAGCATTAGAGAATGGCCTATCAGAGGTGCAAACTTTCAAATAGCATTGGAATTGTGATTTGCCAACTCCTGGGAAAACGTAACTTGCGAGATGTGTCAAACGCACCAGTGAAAGACATTTCAGCATCTCTTTGTGGTGAAGGGAAGCACTGTTACTATTTATTTAGGTTCTATCTATTTCCAAATTTAAATAATCTGTTTTAGATCCATTATGTTGTTCTTTGTAATCTCTCATTGCTCTGTCTATTCGATTATTGTTGATACTATTGGGTTTACAATCTTTCCCTTTTAGGAGAGCAGAGCATCCCATGTTTTGAGATATGTGAACTCTCTAATTAGCCTTTTGGTTATAATTAGGTAAAAAGAATTTTTAATATCTGCGAATAGCATTACTCATAAATAGTGCATATAGCATTGCTCACGAAAAATTAAATTAAAAAATTAAAAAGATTTATTTATTTTTAGATAATTGTTGGAGAAACCTATAGATCGAGGTCTTAATTGAACTCACCAAAATCATCATCTTAATTCTTAGTGAAACTTGGCATGAGTTTGGATTGGGCGTTTTGCTCAATCTGTGTGTTTTGCATTTTTTTAGTGGTTCCTATGGGTATTGTTTACGGACTACCAAACTCAGCAAAACGTAGATTTCTAGTTAAATTTGGGTTCCACAGCACTATTCACACATTTAAAAATTATTTCTCTACAGTATTTTCAGCAATAAGTTTTCAGTAAATAAGCGGTATCCAAACACACCCTTGAAAGGCTTTGCTTATGTAACCTACAAAAGTTTTCAGGGTAAGAAAAGAGAGAGTAATGTAGTGGAGACCAAAATGAGGAAGACAAATCAAATTGTAAGTCTGAAAAACCAATGTGCTGCGCCAATCTAGTTACACCATTACCAGTAACTTTTCAAATTGGCTCAAATTTTGTAAGATTCTATGTTGATGTTATTGTTGATTTTATGTACTGTGAGATTATTGTATTTTCAAGTTTTTTTTTTTTATTATAATTTTCTTATTTTTCATACAAGTTAAACCCCTAAAAATGTTTCCCATAACATTTTCGAGAATAAGAAGCAATCAAACACTAGAAACAACCTTTTTTTTTTACAATGACGTGGGACCTCACTAAGGTAGAGTCCTTTGGATGGTACTCCTAGAGAGTAAACTGTGGAAACACAACCTCACCCACCAAAATTGTGTATTTGCCAATTCAGAGAAATTCTTTGTGGGGATTGAACCTAGAATATTCGGGTTTACAACTCATCCCTAACCTCCAAACCACTAGGCTGCATCTTGATGGATCAAAAACCAAATTTTTTTTCCAAAAATATTTTCATTATGAAAATATTTTACATTGAAACAAGCGCATTCAATCATAGAATAGCACAAGAAAAAACTTGGTGTTTGACAACTCCAATACGAAGTGCCATAAAAAGTACACTCTGGTCTCACTTTGGCCAAATGAAGTCATTCTTGAATAAAGACTTTCCTTCTAAAGTCTTCCAATTGTACCCTTTTACCCTTATAGAGATGAAGAATTACATGTAATAATGTAATATGCAATATTTTTTCAATTGATTTGTAGATGTACAAATTAGTAAACAAATTATGGTTGAATTAAACATTCACAATAAAAATTAACAACTTCTCCAATAATAAAAAATTATGTCACAATCAATATGACGAACGAATATATTCATACATTTTCGAACATCTAACTAATTTCTCAGATATATGTAATCCCCCTATCTCATCCCACACACACCAAGTTATTACAAGAAATAATTACTCGAGACCTCAAGATACTGGTAAGAGGTTTCAAATCCAAAATTTCATTCATATCATGAAACTTTAAAAATCACTAAATCAACCATTTGATGTTAACCAATATAATTATTAAATTCAATACTTTTTGTTTAATTATGACCTAAATATGGTCAATTAGTTTTGTAAATCAAACTAACCTAAAATATTCCTATGACATAAATAATTAATCAAATTCAATGAATCTTAATATATTAGATTAATTCTTGTATTTCACAATTTTCAAATATCAAAATATAAATTAGGGAAATGTTAACGGATGCCATAAGGACATTTATTAGTTAATCATTGTATGAAAGTTTTTATAGGAAAAAAAAAAAACAATTAAAATCTTGACATTTTTTTCTATTTCCCATAAAAGTAATGTAAAAACTTTCCTAAAATAATTTGTTAACAATTATCTTAAGGATACTCATTAACAAAATCTTATAAATTATAGAAAATGACCTAATAATTATATATTTCGGGCAAGCAGGGTTTGCAACTATTTATAATTTGGAAAAAAAAAAAAACTTAAATAACCCTAAGATTTTTTTCAAAACATTTTGTACATCTTCAACTTTTTTTTTTTTAATAACTTAAACATTGTTGTTCCGTTTACAAGACTTGTACAAGTAATTCTAGTATAATATAAAAAAAAAATTATAGTTTTTACCACAATTATTTTACGTGATAAATTATAATTGATAGTCTGTACTTTTATATAAACTAATTTTTTTTTTCACCACTCACATTTTGACATGTAGTCAATTGTGACAAAAAAAAATGTGATTTTATACGTAGTCATATAATTTTTAAGAATTTTAAACCTTTTACTGTTGGCTTTATTCCCCCGGTGACTTTTTAACATTCTTTTTTTTGGACTAATAAAGGAATCATAATCGATAATATCAATAAGTAATGTAGTATAATAGCATCTAAACTCTTTTACAATTGGGCTGCTACTTTTGTGGAGTAATCTCTCACTCCTTTTGTAAGGCATTTTGATCAGTAAAGTGTTGTTCTTCAACAAAAGTAAGCACCCAAACCCAAACCCAAACACAATCCCACCTTCTCTCTCTCTCTCTCTCTCTCTTTTGTTAGGGTTTTCGATTTTCACTCAAAGCTTTGATTTTTAAGCCATGGAGTCCGGCGACGAGATCAACATCGGTAGCGACAATGAGGTCAACGATTATTACGGCGAAGATGCAAACAACACTGACTGTAACTATGACTCGTTGATCAAAGAAGAGGATTCCATGGATTCTGATTCCGATAGTCCTGTTGCTAAAAGGCCTCGTCTTGAAGGTCCTCCAGACCGAAACTACACGGTGTTGAAGCAATCAGATATACGTGAACGCCAAGAGAACACTATTGCAGAAGTTGCCACGGTTCTCTCTGTATCAAAAGCCGTCGCAACAATTTTACTCCGTCACTATAATTGGAGTGCTGTTAAGGTTCACGAGGCATGGTTTTCTGATGAAGATCGAGTCAGAAAAAACTTGGGTTTATTACCCACCATCGAATTCCCACTTGACAGTACTGAAGTCAAGTGTGGAATATGTTTCGATTTGTTCCCAACACGCGATGAAATTGTCTCTGCCGCATGTGGTCATCCTTATTGTGTCGAATGTTTTCGAGGTTATATTAGGACTTCGATCAACGATGGTCCTGGATGTTTGATGCTGAGGTGCCCGGACATGTCTTGTTCTGCGGTTGTTGATCGAGATATGGTGAATAGTTTGGTTTTTGAGGAGGAAAAGCAGAAGTATTCGACTTATCTGTACAGGTCTTATGTCGAGGAGAATAAGAAGATCAAGTGGTGTCCTGGTCCGGGTTGCGAGTACGCAATTGAGTTCGATGATAATCAAGGTTGGGATGTGACTTGTGCTTGTGATTTTAGTTTTTGTTGGAATTGTGTTGAGGATGCTCATCGACCAGTGGTTTGCAAAACAGTGGCTAAATGGATAGGGAAGGACCATGATGAGTCTGAAACCAAGACTTGGATATTGGCTCAAACAAAGCCTTGTCCCAAGTGTGCAAAACCAATTGAAAAAAACGCAGGGTGTATGCACATGACATGCAATCCACCCTGTAATCATCAGTTTTGCTGGATATGTCTTGGTGATTGGCGTAAGCATAGGAAATGTAATGGTTATAAGGAAGATAAGGAAAAAGAGGTAAAAAAGGCAAAGAGACATGTAAAGAAATACAATCATTACTATGAAAGATGGGCAGCTAATAACTTGTCAAGGCAAAAAGCTGTTTCAGACTTGCGTACGGTGATAACCGAGCAGATTGAGAAGCTTGGTGAGATTTATGGCAAAACCCAATTTCAGCTTAGGTTCATATTAGAGGCTTGGCAACAAATAGTTGAATGTAGAAGAGTGTTGAAGTGGACCTATGCATATGGGTACTATCTGCCTAGGGGTGAGAAGGCTAAGAAGCTGCTTTTCGAGTTTTTGCAAGGGGAAGCAGAAGCTGGCCTTGAAAGGCTTCATGAATATGCTGAGAAGGAAGTGAGGCAGTTTCTCAAAGATCCTGAGGGATCAGTAAATTTCGAAGAATTCGAGTTAAAGCTGAAGAGCTTAACGGGAATTACTAAAAATTACTTTGAGAAGCTGGTTAGAGCATTAGAGAATGGCCTATCAGAGGTGCAAACTTTCATAGAGTATTGGAATTGTGATCTGTGTACTTTTGCCAATTCCTGGAAAAACGTAACTTGCGAGATGTGTCAAACGCACCAGTGAAAGACATTTCAGCATCTCTTTGTGGTGAAGGGAAGCACTTTTACTATTTATTTAGGTTCTATCTATTTCCAAATTTATATAATCTATTTTAGATCCATTAAGTTGTTTTTTGTAATCTCTGATTGCTCTATCTACCCGATTTTTGATGATTTTAATGGTTTTACAACCTTTCTCTTTTTGGGGAGCATCCATGTTTTGAGATATGTGAACTCTCTAAAGGTGCGTTTGGATACCGCTGAAAACTGAAAATTGAAACTGAAAACTGAAAAACACTGTAGCGAAATAATTTTTAAATGTGTGAATAGTATCGTGGGACCTATTTTTAATGAAAAAGTTGCTGAAAAGTGAAATTTGTGGGTCCGTGAACAGTATACGATGTGCGTGAACAGTATACGATGTGCTGTGATTGGTCCAAAAAAATTTGAAAAGTCAAAGTTTGCGGCTACTGTTCATTGAACAGTGCATGAACAGTAGCCGCTTGTGGGAAAATCGCGTGAAAAAAAAAAAAAAAAAAAAAAAAAAAAACGCAAACGCGGATTGGGCAAAAGACGCCCAATCCAAACGCAACCTAATTAGTCTTTTGGTTGTAATTAGGTGAAAATAATTTTTGACATGTGCGAATAGCATTACTCATAAATAGTGCATTTAGCATCGCTCATGAAAAATTAAATTAAAAAGATTTGTTTTAATTCTAGATAATTGTTGGAATTAAAACAAATCTTTTTATTTCTAGATAATTGTTACTTATCAAAAAAAAAAAAAATTATAGATAATTGTTGGAGAAACCTATAGATCGAGGTCTTAATTAAACTCAACAAAATCATCATCTTAATTATTAGTGAAACTTGTAAGGCTTTGCTTATATAACCTACAAAAGTTTTAAGGGTAAGAGAAGAGAGAGTAATGTAGTGGAGACCAAAATGAGGAAGACAAGTCGAGTTGTAAGTCTGAAAAACCAATGTTCCGCACCAATCTAGTTACACCATCACCGCTAGCTTTTCAAATTGGCTTAAATTTTGTAAGATTCCATGTTGATGTTATTGTTGATTTTGTGTATTGTGAGATTATTGTATTTTCAAGTTTTTTTTATTATAATTTTCTTATTTTTCATACAAGTCAAACCCCTAAAAATGTTTCTCATAATATTTTCAAGAACAAGAAGCAATCGAACACCAGAAACAACTTTTTTTTCTTACAATGAGGTGGAACCTCACCAAAGTAGAGTCCTTTGGATGGTACTCTTGAAGAGTAAACCACGGATACACAACCCCATACACCAAAATTGTGTATTTGCTAATTCATGGAAATTCTTTGTGGGGTTGAATCTAGAATATTTAGCTATACAACTCATCCCGAGCCTCTAAACATCTAGGCTGCATCTTGATTACCTAATGAAAATATTTTACATTCAAACAAGCACATTCAATCATAGAATAGCACAAGAAAAAACTTGGTGCTTGACAACTCCAATACAAAGTGCCATAAAAAGTACGCTTTGGTCTCACTTTGGCCACATGAAGTCATTCTTGAATAAAGACTTTCCTTTTAAAGTCTTCCATTTGTGGAAAATGATTAAAATCGACTACTAAGTCAATACCAAAGTAAATAATTCAATCTTTTCAGGTTGATTAGCAAAAGCTCTCATTTTATAATAAGCTCAGTTCCGTGAATGCCCTTAACCCTATAGAGATGAAGAATTTCTAGTGAGCTTATTTCCGTGAGTACCCTTTTACCCTTAGAGAGATGAAGAATTACATGTAATATGCAATATTTTGTTCAATTGAATTGTAGATGTACAAATTAGTAAACAAATTATGGTTGAATTAAACATTCACAATAGAAAGTAACAACTTCTCCAATAATAATAAAAAAAATTATGCAATCTATATGATAAATAAATATATTCAGACCTCTTTGAGTGTCTATTTTTTCAAGTATATACAATCCATCCGTCCTACACATACTACCATTTGATGTTAATCAATATAATTTTTAAATTCAATACTTTTGTTTATTACGACTTAAATATGGTCAATTAGTTTTGTAAAATCAAAATAACATAAAATATTCCTATAACATAAATAATTACTAATTAAATTCAATGAATCCTAATATATGAGATTCTTGTATTTCACAATCTCCAATAATATAAAATTATGTCACAATCAATATGGTGAATGAATGTGTTCAAATCTCTTCAAGTATCTAACTATTTTCTCAGGTATATGCAATCCCTCCATCTCATCCCCACACACCAAGTTATTACAAGGAATAATTCCTTGGAACCTTAAGATGCTTGTAAGAGTTTTCAAATCCAAGATTTCATTCATATCATAAAACTTTAAAAACCACTAAGTCAATTGTAGGGATATTGGGCCTAGAAGTTCTTTATTTGTTTATATATTGGGCTTGTGGCCCAATCCGAGGACGAGGGTTTGTCCGAGGAAGAGATATCTTTGTCAGAAGAGACTGCGATAGTAAGTAGAGAGATCAGTCTTGGTCATAACAGCTCAAGGGGGTGGGCCGAGGATAAGCACATCCTCAGCTAACAAATACTGAGGTCCAAAGGGGTTATCTGTTGGCCCGAGTAATGTTCCAAGAAGTTCCGTTGGTGTAGATTTGTATTGCAGTGAGATCATACTGGGAGAAGTCTTAAAAATATCTTAGGAGAAAGCTGCTTCCCCCACATTAAATGCATTGCAGTTAACTCTTTGGCCGCATTAATGTGGAGGTGATGCCTGAACAGTGAATTTCAGCCTTACAGCTACTACATAAGGACTTATGGGGGAGTGCTGATGGGACAAGTATCAACACCAACCGTCTGATATACACGTGGAAGGTGGAGATGAAAAGGAGAGACAGTATAAAAGAAGAAGGAGGCAATGAGACAAAAGGGATCAGAAAAGAGAGAGAAAATTATTGTAGCATCTAGAACTAACTTTGTAATCAAACCCGAAAGAAATACATAAGAACAGATCCCCTCGGACTTTGCTGAGGGCGATTTTCTTCATTATAAACCTGTTCATTTACTTCTTCTTGTCATCTAAACCTATTTTCTAGTTAGTCTAATTCATTAGAGCCCAGTTTTCCAACCCATTTTCTACAAATTCATTGTTTTGGGCTTTTTGGGTCTAAGTCCATTCATACCTTGGGCTAGGAATTCAAATCTGGTCTTTACAATTGGCGCCGTCTGTGGAAAATTACTGGTGTGATAGTGAGTTTGACGTTCAACTATGGCAGTTTCAGGTTTAAACCGAGCAGAATCCATGGGGTCTCAACGTCAAGATCACTTCCATGAACTTGAGTAAAGGAGAGACCGGGAGAGGAGTGTACGTACTATGCATACTGGTAAGAGCCATTCTCGGGGTGGTTTCCATCTCTTTCAGGAGAAAGATACTAAAGCCATGCAGAAGGAAATTGATCACCTAAAGAGAAGCTTGCACCATGAACGGCGAAAGCGAGCTCCATCCAATTCTGACTTCTCTTCCGATGGTGAAGAGGATGGCAGCTATAGGCATAGATCAAGGACTCCTTCTAGCGAGTCTTTCTCATATGATGAGAACTATCATCATGAACCCAGAAACAGAAATTCGTCCTTGGTAGGCCTAGGAAATGACACTATGAGTAAAGTACTCAACTTAATTTCCAGGTCACCTTTCACGCGTTGGATTGAGGGAGGAAGACTTCCTCGGCGGTTCACTTAGCCCACATTCACTATGTACAATGGTAGAATAGACCCTGTGGAGCATGTCAGCCACTTCAATCAAAGAATGGCTGTACACTCCAAGAACGAGACCTTGATGTGCAAAGTATTCCCATCCAGTTTGGGGCCTATGGCAATGAGGTGGTTTGATGGTTTGAGGGCAGGTTCCATTGATTCCTTCAAGGAACTCACTTAGATGTTTGGATTCCGTTTTATTACGTGCAACAGGGTTCCTCAGCCTTTAACTTCCTTGTGGTCTTTATTCATGAGAGAAGGAGAAACCTTGAAAACATATTCGGACAGATATTGGGAGATGTTCAACGAGATAGATGGTGATTTTGACGATGTAACCATCAGCACATTCAAGTTCGGCCTACTTACCAAGCATGGCTTAAGGAAATCTTTGACTGGGAAGCCTGTTACCAGTGTACGCCAGCTCATGGATCGGATTAACAAGTATAAGAGGGTTGAAGAGGACCAACAGCAAAGCAAAGGAAATGGCAAGGTTATCCCTCAAGAGATGAGGGATTTCAGGTCGGACCATTACAACAATAACAGACCCCAGAGGGATTTTGCTGGGCAGTTTGAGCCTGCAGCTCCTTAAGCGATTAACGCTGTGTTTAGAGAATCAGTGCATCAGGTTTTGGAGAAGATAAAAACGAGCCATATTTCAAGTGGCCGAACAGAATAAGTAGAGACTTTTTGAGGTGCAACCAAAGCCTTCACTGCTAATACCACCAAGAGAGGGGACATACCACTGAGGACTATAGAACACTGTGGAACCATCTAGAGCAACTGGTCAAGGAAGGGAAATTGTAACAATTTTTGTATCGGCCCAACGGATAAGGGGACCAATCAAGGTCAGTGGCTCAGGGGAATACTCCTTCAAGGCCCCCGCTAGGTACCATCAATGTCATTTTTGCTGCGCCTAGGAGAACTGGTTCTCACCTTTCTAGGGTAATGTCTGTAGCTAGGCTACCGTGCGAGGATTCTCACTTCGAGCCGAAGAGAGCTAGGATAGAGGTCTGACCACCGCTGAGTTTCTTGAACGAATACAATATTAGAACCATCCAACCACATAATGACGCTTTGGTTGTTACCCTTAGAATAGGGGGGTATGACGTTAAGAGAGTAATGGTAGACCAGGGCAGTTGTGTAGAAGTCATATACCTTGACTTATACAAGGGGCTGAACTTAAAGCCTGAAGATTTGACAATCTATGATTCACCTTTGGTAAGTTTTGATAGGAAAATTGTTATTCCAAAAGGCCAGATTAGGATGCCCGTTCAGGCTGGCTCAGAGGTGGTGGAAGTAGACTTCATTGTGGTAGACGCATACTCACCCTACACAACCATTGTGGCCAAACCATGGCTCCATACCCTAGGAGTTGTTTCTTTAACTTTACATCAGAAAGTGAAGTATCTGTCAGGAGACCGGATTGAAAAGCTAATAGGGGATTAATCAATGGCTAGGCAACGCCTTGTGTTTGCAATTTTGCATCAGCCAGCAGCTAAGGCCTTGGCTTCTGTTGAGGGTGGCTTATTGTAGTCAAAGTCTCTGGTATTAACCATGAAGAGGCCAGCCAAGGATGCCAAATGTGAAGATTTAGAGAAATTTACTGTAAGTGGTGATCCAGAGAAGTTTATTTATTTATTTATTTATTATTATTATTTTTTTTTTAAGTTGGAGCTTAGCTACCACCTCAAGAGAAAGAGGAGTTGGTGGAATTCCTCAAGAGGAACCTTGACGTATTCGCTTGGAATGCTTATGAAACTCCAGGGGTGGATCCAAGCTTCATCTGTCATCATTTGAATGTCAACTCCTCCATCGCCCCCAAAAAGCAACCACCTCGGCGCTCATCTAAAGATCATTCTAACGCTGTCAAAGACGAGGTGATGAAGTTTAAGTGGGCCGGGGTTATTAAAGAGGTGTTCTACCTTGAATGGTTGGCTAATACGGTGGTGGTAAAGAAGAAGAATGGGAAGTGGTGTGTATGTGTAGATTTTACGAATTTGAATAAAACCTGTCCAAAAGACTCCTTCCCCATGCCTCAGATTGATCAGCTGGTGGACATAACGGTAGGCCATCCTCGGATGAGCTTTTTGGATGCCTTTCAAGGGTACATAAGATACCTTTAGCTTTGGATGATCAAGAGATGACAACTTTTGTCACCCCTATTGGGAATTACTATTACAAGGTGATGCCTTTTGGTTTAAAGAATACAGGGTCTACCTACCAGAGGATGATGACCAGGATGTTTGAACCACAGTTAGGGAAAAACGTTGAGATTTATATAGATGACATGGTAGTCAAGAGAAAGTTGGAATCTGAGCACGTCAATGACCTCAGGAATATTTTTGAGATCTTGAGGAGGCACAAATTGTGACTTAATGCTTCCAAATGTTCATTTGGTGTCGGATCAGGGAAGTTCTTGGGCTACATGGTCACACACTGTGGAATTGAAATCGACTCTGACCAAATCAAGGCAATCAATAACCTGTAACCACCTCGGAATCCCAAAAAGGTCCAGAGGCTAACTGGGATGACTGCTGCTCTTAATAGATTCATCTCTCAGTTAGCAGACAGGTGTAGGCCTTTCTTTCAGTTTTTGAACAAATGGAAGGGATTTGAATGGACCGAAGAGTGTGCCCTGGCTTTCCAGCAGTTGAAAGAGTACCTTTCTCGGCCACCCATTATGTCTAAGCCCGAGGTGGACGAGGTTCTGTTTGCTTACATTGTAGTGGCCTCCCATGCAGTAAGTTTGGTGTTGATCCGGGTTGACAGTGGTGTGCAGAGGCTAGTCCATTACGTGAGTAAGTCACTACATGAAGCCAAGGTCTGATACTTACCACTTGAGAAGGCCATTTTAGCAGTGGTGCATGGTACGCGTAAACTCCCCCATTATTTCCAATCACACACGATTATTGTCTTGACTTAGCTCCTGCTCAGATCTCTACTTCGGAGCATTGACTACACTAGGCGAATTGCAAAATGGGGCACGATCATAGGGGCCTTTGATATCAAATATATGCCTTGCACCTCTGTCAATGGTCAAGTCCTCATCGACTTGGTGGCTGAGTTTGCCAAGACCCCATCAGAAGATAGATTAAAGGAGCAAAACATGGATGGAAAATTGGTTAGTGTAATCTCCTTACAAGAGCCTTTGTCCTTGAAGGTCTACGTTGATGGTGCAGTTAATCATAGAGGATCTAGGGTGGAGCTAGTTCTGGTATCTCCAGAGAAGATCACAATTGAGAAATCCTTGAGATTGGGATTCTCGGCCATAAACAATGAGGCCGAGTACGAAGTTCTATCGGTAGGGATGACCATGGTTCAAAAAATGGGTGGAAAATCAGTGGAGATATTCTCTGACTCAAGGTTGATTGTAGGCCAAGTCTAGGGAGAGCTGGAAGCAAGAGATCCTAGAATGCAGGAATATTTGAGCCAGGTTAGACACTTACAGTCTGAATTTGAGTCTTTTATTTTATCACAAGTTCCTAGAAGTAGAAATGCACATGCAAACTCTCTCGCTACATTGGTAACCTCCTTGGCACAGAGCTTACCTCGGGTAATCCTTGTGGAGGACTTGTGCATACCCTCTGAAGCGGAAAGGAATGTGGTTCATGTTCATCAAATAAGGGTGAGGCCTAACTGGATGGACCCTATTGTGCTATTCCTTAAGGAAGATGTCCTGCCTGAGAGTAATCTGAGGCCGACAAGATACGGAGAAAAGCTCTTCAGTTTTGGCTGTCTGAGGACTAAAAGTTGTATAAAAGATCATTCTCTGGCCTATACCTGCTATGCGTACACCCTGAAGCAGTTGAGCTACTCTTTGAAAAAAATACATGAAGGGATTTGTGGAAGCCACACGGGGGGCAAATCTTTATCTCACAAGGCCCTCACACAAGGTTATTGGTGGCTAAATATGCACAAAGAAGTACAGGATTATGTGAAGAAGTGCGGCCAATGCCAAAGATTTATACCAGACATTCATCAACCAGGAGGAGTCCTCAATCCTCTATCCAGCCTTTGGCCTTTTGCTCAATGAGGGTTGGATATTGTAGGCCTTTTCCCTAAGGCAACAGGGAATAAGAGGTATTTGTTGGTTGACACAGACTACTTCATCAAGTGGGTTGAAGCTGAACCACTAGCAAATATCAAGGACATGGATGCCAAAAGATTTGTCTGGAAAAACATTGTCACATGATTTCGAATCCCCCACACCCTCATCTCGGACAATGGACTTTAATTTGATAGTAAAGCCTTCAGAAGATACTGTTGTGATCTGGGAATAAAGAACGGGTATTCCACTCCGGCCTATCCACAAGGAAATGGACAGGTCAAGGCTGTTAATAAGGTCATAGTAGATGGACTTAAAAAGAGATTGGACGACGCAAATGGAAAGTAGGTGGAAGAGTTGCCACACGTCCTTTGGACATATCGGATTACTCCTCGTAGGTCCACTGGGGAGATGCCCCTTTCAATGACTTATAGGGCTGAGGCTGTTATTCCTTTGGAAACTGGATTCCCTACGTTGAGAACAAGTTCTTTCACTCCGAGCAGCAACGATGGGCTATTGGAGAAAAGCTTGGACTTAATTGAAGAGCGTAGAGAAAATGCCATGGTCTAATTGGCCTACTACCAACACAATCTCAAGCAGGGGTATGATGCCAACGTAAAGTTAAGGCCACTAACAGTTGAAGACTTGGTTTTAAGAAAGGTTATAGGAACTGCAAAGAACCTAGTGTAGGGAAAATTGGGTCCCAACTGGAAAGGGCCATATCGTATCATATCAGTAGCCAGAATAAGTGCGTATTATCTTGAGGATCTAGAGGAAAAGGCTGTACCACGCCCCTGGAATGTACATAACCTTAGAAGATATTATTATTAACGAAGGTTTTCTTCACCCTATTTGGGTTTATTATGTTGCATGTCATGCATTTTTGCTATTTATCTAAGTATCAAATAGAACCTTAGTCATACTTGGCTCCTCGGACCACATACCTTGGGTAAATTGATATCTTTTAATCACTGTTCTAAGTATTAAACATAATTTTAGCTATGCCTAGCTCCTCGGACCACATGCTTTGGAAAAATTAATAATCCCTGACATCTATCTAAGTATCAAACAGAACTTTGGGCATGTTTGACTCCTCGGACCACATACCTTGGATAAGTTGATATCTTTTAATCACTGTTCTAAGTATTAAACAGAATCTTAGCTATACCTGGCTCCTCAAACCGCATGCTTTGGGAAAATTAATACTTCCTGACATCTATCTAAGTATCAAACAGAACCTTGGTCATGCCTGACTCTTCGGACCACATACCTTAGGTAAATTAATATCTTTTAATCACTGCTCTAAGTATTAAACAGAAAATTAGCTATGCCTGGCTCCTCGGACCACATGTTTTGGAAAATTAATACTCCCTGACATCTATCTAGGTATCAAACAGAATCTTGGTCATGCCTGACTCCTCGGACCACATACCATGGGTAAATTGATATCTTTTAATCATTGTTCTAAGTATTAAACATAACCTTAACTATGCCTGGCTCCTCGGACCACATGCTTTGGGAAAATTAATGCTCCCTGATATCTATCTAAGTATCAAACAGAACCTTAGTCATGCTTGGCTCCTCGGACTACATACCTTGGGTAAATTGATATCTTTTAATCACTGTTCTAAGTATTAAACAGAATCTTAGTTATGCCTGGCTCCTCAGACCACATGCTTTGGAAAAATTAATACTCCCTGACATCTATCTAAGTATCAAACAGAACCTTAGCTATGCCTGGCTCCTTGGACCACATGCTTTGGATAAATCAGTGTCCTTTAATCACCAATACTTCATATCATTTTTGACAAATGTCCAAACAAAACCTCAGTTCATCCCACATACTTAAGGTAAAACAAATATCTCTTATTAATTACCTAAATGTCAAATATGATCAGCTTCTTTAAACAACAAAGATCTTCATAGTGGTAACAAACTCACTTGCATATTCATGAGCATCACTTAAAGCATTTACAGGCTTACCAGTATTTGTTTAAGAGTTGATTATCCCTTTGCTCCATTAAACTTATCAATAAGTAAAGAGCAGAGTAGGTTTAAACTAGTACACATATTATATTACTGTGTATGTTCTTAAAAGTTAAAGTTATGTCCTGCCGAGGTAATGGACTTAGTGGGTTTTAACTTATTTTGCAGCTGACCATATGAGATGAGATAACTTGTTTGTTACTTACATAGATTAGTAAGAAGGGGTTTACCCCATTGTTACCTTTATTAAGTATTAGATAAGATAAAAGTTATATCAACACTAATATAAGAATCATAGAAATAAAGAAAATATACACAACTTTCATTAATCAAAGCCTTCAAGCTAGGTAGATAGAGTACAAAATAAGCAACTTCCTTACAAACTTTGGGAATTAAAACAAAAGTTTCAAGTAAAAGAAAAAGAAGAAAAATAAACAGACAAAACGAAAAGAAGAACTACACTAAGTCTACTTCTTTTTTATTACAAGCTTTTCCTTTGGAGGGCCCCCAATGGGCTGAGCAGATGCAGCTTCTGAGGCCTCAAGGCCCTTGCTCGCAGGATTAGATTTGGCAGGCAGGGGCAGAGAAGCCAGACAATCTCCATTGTTTTAGATGCTTCTTTTTCTATATGAGGGTCCTGGGAGGTAGTTGGGCGTTTCACGGCATCAGGGGCCACCCCTTGATTGGTGTTCTTTTCTTTTTCAGTAGCCCCGGGCTGCTCAGCCTCCTCGGAGAGGTTGACAGAGGAGGTTGTAACATTGATTGTGCTGTCCTTGCTCACCTCTGCCACCTTGGGCTCGGCATAAATCCTCGGAACAAAGGGAACAGACTGCTGGATGGCAGGAGGTAGTAGACGTTCTCTGCCTTCCTAAGCGCAGATAAAGTCTCAACTCCGGCCTGGTTGAGAGCTTCATACCACGTCTGGGAGCAGTAAGTCCTACATACCCCCGGGACCTCAGCCCTAAAGGCTTCCTCGGTCCCTACCATTTCGACATTATACCTATCCTGCTCAGCCTGATCCCAAGCCCTCTCTGCTTGTGCCTTTGCCTTCTCGACCTCCTCCAATTTCTTCTTAAGCGCAACGATTTGAGTTTTAGAGGCGGCCAGCTGATCCTCGGCGTTGCGAAGGAGCACCCTCTAGCTCTCAGCCTGTTTTTCAGCACTATCAAAAGCTGCTACTGCACTTTTTCTTTCTCTCTACTCTTCCAGTAGTTGTTTCTTGAGCTCTTTATTGCTCTGCTCGGCCACATTGAAGGCCTCCACAATGGAGTTACGCCTTCCCTCCTCTTCCTTCATTTGCCGATGGTAGTAGTTGGTAATCTCCTCTGCTCGGAAGGAGGCTTATACAGCCTGCTGAAGAAAGAAAGGGGGTTTAGAAAAGGAAAGTAAGTAAACCAATTAAAGGAATGAAGGAGAAAGAGAAGAAGAAGGGGTTAAGTAGAAGACATACCATGGCGAGATACCTTTTGAGGCTAAGGAAGACCTTATGCCTCCTCATTGATCGCAATCAGCCATATCCTTGGGGAGTAGCAAAGCCTGCTCCACTGCATCGGCCACGTAGTCGGCAGTTCCCCCCTGGAAGTCTCTAATAGAGGCAGTGGCTAACAGAGGTGCCCCATCCATCATTGTAGTAGGAAGACAAGCTAGGGGCATATCTTAAGGCTCACTCCTTCTTTCAGCCCCCTTTTGCCTCATTTTAATTTTCTTGGCCACTTTTTAGGCCTCATCCTCTTGGGAGGGGTGGGTTTTTCCAGTGTCCATCACCTTCTTGCCTTTAAGCTCCCTCTTCCTCTTTAATCTAGCAGGTTCAAGCTGGAAGGGAAAGGCAGGTGGGGGGGTGGGAGGCTTGGACTGTGCAACCTTCCCCGGCACATCCTTCCCCCATTGGGACTCCAGCAAGTCCTGGAGATTGGACCTTTGCTTGTGCTGGATTGCCATCTCATTTATTAACGAACTAAATGGAAGGCTGAGATCAAAAGTTGAAGATTCTGGGAACCAAGCTCGGTTGAAGACCTCAAATTCGTCCTCGGAGTCAAGTACGTCAACTACTTCTTCCTCTTCAGTGCTGGCAAGGTGGGAAGAAGTGGCTACTCTGGTGGCTTGTGATGGTGGCGAGGCTACCTTCAGTATGCCCTCAAGTATAGGATCAGCAGCGTGTGTGCCTTTTGGAATAGGGCCGGAGAGCAGAAAACCTGAGGCTGCTATGCTGATTCATTGTAGCTGAGGATCTCTAGCTTTGATGACACACTTAGGCGCCAAAAAGCTCTTGGAGATCAGGACATAGTCCAAAATCAAATGAGCTGCTCTGAGCTGGCTGTCTGTGTGGACGAAGATCTCGACCATCAAGATCTTGTCCAAACTTACTCAGTTTACAAGGTTGAAGTTGGGCGTAGCAGCGTGTGGGTATACAAAGTCATCAACAAGGACAAAAGATTCATTCATTAGCAAAGTGCAAATCAAAGGAAATATTTGGGTAAACGAGAGTTAAGGAACAAGAGAAGGGTATAACTTTAAAATTGAGAATTTAGACTTAAAACCCCACCTGGTTTCCCCTCCCTCGTCGGACAAAGGAGGCCATCATGCCACTCCCCTGATAGGATCAAAAAATCCTTTTTCAGGTCTTTATTAGAGTCGAGAAGGCATTTGATAAGCCTAACCTCAGGGTACCTAGATTTCAGGTAGTACCCCTGTCCGATTAGGTGGTGGAGGTTGTAAATCCAGTTTACATCATGATAGGTAAGGCCTAAACCCATTCTCTCATTTAGGACGTCGACACAACTTAGGATCCTAAACATGTTGGGAGCACACTGGGTGGGAGCTAATCTATGGGCTTTAAGGTAATCCCTAGTGACCGTGCCTATAAGGATTCTCATCCCCCCTTCTATGAAAGCGATCATTGGGATTACCACTTCTCCCTCCCGCCTATCTTCAAACCACTGCCCTTCCTTACAGTACCTCATACCTACCCTAGGAGGGATCTTGTACCGAACCCTAAAGTTCTCCATTCCCTCCTCAGACTTTACCAAACTCTTGAATCTATCCATTTTTGGAAAGGGTGGGAGAAACTAAGAAGATTGAGAAAGGGAAGTGGAGACGAAGAGGAAAGAACGCAAAGAGAAGAAGAGCGTATAGAAAAATAAAGAGTAAAAGTTCGAGAAGACTTATAGAAAGAATAAAGGGGTCCTCGGACAAGCCTTTGGTATTTGTAAAGGGCTTAAGTGAGTTGGAAAGGTGAGCAAGTTCAAGGTATGTGCGCTGGAATGGTATGAATGCTAAAGTGAGAGGAGAAGTTGATTTGAAGGGTATTTATATCAAAGAGAGAGCTACAGAGCGGGAAAGTTCCTGCCCAAGTCCCAGCAGAGTTCTCAGCCGTTGGATTTGCATCACACCGTAAAATGTAGGGCATATGAGGCCATCAAAATTTAATGAGGAGCGCATCTCGTAAGCAGAAGCGTCAGGAGCGTGTCTCGGGTAGTTAAAAAGGTGTTTGCGCAGACAGGAGTGATGCGTGATAGGCACAGATTAACTAAGGTGACATTGAAATCCTCTTTTCTTGTAAAGGAGCCAGAAAGAAGAATCCCGAGGGGCTATTGTAGGGATATTGGGCCCAGAAGTTCTTTATCTATTTATATATTGGGGCTGTGGCCTAATCTGAGGATGAGAGTTTGTCTGAGGAAGAGATATCTTTGTCAGAAGAGACTGCAATAGTAAGTAGAGAGATCAGTCTTGGTCATAACAGCTCAAGGGGGTAGGCCGAGGATAAGCACATCCTCGGCTAACTAATACCGAGGTCTGAAGGGGTTATCTGTCGTCTCGGATAACGTTCCAGGAAGTTCCATTGGTGTAAATATGTATTGCAGTGAGATCAGACTAGGAGAAGTCCTAAAAATATCTTAGGAAAAAGTTGCTGCATTCGCATTAAATGCACTACAGCTAACTCTCTAGCCGCATTAATGTGAAGGTGATACTTGAACAGTGGATTTTAGTGTTCAGCTACTACATAAGGACTTATAGGGAGTGCTGATGGGACAAGTATCAACATCGACTGTCTGGCATGCACATGGAAGGTGGAGACGAAAAGGAGAGACAATATAAAAGAAAAAGGAGGCAATGAGACAAAGGGGATTGGAAAAGAGAGAAAATTACTGTAGTATCTAGAACTGACTTTGTAATCAAACCGGAAAGATATACATAAGAACAGATCTCCTCGGACTTTGCCGATGACGATTTTCTTGATTATAAACTTGTTCATTTACATATTCCTTTCATCTAAACCTATTTTCTAGTTAGTCTAATTCATTAGAGCCCAGTTTTCCAACTCATTCTCTACAAATTCATTGTTTTGGGCTTTTTGAGCCTAAGTCCATTCATACATTGGGCTAAGAATTCAAATCTGATCCTTACATTAACCATTTGATGTTAACCAATATAATTATTAAATTCAATACTTTTTGTTTAATTATGACCTAAATATGGTCAATTAGTTTTGTAAATCAAACTAACATAAAATATTCCTATAACATAAAAAATTAATTAAATTCAATGAATCCTAATATATTAGATTCCTGTATTTCACAATTTTTAAATATCAAAATATAAATTAGGGAAATGTAAACGGATGCCTTATGGGCATTTATTAGTTAATCATTATATGAAAGTTTTTATAGGAAAAGAAAAGGAATAGGAAAAAAAAAAAAAAAACAATAGTGTATGTTTGGTAACTGTTTTTTTTTTTTTTTCCTTATTTTCTATTTCCAAAAAATTTTTTCTATTTTTTAAACTAAAAAACTTGTTTGACAACCCAAAATGGACAAAAAAACAAAACCAGTTCTTAAAACTCAATTTGTAAAGGAAACTAAAAACATGCAAAATGCTGTTTTTTTGTTTATAATTTTCAAAAGTCAATGAAAATATACATTTAATTTAATAAATGTATCTCATTTAATGAGTTAGTATTAGAGTTCAAATTTTAGTAATAACATATTTTAGTATTTTCTATTTTTTCTTCAAAAAACTATTTTTTTTTTTTTAATTTCAACTAACCTAATATGTTTTTGATTTCAAAAATATAAGAAAATTGTTTTTTATTTATATTCCCAAAACAAGTTTTTGAAAATAGAAAACAAAAACTGTTACAAAATATAACCTTAATATTTTGACAATTTTATCTATTTTCTATAAAAGTGATATAAAAACTTTCCTAGAATAATTTGTTAATAACTATCTTAAGATACTCGTTAACAAAATCATATAAATTATAGAAAATGACCTATTAATATATATTTCGGGCAAGTAGGATTTGCAACTATTTATAATTTTATAAAAAAAACTTAAATAAACCCTAATATTTTTTTCAAAACATTTTGTATACCTTCACTTTTTTCTTTCTTTCTTTTTTTTTAAGTAAAACATTTTTGTTTCATACAAGACTTGTACATATAATTCTAGGACGATATAAAAAAGTTTATAATTTTTGCCACAATTATTCTAAACGGAATATTATAATTGATAGTATGTACTTTTATATAAACCAACACTTTTTCTTCACCACTTATAATTTGACACATAGTCAATTATGATAAAAATTGTGATTTTATATGTAGTCATAAAATTTTTAACCTTTTACTGTTGGTTTTATTTCCCCGGTGACTTTTTAATATTCTTTTTTGGGACTAAGAAAGGAATCGTAATCGATAATACCAATATGTAGTATATTAGCATCTAAACTCTTTTTCAAGTGGGCTGCTATTTTCGTGAAAATCTCTCACTCCTTTTGTAAGGCATTTTGATCAGTAAAGTGTTCTTCAACAAAGTACACACCCAAACTGGCCAAACACAAACCCAAACCCAAACCCAAACACAATACAACCTTTACTCTCTCTCTCTCTCTCTCTCTCTCTCTCTCTCTCTCTCTTTTGTTAGGGTTTTCGATTTTCCCTCAAAGCTTTGATTTTTAAGCCATGGAGTCCGGCGACGAGATCAACATCGGTAGCGACAATGAGGTCAACGATTATTACGGCGAAGATGCAAACAACACTGACTGTAACTATGACTCGTTGATCAAAGAAGAGGATTCCATGGATTCTGATTCCGATAGTCCTGTTGCTAAAAGGCCTCGTCTTGAAGGTCCTCCAGACCGAAACTACACGGTGTTGAAGCAATCAGATATACGTGAACGCCAAGAGAACACTATTGCAGAAGTTGCCACGGTTCTCTCTGTATCAAAAGCCGTCGCAACAATTTTACTCCGTCACTATAATTGGAGTGCTGTTAAGGTTCACGAGGCATGGTTTTCTGATGAAGATCGAGTCAGAAAAAACTTGGGTTTATTACCCATCATCGAATTCCCACTTGACAGTACTGAAGTCAAGTGTGGAATATGTTTCGATTTGTTCCCAACACGCGATGAAATTGTCTCTGCCGCATGTGGTCATCCTTATTGTGTCGAATGTTTTCGAGGTTATATTAGGACTTCGATCAACGATGGTCCTGGATGTTTGATGCTGAGGTGCCCGGACGTGTCTTGTTCTGCGGTTGTTGATCGAGACATGGTGAATAGTTTGGTTTCTGAGGAGGAAAAGCAGAAGTATTCGACTTATCTGTACAGGTCTTATGTTGAGGAGAATAAGAAGATCAAGTGGTGTCCTGGTCCGGGTTGCGAGCACGCAATTGAGTTCGATGATAATCAAGGTTGGGATGTGACTTGTGCTTGTGATTTTAGTTTTTGTTGGAATTGTGTTGAGGATGCTCATCGACCTGTGGATTGTGAAACTGTGGCTAATTGGATGGCAAAGAATGATGATGAGTCCGAAACCAAGACTTGGATATTGGCTCAAACAAAGCCTTGTCCCAAGTGTGCAAAACCAATTGAAAAAAACGAGGGTTGTATGCATATGACATGCCATTCACCTTGTCGTTATCAGTTTTGCTGGATATGCCTTGGTGATTGGCATAATCATATCAACTGTAATGGTTATAAGGAAGACAAGAGAAAAGAGGTAGAAGAGGCAAAGAGACATGTGCAAAAGTACAATCATTACTATGAAAGATGGGCAGCTCATAACTTGTCAAGGCTAAAAGCTGTTTCAGACTTGGGTAGAGTGCAAACCGAGCAGATTGAGCAGCTTAGTGAGATACATGGCAAAACCCAAATTGAGCTGGGGTTCATAGCGGAGGCTTGGCAACAGATAGTTGAATGTAGAAGAGTGTTGAAGTGGACCTATGCATATGGGTACTATCTGCCTGAGGCTGAGGATGCTAAGAAGCAGCTTTTCGAGTTTTTGCAAGGGGAAGCAGAGGCTGGTCTTGAAAGGCTTCATGGATATGCTGAGAAGGAAGTGAGGCAGTTTCTTAATGCTGATGAGAGATCAGTAAATTTCGAAGGGTTCGAGTTAAAGCTGAAGAGCTTAACGGGAGTTACCAAAAATTACTTTGAGAAGCTGGTTAGAGCATTAGAGAATGGCCTATCAGAGGTGCAAGAAGCTGGCAAGAGTTATATGGAAGAGCATTGGTATTGTGATCGGTGTACTTTTGCCAATTCCTGGGAAAATGTAACTTGCGAGATGTGTCACATGCACCAGTGAAAGACATTTCAGCATCTCTTTGTGGTGAAAGGGAAGCACTGGTACTGTATATTTAGTTTCTGTCTATTTCCAAGTCTAAATAATCTATTGTAGATCCATCAAGTTGTTCTTTGTAAAGCCGCATTGGTCTGTTTCTCCGATTATCATTTGACGTTTTTAATGGTTTTACAATCTATCCTTTGGGAGAGCATCTCATGCTTTGAGATATGTGAACTCCCTAATTAGGCTTTTGGTTGTATTTAGGTGAAAATAATTTTTATCTCCTTTATTCCAATTTCCATGTATGCTCTGTTTGTACAATTTTGTTTAATTAGTTGTTTGTCCTCTCACCTTCACTTTCTTCTTCCAATTAAGGGCGAAGATAAGTTATATTTATGTACCATTACAGAGCAAGTTATATATATGTGCAGATACAGTACAAATACGTGCATAGCATTGCACATGAAAAAAAAAAAAAGATTTGTTTATTTTAATTTTAGATAATTGCTTTGAAAAACCTATAGATCGAGGTCATATTTAAACTCATCAAAATCATCATCTTAATTATTAATGAAACTTGCAGGGTTTTCTTATTTACACCCCAAAAGTTTAATGGGTAAGAAAAGAGAGAGTAGTGGAGACCAGAGGAAGATAAGTCGATTATCATATACAGAGACTCATGCCCACCCAATTTTTTGCAATTATTTTATACCCTAGTAATGTAATGATATTTTGTTTTGTTTATATGTTTTCACAATCCCTAGTAATGTAATGATATTCACGAGTCACCAGTAAGTAAAATAATGATGTTCCAAGGATATATGTAATTTTCTTTTTTTAGAAGACTCTGTCACAGGTAATGTAATTTAATGATATATGATGTTCCAAGGATATATGTAACATACCTGAAACAAAACTCTCATAATTTATAAGGACAAAACTTAAGAACAATCCATTCATTATTGTGCGTTAGTTTTCCAATTAAACTCAACTATAGATCAGTACAAAAAACCTGGTCCTTGAGAATGCCAATAGAATAGGACATGTAAAGTACACTCTGTTCTCAGTTGTGGCCGCATGAAGTCATTCTTGAATGAAGGTTTTGGATACCTAATAAAAACTTTCCTTTCAAATTCTTCCATCTGTGGGAAATGATAAAGAAATGGACTACTGAAGTCAATTTAACTACCAAAGTAAAGAATTCAATCTTTTCAAGTTGATTAGCAGAAGCCTCAAAAAAAGCATTTAAATTTTACAACTCTCATTTCTAAACAAAGACCCTACAAAGGCTTCATATAGTTACGAAAATACTACCAACTTTTACAGTTTCGCCAGCAAATTCATCATAAATACATAACTTTCAACTCTTGTAATTTACAACCCCACTATAAGGTTGTACCCCCACCATCTGACATAAGAGATGCAGCAGCAGCAGCAGCAGTTGGAACAACTCCTGTTGAAATTCCCGGTTTTGACAAATGCAGGAGCCTGAAATATAAATGCCAGAAGTTCACAGATGTTACTGTTGGACCAAAAAGTTAAGTGCTACAAAATTTCAGGACAGGCAAGTTCAACCTTGATCTTTATTATTATTTTTTTCAGTAGTTACAAGGGAGGGTGTATTTAAACCCAGGACGTCTTTTTAACAACAAGAGGTGTCAATCAGTTGAGTTACAAGGCTCATGGCAAGTTCAACCTTGATCTTGATTATCCTAACCTTTGTTTTTTTGGTTGATAAAGTTGATTATCCTGACCTAACAGATGTCCGGAACCACATTATCTAAAAGCATATCATAAATGCCACGCCAAAGATTTTCTCATAAACCACTATTTAAATTTTAAACTATGCTGAAAAGTTCAAATCCCCCCCCCCCCCCCCCCTCAACTATTGAAATATATATGCACTAAAGGGTGATGGCCCAATTGTCCCTTTAAAAGAATAGAAGTTCATGGACTGAGTAATCTGGCCAGTTAACAAGTGTACACCAGTGGTCCTAGGCTTAAAATGCAATATGCAGGATGGCTAAGCGTAGCAAGCTTCCTAACTATGCATTTTAAGAGTGATAAAAGCTCTTACGGTGCAAGATATTCGCAGAAAGATGACACTGCAGAAACAACTTCAGTATAATTTTCAGCAGATGCGGGGGCTGTCACTTCAACCACCTGTATTCCCGGAGTTACAGGCACAGCCTCATCAGTTGCATGTAGTTTCAGCATCTTATTAACTGAGGACACAGTAACAGTGATTTGAGCACCCCTTTGGAAATGGAAGGCAAATCCCACTCTTAGCAGCTCATGGTCTAACTTGTAGCCTAGTGCATAAAATAAGCGGAGCACATTCTTGCTGACTTTGCTTTCCACCATGGTCCTTACTAGAACTGAAATTTGCTCAGCACCTGCACCCCTCATTGCACCTCCTATATGTCTAACGGTCCTACAAAATTTATTTTTAACACTCAAGCACAATAATATGCACAGGTGCAAACACAAACACACGTACAAAATTTAATAAACATGATGGGAAGGGGAAAGATCCAAGTTTTACCATGTGGGTTCAGGCTGCTCAAGATCGCATAAGAGTCGAACCTCTGAAGCTACAGCCCCTAAAAGAAAAAGAACATAGAAAAAAGAAATAAAGGAAAGAGAACTAAGGAGAGGGAGAGAACTTCTAAACCCATTGATATGCTTTTTATTTGAACTACTACTAATAAGGAGTCAGATAACAAACATCCTCAGAAAATCATGACAGGCTCTTAATTATGTATAAAACTTACTTATCGGGGGGTGGGGGGAATTACATATAAAATGTGGTCATATTTAGTATGCATCTATATATGTAGATGACCAAGGTAAGCTTTCACACCCCAATTCTTTTTCTCTTTTGTTTTCTTTCATTGTTAGGTGGCTGAGTAGCCAACAATGACCTTAGCCACCCTGCTTATTGCATTTTAAGCATGACATGAAACATATTAAAAATAATAAACAATAAAGATCAACTTATGTGTCGCACCTAACTTTCACGGGAGAAATTCATTGCCTTCAAAATTGTATCAAAACTTCATAACATGGAAGCTAAATGAACAATAAATATGAACCAAGAATAGAGTCACAAAGTGAAAGAATCAAATAGGTGACCAATGTGGGTCAACATTGTATCAAATAACCACTGAAGGATATTTCATTGCCTTCAGTATAGGCTTACAAAAGGTTAAGGACCTATTCCAAGTTGACCTGATTAGTTTGTCGCATGAACTATCAAAGCTTGACCTAGACACACAGCTCCATATCAGAAAGAAATATACGTATATAAACTCACCAAGGTTTGGGCCACTTTTAAGGCATATTTCATGGATCCTCAAGCGTTCTTTAAGAACACCACAAAGACCCTGAAGAAGAATTTCGAGGGCCTCAACATGCTGCAAAAATGTAAATCATGTTTAAGACAACTTGAAATACCATCGAACCCTTTTTTTTCCAAAAATTAAAAAATAGAGAAATGATTAAAAAAAAATTTTGAAGGGTCAGCAAAAAGAAAATAGGAGCTGATAATCATCATCGGCAAGTCGTGGACATTAAAAATGATTTTAATTATATAAACAATAAAATAAATGACCAACAAAAGGACTTATCAAAAAAAGAAAAAAGAATAATTACATATAACCCACCTGTGGCTGTGGTTTGGCCTGATTTCATTTTGTCATTTGTGGTTTGAAAATTGTCACTTTACCCACCTTGTCATTTGTGGTTTAACTCCATTACGCAGCCATAACTTCCAGCTCACTCTTTTCCATTATAAAAACACATTTTAACTAAAACTTAACTTAAAACGAATCAAACACCTCTATCAAAATATTTTCACTCACCTTGTCACCCAAAAAAGGACCCCCCCCCCCCCCCAACTAACATTGGCTGCAAAATGGATAAAGCTTTCCAAGTGAGGCACAAAGCAAATTGGTTCTCTCTTACCAGGTCCCACAACAAGTTCATTATTGCTCTTTTATATGTTTGTGTGTGTGTGTGAGAGAGAGAGAGAGAGAGATTTTTGAAGAGTCGGATTGTGTTGGTGAGGACTTTGTACATTTGGAAAAGAGAGGCTAAGAAAATTGAGCGTTGTCATAGAACAAGCTCGACCTACAGTTACAAACACTACGAGATTTAAGATTATTGGTTTTAGCAAGAGATTTAAGATTCCTAAAAAGTTTTTTAATGACTGTTTAAGTATAGCCGTAGATTGTTTCTCTTATTTTTGTGACAAGATAAGAGAAAGTTCTTGTACAGAGGCTGTTCGATCTGTTCTAAGTTATTTTTTAAATTTAAAAAGTGTTTTCTAACAGAAAAGAGTGAGGTGGGTTATGGCTGCATAATGGAATTAACCTTAGGTGGGTAAAGTAACAACTTTCAAACCACAAATGGCAAAGTGAAATTGAGCCAATCTAGAGGTGGGTAATATGTAATTATCCCAAAGAAAAATAAAGGACTAACAAAAGGAGGTAAAAGTTTTGCAACATAGAATGTTAGTAGGCCAACAAATTCAACTTGTTTAAATTTGAATATAAGCTCTTCAATCTCTAGATTCTCTACAAAGCTTAAGCATGTCCCATACAATGCAGAAGTTAACACCAATTATATTGATAAACAAGACAATGAATTGAACCCAAACCAAAACCAATGGTGTGTGACATTCTACAGGAACCTTCCATTTTGAGCCAACAAGAGAGTGGTATACTTTTGTCCCTTCTTTCTTTCTCTAGCAAAAGATTGAAATAATTGAGAACTGCACCTTGATTTTTTTTTTTTGGATAAGTGAGTTTTGGTCCCCATGAGAGATTCAAATTAATGACTTCCACTTCATGAGGCATGATCCCCAACCAATTGCTACCATTTGGGGCAAGCATTGCATTTAGAATTAAGAGAAATTTCAGAAATATTTAACCTATGAAACATAGATTACCCATACCTCAAAGCTACATATGGTAGCTTCAAATTTCAGAATACTTACAGCAAAAAATTTCTCGAGTTTTCCAACACCACCAGTAGCCCAAATGTTGTATTAATTACAAACTTAAAGTTAAAATATGATTTTGTCTATTGTAAGGAACCCTTTTTTTCTTGGTAATTTATTGCTCTCTTTTTTTGGTAGAGAGAAGGAGGGGGGGGGGGGGGGGTGAGGTTCCTAAGGACCAACAGGACTCAGTTTGTAAATCATCCTACTACCTCTCTTTTGGAATTGCATGTAACATTCTACTCCACCTTGTGCATATATTATTCGAATACATGAGGTTACAATCACCAAAAGTAGATTAGTGTATATCACAGCCTATTTAAGTGTAAAGAAGCCTAAGCGAAAATTGACATCAACATCTCCCCATAGAGGCGGGGTTATAGAAATTTCAACGACTTCAGGATCTCATGATGATCTTAAAGTAAGATACTTCTACCAATCAATGAATTCAAATCAAGACAGTGTTGCTAAGTGGTTATAGCATTCTCATTCTTTAAATTAGTACAAATATGTATCCATTTCCCCGCTTGAACAACTTCATCATCCTCTACACTACTAAAAGTCAATACAACAACAACCAACCATTAGTCCCAAGATTTGGGGTGGGTTATGGATCCTCAACAAACTACTCAACATCAGTCAAATGTATTATTCTTTTCCCCCCAGTCTATTATATTTGAAGTCATACTCTCTGTTACTTCCTTAATTGGCATAACATATGTGTCAACTAAAACTTTTTTATACCTATGTTGTTACAGAAATTGTTAGATAGATGAAAATAGAAGTTTATGGCTCCTATAAATTGGCAAAACACTATAAGCATTCAAAAACGAAATCAATGCAAAAATCACAAGGAACAATTAGAAAGAAAGGGACCCTTTATTTTATTTTGAAAACTTACCTGTGTCTCTATAATTCCCTGAACCACGCACTCCATCCAAATTAGCTTTAAGTTAATATCTCCAGCACATTCCTAACCCAGTAAGACAATCAAAAATTGGAGAATAAATTTCATAACAAAGTCAGAAATCCGAACCTACACTAACAAAAGTGATGGGTATATCATCAACTTATATTATGCTAGATTGTTCCGAATTCAACATTTATAAACATGAATCGAGCAGTTTTAGATTGTGAGGAAATTTAGAAGAAGAAAAAACTTACCTTAGTTTTTCAATGTGGTGCCAAGCCTAGGGGGCTAGCTCCTAGCTCCGGTAAGATGGACGGAATTTGGCCACCGGAGGAGAGTTGGGGTAGACTGTGGTGGTGGTGGTGGGTGACAGAACTGTGAAGGCGGAGAGTAGAGAGAGAGAGAGAGAGAGAGAGAGAGGACAAAAGAGAAGAAAACGGTGGACCGAGACAAGTACTTATTTTATTTTCCTCTATTTTTTTTTTTTTTTTCTTTACGACAACACGATGTCGTTTTTTCTTTGTGGGCAGAGAGAGAAAGAGAGAGGGGAGGAGAAAAAAGTGTGGGATTTTAAAATTTTAATTGCAAGTTTGCAACAAGTAATCCAAGGTTAAAACGAAATTAAAATTTCAAGAGAATTCATATAATTTATTCATACATACACGGCACACATGCATCATATCATATTATATACTTACTATATAATAAAAGTTGGGCTTAGAAGTCATGGTTGCGTCAAACGGTTATTCTCACTAATTAGTAAATTAATTTTATATTATTTGTTAGGATATATTTCCTCAAATTAAGGGATAATATTTAAAAATTGTTTAATTTAGGTAAAACTTTATTATTTAAATTTCAACATATTTAAATTCTATTTAAACTTCTTCTCAAAAAAAGAAAAAGAAAATTCTATTATAAAAAAATATTAAACTTAAGCCCTTGTTTGGGAGGAGGAAAAGAAATTGAATGAAAAAAATAATTTTAGAATATTCTTTTATTCCCTTATTTCAGAGTTTTAATGGAAGGAATAATATAAAGTTTATTCCCTTGTTTAGGAGTTTAAGTGGAAAAAGAATGGAATGTGTAGTGTAAGGACACAATTCTTTTGCGGCCCAATAATGATGTTGGGCTCGCAAATGAAAGATCCCTCATAATATGATTTGTAGAGAGTAGGCTTGAAAAACTAGCCGTTGGTCACGGGGCGGTGCCCGGTCTTGGTTTTGGAGGAATTCATGTAGAAAAAGGAGTTGGGCTTGAACATTTAAGCCATACGGCGTCGCACCCTATGGGATGGGACTCCTCGGACTTGATCCGAGGACCATTAAGGTCTTACCCCGGTTACCCAACGATGGGCTTTTTCGGTGAAGTCAGGTGTTGTTGAGGTGTTCTCACCCATGTAGTCTTTCTTTTTTGGAGGTGGGATGGGCCTCTCTTACCAGATTCACTTATTTCTTCTTTTATACCAGCCTGTGTTCGCTGTCCTTCGTCCACGTGTAGGGTCAACCTTTACAAGACTGACATTTGTCCCATCAGTCCAATCCCAGAATTGTTGGGGATGGTTGATAAAGCTGAAGAATACGGCTCTGTCAGGTGCAGAGTCTTATCTGGGAAGGGTAGTAAGGATAACTTCCCCCAAGATATTTTAGATCTCCTTACAAATTTGTTCCTATATCTCTTTTTTACCCCTCTTCTCAATGAAGCTTCGGGTCTGTCGAGGACTAGACTGTCCTCGGCTGCGTCTCCGGGCCATTTTTGCCTTATATTATTAAGCTCGGGCCATCACCTTTTTCGGCTTGGGCCTTTGGACTCCCCATGAGCAAGTGGGCCTGGCCCATAAATTATTGGGCCCCACAATAGCCCCTCAAAACTCTGCTATCCGACTTTTTGGTTGGAAGGGAGGGTTTTGGTAAACCCGGGCCTTTAGTATGGCTTATTTAATTCAGCCCTGCATTAATGTGGGCGGTTTTCCACCTGTCCAGGAAACTCACCGGTTTACAAGGTATTCCCTTTAATTTGCTTGTGACCCGCTCCTGCCGTTTGGCTGTCCAAGACGCGCCTTTAATGACTTCCCTTTACGAGGCTCATTTACGTCCGGCGGCTCATCTGGTGAGGTAGGGAAGTGGAACGGACACATCTTTATTCTTCAGATTCTTTTGGAAACCCGAATGAATTTAATACCTTCCGTTTTGCCCTTCCTATAAGAAGGCAAGTAGGAAGCCATCACTTTCGTGCAAACACCCTTCCATCTTTCTGAGATCTGAAACCCTCAACCTCCCTTAACGTTCACTTAACCCAATTGTTATTCCCTACATCAGAATACGTTTACTATAACGAGTGATGAAGGAACCATACCCCTCCTCAAAACATCATGTTCTAATAAAGCTCAAAATGGCTCGGTCAGGGTAAGGATGGCGGTGACTTAAGATTTGCCCCACCTCCCTTTCAGCCAAAATCCGAAGCAGGGGCTCGTCACGTCAAACTTTCGTCGTGACTGAGTCGAGAACACCCACTATCAGCACCACCCGGCTCCTCATGAGCATACCTAACATGGCACCAGTGTGTTAGGAGTCAGGACTGAGGCAGGGGCCAAGTGCCTCTGCTTCTTCCTCTCTTTGTTCACTGGTGCCCTCCTCCGCCTTCCTCTCTTAGTCTTCCCAGCACCAGCTCCGTCCTGGTGCTGTCCTTCTCCCTCTTTTGTTCCTCTCTCTTTCTTTTCATCTTTTCCCCTCTTCTTCTCCTCCTTCTCTTACTCATGTCCTCCATCTTCTTCATTCATCTCCTCCATCTTCTTCTTCCTTCTTCTTCAAATTCTTCTTCCTTCTCCTTCATCTTTTTCCAAAGAAGGTTCTTCTTTCGATATGAGCAATACTGAGACAGAGATTGGAGAGACTTTGAAGACGAGTTTAAAAGACACCTGACTGTTTACTTATCTGTACTGCGAATGTTAGTGTTGCCTCGGCAGCTCACCTTTTGTATAGGCTTGTTTGAGCCCCTTTTTGTACGTTGTAATAATTTTTCATATTAATAAAAATTGTTGTTATTTTACTTCGCATGTTTTGTCTCTATGTTTTTACAAACTTGCAAACGCTGCTCGGCATAATAATATAGCATTTGAATCGATGACAACTAAGGCCAAAATACTTGCTAATAAAAAGAAGTCACCACAACTTTAACAGAATCGCTTGACTTAGCAACGCGTACCTGTGAATAACGATACTTGCCCGAAGCAATGCCGAGATTAGAACTGGATGATCTATGCGGGGTAGGAAGTAATCGTTCGAAGACATATCACCTGCAAAAATGAACAGCCCCCTTAGGCTACCGAATAGTGGAGTGCCCCACCATCATCCTAACACTTTTATTGGCCTTAACATTTCAGTATCTGAGCCGGGGACTTTTCCCATCCGAGCAGTTATAAAACTTGTAACTTTCCTCTCCTTTTTTTTTTTTACTTGGTTTCCCCATAGGCTTGAGTCCGAGGACCATGCAAGGCTTTGGTTCTGTATAAGACTTGTAGGATTTCTTTATTGTACTCGGTTTCCCCATAGGCTTGAGTCCGAGGACCATGCAAGGCCTTGGTTCTGTCCAAAACTTGTATTTTTCCTTTTTTGTACTTGGTTTCCCCATAGGCTTGAGTCCGAGGACCATGCAAGGCCTTGGTTTTGTCCAAAACTTGTAATTTTCTTTTTTTTTGTACTTGGTTTCCCCATAGGCTTGAGTCCGAGGACCATGCAAGGCCTTGGTTCTGTCCAAAACTTGTAATTTTCTTTTTTTGTACTTGGTTTCCCCATAGGCTTGAGTTCGAGGACCATGCAAGGCCTTGGTTCTGTCCAAAACTTGTAGTTTTCTTTTTTTTTTTTTTTTTTTTTTTTTTTTTTTACTTGGTTTCCCCATAGGCTTGAGTCCGAGGACCATGCAAGACCTTGGTTCTATCCCTGGGCCCCTATGCTAAACGGGCCTGGGCCGCGAATTTACTGGGCCCATAAATTAGGAGGTATCTCCGTAGTCTTAGGTCACGCGATACTTTTTGGCGTCCCAGTGTTCGAGGTGCGCCTTCACGAGACTCCTTTAATCTCAGGGTTGCAGACGGCATTGGAAATCGAGCCGGAGACATTTTGTCTGTAGCGTTCCTTGGGACGCTGCGTGAATTAAATGCCACCACCTTATCTTTTAAATAAATAGGAGAGAAAGTTGCTTTATCTTCGCACAAATCCTTCAGTCTCCTCTCCCAGTACATCATGTTTGAGGCGAGGGTTGGAGTAAAGGAACTCTCTCCGCCACAAAGGCGCCGTGTCCTCCTAAGACTCCAGATAGTGAGGTACCGGTAAAGGAGGCATAAATTCAAGAGAATATTCCAGTTCGACAGAGGAGAAAGGGTGTTTCTCCCTCTTTTAGTCAAAATCTGAAGCAGGTTCTGTTCATGCCAGAATTTTGGTGTGTCAGAAGAAAGATTCTCCGCCTCCAGCACCTCTGCCTTGTCGCAGGCAAATTTTTAGTGAAGGCTCCTCAGCTTCCGGCTCCCTGCATCTTTCCCTCAGCGGTGTGAGGCTTAAGTCGGGTTCTTTTGCTGCCTGAGTTATGGGCGTGCAAAAGCATTGAGGAGGAATAAGATCTCGAGGCAGTAGCCAACCTCTCCTCTGTGCTACCTCCTCGGCTTTATCTTTACTCTCTTGTATCTTTCTTTACTTACGCAGTTAGCTTCAATGTAAGCTTGTTTCAGCTTTTCAATGTACACTGTACTGTTCCTTTGTCTTAATAAAAGATGTGTCTATTTCTTTATACATACTTTTCTTCTCCGCAACAACTACTTTGCGCATGAATATTAAATGTAAGCTTGCCCTTAATGATATTCCGGGCATAAAAATGCCTTAACACAGATTCCTACTGGTTTAAACTCACAAATATTATCAAGTATAACAATGGTAATCTTCAATAAATTAAACTCTTGAAACTAACCGGGATAACCGTTGAATGCTGCGCGATGCATGCTAGACCAATGTCCGAGAACGATAAACTCTAAATAATTCGTCCGAGAGGGTAGCCGAGTAGCGAGGGACTTTGATTGTGCTTTTGGGTAATATATTGCACCGTATCACATCAGTTCCTTTGGTGCTGCAGATCCGAAAGCAGACTTGAGAATCCTCGCTATTTAGGAACTAACCCCATTGTTAATGGAGAGTTTTCCTCGGACAAATCCTAAAGTGCATGTAATGTAGTTTTTCCTTACAAGTAGTTGGTTTCCCCATAGGCTTGAGTCCGAGGACCATGCAAGGCCTTGGTTCTGTCCAAAACTTGTGCTTTTTTTTTTTTTATGTACTTGGTTTCCCCATAGGCTTGAGTCTGAGGACCATGCAAGGCCTTGGTTCTGTCCAAAACTTGTGCTTTTTTTTTTTTATGTACTTGGTTTCCCCATAGGCTTGAGTCCGAGGACCATGCAAGGCCTTGGTTCTGTCCAAAACTTATGTTTTTTTTTTTATGTACTTGGTTTCCCCATAGGCTTGAGTCCGAGGACCATGCAAGGCCTTGGTTCTGTCCAAAACTTATGATTTTTTTATGTACTTGGTTTCCCCATAGGCTTGAGTCCGAGGACCATGCAAGGCCTTGGTTCTGTCCAAAACTTATGATTTTTTTTTTATGTACTTGGTTTCCCCATAGGCTTGAGTATGCCTTGGTTCTGTCCAAAACTTGTGCTTTTTTTTTTATGTACTTTTCCCCATAGGCTTGAGTCCGAGGACCATGCAAGGCCTTGGTTCTGTCCAAAACTGTGCTTTTTTTTTTATGTACTTGGTTTCCCCATAGACTTGAGTCCGAGGACCATGCAAGGCCTTGGTTCTGTCCAAAACTTGTGCTTTTTTTTTTTATGTACTTGGTTTCCCCATATGCTTGAGTCCGAGGACCATGCAAGGCCTTGGTTCTGTCCAAAACTTGTGCTTTTTTTTTTATGTACTTGGTTTCCCCCATAGGCTTAAGTCCGAGGACCATGCAAGGTCTTGGTTCTGTCCAAAACTTGTGCTTTTTTTTTTGTATGTACTTGGTTTCCCCATAGGCTTGAGTCCGAGGACCATGCAAGGCCTTAGTTCTGTCCAAAACTTGTGCTTTTTTTTTTACTTGGTTTATTTTTTAACCATAAGCCCCTATACCGGGGCGGGGAAAGTTGACTTGAGGCCGGAAGCCCCTAGAGATGCCCACGCCCTTGGCACTGCAAGGCGTAGCCCCTAGCAGAAGTTTATGCTAGAGCAGCAACTGTATGTCGCCGGAGACGGGGGAAACCCCAGGAATTTCTGCTTGCTAGAGAGTTGACTCCAACGCCACCCGCGCCAACGCGCAAGCTTCCCACAGACCGCGCCAATTGTAAGGACACAATTCTTTTGCGGCCCAATAATGATGTTGGGCTTGCACATGAAAGATCCCTTACAATATGATTTGTAGAGAGTGGGCTTGAAAAACTAGCCGTTGGTCACGGGGCGGTGCCCGGTCTTGGTTTTGGAGGAATTCATGTAGAAAAAGAAGTTGGGCTTGAACATTTAAGCCTTACAGCGTCGCACCCTATGGGATGGGACTCCTCGGACTTGATCCGAGGACCATTAAGGTCTTATCCCGGTTACCCAACGATGGGCTTTTTCGGTGAAGTCAGGTGTTGTTGAGGTGTTCTCACCCATGTAGTCTTTCTTTTTTGGAGGTGGGATGGGCCTCTCTTACCAGATTCACTTACTTCTTCTTTTATACCAGCCTGTGTTCGCTGTCCTTCGTCCACGTGTAGGGTCAACCTTTACAAGACTGACATTTGTCCCATCAGTCTAATTCCAGAATTGTTGGGGATGGTTGATAAAACTGAAGAATACGGCTCTGTCAGGTGCAGAGTCTTATCTGGGAAGGGTAGTAAGGATAACTTCCCCCAAGATATTTTAGATCTCCTTACAAATTTGTTCCTATATCTCTTTTTTACCCCTCTTCTCAATGGAGCTTCGGGTCTGCCGAGGACTAGACTGTCCTCGGCTGCGTCTCCGGGCCATTTTTGCCTTATATTTTTGAGCTCGGGTCATCACCTTTTTCGGCTTGGGCCTTTGGACTCCCCATGAGCAAGTGGGCCTGGCCCATAAATTATTAGGCTCCACATGTAGAAAGGAATACTCAATTACTCATTCCTCTTTATTTATTCAAAATTTCAAATTTTCATTTCCTCCAAAATTGAGAGAAATTGGAGGAAATGGAATTAAATTTAATGAATTTATTACTAAAACTCCTAAAATACCATTATATATTTAGCCGCATATTTTAAAATACAGGTCATAAAATAATTTCATTAAATTTTCTCTATGTTATTCCTAAACAAAGTTACTTACCTTTTCTATTCCATTTCCTTGTACCAAACGAAGATCCCAAAAAACAACCTACATTTTCTTTCTAAAATTTAAATAAATAAATAAATAAAAACAAGATTTTGATTTCTATTTCAACTAAAAGTCTATTATCAATATTTCAAGAACAACTAATTAATAAATTAATTTTATACATTTAAATTTCAACAAGTTTAAATTTTATTTAAATTAAAAGTCTATTATAAAAAATTCTAAACCTAAATCTTTGACAGCAACTTACATTTTCTTTATATATATATATATATATATATATAAAATAAAAATAAAAACTTTTGACTTCTATTGCAACTAAAAGTCTATTATCTACATTTTAAGAACAACTAATTAGTAAATTAGTTTTATATTATTTGTTATGATATATTTCCTCAAATTAAGGGATAATATTTAACAAATGTTTTATTTAAATAAAATTAAAAGTCTATCATCAAAATTTTCTAATTAAACTTAAATTCCACACAACTCACGTTTTTGTTTTTGTTTTTTTCTTCAAGTTACATCTTATTAATTTAATATTTTATTAGGATATTAAACTACAATACTCTTGACTAAGGAATAATATTTAACAATAATTTAATTTAAATAAAACTTTATTATCTAAGTCATCCCTATAATTAAATTCCACACAATACACCCCACATTGTTGTATTTTTTTCACTTTTTTCTTTTCTTTTCAAAATGCAACTTACGCTTAAGTTTTAATCTAATAAATCTATTTTACTTATTGTTATTTACTTCTGAATTTGCGTGCAAGATATTATGCTAAAAAAAGTTTATCATAAAGAAACAAAATAATGGACACTCAAAATAATGGACACTCATTTAAGTTCTTGGTTCCCTTATGTAAGTTTTAAATTATTTTACTTTCATGAATTAGTAAATTAATTTTATTTATGATATATTTTCTCAAATTAAGGGATAATATTTAACAACTCTTTAATTTAGATAAAACTTTATAATTTAAATTTCAACAAATTTAAATTCTATTAAAACTAAAAGTCTATTATAAAACCCACTAAAAAAAAATCTATTATAAAAAAAATCGAAACTTAAATCCCAAACAACAATCCATGAAAAAAAAAAAAAAAAAAAAATTGACTTCTACTCCAAGATGTAACTTGAAACAACTTTAAAAATAAATAAAAGACTAATAATATATTTACTTTTTTTTTTCTTGAATTAATAACATATTCACTTTTCCATTGAAATGAATGGTACAATATAATGGCATCATGCGCGTTATTCACGTACATGGCATATCTCACTATTACTTAGAAAATAAATAAGGATGGGCTATTACACGAATAAATTAAACACTTGTTCAAGAAGATCAAAGGTTGATGGCTATCAGTGATGGGACCTTTTATGGTTGGGAACTACAATATCTGTAAAGGGCTTAAAGACACTCTTTTATGCTTCTTCCTCTGTGTATGTATAATCTTACATAACTCTCATAAACGCAGGGATTCCCTGCTTTCTCTAGTTAGATATATATATATATATATACACACACACAGTTCATTCTAATAAAAGAATATTGTGTGATGAACCATAACATTTCCTTTTGAGGCCTGTAATATATTGATCCATGTATGAATTCCTATTGCTTTACAAATCTTCCATAGTACTTCCGACAGAGAGTTTAGAGAGAAGGTAGATGCAAGCCGAAGAAATAAACACAGCCCCGGCAACACATGCAAGATCCAACCCCGTAACCACAGGTACACTCTTTAGCTTGTCCAACACTCCCACTTGAAGTATCATCATCACAGCATGGCCGATTTTCGATTTGGCTTGAGAAACTGATTGCATCCCAACCCATGTTGGTATTGACTGAAATAAGATACAGAAATCATGTAATTAATTAAAGTCACAAACACATTGACTAAGGACATATAATTATGGTCATAAAATATATATATATATATATATATATATACTACTTTGAAATTGTTCTGGTAAGTTAATTACCTTCAAATAGAAGAGTCCAAAGAAGTTTGATTCCGAAAGCCCTGACCCCTTTTCTTTCATTGTCTTTGTTCCAACAAACATGACGTACAAGCCCATCCCGAAAATAAGCATGGCGGTTCCTACTAGGAACATGTCTGCAAGAATGATAAACTGATAAACATATAGCTCAACAATATATAGAACCGCATAGAACAAGTAAATATGAAATATTTGTGTATTATTATTATTATTTTTTTTTTTGTCTAATTCAAACTATTAAATGGATTCCTTTAAAATAGAGTCATTTTTTAACATGTACCAAACGGATTTGATTATGCATGTGTATAAAATTGAGAGATATACCTATGGCTTCAATAAGTAGCTGCATCACATGTCCTTGATCAGACTTATGTGACAACGTATGGAAGTATTGGAGATATGCCTCTAGAATGGTAAAACAACCCTGCATGCAATTTATAATGTCTTTGTCATTATTGGAAAGAAAAATATACGTATAAAAGAAAGAAAAAAAAGTCATAGTCCAAAACTTTTGCTGGAAAAAGAAATAAGCCGTTACCTCAACGAAACATACCCTGAACCAAGTAAAGTCCCCGCAACAGCAAATAATGTAAAGAATCGACAATCAATTATAGCCTGCACATTAGCCCAAAACAAAGAAGGAAAAAAAAATTTGGATTTCAATGTGTTGTGAAATATGCAAGCTAAATACTCTGTTAATGAAAAACAAGCAGTCCTCGGAAATTTCAATTATCACCTAACTTGAACCTGCTTAGATTCATCAATTAGATATCCATGAATTTTTTATGACCCCATGAATATTAAGCTTCATACTTCATCATGAACAAGTAACCCCACAAATGAAGAATTACAAAACAGGTACATGAGTGTGAGTTTAGACTTTGGATGCAATTTTTCTCTAACTGATTATTTGCTGAAAGTTGAGTAAAAGTATAATTATATACGGGTGAGTTTTTATTTTATTTTTATTTTTTTAATATATTTTCATTGAAAATACTAAAAAATATTAGTTAAATTACAAGCTCAAGTTTAAGAGCATCCCCATCCCAAAATCCTATCCTATCCTATTTTACCATCTCAAAAAGCTATTTTATTAATTATACCATATCATTTTATAATACTCCCAACATCCCAACTTTTATTTCTTTTGTTACTTTATTTAAATATTCTTTTTTATTTTTTTTACTGTTTCTCTCTCTCTCTCCCTCAACCAACTTCAGCAAAACCCGTTAAAACACTACCACTCACATCCCATCTAACCCACCAGACACCGGCCAGCAACCACCACCACCACCACCATGCCAACTTGCATACCCATTAAAAAAACCACCAAACCCACCAACAAGAACCACCAACAACAACAACAACAAAAAAAACACACTCACACACAAACCACCAGACATCGGCCACAAAAACCACCAGATACCGGCCATAAAAACCACGCCAAAAAAAAAACACACACACACACACACAACAACAACCAAACAAAACCCACAACCCATAACCCACCACTACACCACCACGACTCACCACGCCTCACCACGCCCCACCCACCACATACCCACAACCACCATGCCTCAAACCCACCATGACTTCCCACGCCCCACATTGAAAAACACACACAGTTGTTGAGCAAAACCCAAATCAACCAAGTAAATCACAACAAATCTAAAACCCAAACCCAAAACCCACTCCCACACAAATCAAAATCCCACTACCCACTATCACTGAATACCTACATCCACTGCCACCATCGTGCCACATCATAGACCACAAACCCACTCCGCCACCACTGCCACACAACCCACACTGCCGCCACAGGGAAGATGACGTCGTATTGGAGGACCCACGCCTACCTCTGCCACTACTATCACCACACGAGGTTTTGGGTTTGAGAAAAATGGGGGTTTTGGGTTTGAGGAGAGGAGAGAGCAGCTATAGAACAAAAACAAGAGAGAGAAAAGAAGACAGAGAATGTTCTGAAGAGAGAGAGAAGATGAGACAATGAGGAGAGAGAAAGTGGCATATATTTATTGGTGAGAATAAAAAATTATTATTTTGTTTTACAATGCTGCTACGGTAACATCGTAAATTTACGATGGTACTGTAGTAGTATTGCAAATTTTTTTGCAATTCTAAGCTTTTATAAGTTCGGGATGGTGGAGGTTTTTAAGAGACAAATGCTAAATAGAGGCAACATAGCATTTAGCATTCCTATTGTGAAGGCTCTAAAATAAGTAAAATTTTAAAAAATTGTATAGAAGCAAATATCTAAAAGCTAGCTAGCTAGGTGCTCCAAAAGAAATGGTGGCCTACCCTTTCAATGAACATTTGCAAGTGAAATTTCCGTGGCCTTTGTTTCACAGCAATCCTTAATAGAATCACCGTAGCCTTGCTAACATTTGCCACCAAAGAAGCCAAATCCAAAAGTCCCCGATTGACTTGAGGTTGTGCCGTAATCAAGCTCTTCGAAAAAACCACTGAGGCTTTCACGGCCACCATTGGTTTCCTCCTACAATTCTCAGAAACTCCCTTCTCTCCATCAAACCCCGCCTTGTTTAGACACCTCACAGAGAAAGAAGAGGAAGAAGAAGTAGAAGAAGGAAGACCAAGACCCAATGGCCTAGTCGTACGTAACAATCTAGTGGTTGCCATTAATTAGTTGTAATGTTACTACTTTGGAGTTTCAAGGTGTTTGGTTGGTCATGTAGGCTTGGTTAATTTATACCATGCAATGTGAAAGGTAGAAAACAAACAAGAGACTATAGAACAAAGAAGATTGGCAGCATATATATTAGCTGGGATTGTCGGGACATGGGTGACCTTTTGTTTACGACTTTCGTTTTTTTCTTGGAGATGTGGGTTTTCGGTTTTGAACAGTGGCGGCTCTGTTCGTTTTTGAATAGTGACGGTTCTAGGAAATTTTTCTATGGGGTCATTAAGAAACTTAAATTAAACAAAAAATTAATTAAAAAAAAAGAACTTGAATATATTGAATTATCGAAAAAAAAACACGCAAACACATGAAATTTTACAATTTCCTTATATGAGTTTTTATATTTTGAAATCATCTTATGATAGTTTTTTATATGTTTTCATTATCTATTATCAATGTAAGTATGACCATTTTTTTTTTTTGTTAAGTTTGTATAATATTTTAGTTTTTATGCAACTGTGGTTATATATTTGTCAATTTTTTTTATAAAAATATTTTAAACTAAATGAAAAAACTCAACTCTACTTGCACTATATAATTATTAACTCACACAATCACACTCATCAATACATAAATAATACACTAAGTTGTTGTTTGATTGTGGGATAAGCTGATATGTGATCAGGTGTGCAAAATTTAAAACAAGGTATAAAAAATATTTTTAAGAGTAAATTAAATTAATAAAGCAATATTTAATATATATATATATATATAATTTTTTTTTTTCAAGTCAGGGGTTCATTTGAACTAGACATGGCAAAACGGGTCAAAATTTTCTGACCCAACTCGACCCGACCAGAAAAATACCTGACCCGAACCCGATTTTTTTTACTCGAAGCAAAAACGGGTTGACCCATGACCCGACCCAGGTTTTTTGCAGGTCAACCCAACCCGACCCACGACCCGAACACGAACCATTTTTTTAAAAAAATTTTTATTTGGTAAAAAAAAAAAAGAGTAAAATTAAGACAATATTAGTTTAATTGTTTATTGTGAGCTTTAAGGAAACAATTGATACATTTACATAACTGCATGCAAATTAATTGAAAGATAAATGCATGTGGTTGAGTATTCTGTAATGAGTAAAGATTTTTAGATATCAAATAGCAAAGTACATGCCAAGATAATCTGTAGAGTTAAAAATATAGATTTAAAATTGTAGACATATGTGAGAAACATTCACAAGTGTGAAAATAGTGAAGCCAAAGTATCAAATTAGCATAAATTATGAATGCTTAGACCTATTTTTTAACAATTTATGCTCAAAATAAATGGTTTTTCAAAGTAAATTATGATATTTCCTAGAGTATGTGTTGCTTAACAATGATATGATATTCATAAAAAAGATTATGTATAAATAAGTAAGCAATCAAATTTTAATGTATATCTTAAATTGAAATAGAGTGTCAACCACAATTGATAATAGATTATAAAATTAATTTTCAAGATTGTAAATTTCTTATATGTTTTTATTCTTTATCAAATGAGTTATCCAATAAATCATTTGTAATTTTGTTTTATGTTTTGGGATGTTGATATTGTGTAGAAATAAAACTTGTGTATTTGTTTTACTTATCTTTGTGTTATTTTGTTTTAGATAACAATGTTAGGATTTGTATAATTTTAAAATTATTGAATAAGTATTAATAAGTTAACTGAGTTCATTCTTGATATAATTTGTGAATTTAAAATAATGCATTTTACATTAAGTAATTTGTTGCATAACTTTCCAAATAGCAAATATACGTTGTTTTCTTTATAAAAATAAAAATTAAAAAAAAAATTTCATGTGAAAAATACGGGTCAACCCGACCCAACCCACAACCCGATTGGCCCAAACCCGCTTTCAACCCGCTTAAAATGACCCGTTTTTAACCCGTGACCCGTAAATCAATTGACCCAATCCGAATCCGACCCGATCCGTCCGTTTTGTCATGTCTAATTTGAACCCCCTGCAATGTATGTGAAGCTGCCCCTGGGTTTTTTTTTTTTTTTTTTCTTTTTTGGGATTTGGGCCGCCCCTGGTTTTGAATCAAAGACATTTCCGAGTGTTTTGATTTGAACGAACCAAAATCAAAACCAAATTCTCATGGCTCTCAACTCTCACGTCACTTTTTTTACATGCGTGTGGGTCCGTTTTGCTTGTGAGCCGCACACGTATCTATCGGGGAACTTTTACTGAGAGTTATTCTCCACCATCTGCTTGAGAAAATTTGAAGGTCAGACAAAGTTTATTGGAATATTTGAGAATTGTGAACGTAAAGAAGTGAAGCGTTTATTAACCTTTATTGGGGCGTTCGTCATCAGCAAGAAGATACAAGAGTAGAATTAGGAACAGTATTGGGTTCTCCATTGTCAATAATTGGAACCGTTTATTAACCTTTAGCGACTCTTAGGCCCATTTCTCCTTTTAGAATTTGAACTGGTTGGTACCTACAATGTGCAGCCCAACGTCTTAAACGTTTGTAACGTGGCAAAAGCTAGCGCCGCGGAAATTACTACTAGTAGGTGTAGGTTTGTCAAATACATATTACTATTTTCATTTTTCATCCCCAAATATCAAGATGGAAAAAGAAAATAATAAATGATTTTATGAACTCTTTTATAAACAGTTGATATGATAAGTAATTATTGGTTAATAAAAAAAATGATATTAATAATGAACCTTTTTTTTAAAGAAACTATTAATGATGAACTTAAATGAGAACAAGTAAAAATTTACCACATCAATAATTTGTGATTATACTTTATAGCATTACTCGGGTATATAATAAATTGGTTAAGTTCAAGTTACACTTAGTGTAACTTTAAGCAATATTACACCACTCAATATTTTTTAATTGGATGCAAATTTTGACAAATCCACCCTTATATTACATTATCTTCATATATTCTCCATACTTGCAAAATTTCAAGGTGATAAAAAATTAATAGTTATATCGTAAATCAATTGTTTAAATTCAAGTTTTTATAGTTTAAAACAATGCATAAAAGATGAGTTTATGGATCAAATGGTAAATAACATCCAATTAACATAAAAACTAGCCGATATCCCATGTGATGCGCGGTGCATTTTGATAAATTTTGTAAGAAATTATTTATAACATATTGATTTCATGAATATCATTATTGTTAGTCACACTTAATCTATGAGGTTTTCTTCTAAAACTAAATTCTGACTAAATACATTGGGGGGGAAAATTCCTTTAATTCATGCAACCAAGAAATGTCACCAGATCATAATGAAATTGTCACCTACAAACCTGTTGGTTCCTAGGTGTCTTTCTTGTATTATTTATGTTTTATATATCAATTAGCTATAAAAACTTCTAAAATTTCATGATACAACAATAAGAAAAAAAAAATGTCATAGTGATGCAATAATATCACAATTTAACCTCCAAATTTTAATTGAACTAAAAGTAGCCAAAAATAGATTCTTACCAAGTATACGCATCATAAAGAAAACCAAAAATATAAATTGGCACATAATATGAAAAAATAAGCCTAAATAAATTACAATGCTACATAAGTAAAACCGTATACATAAAATCTAAACAAAATATTTAAGACGAATGTAATATTTTGAAAATCAACATACCTCTTAGAAAGAAAAACAAAGATGTTGTGAGGAAATTATGGATGTTTAATTTTTAAGTCCAATGGAAATGGGAATTTATATTGGACAAACGTGGAGACAAATAATATTTGCTCAATTCATTGAATTCGACTCTTGCAATTCTGCATTGAAGTTAGTCTTATGCAGAAATTTGAATTTTTTTTTTGATTCTTACATTTCCCATGACTTTTTAGATCTATCCGTATCAATTTAAAGCATGTCTTTGACTTTTATTCCTACATTTCTCATGACTTTTTAAATCAATCCGTATCAATTCAAAGTATGTAAAGTTATAAATGTAGAAGTCTAAATGAGAAGGATGTCATACAATGTGCCACTTGGCAAAACCTCATGCTTCCCACATGAGGTCTTTGCTTTTATATATATATTGAATGAATATTGAATTAAACTGATGTGGAGACAAATAATATTTGCCAAATTCATTGAATTTGACTCTTGCAATTTTGCATTGAAGTTAGTCTTATGTAGAAAATTGAAAAGTTTTCTTAATTCTTACCTTTCCCATGACTTTTTAGATCCATCTGTATCAATTCAAAGCATGTAAAGTTATAAATGTATACAAATTCTTTGAATTTTATTCCTACATTTCCCATGACTTTTTAAATCCATCCATATCAGAACCTCATGCTTGCCACATAAGGTCTTTGCTTTTATATATATATTGAATGAATATTGAATTGAATTGATGTGGAGACAAATAATATTTGCCAAATTCATTGAATTCGACTTTTGCAATTCTGCATTGAAGTTAGTCTTATGTAGAAAATTGAAAAGTTTTTTTGATTCCTACCTTTCCCATGACTTTTTAGATCTATTCGTATTAATTCAAAGCATGTAAAGTTATAAATGTATACAAATTCTTTGAATTTTATTCCTACATTTCCCATGACTTTTTAAATCCATCCGTATCAATTCAAAGCATGTAAAGTTATAAATGTATACAAATTCTTTGAATTTTATCCATACATTGAAATAAATGCATTTGCCATTACTTAATAGTTTGACATAAATGCTAAATTTAGATGAGGCGGAATCCTAAATAAGAAGGATGTTATACAATGTGCCACTTGACAAAACCTCATGCTTTTTCCCACATGAGATCTCTGCTTTTGTATATACTAGCTTATAACCTGTGCAAATGCATGAGATTTTTATAACCCGTACACTTCTTTTTTTATATAACATCATCAAAAGTAAATAATACTTCATCATAACAATATATATTAACATAATTTGAATAACGGGAAAAAATTAAACTTACAGTAGAAGAAAAACAAAAGCCTTTCTTCATAACATCATAAAAATTTAGAGTCATAGCTCAAAATAACATTTATAATCCTAAAATAAACCAAAATTCAAATAGTTTAACCCTTTGTTTATGGACTTCATGCTTTCTTTGTTAAAAGTCTTTATGGGTCTAATGTTGTAAGCAACCAAACCATTGAGGATCTTTTTGCATACCTGGACATATCAGAAGATTCAGAACAAAATGTTAATGTTAAATTGATTCCAAATGAAGATCATATACAAATGTGAAATTAGTTCTGCCATCTAAAATCTAGATCACATGAATGAGTGTTAGATAGCTCTTATCATTTCTTTTTTCCTTTAAACATGTCTAATAAAAATTCCTAAATCAAAATTTTACTTATAAAACAAAATCCAATAAAAAAACATAGGAAAGTATCTATTAGAATATAATCATATTTTTCTTATCTTTTGATAAGGTGTTGCCGAATTTCCATGGAAGATTAGAGAGTAAAAAAAAGAAAAATTTGGTAAAAACCCAAGTAGAATATACTAAAATTGATAAGGGTAATGTATATGTATGTTCAACTGTTTACTTATTGTAAGGCGTCTACCTACTACCATAAAAAATTTTAATAATAAAAAAAAATTTGTAAATCATTTGTGGTAATGATGTAATACAAAGGAGAATTAAATGACTTCAACAATTTTTGTATCAATCAACAATCTAAGAGAAAATTCAGCCAATGTCAGTTGGAGAATTCATTTGGGCATTTATACTATTGTAAATTTCACCATGAGCTTAAGAAAAAAACAATCATTTTTATGGTAAGTATTAAATGTAGTTTGTACTCGTTTTCTTGCCCACTAAAAGGAGGTATTTGAAAGAAAATTCAGAAAATGCATAACTAGAAGTCTAGTGAAAAAATTAAATTAAAAACCTTCATTGTCTCCAATCTGACAAATAGTAAATTATCATATTTTAAATTCCCCAAATTTTATAAGATCGAAAAAAGAAAAAAGAAAAAAGAAAAGAGAAACAAAGTAACAAAAATGATGAAAATGTGAAGTCAAGGCTTGGAAGTTTGGGTGTGTGTGTGGGAAATATGAATGGAAGTTCCTCTAATAGGTAGAAACTAAAATTTATGCTTCATTGCTATTTACAGGCTGCAACATATGTAAGGTTTGACCACACTTTTAACTATTTATAAGATGCAAATGCCCCATAGTTACAAAAAAGCAATAAACAAATTTGTTGTTACAAAAAATGTTGAATTCATGCAATTAACCTATATTGATGCAACTGATTTCCAAAACTTTTTTTCAAATGAATAGGATGCACAAATATATATAATTTCTTAGTAAACTGAAACACTAGCCAAAGCCCTAAAATGGTCATATCATCCGCAACAAAAAATGTCTCAACACCCAAACACAAATCCACAACTACCCAAAGTTTACCAACCACAAACCAACATAAATTCATTGGAAAAATGTTTGAAATATTAATAATAAATAGAGAAAACTCATCTTATATAAGACTATAACTGGCATAAGTAATGTTTGGGATTATTGGGAAGAGAAAAAGCCAAGAGATGGGGAGAGTGTGGTAGGAGGCGGTGTTGGGTTTTGTGGAGCTTAGTTTTGTTTGATCTGGTTTGATGACCCGACCTAACCTGACCCAAATAATGTTGCATGGTTTTAATGGGAGATTTTCTGAGGTTTAGTCCATGGAGTGGAAGCTTCGGCTTGTTAGCCCAAGCCGAAGCACAAGATGTAGAAAACGCAATTTTGTGATTAGGGTTTGTTGTTGTCGTTCTTGAGAGATTGAAAACACTGTAGCCGCACTTTGTATTTTTTTTCCCTGATAATAGTGAAATCCCTGCAACTTCGTGAATGTAGGCAAATTGCTGAATCACGTAAATATTTTCTTGTGTGTGTGATTGTTTTTATTTGGCATGTGTTTTTCTCTATTTTTTTTTTTTTTTTTTTTCTCACAGGTTAGGAATTTCAGGTTAATTCCTTACAACTGGTATCAGAGCCTAGGGTTAGATTTGAGTGGGATCAATGGCAGAGGAAGCAGAAAAGGCGTCTGGAATAGAAAATTTTGATGGCACAGACTTCGCGTATTGGAGGATACAGATTGAAGATTATCTCTATGGGAGGAAATTGCATCTGCCACTTTTAGGGACAAAACCTAAGACTATGAAGGCTGAGGAATGTGCTCTTCTTGACAGACAGGTACTGGGAGTTATCAGGTTAACTCTGTCTAGGTCTGTTGCATACAATGTTGTAAAAGTAAAAACCACAACAGATCTGATGAAGGCTTTTTCTGGTGTGTATGAAAAGCTGTCAACAAACAACAAGATGTATCTGATGAAAAAACTGTTCAATTTGAAGATGGCGGAGAATGCATCAATAGCACAACATCTGAACAAATTTAACACTATTACAAATCAATTGTCGTCTATAGAAATTGATTTTGATGATGAGATCCATGCATTGATCGTTTTGGCTTCTTTGCCAAACAGTTGGGAGGCAATGAGAATGGCAGTAACCAATTCTACAAGAAAGGAAAAGTTCAAGTACAATAATATACGAGATTTAATTCTAGCTGAGGAGATTCGCAGAAGAGATGTAGGCGAAATCTTAAGATCTGGTTTTGCCCTAAACTTTGAGACAAGAGGAAGAGGCAATGACAGAAATTCAAATCGAGATAGATCAAAATCCAGAAATTCTAATCGGAATAGAAGTAAATCTAGATCAGGCCAACAAGTACAATGCTGGAACTGTGGGAAAACATGTCACTTTAGGAGGCAATATAAAAGTCTTAAGAAGAAGAATGAAGATGATTCTACAAATGCTGTAACAGAAAAGGTACAAGATGCATTACTTCTTGCAGTAGACAGTTCACTTGATGATTGGGTTTTGGACTCAAGAGTTTCGTTTCATACCACTCCATACAGAGATATCATACAGAATTATGTTGCAGGTGATTTTGGTAAGGTGTATTTGGCTGATGGTTCAATCTTAGATGTTGTAGGTATAGGAGACGTTTGGATATTGTTGCCCAATGGATCTGTTTGGTTACTGGAGAAGGTTTGACATATTCTTGACCTGAGTAGGAATCTGATTTCTGTTAGACAACTTGATGATGAAAGACATGCAATACTATTTATTGGTGGTACTTGAAAGGTTACAAAAGGAGCTAGGTTTGACAATTGCAGTTACTGATACAAGTATTAATACAAGCCTATGGCATCGCAAACTTGGTCACATGAGTGAGAAATGGATGAAGATGTTGTTGTCTAGAGGAAAACTACCAGAATTGAAGTCCTTTGATTTTGATATGTGTGAAAGTTGCATCTTAGGAAAGAAGAAAAAGGTGAGCTTCTTGAAAACGGATAGGACACCGAAGGCTGAAAAATTGGAATTAGTACACACTGATTTGTGGGAACCTTCTCCGGTTGCATTCCTTGGAGGTTCAAGGTACTACATCACTTTTATTGATGATTCAAGTAAAAAGGTATGGGTTTATTTTCTAAAAAATATATCTGATGTATTTGAAACTTTTAAGAAGTGGAAGGTTATGGTTGAGACAGAAATAGGTTTGAAAGTAAAATGTTTGAGGTCAGATAATGGAGGAGAGTACATAGATGGAGGGTTAATTAGGATGGAGAAGACCATTCATGGGACACCACAGCAAAATGGTGTGACTGAGCGCATGAACAAAACTCTCAATGAGCATGCCAGGAGTATGAGGTTGCATGTTGGATTACTAAAAACTTTCTGGGCTGATGCTGTTAGCACTGCAGCTTACCTGATAAACCGAGGACCATCAGTTCCCATGGAGTTCAAACTTCCTGAGGAGGTTTGGAGTGGTAAAGAGGTAAAGTTTTCACATTTAAAAGTTTTTGGTTGTGTTTCTTATGTTCATATTGATTCTGATACTCGTAGTAAACTTGATGCAAAGTCTAAAATATGTTTTTTCATTTGTTATGGTGATGAGAAATTTGACTATAAGTTTTGGGATGAACAAAAGAGGAAAATTATCAGAAGTAGAAATGTGATATTTAATGAACAGGTTATGTACAAGGACATGTCAACTGTAGTGTTAGATGTTACAAAGATAGATCAAAAGAAATCTGAGTTTGTCAACTTAAATGAATTGACTGAAAGTACTGTTTAGAAAAGGGGTGAAGAAGATAAGGAGATTGTAGATTCACAGGTAGATTAGAGTACACCTGTAATTGAAGTCCGCAGATCTTCCAGGAACATTAGACCTCCACAACATTATTCACCCGCTCTAAATTATCTCCTATTGACTGATGGTGGTGAGCCAGAGTGTTATGATGAAGCCTTGCAAGATGAGAATTCAAGCAAGTGGAAGTTAGCCATGAAGGATGAGATAGATTCCTTGTTGGGGAATCAGACATGGGAATTGACTGAATTGCCAGTAGGAAAGAAGGTTTTGCATAACAAGTGGGTATATAGAATAAAGAATGAGCATGATGGTAGCAAACGTTATAAGGTTAGATTAGTTGTTAAAGAGTTTCAGCAGAAGGAGGGCATTGATTACACAGAGATATTTTCTCCAGTTATGAAGATGTCAACAATCAGACTGGTACTGGGAATGGTGGTTGCAGAAAACTTACATCTTGAGCAGTTAGATGTGAAGATGGCATTCCTTCATGGTGACTTGGAGGAAGACCTTTACATGATTCAACCAGAAGGGTTCATTGCTCAAGGATAAGAGAATCTAGTCTGCAAACTGAGAAAGAGTTTGTATGGCCTAAAACAAGCTCCTAGACAGTGGTACAAGAAATTTGACAGTTTTATGCATAGAATTGGGTTCAAGAGATGTGAAGCTGAACATTGTTGCTATGTTTAGTCTTTTGATAATTCTTATATCATATTACTGTTGTATGTGGATGGTATGCTTATTGCATGGTCTAGCATTGAAGAGATTAATAATCTGAAGAAGTAATTGTCCAAACAGTTTGCAATGAAGGATTTAAGAGTTGCAAAGCAAATCCTTGGTATGAGAATTATTAGAGACAAGGCTAATGGTACCTTGAAGCTTTCACAATTAGAGTATGTGAAGAAAGTTCTCAGCAGATTCAACATGAATGGAGCTAAACCAATGAGCACACCCTTGGATAGTCATTTCAAACTAAGCAAAGAACAGTCACCGAAGACAGAAGAAGAAAGGGACTATATGAGCAAGGTGTCCTATGCCTCAGCTATTGGTAGCTTGATGTATACTATGGTGTGTACAAGGCCAAACATTACACATGCAGTGGGGGTTGTGAGTAGATTCATGAGTAGGCCTGGAAAGCAGCATTAGGAGGTAGTCAAGTGGATTCTGAGATATCTGAAGGGTTTATCAGATACATGTCTTTACTTCACAGGTGCAAGTTTGAAACTGCAGGGTTATGTAGATGTTGATTTTGTTGGTGATATTGATAGTAGAAAGAGTACTGCTGGGTTTGTTTTTACTCTAGGTGGTATAGCTATATCATGGGCTTCAAATTTACAAAAGATTGTCACTTTGTTTACTACAAAAGCTGAGTATGTTGTAGCAACTGAAGCTGGAAAGGAGATGATTTGGCTACATGGTTTCTTAGATGAATTGGGTAAGAAGCAAGAGATGGGTTTTCTACATAGTGATAGTCAGAGTGCAATCTTTTTTGCCAAAAATTTGGCTTTTCATTCAAAGTCGAAGCATATACAGACAAAATACTACTTTATCCGTTACCTTGTTGAAGATAAGCTGGTAATACTTGAGAAGATTTGTGGATCTAAGAACCCAGCAGAGATGTTGACTAAGGGTGTTACTATTGAGAAGCTGAAACTATGTGCAGTTTCAGTTGGCTTTCTAGCTTGAGGACAGGAGGATGAGTTGCAAGGATAAGGGATTGTGTTTTGGAGGATTGCGGTTGATGTTGGTGATTGAAATAGTCTCCAAGTGGGAGATTTGTTGGGCTTTGTGGAGTTTAGTTTTGTTTGATCCGGTTTGATGACCCAACCCAACCCAAATAATGTTGCGTGGTTTTTAATGGGAGATTTTCTGAGGCTTAGTCCATAGAGTGGAGGCTTAGGCCTGTTAGCCCAAGCTGGAGCGCAAGATGTAGAAAACCCAATTTTGTGATTAGGGTTTGTTGTTGTCGTTCTTGAGAGACTGAAAACACTGTAGCCGCACTTTGTATTTTTTACCTGATAATAATGAAATCCTTACAATTCCGTGGATGTAGACAAATTGTCGAACCACGTAAATATTGTCTTGTGTTGTGTGATTGTTTTTCTTTGGCATGTGTTTTTCTCTATTTTTTTTTTTTTTTTTTTTCTCACAGGTTGGGAATTTCGAGTTAATTCCCTACAGGCGGTCTTAAGATCTCTCTCTCTCTCTCTCTCTCTCTCTCTCTCTCTCTCTCTCTCTCTCTCTCTCTCTCTCTGTGCCTTATGGGGTTTCTCTTTGTAATTTTGGCAGTATGAAGGTGGTAGGAAATTGGTTATTGGCTGAAGGTTGGGTCTACAATGGTGGTGGCATTACATCCATAACTATCTCAAATAATATCATGGTCCCTTTGGCAGCCAAGACTTTCACAACTTCAAAGCTGTTAGGAAATACAATTTCCTGGCTCATTGGAATTCAACTAGATATGCCAATAAGCTTAAGGAACAAATAAACAATAATTATTAGAATAATATTGTACCTGTTCTATAGAAAAGAAGTACATGAATAGAGCATTTTTGCAATTTTTTTAATGTAAACTATCAAAAAATTTTGATTAAGACCTTTGAATGTATTCTACAGTGTGAAACTTAAAGAATAAGAGGTGTCCCCCAACCAAACATGGTTTACTAAATGAATTACATGCAAAACCTGTCAACTTAATAGCAACCACACTCATTGTTTTGTTAATGAAAATTCACACACCAGCAACCATAAAGCTACAACAACAAAATACATTGTCTGCAACAAAAGTTTAAAGTACCTAACCCTGGTAATTATGAAGATAGGTGGGAGGCAATAAAAATTTGATAGAAAAAAAAAAAAAGAACGAAACAATAACCTTTTTGTAACTCTTCAGTCATTGTTCTTATATGATAGTTACAAGCTTCTCTCTCTGCACATGTTCACAAAAACTTTTACCTTAGGTCTTAAAACTTTCATTTGAAGTTCATAACTCTAAATTTTGTTTACAATATATTAACTTATAAGTTATAACACTATTTTCTCAGACCCGAAAAAATAAAACAGAAACTGCCATATAATAACTTGCAGATCACCTATAACAAAACTTAACTACATTGACTTGCTAAACAAAATTACAAACAACCATACAACTGTAATTTTCTTTTGGTCTTCATATAATAACTTTGGAATATTGTTTGTCATACGTTAGAACAGAAAAGGCATCAGACTCTCTCTCGGTCTCTTTCAATTTAACCTTTTCTTTTTTCTTTTCTTTTTTTGCTTTAAACTGTGTGCACAGTAAATGGATAAATTTGAAAGCCCTCAAATAGTGCAACATGCGGTATTTTAGAACTTTTAAATTGGAGAAATGCTAGAATTTTAAGGGGTGTTTTTTCCTATGTGTTGCAACAACCTTGCTTAATGAGTTCATGCTTCATCTCTAAATCTTGTAGGTCCAAATTAAGTTGTCAACCCAAATTAAGTTGTCAACAACCATACTTTTGAACATTGCGTTTAATCTCATAATTTCTTCACCTACAATAGAATGTTAATAATTCAATAGTCGAAATAACAAAAGGCTTAGAAAGAGTATTTGGCTATTGAGGATCACACTACACACCCACTTAAACCACTGAAAGTAGAATCCCAGGATAGTTGTTCTAATTTTTCCTCTTTTTAACACACTGGATTTGCACTTCACTTTTGATCATCAAGGCAAAAAAAAAAAAAAAAAAAAAAAAAAAAAAGCAATGTTGCAGTGCATATAATTTTCATGTGACATTGACAGACTTTGTGAAAAATTAGGAGGCTGAGAAAGCATTGGTTTCATAAGTAATCTAGCTTCTTTTATATAAAGACATGCCTCCCACATAATGCAAAGACCAAATAACGTGCAGAGAAAAGGCACCACTGACATTAAATTAGTAAATAAGATTCAGTTAACCAACTCCAAAATGCAACCACCGCAAAATAGGTTCCAAAAAAATAACAAATAGCTATATAGTGTCATAAATACAATTGATCTACTTACAGAAGAGGATTCTTTTGCACACAGAAATAACCATTGACTAAAATGCATTGGAGAAATGAACAAACAAAATCTGAAATTACTAAAGGATCAAACCTCATCCAATCAACCAAAACTAAATCAAGAACAAAAAAAAGAGTCAAGTAGGTATCTAACTGGAAAATAGTGTTCATGAAAAATACTAATTTTACACCAAATAAAAATTTTATTTTTTGTAATAGGTGCAAATTTTTAAACTTGTCAAAAATTGATTTTACATAAAATATTAATAAGTTGTAGAATCTTACATGTTTTCTCAAGGTTGTTCAGCACCATCTTATCTTGTCATCTTGCTCTAGTATGCTCCTAAGTCAAATTGAATACCTCCAACTCAAGCCTCATCACATCCATCAATGATATTCTACATATTCCCATAGGCAACTCTCATACCTACATAATACTCAACAAAGACTAGAAAACTTAATTAAAAATTCCAAAAAAAGAAGAAGCTACTTCTTTTTATTTCTCCCCAAATCTTATAATTTTGTGGTTCTATTAGGCAAAGTTAGAAAACCTAAGAATGAAAATTTATAACACTAAATGAGGAAATTAACAGAGATGAAAAAAAAATTACAGCAACTAAACTAATTTATGAAATTTACAAATGACAAATTTCTCTAATGAGTCCAAATAGAAATTCTCCATCAAATGAATAATACCCTACATTCTTCCTCACACCTACACTGAAATTAGAGTTTAGAAGCAAATGATGACTGGGCATATATATATATATTTTTTTTTCAAAAGCCTTAAAATTTTTGTTTTTGATAAGTGAGTCACATTAAGAATATTGATGAAGATATATACATTAATCAAATTAATAAAAGAAATTCTTGTATTTATTTTCCTCAAGAAACAAAGTAGAAACAGATATTGACTCATAAGACATAACATAGATGATTCTGATATAATTGAAGATTGAGAGGCAGGATTTTTTGCTAAAAATAGGAAGGGCAAAGTCTAGTCAAGTTTTGTAATGCCATCAATAACCGGTGGTAATTGTTTTCATTACTAAATTCTTAATCAAATTGTAAAGTAATAGCATCTTCAGCTGCAAAACATTATTTTAGGACTTCTACAATTGAATGTTGCACATATAACTACAACACAATGCTACAAATGCCAAAAGGATTTCACTTTCCACCAAACAGAAAGAATGCCTTTGTTACCAAAGAGTTGTAGGGATGTTATATCCTAAATATTAATTACAAAGGTAGGTGTCAATTATACAGAGGATTCGAGGAATAACACTAACAACTTAAACAATCTTTTTTTTTAGTCCACGTACTCATCTATGAATTTCTCGTATGGAGCTATACCATCTACCTAAAGTTTAATGTAAACAATGTGTGTGTTTTCTTTAAGCAGCATTCATATTCCTTTAGTTATCTAATCAAAAGTTTCAAAAGTGTGAACTTATATAAAGCATTGAGTTTAATGCTAGAATTAAATGAATTCAAAATTTAGAGGCAGACAAAAAAAAATCTAACAAAAAAACTGCCCCAAAAAAAAAAAAAAACCAAATCTAACCAAAATACAATAATCAACAAAACATAAATCAATTCAAATTTCAAGGGCAAACGCAAAATAGTACAAATCTAACAAAAATCAACCAACAAAAAAAAAAAAAAAAAAAAAACACAAAACACAAAACACAAAACAAAATCTAACAAAAATCAGCCCAAAAAAAAAAAAAAAATCTGACCAACACGATAATCGACAAAACAGAACTCAAGAAATTGAAAAAATAAATAAATGGGAGATTAGGGTAACAGGTGGCCAAACCTTTAACCTTGATTGAGTAATTCCTTTTGTAGAAAACCCAATGGCTTTATCTGGAATAGAAAATTAGTATTTTGCGATTGGACAAAAAGACTGAATAAAAAGGAAAGATTAATTAGGAAGATGGAATATAATTATACAAACAACAGCGAATGGTATAGAAAGAATAATAAGGCACAAACTATGTAAGATCGGAAATTAAGAATGGAACCTTTCTTGTTACAGGGAAGGAGTAGAAAAGTGGGAGAAGATGGAATTGTAGGTGACAATTTTTTTCTTTTTTTCTTGAGAAACAAATACAATGAATTTTGTAAATGATTGCCCAAAAGTAAACCAATCCAATTCAAGCCAATACTAACGCAAAAATAATTTAAAATGTAAAAAACAAACAACTAGCCAAATTGCCTATCAGAAGCATGCTAATGGAAGCCTAACTCAAAACCAAATCTAACTATAACTAAATCTAAACCAATCCAACCAAGAAATTCAAACCTAAATCATATTTAATCCCCAGATTTGAAAACGAAAAGGAAAAAAAAAAAAAAAAACTTTACCAATTACAGTATATGGCTTGTCTCTGTATGCCTTACGGACTCTAACTGGTGCATGCTGTTCTGGAAGGAAAACCCTAAAATAAGATTGAAGAAGGAAAATAAATGTTAGAAACGGAAATAACCAATGATTTCAATCTTGCAATCTCAATGATTTAGTGAATCTCTATGATTTAGTGATTTCTTTAATCTAAAAAAAAAAAAAAAGGCAAATATCTAGAATTGAGGAAACAAACATTTTGATAGAAAACCCAAAAGCCCAAAACAAAAGCAAATATCTAAAATTGAGGAAACAAACCCAAAAAAAAAAAAAAAACTTTTTAGAGTTTTGAGATGCGTACGAAACAACCTTTCACAATTTAATAGGTAATGTGCATTAAGAATTCTAGAACAAAACAAAAGATCGATCAATAATTTTATCAAACAAATTGTGTATTAAAAATTAAGTTTTTTGTCTAATACATTCAGATTTAAAATAATCCAAGGTGAATTTTGACTTTTAACCACAGTAAATCAAGGGCAAAATCCCTAATGTTACCACCAAAATATAGAGGGACAATTTGAAACCAAAGCATCTAAAGAAAGAAAATCAACCCATTTAATTTATTTTTTTTTAAAAGGGGTAAAAGAAGAACCCTAGAAAACTAAGTAAGGGGAACTACCGGTTATGAATTCAAAAACATAGATATATTGAAGATTTAAGATTCTAATTCGAATAGGAAAAACAATGGTGAGGAGTCTCTCTAAAACGTATTTTGGGTTTTATTCTAACGCAATGTTTTAGGTTTCAGTTTTTAGATGTGTTTTAGCAAAACCGTGTAACTTTTGACATTATAATTGTAAACGTGGCAAGTTTTTAAGGGGGCTTTTTTCCTATATAACAGCACCTCCTTAATTGCAAGAAAAAGCTTCTGCTATTACATATAGTATATAATATTGATTGGCATGAATATTAAGAATATATAGAACATGTAATTCAACAGTGAGATTTTCAAATTATTAATTTTATAACAAGTTATTGAGTGGTATAACATTACTTAGAGTTACATTAGGTATAACTTGAATTCAACCCATAATAAATATATCTTGTGCTCACAAACATTTTGTGTAAACCAAAAAAAAATATTACTAAGTTCCCAAATAGTTTCTAGAGACTCCATGTTAATGTTATTCCTACCGAACTCTATATAAAATTTGTCCCCTAGTCGTTATTGTATTCACATCCAGGATTTTGTTCCTTTCTGAGCCCAAGTTTGCGGGGAAATTTTGACGAAAGCGCTGCTTGATAGACCCAGTAGCTAATGAAAGCCGGCCAGGCCTAAATTGAAAATGGACTAATGAAGTATTTAACTTTTCCTATATGCTATGCTATGAGCTTCAGTTTCCATACATATATCCTTTTGGGCAAGGATCTGCTACAAACTAAGTTGCAGCAACTCCTATAAACTAAGTTGCAGTAACTCTTGTAAAAATGCATATATATTAATGTCTCCTACAAAAAATGCATATGTATAAATGCCTCAGACACATGTCCAAATTTATATTTAAATGAAAATTTCCTTGTTAAGATTAAATTTTTCATCAAATGACCACTTGACATATGTGCATTTTACAGGAGTTGTTGTAATTTAATTTGCAGCAAATTTTTGCCTATCCTTTTTATACCATAATATATGCATCAGGAAATTCATTAACACAAACTTCTTAAGTCTTTTATTTTTTCCCAGCACGCAAGTAAAATAAAATTAGAGTGGAAAAAGAACCAAGTCATTTAAGAGTCCAATTTTGAACCTCCTCTAGGAGACGAAATACTGATGAATCCTATACGGCTTCAGTTAAAAACATAAGTTACAAAACACGCCAGGTTACTTTTAAGTTGTAAATTTTCCCACATGTACACCATCCATTAATAATCTATAGCGGCTTCACAAAGGCTACTTGCAAGTTGAAACATGCCTTGCTTGCATTAAATTAAATCAGCAAGCACCAGCGATTCCTACAAATCCCTTTTAGAGCAGCAACATTTTTCAGCTTAATTTTCAGTACCATTGTTGCCAAGAAACATTTTATTCATAAGTTATTCAAAAATTAAAACAGAGTCATTGCTTAAAAATGATATCAGCACATCACAAAAAACTCTTCCCGAATATAATAGCTTAGGCTGCGTTTGGCTCCATGTAAATGAATTTCCGAGCATAAAATAATTTCAGGGGAAAATATTTTACGAAAAGGAAAATATTTTCAAATGTTTGTTTTGGGTTCTAGGAAATACACTGAAAAAGTATTTTCAGCATTTGGTCATGCATGTAAAAGCATTTTTCCAGAAAATATTTTCCTACGTTTGGGCCCCCAAAGTAAAACATTTCAGGAAAATGCCAAAAAAAAATTTCTATAAACATAATTGGGCATCTCAAAATACCTATACACATCATATATGTATGTCCATTAATTCCAATCACAAAAAAGATGAATATTTATACACATCCAAGTTTTACATAACAATGACAGAGGTACCCAAATACAAAAATCACAGCCCTAACACAACTTTCATGGTCATTCACCCAAGTTTAGATGTGCCATTTTGGCATTTTATAGAGCTCATCATCGGGCAAGACCTGAGATGCCACTACGTTTTGCATTCTTGCATTCAACTTTCCAATCTTCATTGCATGATTCTGTTGCTCAATTGCGATATCTAATTGATATTTCAATAAATCGTATTTAACGTCTCCTATGCTGGAACTATCTTCAGTTGAAGGAGTATTGGATGAAGAACCTTGTTGCACATTCCCACCTTCAATCTGCCAAAACTTCATAAAAGCAAGTTTTACTTCCAATTTATGCTTAAACGCTTTGTGGTCTGCCCTAGAATATTGATGGACTTGGGCACGGGCTTCTTCCCATGTGTCGTACACCCTAGGCACATTGGAGGAGAGTTGGGGTAGGCGATGGTGGTGGGTGACCGAACTGTGAAGGCGAAGAGAGAGAGAGAGAGAGAGGACAAAAGAGAAGAGAACGGTGGACAGAGACAAGTACTTATTTTATTTTCCTCTGTGTGTGTGTGTGTGTGTGTTTTTTTTTTTTTTTCGACAACACAATGTCATTTTTTCTTTGGGGGCAGAGAGAGAGAGAGAGAGAGAAAGAGAGAGGGGAGGAGAAAAAAGTGTGGGATTTTAATGGCAAGTTTGCAACAAGTAATCCAAGGTTTAAATTAAAATGAAACTAAAATTTCAAGAGAATTCATATAAAGAAAGAGAAGGGGCTTACGTATTATTGATAATTTATGGAAGGTAATCAGTATAAGAAATTATAGGAACTTCCTCCATCCAAGTACAAAAAGGAGAAAAATTATAAGCTGCCCGTGACAGACTATGAGCTACTTTATTCATACATACACGACACACATGCATCATATCATATTATATACTTACTATATAATAAAAATTGGGCTTAGAAGTCATGGTTGCGCCAAGCAGCTACGGTCACTAATTAGTAAATTAATTTTATATTATTTGTTAGGATATATTTCCTCAAATTAAAGGATAATATTTAACAATCGTTTAATTTAGATAAAACTTTGTTATTTAAATTTCAACAGATTTAAATTCTATTCAAACTTCTTCTCAAAAAAAAAAAAAAAAAAAAATTTAACTAAAATTCTATTATAAAAAAATTATAAACTTAAGCTCTTGTTTGGGAGGAAAAGAAATTGAATAAAAATGAATGAAAAAAATAATTTTAAAATATTCTTTTATTCCCTTATTTCGGAGTTTTAATGGAATGAATAATATAAAGTTTATTCCCTTGTTTAGGAGTTTAAGTGAAGAGGGAATGAAACATGTAGGAAGGAATACTCAATTACTCATTCCTCTTTATTCATTCAAATTTTCAAATTTTCATTCTCTCTGAAATTGGAAGAAATTGGAGGAAATAGAATTAGATTTAATGAATTTATTACTAAAACTTCCAAAATACCCTTATATATTTAGTCGTTTATTTTAAAATAGGGGTCAAAATGATTTCATTAATTTTTCTCTATATTACTCCCAAACAAAGTTACTTACCTTTTCCAATTCCATTCCTTTATCCCAAACAAAGATCCCAAACAACAACCTACATTTTCTTTCTAAAATTAAAAAAAAAATTAAAAATTAAAAAAAAAAAAACCAAATTTTGAATTCTATTCCAACTAAAAGTCTATTATCAATATTTTAAGAATAACTAATTAGTAAATTAATTTTATACATTTAAATTTCAACGAATTTAAATTCTGTTTAAACTAAAAGTCTATTATAAAAAAATTCTAAACTTAAATCTCTTACAACAACTTATGTTTTCTTTTTATATTATAAAATAATTAAAAAAAAAAAAAAAAAAAACCCTTTTCACTTCCACTGTAACTAAAAGTCTATTATCAACATTTTAAGAACAATTAATTAGTAAATTAGTTTTATATTATTTGTTATGATATATTTCCTCAAATTAAGGGATAATATTTAACAAATGTTTGATTTAAATATAAAATTAAAAGTCTATCATTAAAATTTTCTAATTAAACTTAAATTCCACACAACTCATGTTTTTGGTTTTGTTTTTTTCTTCAAGTTACATCTTATTAATTTAATATTTTATTAGAATATTAAACAACAAGACTCTTGACTAAGAGTACTTGCATCCATAAATGTAAAATAGTGCAAAATAGAAAAAGTGTTGAGATATGCACATTTTGACCAAAAAAATACCCATAGCAGTAGGTGTAAAATTGTGCATAAATGTACAAATGCTATAGTAATTCTGCATATATGCATGGTTACTGTAGCTCGTGCATATAATATTTTAATATTTTTTTGGTAGTGTTGGGTAAGTGAAAGAGAGGGGTAGTGAGTGAGGAAATAATAAAAAATTGTAAAAGAAAGAATATTTTATTGAATAAATATGTAGAATAGATAGGCTGATATGTGTGTTTTGTAAAAATGGGTGTATAAAATAGAAAAAGTAAGTTTTTAGTGTAAAATAAAAGGAAACTCTTACATTTACTGATACAGTTGCTCTAAAGAATAAGATTTAACAATAATTTAATTTAAATAAAACTTTATTATCTAAGTCATCCCTATAATTAAATTCCACACAATACAACTTGTTGTATTTTTTTTCTTTTCTTTTTTTTTTCAAAATGCAACTTATGCTCATGTTTTAATCTAATAAATCTAGTTTATTTATTGTTATTTAATTCTGAATTTGTGTACAGGATATTATGCTAAAAAAAGTTTATTATAAAGAAACAAAACAATGGACACTTGTTTAAGTTCTTGGTTCTTTTGTGTAAGTTTTAAATTATTTTAGTCTCACTAATTAATTTTATTTATGATATATTTTCTCAAATTAAGGGATAATATTTAAATACTCTTTAATTTAGGTAAAAATTTATAATTTAAATTTCAACAAATTTAAATTTTATTAAAATTAAAAGTCTATTATAAAATCCACTCAAATAAAAATCTATTATAAAAAAAATTCTAAACTTAAATCCCAAATAACAACCCAAGAGAAGAGAAAAAAAAACATGTGGGGCCCAATAATTTATGGGCCAGGCCCACTTGCTCATGGGGAGTCCAAAGGCCCAAGCCGAAAAAGGTGATGGCCCGAGCTCAAAAATATAAGGCAAAAATGGCCCGGAGACGCAGCCGAGGACAGTCTAGTCCTCGGCAGACCCGAAGCTCCATTGAGAAGAGGGGTAAAAAAGAGATATAGGAACAAATTTGTAAGGAGATCTAAAATATCTTGGGGGAAGTTATCCTTACTACCCTTCCCAGATAAGACTCTGCACCTGACAGAGCCGTATTCTTCAGTTTTATCAACCATCCCCAACAATTCTGGGATTGGACTGATGGGACAAATGTCAGTCTTGTAAAGGTTGACCCTACACGTGGACGAAGGACAGCGAACACAGGCTGGTATAAAAGAAGAAGTAAGTGAATCTGGTAAGAGAGGCTCATCCCACCTCCAAAAAAGAAAGACTACATGGGTGAGAACACCTCAACAACACCTGACTTCACCGAAAAAGCCCATCGTTAGGTAACCGGGGTAAGACCTTAATGGTCCTCGGATCAAGTCCGAGGAGTCCCATCCCATAGGGTGCGACGCCGTAAGGCTTAAATGTTCAAGCCCAACTCCTTTTTCTACATGAATTCCTCCAAAACCAAGACCGGGCACCGCCCCGTGACCAACGGCTAGTTTTTCAAGCCCACTCTCTACAAATCATATTGTGAAGGATCTTTTATGTGCGAGCCCAACATCATTATTGGGCCGCAAAAGAATTGTGTCCTTACAAAACACATTTTGATTTCTACTCTAAGACGTAACTTGAAACAACTTTAAAAATAAATAAAAGACTAATAATATATTTACTTTTCTTTTTTTTTTTCTTGAATTAATAACATATTTACTTTTCCATTGAAATGAATGGTACAATATAATGGCATCATGCGCATTATTCACGTTCATGGCATATCTCGCTATTACTTAGAAAATAAATAAGAATGGGCTATTACACGAATAAATTAAACACTTGTTCAAGAAGATCAAAGGTTGACGGCTGTCAGTGATGGGACCTTTTACGGTTGGGAACTACAATATCGATCTGTAAAGGGCTTCGAGACACTCTTCTATGCTTCTTCCTCTGTGTATGTATAATCTTACATAACTCTCATAAACGCAGGGATTCCCTGCTTTCTCTAGCTATAACATTTCCTTTTGAGGCCTGTAATATATTGACCCATGTATGAACTCCTATTGCTTTACCAATCTTCCATAGTACTTCCGACAGAGAGTTTAGAGAGAAGGTAGATGCAAGCCGAACAAATAAACACAGACCCGGCAAAACATGCAAGATCCAACCCCGTAACCACAGGTACACTCTTTAGCTTGTCCAACACTCCCACTTGAAGTATCATCATCACAGCATGGCCGATTTTCGATTTGGCTTGAGAAACTGATTGCATCCCAACCCATGTTGGTATTGACTGAAATAAGATACAGAAATCATGTAATTAATTGAAGTCACAAACACATTGACTAAGGACATATTAATATATATATATATATATATATATTACTTTGAAATTGTTCTGATAAGTTTACCTTCAAATAGAAGAGTCCAAAGAAGTTTGATCCCGAAAGCCCTGACCCCTTTTCTTTCATTGTCTTTGTTCCAACAAACATGACGTACAAGCCCATCCCGAAAATAAGCATGGCGGTTCCTACTAGGAACATGTCTGCAAGAATGATAAACTGATAAACATATAGCTCAACAATATATAGAACCGCACAGAACAAGTAAAATAGTAAATATGAAATATTTGTGTTATTATTATTATTATTATTATTATTATTTTGTCTAATTCAAACTATTAAATGGATTCTTGATTATGCATGTGTATAATATTGAGAGAGATACCTATGGCTTCAATAAGTAGCTGCATCACATGTCCTTGATCTGACTTATGTGACAACGCATGGAAGTATTGGAGATATGCCTCTAGTATGGTAAAACAACCCTGCATGCAATTTATAATGTCTTTGTCATTATTGGAAAGAAAAATATACGTATAAAAGAAAGAAAACAATAACAAAGTCACAGTCCTAAACTTTTGCTGGAAAAAGAAATAAGCCGTTACCTCAAGGAAACATAACCCTGAACCAAGTAAAGTTCCCGCAACAGCAAATAATGTAAAGAATCGACAATCAATTATAGCCTGCGCATTAACCCAAAACAAAGAAGGAAACAAAAAATTTAGGACTTCAATGTTTTGTGAAATATACAAGCTAAATATTCTGTTAATGAAAAACAAGCAGTCCTCGGAAATTTCAATTATCACCTAACTTGAACCTGCTTAGATTCATCAATATTAGATATCCATGAATTTTTTATGACCCCATGATTAAGCTTGATACTTCATCGTGAACAAGTAACCCACAAATGAATAATTACAAAACAGGTACATGAGGGTGAGTTTAGACTTTGGATGCAATTTTTCACTAACTGATTATTTGCTGAAAGTTGAGTAAAAGTATAATTATATATGAGTGAGTTTTTTTTTTTTTTTTTTTTTTTCAATAGTTGAAAATTTGAACATAAATATTTTCATTGAAAACACTAAAAAATATCAGTTAAATTACAATTTCATGGCTAAAATAAGTGAGATTTTAAAAACCGTATAGAATCAAATATCTAAAAGCTAGCTAAGTAGGTGCTCCAAAAGAAAAAGTGGCCTACCCTTTCAATGAACATTTGCAAGTGAAATTTCCGTGGCCTTTGTTTCACAGCAATCCTTAATAGAATCATCGTAGCCTTGCTAACATTTGCCACCAAAGAAGCCAAATCCAAAAGTCCCCGATTGACTTGAGGTTGTGCCGTAATCAAGCTCTTCGAAAAAGCCACTGAGGCTTTCACGGCCACCATTGGTTTCCTCCTACAATTCTCAGAAACTCTCTTCTCTCCATCAAACCCCACCTTGTTTAGACACCTCACAGAGAAAGAAGAGGAAGAAGAAGAAGTAGAAGAAGGAAGACCAAGACCCAATGGCCTAGTCGTACGTAATAATCTAGTGGTTGCCATTAATTGTTCTTTGTTGGTGTAGTAGAGTAGTAGTAATGTTACTACTTTGGAGTTTCAAGGTGTTTGGTTGGTCATGTAGGCTTGGTTGATTTATACTATGCAATGTAGAAGGTAGAAAACAAACAAGAGACTATGGTACAAAGAAGATTCGCGGCATATATATTAGCTGGGATTGTCGGGACATGGGTGGCCATTTCTTTAGGACTTTCGTTTTTTCTTGGAGATGTGGGTTTTAGGTTTTGAATCAAAGACATTTCCGAGTGTTCTGATTTGAACGAACCAAAATCAAAACCAAACTCTCACGATTCTCAACTCTCATGTGACGTTATTTACATGCGTGTGGGTCCGTTTTGCTTGTGAGTCGCACACGTATCTATCGGAGAACTTTCACTGAGAGTTATTCTCCACCGTATGCTTGAGAAAATTTGAAGGCCAAACAAAGTTTATTGGAATATTTGAATGTGTCCGTGACTTTAACGTAAAGAAGTGAAGCTTGGGCGTTCGTCATCAGCAAGAGACAAGAGTGGAAGCTTATTAGCCAAGCCAAGCCAACCCAACCCACGTGTGTACGAATTAGGAACTGTATTGGGTTCTCGATTGTCAGCAATTGGAACCGTTTATTAACTTTTAGCTCTCGACTCAGGCACATGTCTCCTTGTAGAATTTGAACTCGATTGTTGGTTCGCAGCACCTACAATGTGCACACCAACGTCTAAAACGTTTGTAACGTGGCAAAAGCTAGCGCCGCGGAAATTACTACTAGTAAGTGTAGGTTAGTAATAGGGATGACAAAGTAAGCCCAAACTCATTTGTCCGTTCAAATCCACCCACTCTAATTAAATGTAAATCCACCCAAATATTAATTAAGTTAAATGGACATTAACCTAATTAGACCTAATAATTATTGGGTTTTAACTAAAAACCCATTTAACCCAAAAACAATCTAACCAATTTTACCCAACCCATTCCATTTAAAAATAAAAAATAATAAAAAACCTAGCCCGTTTCTGTGTTTCTTTTCAAACCTAGCCATCATCTTCTTCTCTCTACTCAAACCCTAGCCTCTCTCTTTCCCTCACTCTCTATGCTTCTCTTTGAGCACGAAGCTCTTCAATGGAGGCGTTATTTGTGGTGGAAATAAGAATCTATTGTGGAAATGGGTGATGAGTTTGGTGGTGCTATGTTTGGTTGGCAAGAAAATGATGGAAAATGAGGAAAAATCGTGGCTAATGAGTGTGCCTTGTAATAATCCGCGTCCAGGTCGTTCTCCAAGGGTTGATCGTAAGCGAGCGGTGGCTCTAACTCGTCTAAGTTGGAGGTGGCTTCGTGGTGGTTGTCCACTCATGGTGGGATTCAAAATTACTTAGTTTTCGGAGGTGGGTGACGTGCCGGAGATTGGAGATTTGAGATTTGAGAGTGTAAGCCTGTAAGGTTTCTTTAATTGTCAATTCTTTAAATTTAAGATTTGTTTGGTTGCTGAAAAAATGGACTAGAAAAATTTTTAAAAGCCAACTTTTTTGTGGTTTTTATAGAGTGTGAGAGAAAAAAAGGAACACCTGGCGACTTGGAAATATTGAATTATCTGTTGGCGTTAGATTTTTTAGGATTCTCTGTATTTCTTTGATTTGGAGTAAAAAAATTTATGGCTTTTCTGTATTTTTCTTATTTTTGGTAGATTTCAACTGTTTGGTAGGTGAGAATAGTGTGGGAAAGTACAAGAAATTTGTTTAATATTTTGGTCATTTTTGAAGATTTTAAAGTACTTTAGGCATTTTCATTTTAGTGGCATTTTGGTAATTGGGTAATTGGGTAAGTTGGAGTTTACCCATAATAATTGGGTTGAGTTGGATTTGAGTTAAAAGCAATTAGTTAAATGGATTTTAATGGGCAAATGAGTTTTATATACCCAACCTAATTATGTCCACCCCAAATCCATCCATTTGACACCCCTAGTTAGTCAGATACAGATTACTATTTTCATTTTTCATCCCCAAATATCATTGTGAAGAGTCTGTTTAGGATCTACTTATTTTGCTGAAACTGAAATTTTTTTGCTGAAAGTACTGTAAATAAAGATAAAATTTAGCTAAAATAGTATGATGGTGGGACCTAAGAATAGTACTAAAAAGTGTAGTATGATTCATAAATAGTAGCAACACTAAACTGAATAGTAAAATAATCCGACTTTTTAAGCTAAGCCAAACGCACATGAAAAAAGAAAATAATAAATAGACTCTTTTACAAACAATCAATGTAGTGAGTAATTATTGATAAATAAAAATAATAATATTAATTGTGAGTTTAAATGAGAACAAGCAAAAATTTACCACATCAATAATTTTTTATAATTTTTTACCATAACATTACTCGGATATATAATAAGGGTTTGGTTAATGTGTGCTCTGGAAAAGTTTTATTAGGAATTGAAAAAATTGTTAAAACGTTTTCAATTCCTGATAAACTTTTTTGAAAATTGGTTTATTATTGTGTAAGGCACACATTAGTAAAATCCATATAATAAATATCTTGCGCTCACAAACATTTTGTGTAAACCAAAATAGTTTCTAGAGACTCCACGTTAATGTTATTCCTACCGAATCCTATATAAAGTTTGTCCCCTAATCGCTATTGTATACACATCCAGGATTTTGTTCCTTTGTGAGCCCAAGTTGGCGGGGAAAATTAGACGAAAGCAGCTGCTTGATAGACCCAGACACCAAGTAGCAAATGAAAGCCGACCGGGCCTAAATCGAAAATGGACTAATAGAGTATTTAACTTTTCCTAGATGCTCTGCTTGGTGCCTGCTATGAGCTTCAGTTTCCATATATAGGGCAAGGATTTGCTACAAAAGCTTCAGATAAGCACCTGTCTAAACTTATATTTAAATAAAAATTTCCTTACCAAGATTAAATTTTTCACCAAATAGTCATTTGACATGTGCATTTTTCAAAAATTGCTGAAACTTAGTTCGTAGCAAATCTTTGCCCTATTTTTGTTATAGCATAATATCATGCATCAGGAAAATCATTAACACACACTTCTTTTAAGTCTTTTATTTTTTCCCAGTACGCAAGTAAAATAAAATTAGAGTGGAAAATTAAGAGTCCAATTTTGCACCTCCACTTGGAGACGAAGTAGTGATAAATCCTATACGGCTTCAGTTAAAAACACAAGTTACAAAACACAACAGGTTACTTTTAAGTTGTAAATTTTCCCACATGTACACCATCCATTAATAATCTATAGCGGCTTCACAAAAGCTACTTGCAAGTTGAAACATGCCTTGCTTGCATTAAATTAAATCAGCAAGCACCCAGCAATTCCTACAAATCCCTTTTAGAGCAGCATCATTTTTCAGCTTAATTTTCAGTACCATTGTTGCCAAGAAACATTTCATTCATAAGTTATTCAAAAATTAAAACAGATTCATTGCTTAAAAATGATATCAGCACATCACAAAAAACTCTTCCGGAATATAATAGCTAACTTAATTGGGAGTAATGTAATCGTGAACAATGTTATGTAATCATGATACAGTATTACATGTTCTCAATCCCCATTTTTGGCACCTCGTATAAATGAAGAATAACACCACCACCCAACAACAACCAAGAGTTTCAAATATACATAAACCCATAGACCACCATAGACCATCAGCAGCCAGGAATTTCATTTGCAGATAGGCAGAAACCAGAGCACCAACATTGAATAAATATTGGATAAACAAAATGGTAACACTACATTCCCAGACAGCTTAGTCCAACATCATTAGTACCTCAAAAGCAGGAGGTCCAAACCTCCAAAAACCCAAAGAATTTTCAGTTCAGCAGCTTCAACAAGAAAAGTGATTTAGCAGCTCAGCCACAAATGTAGACCATTTACCATAAGTGCCTTAGTGTGAAGGACACGCTACTAGACTCCATATATAAAAATATACAGGCACCGTAAGTTCCATACCATAATGCTGGAGGTTCAACAAAATAAACTTTTTTCTTGCATTTCAAATGAAATTTACAATAAAAGTGACATCCCACTATCACATATGTTTGCTTTGTATTGATAAAACCAAAAGAAAACACGAAGAGGCATAGAAAACAAAAAAGATATAAAATTTTAATGACGAAGAGTGTCTAAATGAATAGGAATCATTACTGGCTGGTTGGAAACATGGTACCAGCCTCAAAATCACCATTGGCCATAGTGACAAGCCCTTCAACAGAAATTCAGGGTTATGAGCCCAATTTCATTGAAGATAGACTTGAGGCAAACACTAAGGCCATCCAATTGGTCACCAATTAGTGCACTGCATTTTAGGTTCCCTGGCCTAGAAAATTGGAGGGGGGAATGAATCATAAGTTCATGAACCCATACATAGAAAATTCCACACAGCCATTTCCACTTAAACTCTAATAGTTTTTACAAAGCAAAATTAATAGACAGAAAACACAGAAAAATGTGAAAATGAAAGCTCCAAAAGGATATGCAAAATACAAGAATTGAGATGTGGCTCAAAAGTACTTGAGAAAAAATCATAGGTAATGCCTCAGTAAATAAAAGGCCTTAGAATCATCATTGCCACATTTTCTCAAATTGTATCCACAAACCAGCATATCTCAATGAATAAAGTCACAATTTAGAAAAATAGGAATCTGTTAAAACAAGGCCATGTCTGGAAACCCCTCCCCACATAATAAAAATAAGAAGAAAAAAAAAAAAAGGCGGGGGGGGGGGGGGGGGGAGCCACAATGAACCAAAGTAATAACAGCATTGTATGATGATGAAGTTTTCTGCTGAAATGAAAGATGGTGAACAACAGACAGTTATGACACAAGGTTGTAAGAAGGCCTTTGCCTTTGAATAAATGAGATCATCCAGGGCTCTGCCCAATGCTTTTGCAGAATGCTCCATATTTGAAATCAAATCTGAGATAATTAGAGCGGGGTGGGGGGACTGGAAACGGAAAAGAACTACAGTAAATGATAAAGGTTGTCAATAGGGCCACATCCAATTTTGAGTGCACTTCTCAAATACAAACCAAAATGAGTATACAGCCTGATAGGGAGATCATATATGCAGATCAGAAGTTTGTTTCCATGAAAGGTTAGTTATATATTAAGTGCTTCACCATAAACATATTTGATTTAGCTTGCTTCAACTTGAAGTTCATGTTGAACTCATGATATACTATAGTTTATACTTTATAGTAACCTCCTTGGGTTGTCATTATAGAGTGATGAAAATTATAGCCAGACTGTCTTTTTAGGTATTTGATGTATTCCTCTAGGGTGAGATACTTGAAAATCATGATCTGATCCCTACCTATTAACCTTTATGGCCTGTTTGGATGGAAGGGGGAAGGGGGAAGGAGGAAGAGTGAAGAGGAGTAGAATAGAGTTGACTAAAAATAAGTTAATTTTGTGCTAAATCTACTCTACTCTACACTTCTCTACTACCCCTCTCTCTCCCTCAATCCAAATGGACCATTAGTCAGCTCCTCTCAACCACATCAAAAGGTTTATTTCACAGCCCAAGTACAGCATAGGACCCTAAACACCTAATCTTATCAAACCTATTCATATCAAACCTGTTAATTTCTCCAAAGCAAGACTTAGGATAATTGGTCTGCGTCTGAAACTTTTAATTCCATATTTTTATGTGAGATTTTACCTTGGAGTTGATTATTAAAAATTTAACATAAGCATAGTACCCTAAACACCTAATCTTATAGGGATTCATATCAAACCTGTTAATTTCGACTAAACAAAACTTAGGATAATTGTCTGTGTCTAAAAATTTTAATTCAAGATTTTTAAGTGAGATTTTACCTTGGAGTTGATGATTAAAAATTTAACATACTGATATCCCTTTCTTGGGTAAAACCTATATTACAAAATTTGTGAGAAACTTTGAACTTGGAATTTTTATGCATCCAAACCCCATGTTCAAATTTCATTTGAAAGGTATCATACTACCAATATTACTCTTCGCACTGTCACCACCGTTGTTCCCTTTTATTCCCTTTACATGCCTAACTGATAAGGTCTTTAAAATCACCAAACACCAACGCCTCAAAATCTATGTTGTAGAGTTATTATTATAAGATTTGTCACTAATATCAACACAGCTGATCACGTTGTAACAATCTTCAGTGATCAAATCAGCATTGTTCATGAGTCCAAAACAAAACACATCTCCAGTCCCACACATTGAGCAACAGTTCATATTCAAGATTGCAATTAGAATATATCACAGTATTTCCCAGTTTCACACACATTACTTCGATCTAAAAAATGGGATAGTTTTGTACATTAAAAATGTGAACTTTAAAGTGATTTTTGGCTGAGCCTAATGTGAAACATAAATGAAACAGAGCTCAGAATACAGAACAAAACAGAGGCAAAATCCAAAACCAAAAAGCCAAACAGAAAACAAAAGAGAGGGTTTCTCTCAGACAAATGCCTCGTTTTGTCATCAAGGTGAATGGATAAAGAGATCAGACTCGTCATCAATTTTCATCATCACAGAGAAATCCCCCAAAAATTTCATACCTAAATATAAAATTTTAAGACACATTACATACATAAGAACCAAAAGGGTGTATTGGGTTTCTCTCAGACAAATGCCTCGTTTTGTCGTCAAGGTGAATGGATAAACATCGGACTCGTCATCTTTGATCAATGTTCATCATCATAGAGAAACCCAATTCACATGTACAACATATGATTCATAGAAAAACCCGTTATTACAACGAATTCTAAACCTGAATCTTAAAACTTACCTAGGAACTGCGCGGAGTGAGGATTGTGAATCTGTGCAGGACGGGACGGCTTCACTTCTTTGCGTTCTTCTTTATTTATAGGAAAGAGAAGCACTATAATACCCCATATTAGGGTTTAGGCATTGTTTTCTTATTTACATTTTAATCCTTATATTTTAAAAGTGTTTCAAATTAACCCCCCTCAAACTTAGAGATATTACGAATTAAACATTATAGTTTCGGTTTTTTTTTTTTTTTGAGAAAACTAACAAAAATTTTAATGTTTAATTTGTTGTAGTATCAATTCTCAAACTTCAAGGCTTGATTTTGAACATTTGAAATTAAAACAACCCTTAAAGTATTAGATTTAAATTATAATTTGCCTTTTTCCCTCAATTTATGGGATTTACGATAGGAACATAAAATTTTGTTGAAATCACATGGTTTTTTTTAAACACATTTGTCTCCCTAATCTTTAAATTGCACCCTCAAAATTTTAGTCAATTGTCATTTTGTTATTAAAATTTTAATTTGCATCATCTCGCTCAAAACCATCTAGCCTTCTCCATCATGCACTAGCTCACATGAATATGATATAGATTTCCATGTGAGTCTGGCAAGTTCAACTATTAAAGAAAAAGCTAGGTTGGATAGCAGGTTGAAATTTTATATTAACCCAGAGATTTAATTTATTACACCTCTTAAACCATAAGGTTAGAAATCATTTTTTAAAAAACCAAAAAGTTATTTTTGGATAAATCCATATTACTTATTGGCAAGTAGTAAAAGCAAAAGAGTACCTGAGAACAAGTATGAATTTATATAAGAACAAAATTTTTTTTTTTTGTGTGAATTTTGAAAATCTAACCGTTGAATTTCATGTTCCTTATGTTCTTAACATGCATATCAAATTTCGTTCAAATTGGATATTATTTATTATTCGATCAATAAACTTATTTTTTATACACAACTTTAGATCATAAAAATTTGAAATTTTAACATTTGTTCGATGAGATAGCAATTGATATTTGATCTTCTTGAAATTTTACATGCATGAAGAATATAATAAGAACATGCAATCTAACGGTTAGATTTTCAAAATTTACACTCAATATAGAGATATATGAAGAGTTTGTAAAGTTTCTCTCCAAACTAGTTTGGAAAGAAACTTTGTTCTTTTTATAATAAGACGTGTTTAGTGGTTTTTAAGGTCTTATGATATCCATGAGATCATAGATTCGAAAGAATCGAAACCTCTTGCTAGTATCTTAGAGCCACCACATGTGATTCTTCTATGTAATAACCTTGGAGTATATGAAATAAGAGACTACATACATAAGAAAGAATAATTAGATAATCGAAGAGTTCTAAACACGTTTATGAAATAAATAATAATGAGATGTGCTTCCATAATAACAGCAATAAGATATTTTCCAAACCAAATTCACAGGCTGTGATGTGTTCCTTATCAAAGTAGGGGAAAAAATAAAAACAAAAACTTATATGGAAGTCGACTTTCATAGAACAATTATCCATTCTTTTCACAGTTCATCGGTTTTATTTCTGTGTCCCTCTGCTTCTCCATTCCGTTCCAGTTGAACATTCGATCACTCCTCGCTATCCTCTACTAATTGATCCCAATTACGCTTTCCATAACTACATTACATACTTTGGTTTCTTCAAAAATCAGAGAAAAAACAACAAGAAGCTGTGAGTCTCTCAGCGACTTTACTATCATACAACCTTGCCAAAATTGAGAGCGTGAGTTTCTCTGTCCGACATTTTCACAAACACCATATATGGCTAAAGGGGTTGCTAATTTTATCAGCTTCTGCTCAATCCCAGGAGTTAGAAATTCTACCACGCTTGCACCTGAGAAACCAAGCTTCATTCTTTCTCAAAGCTCATTTCATGAGCTAGTGGGTGGGTGTGTTGGCTACGTGAATTACAAGTCTATCAATGCTTTAAAAGTTACTAGGAGGGGCTTCCATACCAAACAGAGGAAATATTCAATGCCTGTTTCAAAATTCTCTCAGCATAAAGCTGTTAGCTTTCAAGTAGGGAATCTAGCGAGTTTGGATTTCCAGCGTTTTTGCAGAGAAGGAAACGTGGAAGCAGCCCTTGATGCTATGAATGAAATGGAGAAGAATGGAGTTTTTGTGGACTCACTAGACCTTATTGACTTGCTGCAAATTTGTGAGGATATGAAGTTGTTGGAAACTGGAAAAAGGGTCTTTGAGTACACAATGAGGTCTCCATCAAAACCCCATATTGCTGTTTTTAATAAATTTGTAGAGATGTACTGTAAATTAGGTGATACAAGCTGTGCGAAAAGGGTGTTTGAGGAAATGCCGAAAAGAAACTTGGATTCTTGGAATAAGATGCTAGTGGGTCTGGCAGAAAATGGGGAAGGAGCAGAAGCTCTTAGGATATTTTCAATGATGAAGAAAGATGGAGTGAGGCCTGATGAATTTACTTTTGTTGGTGTTATTATGGCATGTCGATGCGTAGGGGCAGTGGAGGATGGGCAAGAACACTTTGTATCAATGAGCAGGGACTATGGAATTACTCCATCAATGGAGCATTATGTGGCTATTGTTGATCTTCTAGGAAAGTCAAAGAAGATAACTGAGGCAAAGGAGTTAATTGCAAATATGCCAATTGAACCAAGTTCCCGTGTTTGGGAGACATTGGAGAAGTACTCTAAAGCTGGACCTTCTGGTTTGAAACTTAGTAATAAAAAAAAGGTAATGGACATGCTGGTTTCAAATCAAAAGAAAGCAAGTCCAGAGAAGAGCAAGGCATTTAAAAAACTGAGGTCTTTAAGTAAGGAGGTGAAGGAAGCAGGCTATGTGCCTGAGTCTAGACATGTATTACATGATCTTGACCATGAAGCAAAAGAGAAGACATTGTTATATCACAGTGAAAGGCTAGCCGTTGCTTTCGGGCTTATCAATACACCTCCTGGGACCACACTGAGGATCATGAAAAACCTCAGGATTTGTGTTGATTGTCACAATTTCATTAAGATCCTATCAAGTATTGAGAAGCGAGAGATTATCGTTAGAGACATTAAAAGGTTTCATCATTTCAAGGATGGAAAATGTTCCTGTAGGGATTATTGGTAATTAAGAACTGGGTTTTTTTAGAATCAATAGACTTCCTTAGGCTTGGTTGCTGTAGAGTTTGTTGAGTTCCTTCTTAATGCGTGAAGTTTGGTTATATATGTCATTTGATGACATGGTTGGCCTTCAGAAATAAAATCATATTGTTCAACAGTCCAAGGGCATTCTCTGCAGAAATGCACTCTTAAAGTAATATAGGTTTTTTTTTTTTTTTTCTCCTGAAATGATGAAGTTGCACACATTGTATGTTTAGATGGTATTGGCAATGTTCTTACTTTTAAAAAGAGAAAAACAAGTATACATTTATTGTGATGTGTACATGTGAAAGAAACACAGATAATTTTATGACAATCCAGTATATGTTTTACAAGTGAATCTTGCATTATACTACATGAAAAATCTAGAAACTAGGTGTTGGGGAATAACCACAAGTGCACACCCACAGGAACATGAACGCATACACACCAAATTTCACTATTAAATTAATATTTTAAAAATTCTATCGTTGAATTATACATTTTCATTTTTCTTAACATGTACATCAATTTTTCTGTTAATAAGATATTTATTATTTGATCCATAGATTCGTGTTTTATGTATAAAACATAAAAAAATTGGAATTTAAATATTTTGTAAAGTAAATAGCTATTGATCTCTTATCATCTTGAAAATTTTGCAAAAATAAAAAGTATAAGAAGAAAATAAAATCCAAAGATGGATATGCATATATTCAATAAAAAAAATCATTAAGCAATGTAACTTTTGTAATATTTCATCCGGTGCAACTTTAATAATAGCACACTTGTAATTGTTAACGGTAAGTCCATTGACACCATATCTTTCACATTTTCTACCCCACATGTTTTTTAGTGGATGCACATATGAGTCATGTGAAGGGGTGTGAAAAAGTTAGTGCCTGTAGCACCACTTAATCGTTTATTCTATACTTTAAATTGGGTTTAACGAATAAAACCTTTCTTTACGTTTACCAATTTTGCAGATATTCTTCAAAAGCTCGAGTGTTTGAGTTTTGAATTTCCCTTCATTCAGAAGTGTTAGAAAATATTTGCATCAAGGGTACATGCTTCATCATACAAACAAAATCAACAGCCTTGTTAAATCTAGACAAGGTTGGCATATACTTTTATTTTTTATTTTAAATTTCGATAGTTGGGAGATGAGAGATTTGAAACCTGGATATTTCCACTGGAAACGTTAGATGATATTAGTTGAACTACAAGAATCTTGATAAAACTGGCATATACTAAAAAAGAAAAACTGCTAGTAGTGTTGTTTCTATTTCATTAACTCATTCCCCCTTTTACAACACCCCACTGACCCCACCTCCCCCCCCCCCCCCCCCCCCCCCCCCCCCCCCCCCCCCCACCCGGCGGGGGCGGCTGCCCCTCCCAAAAAAATTAAACCCCGCATCAACCCTACAATACAAAGCCACCAGTTTAGATTCTACAACATGACTAACGAAGTAAGGATACAAAGTTTGAGATTGTACAGAACTTGAACATGAGCACAAAAAATATATATATAATTAAATAAAATAAAAAGAAGAAGTAAAAAGAAATACAGCATCCCATGCAAACATCAGTACTTCTCTGCTACGGGTCTAGAAGGAAAAAGCCTTAAAAGAAATGTCATCAACGACCACAGGCAGACCACACCGAGAACTTGGAAAGTCACTATCATAGCAAAGAGGGCACCACTTCTTTCCAGCAATTCTGGAGAAGCAGGAAGGTCCTTCAATGTGAACATCAACCTCTCAATGAAATGGGAAGCTTTGGTCAGCTGATAAAGTCTATAGACCTGCCAAATTAATTTAAATTCATCAAAACCCTGATATGGGCTACATAAAGAAGCATTTGAATCAACAGAAGTCATATACCTCGAAAATAATAGGAACTAAGGGCCAAGAAGACGATCCTTGCTTCTCAAGACTCTTCTCAAATGCAAATTGAGCAACACAACCCATTAGAAAAGGAAACACTGCAACCAGGCCTGGCAGGCCAATCATCGGCCAGGTTACATACACAGCAAAGAGAGGGGCAATGACTTTGAAGCCCATTGTGAAGAAAGCGCATGTTAAATATCCTCTGAGACCTGTGATGAGACCCCACCTTTTTGGGCTAAATTGCAGATATGGCCTTTGAACACGGTCAGTGACAAGCAGGAATATTGCAAGACCAACGTAAAACAGGACCTCAAAAAATAAAGAAGTCACAATTTCTACATAACAATTGACATGGAAATGATTAGTGGGGAAAAAAAAAAGACTACATTAACACAATGTTGAAAAAATGGAAAACATCAGTTTTGAGCATGAAAAAGAAGCTCATTTTCACCAAAAGATCAAACTAAGGTTCAAAACAAAGAAACAAGGGAAGACTTTGATTGACAGAATTGACAAACAATGGAATTTGTTCTTGAAAAAGTGTTCTATGCACACAGATCCCAACAAACTATTTTACAAGGATTGCAGACAAACTGTATAACTACACATCAACAAGGAAGAAAGTGAAATCAATAACATGACTTGTGAGAGCTGCAGGGTCTTCTAAATTCTACAAGTGAGATTGAAAAACATTATAAATTGGATTCCTCACTTTCATGGCATAACATTAGTAACTAATACCAAAATATGTTTTCAAAATTTAAATCCTAGACTCATGATATACAAAATTATGTAGCAATGGACGCTGCAACATCAGCAGCACTCAAAGCCTGCTTAGGTTCTAAGATTAAGCACCATCTTTAAGAAGATGAAGATGCTTTAGGCAAAAAGGAACAAACAAAATCTTCCATATTTTTTTTTCTTTCAGTTATTGTTTATTGGGAGGTAAATTTAAAAGAGGAAACAGGGGAGTAGGGAATTGATAAGTTCTTTACACCAAGCCCAGCACCCAAATATCACCAACTCCTAGTGCATCACAGTCAATTATCGCTTAACCAGGCAAAAGGGAAAGCTGTCTTGCTAGAGGCACCTGTTCACAGCCTGGCAATTTCATTTATCTGATTATTCATTTTCAAAACAAAGTCCCTAACATGCTTAAAACCAATTCTCACCACTGCATAACTAAAAGTTTTACAAGAAATTCATAAATACATAAAAGAGACTCACTACTAAAAAAAAGGAGCCTTTGTACTCTAAGGATGAAAACACTTAATTAACAAATCTAATCCCTGATATGCACTAGCAATCATACTTAACCCATATCTAAAAGATATTTTAGATAAAAGGCAACCATGTCTTATCAGACTTATCAACTAAGCACCTCAAATGATGTCCACAAGGCCTTCTCTTTGCCACCATATACACTCATCTGTTAGCATCTCCTTGATCAAAAAGTATTTAAACAGGTATTTGCATTTCTATTGAATGGAAAACACAATTAGATAGTTCAAGACCAGCCACTCATTACATATCACCAGACAATAAAGTAGAAAACCAAGTCACACATTGTCACAATTGACCCTTGCCTACAATTCATCATTAAAACGTGAAACATAGAACATAATATAATCTGTTTTAAGCAGTATAAAGCTATCAAAAATTAGCTCATAAAGGAGAACAAAGATTGCAGAAGTACAAATACCTACGAGAAGCATGTCCTCCAGGAAAGCTTCAATTGCGTTAGCAAAGAAGAACTGCGGAAGAATCAAAGATGATATCAGCGCAATAGGGGCTAAAAGCCAAAGAAATGATCCCTTCTCTTCATTAAAAGGGGCTGACTGCAATTTCCCTTCCTCTACCAGCTGGTGGCTCAACCCAGAAAATGAAATCGAACCCGATTTTCCACGAAACGGCTCTACCCCATTAAATGAAGTAACAGGCACACCAGAATCAGAATTCTCCCCTCCCAAAACCCCCAACTGAGCATCTGGGTTAGAGTTAACAGCACATACAATAGTTCCTTTTTTTGAGTTCAGCACTAAAGACTCCTTAAACGCCCTCTTCAAACCAAGCCTCAAATATGCTGGGACCAAACAACCCATTCAATAAAAACACTATCAGAGCATTATTGCATTTCAAGATACCAAAAACACTATCAAATATCAAAGCATAAACAGAGCTTATTTCCCAAAACCCAAAATGGCAGTTAAACATATAGTCTACTATATTAAAAGAAAAACTTACATTTTGAGGCAACCCCAAGTCGAAATTTTTGATTCCTCAATCCAAACTGACTTGTAGAAACCTTAAGAATAGCAAATAATAATGAAATGGAATAAATTCGAGAGTAGAGAGTGTGAGAGAGAGTAAATTTGAAATGAAAAGTTGGGAGTTTGAGGAAAGAAACAGTAGGTACTTACAAATTGATGAGAGACCGAACGATGAGTTGGTAACCCCATCTTTGGGGAGGGAAGCCCATGACAAACCGATTGCAGTTCCATTTTTTTTTTTTTTTTGGTTTGTTTGGGTGGGGTTTAGGGTTTTAGCAGAGTGCGACCAGTTTTATCTGATTTTTTCAAGTTAAATGGCTTCACCCTTTTGTAAATATGACTTGGAGTATGAATTATGAAGGGTTTTTATTTATGTATTTATTTATTTTCTAAAAGAGAAATAGTTATTTTTTATCCTACTAGTATTAAATTTTAAAATTGAATGGAAAAAATAGGATAGAGAAACTGAGCTATTTATACCAGGAGGAAAATAGTTCTTTGCTGTAATTCCCCTTTATAGGAAAATTTGGTTGTTTGCGTAAAAAAAAAAAAAATCATAAGGTAAATTTAATGTTAAATTAATTTTCCTAAAAAAAATAATGTCAAATGATTTAAAATCAATTATCATTTTTTATTTTTTATTTTATTTTTTTATTTTTTTATTTTTGTAATGGAAGAAGATAATAACGTTCCATTTTTGAGCTCACGTTCCAATCGAAGGCAACCCCCCTCACCCTCTTCATTTTTCACGGCCGACCTTTTAAAATTTCTTATAAAAAAACACAATAATTTATAGGAGAAATGACAGAATTTCCCTAGAGTTTGTTTTAATAACAATAATAATATTATAAGTAACATTTAATATTATTCTATTTAAAAATACAAATAAATTAACCGGAACCCACTTTTTTTATAAGCTCTGTTTCTGATTTTGAAAAATAAAAAAAGAGAGAGACAAAGTTTAATAAATTAATTAGATACTGACAATAAATCAAGTAATTATCTTCATTGTTCTCACAAAACCTGCTTTAGGCCCACTTATATAATGGATAGATTATTCCTTATCCAAATGGTACCAAGTGTGACACTGTACAAAAACTTAAGTAATTAAAAATAAAATTCAGACATTTTGGTAAGACAAAGACTAGTATCGAATTTTGACAAGAATCTCACATAAAAGGTAACTATATCACGGCTAAACTAATGAATAGATTACATATTTTTAGTAAAAAGCTAGTTAAGTTATTTTCAAATGAATACATTGATCAACCTAATGGCTTACGTTCATGGTTCACAGGTAACAGAGTCTATAGACCTGTCAAATTAATTCAAATCCATCAACAAAATCATGATTTTGGCTTTAAATAAGTAACATTTGAATAATTACAAGCCCATGTACCTCGAAGATTATATAGGAACCAAGGGCCAACAAGATGATCCACGTTTGTAAAGTATGCTTTCAAATGCAAGTTGGGCAACACAATCAATCACAAAAGGAACCACATCGACCAGGATTGATAAGTCAAGCAATGGTGGCCCAAATAAGTACACAGCAAAAAGGACAATAATCTTGAGTCTCATTGTGAGAAAAGCATGTACCATTTACCCTTTGAGAGTTTGAGGCCTGTGATGAGATCCCACCTACGTACGAGGGCTTAAGTTGCAGATAAGGCCTTTGAACTCGTTCGGTTTACAAATAGGAATGTTGCAAGTCCAATGTAAAATAGGGCCTCAAAAGATAATGAAGTCACAATATCTGCACGATAATTGGGTTAAAAAATATTAGTGAAACTTTTCACCAATCTTTAAAAGAACAAAGAACAAAAAACAAAAAAAAGACATGTCCATGTGCATATCTAACCAATAAAGCCATAAGGGATATGAAAGAAATCATGTGATTAGTACAGTACATTGTAACCATCCCCAACAAAAATACGTAACTGGTTGAGAATATTTTTTGTTTGTAACATAAATAAGATATACTATAAACAAAGCACAAACCACCAATATAGTGCATAAAAAAAGGGCATGCGATAATGAGGGCTTTCAGGAAAACATCAAACTCGATCTGATTCTGGTCCAAAAAATTAAGACTCTGGAAGGCCTTCGAGAAGTGTTGTACAACTGAAAGTGTTAATTCATCCAACAATGACAAAGCACACAGAAAACTTTCACGATTTAGTTGAGAGAGAACGAACAAAATTGTATAAAAAATCAATTAACAAGGGCATGCATCATATTAATAACTTAATACAATCAAGTTATGGTAATATCATGTTTGATACACTTGTTAATTGATCTATTTCATGGTCGTGATTAGTATTACAAATTTAAAAGTTTTTTGTGTCACATTATTTAATATACTATTTATAATGTTATATAAAGTAAGTAAAATTTTAATAAATAACTATTATCAAGAGCAGACGCTGTAAGTTAAAATTCTATTAAAAATAAAAAGTAAAATGTTAACAATAATAAAATGTACACACTAGAGGGATCCTATTCCACATGTAGAGTTAGAGTCCATTTGGATACCGTTTATTTTGCTGAAAACTGAAAACACTGTAACAAAATAATTTTTAAATATGTGAATAGTACTGTGAGACCCATTTTTAATGAAAGTTTTGTTAAAAAAAAAGTTTATGGATCTCGTGAATAGTGCATAGGACCTATTGAACAGTGCATAATCACGTGAAAACTGACTTCTAAAAAAAAAAGCCTAAACGCCAAATGCTGGGGACCAGAAACGTAATCCAAACAGGTACTAAACCTTTAGTTCAATATAAGTATTTGCCATTCAATAATACAAAAAGTGTTTGAAGTTACAATAAAAATGGCAGAGCATTATTGCATTTCAATTAAAATGGAGCAGAAAGGACATGCAAAGGCAAAATTGATCTTTCAAGAGTAGACACTATAAGTTAAAATTCTATTAAAAATAAAAAGTAAAATTTTAACAATAATAAAATGTACACACTAGAGGGATCCTATTCCACATGTAGAGTTAAAGTCTATTTGGATACCGTTTATTTTGCTGAAAACTGAAAACACTGTGACAAAATAATTTTTAAATGTGTGAATAATGCTGTGGGATTCATTTTTAATGAAAGTTTTGTTAAAAAAAAAAATAGTTTATGGGTCCCGTGAATAGTGCATGAAAACTGACTTCACAAAAAAAAAAAAAAAAAAAAAAAAAAAAAAGAGCTAAAACGCCAAATGCTGGGGACCAGAAACGCAATCCAAACAGGTACTAAACCTTTAGTTCAATATAAATACTTGCCATTCAATAATACAAAAAGTGTTTAAAGTTGCAATAAAAATGGCAGAGCATTATTGCATTTCAATTATAATGGAGCAGAAAGGACATGCAAGGGCAAAATTGATCTTTTAAAAGACACTATAAGTTAAAATTCTATTAAAAATAAAAAGTAAAACATTAACAATAATAAAATGTGCACACTAGAGGGATCCTATTCCACATGTAGAGTTAGAGTCCATTTGGATACCGCTTATTTTGCTGAAAACTGAAAACATTGTAACAAAATAATTTTTAAATACGTGAATAGTGCTGTGTGACCTATTTTTAATGAAAGTTTTGTTAAAAAAAGAAGTTTATGAGTCCCATGAATAGTGCATGGGACTCATTGAACAGTGCATAATCACGTGAAAATTGACTTCTCAAAAAAAAAAAAAAAACCAAAACGGCAAACGTTGGGGACCAGAAACGCAATCCAAACAGGTACTAAACCTTTAGTTCAATATAAGTACTTGCCATTCAATAATACAAAAAGTGTTTGAACTTACAATAAAAATGACAAAGCATTATTGCATTTCAATTATAATGGAGCAGAAAGGACATGCAAGGGAAAAATTGATCTTTCAAAGTGTTCAATTGAATAGCTTAAATTTATTGGCTTGAGAAATTAGTTGAATAAAGATACAAATTGTGAATTACTGATGTGGGGGACAAAAACGAGCCCGTAGTGAGGTCCACGAATCAGAAGTGAAATGTCTATCACAATTTATTTATAAATAAGTAACAGGGAAAAAACACTCAACAATGGGAAACTCAAACAGGATTTCTTAGATGACATATTTTCCATATCAAGCTACACTATTACAATAGGATATTCTCTTATTCTCGAGGTATTACATACTCTTGCTTTCTTATACAGCACATATTTTTGTCTTCTCTTTCTCTTTTTTCTCTCTATTTTTTCATTTTCTTTTTCCTACCTCCCTTTTTTTCTTTTTATAGGCACATCTCTTGCTCTTATCTCTATAGATGTTCTGTTGCCAACTGCACTATCAGAGATATTTTTCTTTACTTTATCGGTTTCCTTCCCTGTCTTATCTTGGAGGTCTGACTTTTGAGGGTGTTGGTACTATTCAGGCTGTCTTATATATATTTAAAGCGGCAGAGGTTAGGTGAGAACCCCCTCGTTAATGCGGTGGTAAAAATCTTCAATCTTCCTGTGCGTTCTAGAAGTTTCTCACGGTTACAAGCATCTTCTAGAAGCTACATGTAGATTACCCGTGCACCATGCCTCGGGTAAGTTAGCTTCTTACCTTTTCCACGGGAACTGATTTCTCATGTTGCTCTTCTCCTCTGTAATACTTGGGATGATCCAGCTTCCCTTCTTCCATAGCTTATTACCCTCTAAGTCTTCCTTCCAATACACAGGTCATGCCCAATTCATTCCTTGTGGCCCAATTACTTCTTGGGCTAAAGGCCAGGGTGAGGACTCTTCCACTCTCCACAACTGACTTTAAAAAAAAATTAAAATTAAATGCCAAGGGTGTCAGTTTAATAATACTTGTTCTTTAAAAGGGGAACCTAATTTAAATCCCCATTTTTTTCTATTATTGTAATTATTGAATTGTTAAGAAAATCAAACACATGGACCCTTACTTAGAGCATTAGCATTGGGAAATGCTAATGCTATTCTATTTTACCATTCTAAAAACTCACTTTATCATTATACCATCTTATTTTACAATACCTCTACATCCCAAACTTCTATTTCCTTCTTTTATTCATTAAAATAATATATTTACAAAATAAAATAATATATATCAAAATTTTTTCTTTTCTCTCCCATCTCTCTCCTCTCTCTCATTTTCAGCTCTTCCCTCTGTAACTTCCGCCGAATCCTTCATTTTCGTCGAGGTGGTGAAATAGTCTGACAATAACCATCAACTCAAACACCCAAAACTTCATAGATCAACCAAAAACGCATCAATCAACAAAACTCACAAACAAAAAATCCTAAATTTCTATCTGCAAATTCCATCGAAGCCTTCATTTCCGGCGAGGTTCAAGAAAAAGGCCATTGAATATTTTCAAGAAACCCAAAAATCATTCAAACAAAATCCAGCAATAACCCATCAACTCAAACACCCAAAACTTCATAAATCAACCAAAAACGCATCAATCAACAAAACCCACAAACAAAAATTCCTAAATTTCTGTCTGGAACTTCCGCCGGAGCCTTCATTTCTGGCGAGGTTCAAGAAAATGACCATTGAATAGCCCAATCTCGCATTTCCCGGTGGGGTTCATTTCTGGCGCTTAGTCTCGCACTTCCATGGGTGGTACAACTCGGCTTGCCTGCACTTGTTGAGAGGAAACCACGCCGCAAGCCATGTCGGAAGAAGCTTAAACACACCGCTGATCATACCACGCTGATTTGGACCCAAAAAACCCAGAAATCGCCACCATACCATGCCGATCTCGACTTCCCAGCCTCACCTCCACGCCGGACCCACGACCCACGTCAGAATAGCCCACCGTGAGAGAGAGATGTGATGAGAGAGAGAGAGGCCATTGTGGAGAGAGAATGGAGATGAGAAACAGAGAAGAGACGAGAGAGAAAGAAGTCAGAAATGTGAATAAATAAATAATATTTTGGTTTAGAATTGTGCTACAATGCAATTCTAAAAATAGAATTGCACTGTAGCACTATTGCAAAAAAATTTGCAATAGTTGGTGGTAGCATTTTTTGATGGAGAGGATTTTAAGGCTTGAAATGGTAAATCTTCCTTACATTTGGCTTTAGCATTGTGGAGTGTTGATGCTTGGCTTCATTAGTCAGAATTGATTTTTAGGTTTATTTTATTTATTTAGTTTATGCACTATTACTTTTTTTCTTAAAAAAAATAAAAAAATAAAAAAGAAGAAGAAGAAGAAGAAGAAGAAAAGAGTTTATGTACTATTTTTTATAACTTTGTTTTAGTATAATTATCTATTTGTCGAACTTATTTTTAAGTTCAATAAATTGATATTAAAAATAAGGACAAGACTTAAATATAGTACTTAAATATTGTTTTTTAGGTTCTACTTTTAAAATTCTGTCATGATGTGAATTTTTTTCTCGTAAGATGAATGTGTATTTTTTAGTTAAATAACTATATAACTTTTCTCATGTGGGTTTATTTTATTTAATTATTTAGTTGATGTGCTGTTAAGTTTTGTCCTAAATATAAATTCTCATATGATCTTTTTTTTTTTTTGATATGAAAATAAGCTTTGAAAAGTGAGAGCACGGGAAAAGTAAGTCAACACAGCGTTTTATTCATTGACACTTTCGTTGACGAAGTATACTTTTTTTTTGTTTGGTATTTTGACGAGTTCTGCATTTCCATTTTCCAAAACACATGGTCAAACCCATAGAATTTCCGCAATCTTGGCCATTTATTTTCAAGCAAAAAGTCATTTGTCACTTACGAAATTGATGTCAATTACCAAAAAATAAAAGGAAATTTTTTTTGCCATTCTGAAGCTTAAAAGATTTATGTCAATTTTTTATTTTCAAAAATACTAATTTATTTGTTTAAAGTAATTTTTCCTCTCACTTCTAATATATAAAAATAAAAGAAGCGAATAAGCTTATTAAAGTGTTGTTTGAGGATAAAATAAAAGCAAATAAGCTTAAAGTAGTGTTTGAGATTGAAACTTGATATGTTGCGTGTCCATTTGGGAATCACGTAATTTCCGATAACTTATTTATATAGTGTTTATTAGAAGATATATATATATATATATATTTTTTAATATAAGTTTTATGTTAAATATATGACAAAAAGCTAAAAACTAACCTTTGAAAAATAAATAACCTTTAGAAAAAAAGCAAAAAGAAAAAAAGAAAAAAAAAAGAAGAAAAGAAGCTATTTAACTTTTTCCGAACATGCACAAATCTCATTCCAACACAAACTAGGAGAAAGAAACATTTTTTTTTAATCATTCTTTCTCACATGGCTGTCATGGCATAAAAATATTAAATAAAAATTTCAAATTATTACTTTAATCTCTAAATTAATCATTTTTTTAGTCATTCTTTCTCACATGGCATAAAAATATTAGGCTAAAATCCAAAACTAACCCTCTATATTTCACATTTTATCATTTCAGTCCTCTAAGTTTCAATTTTGTCATTTCAATCCTTTAAGTTTCAATTTTTTTCAATCCCTAGTATTCTGTTAAACTTCAGTTTTATTGTGCTGTTAAGTAGGGCAAAACTACATTGGTTTTTTTTTTTTTTTTTTTTTTTTTTTTTTTTTTTTTTTTTTTAAGTAAGACAAAATAAAAAACTATGTTATTAAAACCATTAAAAAAAAACTATTATTAAAAAAAAAAAAAATTTCTACCCCTAAAAAATCAAAATTGATTGACACCCTAGATCCACCCAATTAACTGAGAATTATGGGGAGAAGGAAAAAAGGGGAGAGAGAGAGACTACAAGATTGGACTATGGGAGAAAGATAGATCGAGATAGAGAACTCATCCTCAAGCCGAGACATCGCATGCTAAATTGTCGAATGAGCCTAATCCACAATCTCGGAATCGGACCAAACTGATAACTCGTCCATCAAATTCAAAATCTCATCAATCGCTAGCAAATACTCATCGGCCTCGTCACCTGAGTCCTCCCAATTCAACAACCTTCTCGAACCTTCCAAACTCGGATCCCACCTTAAAATCACCTTATCCGCTGAAGTGAACCGATCCTCCTCGTGGCCCTTCAACGAATTGTCACTGTCGATCAAACTCGTGATATTCACGAGCCAATTATCAATCTCAGTCTCTTCCCCTACCGATCCCTAACTCTCTTCTCTCTTTTTCCCTGTCCCTTTTTTCCCCCGATTTTCTCAATTTGGCATATAGATTCATCGAGTTTGGGCATGTTTCTTTCTTTCTTTTTTTAATAACATTTTCTTATTTTGTCTTAATTACGAAATTTAAATTAAAAAAAAAAATAGAGGGAAAGAGCCCAAATGGTGTTGTTTTGGCTTTATTTAGTGGCACTACTTAACTGAACCCTAATGGAATACTAAATTGACAAAAATTGAAACTTAGAGGATTGAAATGACAAAATTGAAACTTAGAGGACTGAAATAATAAAAGGTGAAACTGAGAGGGTCAGTTTTGGATTTTAGCCAAAATATTAAATAAAAAGTCTAAATTATTACTTTAATCTCTAAATTAATCTTGTTCTAAAATACTGATTATGTCAATTTAGTTGTTGGATTCTAAAAATGACGCAATGTTATTTTGATCCCCAATTGATGTCAAAGAGACTATTGCAATTATACAAAATTGTGTCTTTCTCAAACTTTGTTGTCTCGTACTAATAAGAATTAAAGCTGATTTCTTAAGGTAAAGTGGGGATAAGGATGAGATTGAATTGTTCTTAGACTTCAGGAGTTTCATAGATGAATTGAAATTCTAATATATGGTTCAAGGACCAAAAGCATGCATGGTTTATAAAAAAGAAAAAAAAAGAAAAGAAAAGAAAAAAAAAGGGTCGTATTAATACGATAAAAACCCTTACATTTTTTAAGAACTTCCAAACTTATATCTTTGATCCCTTACTCCAACTTGATTTGCAAAAACCTTGAGAATTAACAAATATAAATAACAAGTGTTTAAGAGTTAAAATTAATTTTGAAGTCGAATTTAAGAGACTATTTACCGAGTGAAATTTGCGTACATGAGATACCACGCAATGTGGGGGATAATCCTGACTTCGGGGTGGTCGAGAAGCCCTCAAGAGACAGACTGCAACTTCATTTTGGGAGTTGAATTCTGTCAAAGTTTGCTGAGTTCTTTCTGATCTTATAACAGCTAAAGCCTTTGTTCATGAAGTTCTTTTCCTCCATCGAAAAAAAAAAAGGGGGAAAAAAATGTTCTTTTTTCTAAAAATAAAAAATGGATTTACCTTGTTTCAAGTTTTATAGATATGCCCATACGTTTAAACCATCAATCATGAATTTGGTTAAAATATTTAGCTAGGAAACAAGAATAAGCTTCTTTATAATACGTACTTAAAGAAAAGTTTAATTTTACTTTTCCCTCTAAACTATGGGGTCAAGTTTAATCTCCCTAATAAACTATCAAATTGAGCAATCAATCATTAGGGTGATTGACAATAGACAGGATGCTCCATCTCTTGAATAATTTCTGTCAAATCAAAATTTTAATAAAAATCAACAAAGTCATAATGGAGAGGTCCACATAAACAATATTGTTTATGTGGAGCACCGTCATTCACCAAGTGCAATTATTAAATGTATGAGGGTGCACTATTTATGGTGCGATTGTCTGTCATGACCATTACTTAACAAAATTTTGATTTATCTATGTTTTTCAGTACTTGTGTTCATGTTTTCTTTGTGTATCATTACTCTGTAACTGAGACTTGAATATTATATGAACTAGAAATCCTTAGACTAACCTGATCGAGGAAGAATTAAACATTGAAATCTTCTTCCTTATAATTTACTTGTTGTTTTTCCAATAGACTTGAAATTAAACTATTAAAGCATACAAAAGTTTATATTGGAAACTCATTCTCTACAAATTAGTTGTATTGGGCATTTTCATATCAACTCCCTATCCATTTGGGATTGGTAACTAATTTTTGTTCACTTACACAACCATTAAGAAATTTGAACTATGTATTGTTCTTATTTAATCTTTTTTTTTTTTTTTTTTATAATGTTTCGGAATATATATTGGAGAAAATGTTTTCTGAACAATATTTTAGGTGGAAATAAAATCCAGCCTTGGTAACGTTACTGCAGCAAAACATTAATGAACACCAAAGGACGGTCCTCCAACTGAAGGTAGGTTCGTATAGCTTCAAATTGAGTCCATAAATTTCCAATCATTTTGGAATCACGTTGAGCATGAAGAAGATTTTGGAATCACTTACATTTGGAATCCAAAATCCAATATTCATGAAAAAGATTTTCCGCCCCCACCACCATTGACAGCTCTATATCAGGCAGAATAGTATTGAGCATGCATGGACGAAGAACTCAAAATCATCTACTTATAACTTTTTTTCTGCAAACGATTCCCACATTTTTCTGATTTCCACAGCCGGCCAAATCGAAATGGCGGCGTCCTCTTCTGAATTACTGCGCAATTTCATTTCAGAATATTCAAGTAGAAAAGTCACGTGTGTCATTAACGTGCAGTTTTTTTGGCCGGTTGTTAGAACCACAACAAGTTTCTCTTTGCTTTTTTGGAGGGGTCGGAAGAACCGAACTCATTACATAATTGATAATACATAGTTGTGGTAAATAGGAACGCGGTCGGAGAGTGGGATAAGGTACGGACATTTGACCTCGGCCTTTTGTTGACATTCAACTTCAAAGTTCAAACCCACAATCATTCATAATTAATGGTCATTGCTTTCGTTTTTTTGGATCGGATCAGGAATCACATAATAATAATAGTCTCCTATTAGTAATTTTCAACTCCGTCCTTAGTTTGGGCTTGACTAGGAATGAATAAAAAGTCTACCCACACGCTGCATTAGGACCCAACTTGTCTACGTTACTGTTACCCCGCGGCCTCACCTGCTACCTAGAGCAAATTGTGAAAGTCGTGAAAGTGCGAAGAGTTTATCGGTGTGGATAGAGGATATTTCTTTTTATTATCATGATATTCTTCTAGTCAACAATATATAAATATATATATATATATATTTTTTTTCAATAAAAGTTCCCAGTTTTCTTTCTCAAAAAAAAAAAAAAAAAACTTTATACCATATTTTGTATTTAGGGTCCGTTTGGATACAACTTATTTTTGCTAAAATTGAAAACTGAAAACACTGTAACAAAATAATTTTTTAATGTGTGAATAGTGGAATCCGTGAATAGTGCGTAAACAATGCATTTTATCTCCTGCACAGTAAACCCATGTAATGTTACTATTCACGTAATGGGGAAAAAAAAAAAAAAAGCTAGAAAACGCAAATTTTAAACGCAAACGTGTATCCAAACCCTCACTTAATTAAAATTCAAACTTATTAATTCATTTTAATTTAAGAACTTGGCTTGAGTCTAGTGCTTTGAGTGCATGACGAACGCCATATGTTCTCGTATGACTTGAAGAATGCCACTGACATGTGGCCTCTCCTCTTGTTATTTAAGGTCATGTCAGTCTATATATGTTGTAATAGCGACGCGTAATCGAAAGTGAATACATGTCATTATTTTAATGGATTTAGTGTGAAAGTGTGAATTTGGAGGGTTTTATTTTTATGCACCATTCTTTTTTTGTTGATTAATTTTATACACCTATTTTATACCATATTTTATATTTAATTCAAACTTCAAACTTATGAAAACTTTTTTTTTTTTTTTTTGTGCGAAGATATGAAATTGTTTTAATTTGAAGTTTTTGTCCATCTTCATTATTTGTCTATGTTTTCCTACACAATAACAAAATAAAGAATAATGAAAAATTCTTGATAATATTATACATTTCCCTTTGGGATTGTTAATAAATCAATTTAGTAGTCATTAATCATAGAGAATAGAGAGAAAGCTTTGATCAGAGAGAGAAATTGGTTGCTTAAAGTGGAAAATTGAAAAATGAATCTTACATGCCAAAAATCGAAGTTCGTTATTTAGGTGAAATATATGTTTCTTTGGTATGTTGAAATAACTATTCAACTATTTGGTTGCATATTTATTATAAATAATGATTATTTTTTGGAATAATTTTTCTTAAATTGAGCAATAATTATTCCAAAAAGTGATGTAATAGCTAATAATTATTCCTTAATAGGTGTGGTATCTTTTAAAATTAGGGATAAAACATTATTTTTATCCTTAAACTTTACCAAAATTACAAAAAAAAAAAATTGTCCCTAATGTTTGTAAAGAGATTTTTTCCCCAATAGTTTAGAGCCAAACAATAAAGACAAAAAATAAAAACTTTCAATATTTTAGGAATGAAAAAATATATATTTTTAAAGTTTAAGGACATTTAGTGAAACATTGTCGGTAGTTTAGAGACGAAAATGAATTTTTAGAAAAGTTTAGGAATAAAAAACAAACTTATGGTAAAATTTAGGGAGCAAAATAATATTTTAGCCTAAAATTAATATATTTCTAAAAAATATAAACTTTCCATATGCACATAATAATTATAAATATAAAAATTCATCAAAAAAATTCTGTCTCTAAAATTTTTAAAATGTTCCTTTTAGGACAAATAATTGTATAAGTAAAATTTTTCATAAATTAATATAAATCTAATGTTATAACCAAATGTGAATAGATTTAACTTGATTTAATTTGATCAATTACATCTTTTATTATTAGTAATAAAGGTTATTATTCCGATTATAATTGCTACTCAAGTATATGAAACATGCCCCAAGTTTATCAACGTCTTTTTTTTCTTTTTTGTTGCATTGTTATTGTCCAAAATAACGAAGCTCCACAGAAGCTTCAAATTGAAATAAGTAGTTTTATAAGTTTAACACGTTAATTGAGTTTTTTATGAAATTTCCTTTTCTTAAGAAGGAAAAAAAATTGGACCTCTTTTCATTATTTCTAAAAAGTAAAAGGTCAAAATTTACATCTTTAGACTCCATTACTGACTGTGAAGTGCTACGCACGTGTCAGAATATTAGACATTTCCTAAGACGGTGGTGTAATGTTCCTCTGCCACATTGTAGTTAGTAAAATTACCACGTGGTGGAAAACTTGCGCTAGGACTAAAAAGCCATCCTCAATTCGTTTTCCAATGCATATTTTTCATTTTTTTAAATAATAATAATTTTAATCGTCTGGGCCCTTTTTGGAAATGGCTGAATTTTCTTTTGAAGTAAACGAGGATAGATAATAATTATAGTTTAAAATAAATAAATACCTACTCCTTGCTGTAGATGACAAAATAGAGGCATATACGCTGACAATTTCCAAAGAAAAGGAAAAATCAAAGATGATGCATATAGGTCTCTAAAAAAATTTTAACCAAAAAAAAAAAAAAAATGATCATTATTGTTTTTGTGGGGCCCAATAGTTTATGGGCCGGGCCCGTTTACTCGTAGGGAGTCCAAAGGCCCAAGCCGAAGAGAGTTATGGCCCAAGGCCAATAATGTAGAGTATAGGACAGTCTTAAGATACCGCCGAAGATCGCTCAGTCCTCGGCAAACCCAAAGTCCCACCGAAGAGAGGGGCAAAAACGGTATAGGATTAACTTTGAAAGAAAATCTAAAATATCCGGGGAAAGCTGCCCTTACTGCCATTCAATGCTCTGCACCTGACAGAGCCGCATTCTTTGGCTTTTACAACCACCCCCAACGACTTTGGATATGGGCTGATGGGACAAGTATCAGTCTTGGAAAGTTTAACCCTACACGTGGACGAAGGACAGCGAATACAGGCCAGTATAAAAGGGAAAATAAGTGACCTAGAGAAGGGGCTGAGAAAAATGGTCAAAAACTAGAGCCTCCCAGCCCACCTCCAGGAGAAAGATTCCAGGGGTGAAGAAAACTTAACCACGCATGAACACCACGAAAAACCCACCATCTAGTGACCAAGGCCTAGCCTTTCAAACCCACGCTCTACAAATGATATTGTTTGGGCATTTTCACGTACGGACCCAACACTATTACGGTTCGTTACGAATCGTGTCCTTACAGTTTTGGTACAATACATGAATACATACAGAAGAGTTATATAGCATTTTCTTCAAATTAATGTGACAAACTGTTTCTCATAACGAAAACAAATTTTCTTAAAAACAATTTTATTTTAATTTTGTTTATTTATAACGAAAACTCCACATCATTTAATATAAATTTTTTATAAATATATTTGAAAGGGATTTGGGTTTTTTTTTTTTTTTTTTTTTTTTTTTTTTTTTTTTAAGAAAAAAAAAATCATTAACCGAGACTCTAAAACTATAAAATATTCTTTCATAATTTTTAAATTAATTTTTTTTCATTAAAATATGATTCCTAACTTTTTCTTTCTTAATTACTAAAAGACAAACAATTTCAAAACTTTATTTTTTTTACTACTCTACGATAAGGCTCTTAAATTAGGTAATGCAGATCCTACATCATGAATTGGATATTCTTCTATGCTAGATATTGTATTGAGTTATTAAATGAGTTACTACTTGGATAAGGCACTCAATTAGGTCACAACGTACTTGTTCTTATATTTAAACTAAACTCACGTGTAATGGAACTGTGGAAGGATAAGATTCACAACCTTGACATTAAGTTGAATAACAAGCTCTACAAAACCAAGATTGGAATTAACTACTAGTATTATTTGTAATAATTACACAGAGATAGAAAAATCCATAAAGTACCTAATCACTTTTATCATAATTACAAACTTATGGGTAACTAACATTATCAAAGTTTTTTTATTCAGCAAAAAAAAAAAAAAACATTATCAAAGTTTTCAAAGAAACTAATTTCCCAAAGAAAATAGCATAATGTATTGTGCATTTGTACTCAAACGTTGCACAAAAGTCCATAATAAAGTAACAAGAAAAGAACCTTTGGGAGACAAATCAAAGCTCGAATTAAGAAAGTAGGTTTCAATTAGCTCAACTGGTAAAGTTTCTAAAAATTGAATAAGAGATTCAAAATTCAATCTCCGCTACGCAAAAAACCAATTGTTGACTTAATAAAAAAAAAAAACTATTATAAAAAACAAACACAGGTTCTATCTTAAAAAAGAAAAAAAAAATCCAAATTAGGAAGTATATTGGCTTGTCTACAAATACACCTACTCCTTGCTGTAGATGACAAAATAGAGGCATATACGCTGACAATTTCCAAAGAAAAGGAAAAATCAAAGATGATGCATATAGGTCTCTAAAATAAAAGTGGGATATAGCTCATCATGACAGAGACATTTAAAAGTGGAAAACTCATCCAATCAACTTAAGGAAAAAAAACTTTCTCTAAAAACTTAAGCAAAAAAAGTAAATTTTATACCAATTAAAAAACAAAAACAAAGTATTACATATATTGCACACCTTTCACGACTCTCGTTGATGCGAGTTTTGAGACCCCACACCAATTCCCACTCAATATCCACTATAAATATATAGCCTCTCCCTTCCCCACAAGCCACTACCCATACCTCTTAAAAAACCCTTTTTAGTAAGACTGTTGAGAGTCTCTGCATCAAAACCACAAGGTTAAGACCCATAAATCCTTGTAACATTTTAGCCTTAGATTTCTCTCAAAGAAAAAAAAAAAGAAAAGGAAAATCCCAGTAGTTAAGATGGCATCCACTTCTTTTTTAGCTTTTCCTTCTCTGCAACCAAAGTTCCAATCTTCAAGAAAATCATCAAAGCCCTCCACGCGTCGATTTATTGTCCGTCCGATCACTGCCTCTGTGTCGGAAAAGCCATCTGTGTCGGTTCCACCGGCCACGGTGGTGGCACAACCTGAACCCACCAAACTTCCAATAAAAAAAATCCCGGGAAACTATGGTCTCCCTTTTGTCGGTCCAATCAGAGATCGATTTGATTATTTCTATAACCAAGGCCGTGATGAATATTTCAAGTCTCGAGTCCAGAAGTACCAGTCAACGGTGTTCAGAGCCAACATGCCACCGGGTCCTCTCATCGCTTCCAACCCAAACGTCGTCGTTTTGCTCGACGGGAAAAGCTTTCCCGTGTTGTTCGACGTGACAAAGGTCGAAAAGAAAGACCTTTTCACTGGTACTTTCATGCCCTCCACAGAACTCACCGGTGGTTACAGAGTCCTCTCTTATCTCGACCCATCAGAGCCAAACCACGGCAAGCTCAAGCGCCTCTTGTTCTTTCACCTCAAGGCTCGTCGAGACCATATTATCCCTGAGTTTCATTCGAGCTACACCGAGCTCTTTGAGGGCCTCGAGAATGAACTCGCTACAAAAGGAAAAGCTGCTTTTGGAGAGCCAAGTGACTTGGCTGCGTTTAACTTTTTGGCTCGATCTCTGTATGGGACTAACCCAGTTGATACCAAGCTTGGACTCGATGCGCCAAAGATGATCGGCAAGTGGCTTTTGGTACAGCTTAGCCCACTGTTCACTCTCGGTCTTCCAAAGCATCTCGATGATCTTCTTCTTCGCACAGTTCGTCTCCCTCCAGCTTTGGTCAAAGCTGATTATCAAAAGCTATACGATTTCTTCTACGCGTCCTCAGGGTTCGTTCTCGACGAGGCTGAAAGGCTAGGCATTTCGAGAGAAGAAGCTTGCCATAACTTGCTCTTTGCAACCTGCTTCAACTCTTATGGAGGCATGAGATTCCTTTTCCCAAACATGGTCAAGTGGATTAGTCGAGCTGGGGTCAAACTCCACACCCAGTTAGCCGAAGAGATCAGATCAGTCATCCGATCCAACGGTGGGAATATCACGATGGCCGCGATGGAACAGATGCCGTTGATGAAATCCGTGGTGTACGAATCTCTCAGGATCGAACCACCAGTTGCTCTACAATACGGGAAAGCGAAGAAAGACTTAGTCATCGAGAGCCACGACGCTGCTTTTCGAGTCAAGGAAGGTGAAATGATATTTGGGTACCAGCCATTTGCGACCAAGGACCCGAAAATATTCGAGAGGGCTGAAGAGTTTGTGGCGGATCGATTTGTGGGTGAGGAAGGTGAGAAATTGTTGAAGCACGTGCTGTGGTCGAATGGGCCAGAGTCTGAGAGCCCAAGTATTGGGAACAAACAGTGTGCTGGAAAGGACTTGGTGATCTTGGTGGCTCGACTTTTGGTGGTCGAGTTGTTCCTTCGATACGATTCGATCGATATCGAGGTCGATTCAACGCCGTTGGGGGCTGCTCTCACCGTAACGTCCCTCAAAAAGGCCAGCTTTTGATCACTGATCATGGCTGGTTCGACTTCTTTTTGAAGGGTACTTTCGGAATTGATAGATGTGTTGAGTTATTATTTGTCGGTAATCTCGGACCGACTAGAAAACTTTTTCCGGGACTATTTTTTATTTTCACTAGAAAAAAAAAAAAAAAAACAAAGGGTTAACAGTCTTTTTAACTCTTTATGTCTACAATGTATATGTAATTTTTAGATTGCATTTTGCGTGACATATAAAGTTAACTGGATTTATATATGCCTATTATAATTCTTCACATCAAAGTGTTTATCAAAAAAGTGTGTAATTTTTAGATTGAACTTTGCGTGACGTATAAAGTTAACTGGTTTTATATATGCCTATTATAATTCATCACACCAAAGTGTTTATCCAAAATAAGTGTTTAGTGATATTGTCGGTTGTTCTTGATAAGAGTTTTTGTTTTTATTTTATTGAGGGAAATCTTGATAAGAATCAAAACTCTCGCTTTATTGTTGTTGTTATTATTTAGTGGGAAAAGATAACATCAGCAAGCGGCGTTGTTTCCCATTTACTAGTACTTTCTTTTGCTCCATATGAGAGATATAGGACAATGAGATATTCGTAGGATGCGTTTTGTTCCCTAGGACCACTACGATATGCATTACCCAGTAAAATGCAAAATAGATTTTACATTATTCACTAAACATTCACAAAAAAAAAAAAAAAAAAAAAAAAAAAAAAAAAAAAAAACACCCACATCCGGTGAGCTAGAAGGCCTAAAATGCAAAAGATTTTGCATGTTGCTAGAGTAGCAACATGCACATAGTTTTTTTTCCCCTATTTATTACTCTCTTTTCGTGTCTCACTTATTTCCACTTTTCTCTTACTTTAACATTATTATTTTAACTGTCAAAAAAACATTATTATTTTAAAATAATGCATTGTAAAATAAGGAAAAAATAATAATGCATTGTAAAATAAAGAAAAAGATGTATGGTGTATTGTAAAAATTGTTATATAAATAAATAAACTAATTTTTTAGTAAGGTATAAATACTTTTTTTATTTGTTTATGTAAGGACGCGATTCGTGGCGGACCGTAACAGTGTCGGGTTCGCACGTGAAAAGGCCCCTAACAACATCATTTGTAGAGCGTGGGTTTGGAAGGCTAGGCCTTGATCGATAGGCGGTGGGTTTTTCGCGGTGTTCGTACCAGTTTACATTTTCCTACACCTCTGGAGTCTTTCTCCTGGAGGTGGGCTGGGAGGCTCTGGTTTTTGGCCATTTTTCCCAACCCCCTCATTGGTACACCTTCCTTTTTATTATATAGTCCGTCTTGGTTGATCCTGACCCTCCACTTGTAGGTCAGGCAGGAGCTTACTTCTGTATCCATCCCATCAACCGTCCCGTCTAACTTTCTATTAGTTGCATGGACTGACGTTTGCACCGCCCAAACGTCTTTTCTCATTAACCAGCTCTGGGTATTGGCAAGTGCATTTACTGAAGGGGGTGGGACGCACTTTCCTTGGTCCGAGTTCACACCCTACTTCCCTTTGGGCCCCATTCCGTTCACATCCCCTTGAGGGGGCTGTTCGGGGATTGCCTACACCAGGGTGTTGGTCTTCCTGTTGAAGCTATGGAATGCCGAGGACAGGGTAAGTTCTCAGCCGTTCCCCTTGCTACCTCGGCCACTGATCATTCGTCTTCGGCAAGGTACCTCCTCGGCACGGGCCCTGGGCCCAGATAGAGTTTGGGCCGGACTGCAGAACTCTCGGACCCACAATAGCCCCTCAAAATCCTGCTATCCGTCCCCTCGGACGGATAGGAGGGTTTTGATGACATCATGGACCTGCCAATGCCTATCAATCCTTGTCATCTAGCGATTCCCGAGGTTTTTCACCTGCCTAAGGCACGTTCCTAGAGCCGTTGGAAGGCGAAACGTGGCCTCATTAAATACGGGCGGCTTGGTGCTTCCCACGTTCAACGGTGTGATGGAAATCGAACGGTGGTGATCTCCTGGCCTCTTTGGGCGGGAAAAAGGGCGTGCAGTTTACCCTAGAAAGTATAAAAGATTTTTTGGAGATGGATCCGTCTCTCCAGTTCTATACTTAAGAGTTTTAGTGCGTGTATCCAGGGTTCATCCGAACTTCCGCCCAAATTCAAGTCTATCTCAAGCACATATAGCCCATCCGAAGCGTAATTCTCTTTTTATGTAAGTTCCCTACCTCTATTAACTCACGTTTTTTCTTTTCTGGATTTATTTCTCTTTGGCTCCCTTTCTTTTCCGTCGCGGGTTAGGTTTGTTTTAGTAAATGGCGAAGGCGGCTAAATTGAGATTGAGGAAGTTGGTCGATTCTGAAGAGGCGATGAATAAGTTCATCGTTGATTATAGGATTCCCCCCAACGTAAGGCTGGAACACTGTAAGATGGGGGAATGGCACATTAAGAGGGGGACGGGCGCGGTTGTAATTCCCGTCCTCGCCTTTGTAGAGGGAGGTATGAGAATCCCTATGGGACCAGTGACAAGGGGTTACCTCAGGCATTTCCGTTTAGCCCCTACCCAGTGCGCCGGCAACGTTCTTAGGATTTTGGGTTGTGTGGACGCTTTAAACGAGAAGATGGGTTTAAGACTGACCCACCATGATGTAAACTGGTGCTATAACCTCCAAAAATTGAAAGGAAAGACTTACTACATGAGGTCGAGGGATGATAGGATTCGGTTGATCCAGTGCCTCCCTGATTCCAACAAGGGACTGAACAAGGATTTTCTTATCGTCTCTGGGGAGTGGCATGATGGCGATCCATGCCCCGTAGTAGAAGGAGAACCAGGTGGGGTATTAGGAATGGAAGAGGGATAACCCTTTAAACCACTCTAACCTAACTTCCTTCGATAACTAATTACGCATATATGTTTGTTGCTTTTGTAGATGAACACGCCTATAAACGGCATTTTCATTTAGTCAACCGGGCAGACTTGGAAACCGTTTTACAAGCGGCAGTTTTTGTGAATGACAGTGATGGCCAAGTCCGTGCAGCTCACAAAATACTAGGGTACCCTCCGGTTCAGAAGTCGTTCGGGGACGCGAAGCACGTGATCAGTGCCCGCCGTCCTTGGCTTCCAAAAATTACCGTGGTAGAGAAGGGATTTTTGATCTCGCAGGAGCCAGCTGTCCCCAAGAACATCCCCTTGGCGGGCCCCTCTTCGTCTCATCAAGCAGCAGAGGACGAAGGTGAGCCAGATCAGCCGGAGGAAGGGTTCGGGGTATTTGACTTAGTCTACCAATCCGAGGACCCTCCTGGTGACCTAGGTGACCCAGCCTTGTCCGAGGCGGAATTATCATTAATAGGCACCTCTTCTCAAGCCGAGATGGGAGTCAAAAGAATACCTTTAACCCCCCTTCTCCAACTCCTCGAGGACCAACCAGGGAAGGATACCCAGGAGGCACCACAACCCAATGCTCCTCCTCCACCAGCTCGGCCCCTTACAATCCAAACCAGGTCATCCTCCACCAAGTCCCAACCACAATCCACCCGCTACGAACCTCCCACCTCCTCTCAACCAGCTCGGTCTCCTCGACCCGAAGGTGCTGATTCCAAGAGAAAGAGGAGCCCCAAGGGCAAGGACATCGTGGACGAGGGAAAATCCCAACTCCTAAGGAGAAGGATGAGACTCCGCCCACAAAACAACCGAAGACCGGACCCCAAGGCAGAGGCAAAGGACCCGCAGTTCAAACCTCTCAAGGCAAAGGAAAAGGAATTGATTCCCAATCCCTTCCGAGCGCCTGGCTTCCTGCCCCAATGCTTCACGGGGGTCCATTACTGGAAACTGCCTCTCTGAGGGACCTTGGAGACGGCGAGGGTGGATACGTGGCAGATGCATTAGGGAGAACCATGCTACTCCCTAATGACATGGAAGAGCTGAAGAGAATGAGGATGCAGGAGGTTTTTCTCAGTACTAAGAGATACTTGGGCATGGTAAGATTTCTTGAAACCTAACACTTTACTAATTCTCGTCACCAGTTTGTCACTCACTACACGTTCATCTTTCTTGACAGGCTCTCCAGGCAACCTATAGGATGGAGGAAGAAGTGCATGACAGGAGTAAGGTGGCCGAGAACGAACGCAAGAGGCGCATAACGGCCTCAAAGACTCTCGAAGCTTCTGAAAAGGAACTTGCCAAAGTCAAGGATGACTTAACAATGACCACTCGCGAGAGGGATAACGTCTCGGCGGGCCTTGCCAGTGCCCAAAAACAGGCCAAGGACCAAACCAAGCGCGCAATTGAAGCCGAGGATCAGCTGCAAATAGCCAGAACTCTGATCGAGGATTTAAATAAGCAGCTGACCACGGTTCTGCATGAGAAAGGAGTGGCAGAATATGCCCGTGATGAAGCCGTAAGGGCAAAGCAGGATGCCGAGTTTGCCAGGAATGAGGCAGAAACTGCCAAGAATACGGCCGAGGACGATGGTTACAATATGAGAGTAGCCGAGACCCAGGCCACCCTTAAAGCGCAGATCCCTGGTGTGTGTAGGTTTTATTACTCCCAGGTTTGGGAGGAAGCATTGAAGCGAGCTGGGGTGGATGCCTCATCTGATTTGTGGAAGGCGGAGAGCATATTCTACCCGGCAGCCATCCGCGAGGCCACTTCGACCAGCCCTGCGGCTACTCGTGATCAACCCGAGGAAGAGATCACCCCGTTGGAAGACTTGCAGGCCAGCGGTTCTTCTAGCAAGGCGCCCAAAGAAGGAGAACTTCAGGATGTGACAGTGATATCCCAGCACACGGATTCTGAGGCACCTAAAGAGGTTGCCGAGCCCGTGGTTGGCATTCAGGTGCCTAATACAGAGGAACCCACCATACTTGCAGAGCCGCCACAGGCCACTTCCCTTGCTGTGGTTCCTCAGAGTACCAGTGCTGGTCCTGTTCAGCCTTCCCCAAAAGGGACCATCCTTCCAGGCACCGAAGCTGAATCTGCTCCCATCTCCCAAAATGTCACCGACAAAGAAGCAGAAAAGTAGAAACCTTCGTTGGGCTTTTTGTATTCGTTTCTATTTGAACGATTAACTTGTTTCTTTTCCTTTCTCAAACTTCCTAATTTATTGATGGTTTACAAGCACTTGAACATGTATATATGAAATCTTGCTTTTCCTTTTTCCTTCTGATTGCATCATTAACCGCCCTCGTTGATGCGCACTATTTGCTTATGAACTCTGCGCTGATTTATTTTAACATGTACAAATAGCTATGCAGGTAATACATTCATCATCATGTTCCCCGAACCCTAATTTACTTGCGCCCACAAAGGCCTTAGATTTATTCCTAACCTTCTTCTTACGAAGATATAAGCACCATTTTTAACGTCACGCATAATAGCTAAAACTCGCTTAGTGCCTGGTTTTCCTCATCCAAGTAGTTGGTTTCCCCATAGGCTTGAGTCCGAGGACCATGCAATGCCTTAGTTCTATCCAAAAACCTAGTTTTCCTCGTCCAAGTAGTTGGTTTCCCCGTAGGCTTGAGTCCAAGGACCGTGCAATGCCTTGGTTCTGTCCAAAAACCTAGTTTTCCTCGTCCAAGTAGTTGGTTTCCCCGTAGGCTTGAGTCCGAGGACCGTGCAATGCCTTGGTTCTGTCCAAAACCTAGTTTTCCACATCCAGGTAGTTGGTTTCCCCAGAGGCTTGAGTCCGGTGGACCATGCAATGCCTTGGTTCTGTCCAAAACCTAGTTTTCCACATCCAGGTAGTTGGTTTCCCCAGAGGCTTGAGTCCGGTGGACCATGCAATGCCTTGGTTCTGTCCAAAACCTAGTTTTCTCTTTGTGTGGGATCTTGGCTTTAGGGGAGTTAGCTCCGCAGCCAAGCCCCTAGAGTTTATCCATACGGTTAACGTTACCAAGTGCCTAGTTTGCTCTTTACGGGGGACCTTGGCTTTAAGGGAGTTAGCTCCTCAACCAAGCCCCTAATCAAGAAACGTAGTCCGTAACAGAACTTTGTACTAGAACTCTATAACCAACGGTTAGATATAACGAAGAAACTCTATCGACCCACTTCCTATACCAACACACAAGCCTTCCCCACAGACGGCGCCAATTGTAAGGACGCAATTCGTGGCGGACCGTAACAGTGTCGGGTTCGCACGTGAAAAGGCCCCTAACAACATCATTTGTAGAGCGTGGGTTTGGAAGGCTAGGCCTTGATCGATAGGCGGTGGGTTTTTCGCGGTGTTCGTACCAGTTTACGTTTTCCTACACCCCTGGAATCTTTCTCCTGGAGGTGGGCTGGGAGGCTCTGGTTTTTGGCCATTTTTCCCAACCCCCTCATTGGTACACCTTCCTTTTTATTATATAGTCCGTCTTGGTTGATCCTGACCCTCCACTTGTAGGTCAGGCAGGAGCTTACTTCTGTATCCATCCCATCAACCGTCCCGTCTAACTTTCTATTAGTTGCATGGACCGACGTTTGCACCGCCCAAACGTCTTTTCTCATTAACCAGCTCTGGGTATTGGCAGGTGCATTTACTGAAGGGGGTGGGACGCACTTTCCTTGGTCCGAGTTCACACCCTGCTTCCCTTTGGGCCCCATTCCGTTCACATCCCCTTGAGGGGGCTGTTCGGGGATTGCCTACACCAGGGTGTTGGTCTTCCTGTTGAAGCTATGGAATGCCGAGGACAGGGTAAGTTCTCAGCCGTTCCCCTTGCTACCTCGGCCACTGATCATTCGTCTTCGGCAAGGTACCTCCTCGGCACGGGCCCTGGGCCCAGATAGAGTTTGGACCGGACTGCAGAACTCTCGGACCCACAGTTTACATAAACAGATGAGAATGCTCTTTACAAAAGAAGAACTATTTCTGTGTTATCAAAAAAAAGAAAAAAAAAGGAGAAGAACTATTTCTGTAAATGCTGTGAATTGCTCCCTGAGGGTGAGGGATATTTCTTTTCTTTTTTTTGCTGAATAGGGTGAGGGATATTTCAGGTTTTAACTTCAAGCACAAGTGCATCACCTGAGCCTGTGTATGCTGTAGACACGAGAGAGAGAGAGAGAGAGAGAGAGATAATGTGACAAATCTTGATTATGAGGAAAGTTTTATGGGTGCATATTAAATAATTTTTAGATGGCAGCCTCGTGCGCTTCCTGGATAAATATAAAAGTAACCCCAAAAGTTAACAAATAAAAAGCAAACTAAAAAAAGAAAAAAGAAAAAAGAAAAAAAGGGTCATCAATCATCATCAAAGTTGGTGCCTCCAATGCTGATCTGTAATACAATGCACGTGCAAATTGTGAGTTGTATCATGGACGGTGAAATTTAATTTTTTAAATGTCATTAATATAAGAAAAAAAAAAAAAAATCTATGATCACAATTTTTTTATGTCACAACTTTACCATAATTTTAATGTGATAAACTAAGTAAGTTGTGTGAAAAAAATAGCAGTTGATCTATATGAAAATGATCGATAGGCAGTTAAAAAGTTTGTTGCATTAAAGTTTGGCAAAGCTGTGATCTTAGAATAATCCTTAATATAGTTTATGTGTCTAATATGGAAACATTGAAACATACTACGTGTGAGTTTGGATTGCATTCCAAACTCATCATGTTTGGCATTTGCGTTCAGCAATTGGATTTTGTGCACTGTTCATGGGACCCAACTATCCGAAAAAACACAAATTATTCATCTTTAAAAATTGTTCATGGGACCCACGGGTACTATTCATCATTTAAAAATTATTTTACTACAATATTTTCAGTAATAAGTTTTTAGTTTTCAACAATAAACGGTATCCAAACAAACCTTATATGTTAAAGATATCAAAGGTACAATTCTAGTGGTTCTTTTGGAGACATATGAGGGGTGAACTCAATAGATTTGAAAGACGTGCCATAATGATATTTGAAGACATTAGAGGTCTTAAGTTTCATCCACCATACTATTGATTAATGATATTTTTAGGGTGTCTCATGAAAAAAATGACACTGCTCCCTCTTTAAAGTATAAAAAGGGTACAAAATTTTCGTATAAAAAAAAAGGGCACAATTTTAATGAAGGGCTACAATGACCTAGCAAATAGTTAGCTTTATGGAGGATGAATTTTTAAATGTCATTGATACAGTTTATGGGTCTATAAAGGAAATAATGAAATATATAAGTTAGAGATCAATGACCTATTTTACTCAAGTTTAAATATGTTTATTTAGTTATTTATATATTACATAGTTATAACAATGGATGAGAGTGATCTAATCTTATTTATAGTGCAAATGAAATAATTTTTAATCCAATTTGTAATTCGGAGTATTCTAACCTATATTTTGTTTATTGTTGGTTAGCAATTTAGTTGACTATAAATATTTATAAATAGGATAAACATATGCTACTATATCATTAGATACAAAACCACAAATAGGATTAAAAGATTTACGTAGCAATTTAGTTGACCATAAGTTGTTATAAAACTATATCCAAACACAAAAAATGATTTCATGTGAAACTATAAGATATATGGTACACTATATGAATAATTTGAAATCATATAATAATAAATTATTTAGTTATTGTTATCCAAACATTTATAGTAAAATTGTATAAATATATTAAAAATTTTAACATAATTTATTTTAAGTGAAACTAACCGAAGTTAAAAAAAAAAAAAAAGATACTACCATGATTAACCTCAATTATCAGAACTTTATGGATTTTAAAACCAAGATAATTATTTGTTTAAAATAATAATATAATTAATAAAAATTTGGGCTTACAAAAGGTGCATTTATCATGTAACTTAAAGTAATTATTTTTTGTCTACTTTATTGTTCATTTTTTTATTATATTAATATTTTATTTAATTTGTAGGGATATTGGGCCTTGGAGGTCACTATCCATGTATATACTGGGCCTAAAGCCCAAGCCAAGGACTAGAGATCATCTAAGAAGGGGGTAAACGCTATCAAGGGAGTCCGTGTTAGTAGATGACAAGGTCAGTTTTGGTCACAATGGCACAAAAGGGTAGGCCAAGGACGAATGTCACCTCGGGTAAACTTTATTGTTCATTTTTTTATTATATTAATATTTCATTTAATTTGTAGGGATATTGGGCCCAGGAGCTCACTATCTATGTATATACTGGGCCTAAAGCCCAAGCCAATGATTAGAGATCATCCAAGAAGGGGTAAACGCTATCAATGGAGTCTGTGTTAGTGGATGACAAGGTCAGTTTTGGTCACAATGGCACAAAAGGGTAGGCCAAAGCTGAATGTCACCTCGGGTAAACAAAGTCGAGATCAGAGTAGGTGGTCTGCCGTCCAGAGGGACGTTCTTAGAAATTCTGCAAGCACGGATAAGTATTGCAAAAACAAAGTACAGAGGAGAGTCCTGAAATATCTAAGAAGAAAGTTGCTACCACCGCATTAAAGGCTCTGCAGCTAACTTTCTGGCTGCATTAATGTGGAGAAGACCCCTGAATATGGTTATATTGGTCGCCCCAACGCACAAAGAAGCTTGAGAGGGGTGTCCGATGGGACAGACACTCAATTAGAGGCTTATATGATCAACAAATAGAAGGCCAAGATCGTTTAAAAGAAACTATATAATAGAAGAAACCCACGACGAAAAGGAGATTAAGAAACAGAGAGAAAATTACTGTAGCATCAAGAACTGACTTTGTAATCAAATCTGAAAGAAATATATAAAAATAGATCTCCTCAGACTTTGCCGAGGACAATCTTTTTCATTATAAACATGTCCATTTACATCTTCTTGTCATCTAAATCTACTTTTGTGTTTGTCTGATTCATTAGACCCAGTTTTTCAATTGATTATTTACAAATTCATTGTTTTGGGCTTTTTGGACCTCAGTTCATCTATCCGTTGGATTAGGGATTCAAATCTGGTCCTTACATAATTTATATATAATTTTTGGTTAACTATGCATACATGTACACAAGTGTGTGTATATACAATCCAATCCATAGAGTTTTTATATTCGCAGTTTTAATAATATGCACGTGCTATAATCGAGTTAAGGCATCAAGTAGCAACATATGTGAGCCGTGAGGTCACTTTGTCTACAATTTTTTTGGTTGAGAAACAGTCTACCATGCTTTAGAAAGCTTCCTTCTTACCTAATATTCTCTACCGTGGATTTGGATTTGTCAATTGGCAGGGGACCAAAGTTCCTGATTATTGTCAATTAAAAATCTGTATTATGATATAATACAAAAGTACATAGATAATTATTAAACTTATTTTCACAATTTATTATCTCTATGAGTGTGCAGACCAGAAGTTAAATACTTAAGAAAGCCAATAGTTTATCTGAGGTTAAATCCCTACATACACTAAAAACCGATTAATGTTTTGATCTAATGGTTGAGATCGGTATTATTAGGAGCAGACATCATAAATTAAAACTCTCTAAAAAATTAAAAAAAAAAAAAAAAATCTTTGAGGGTGAAGTTGTGGCAATGATATATTAGTTAAATACAACTCTTTAATAACTTGTATTAATTTCTTTGGTCAGTGTTAGATTACCATTAAAAAGCAGGAGCAAAGTGAGCAAAAACCTATCGAGTGGGTGTATGGATACCCTTTAGCATATTCGCATCCAAGACAAAAAAAAGGTTCATCAAATGATTCTTTCAATATAAGTACGTTTTCGATGCTAAAGGTTCAAGTTTAAAATCAAGTATCATGTAGCTCTGTCACTGTCTATCTTGGATTTTGAAAATCAAGTATAAGTATAATATGTTTGATGCGAAATGAAAGTTGAAGATGATAAACTATGAATACATTGGGAAAATAATTCTATTAAAAAACGAATCAACGATCTAGATAAACTGTTCAATAATATTATATAGGGAGTTCTGTATTACTAAATGATGCAACTGGAACATGTGCAAAAAAAAAAAAAAAAAAAATCGCTTTTTTATTTTATTTTTTGGTAATCTGTAATTTTCATTCAAATAACGTGAACAGAGAGACTAATTCAAATAATGTGAACAGAGAGACAATCAGCCTTATAGTCAAGAGTCCAGAACTCTTGGAAGATTGTCTTTATTGAAACAGAGACTCCTTAGAACTAAAAAAGAATGTTACATCTACATGAGAAACAGAATTACACTCTCTCTTGACCCAACAAAAGCAGCAATTTACAAAAGAAACCTTAAAACTTAAATATACTACTGATCACATTTGCTAGTAGACCAGTAAAAGGAAAAACTCAACAACACAATAATACACATATGCCGTGATGCACTTTAAAAGTATACTTGGCCAATTTTCCATTAAAAAGGAAAGAAAAAAAAGTATACTAGACCAAGTTTAAGCTATAGTAATTATACGCTTGACACTGCTTAAGTTGCACCGATTTTTTTTATTTTTTATTTTTGTCAATTAATCTGAAGAAATAAGATAACTAGATGAAGGGTTTACATGCATAAGTCGCAAGTTAATTATTTTAAAATGAATAGTTTGATTTATAAAATAAAGGTTTAGTTGTGCATCTATTGATTATATTTCCCCTTAAAATATGGTGCAATGACAATGTCGGCACTCTAAATTTTAAAATTAAGCAATGTTCCTCCTTAATTATTGGTAGTAGTTATATATATATAAATATATATATATTTATATATATATATATATATATTTTACTTTTACCCCGTGTCATTAGAATTTTTGTTAAATTTAATAGAAATGTTAAAATTTTTAAAAATATGAATAAAAATAATTTGAATTTTTCGTACGACGGCTACTTATTTCTAATAGTTAAAACTTAAGGGTCCGTTTGGATGGAGGAGTGGAAAAGTAGGAGGATGGAAAATTGTGGGAGGATAGAAAAGTGGGAGGATGGAAAATATTTAGTTTTCCCTCTTGTATGTTTGGTTGGAGGGGTGGAAAAGTGGGAGAGTGGAAAAGTGGGAGAGTGGAAAACTCTTTTGTTTGGTTGGAGAGAAAAATGGAAGGATGAAAAATGTAATTTATATAAATTGACTATTATACCCTTGTTGTATAATATGTAAGAAATAAATTTATTTATACTTATTACATAATATTAAATTTATCACATCACATATATAAATTTATATTATTTTTTCTTATTATAATGTAAAAATTAGATCAGGTCATATTTGAAAAAAAAAAAAACGTTCAGGTCACATTGAAAAAAAAAATGTTCAGGTCACGTGAAAAAAGAAAAAAGAAAAAAGAAAAAAAAGGAAGAATGTTTCAGGTCACCAAAAAAAAAAAAAAAAAAAAGAAGAAGAAGAAGAGGGAAGAAGAAGAACGTTTCCAGGTCACGTGAAAAGAAAAAAAAAAAAAAGGAAGAAGGGAGGGCATTACCGTAAAACTGCACTAAGGCAGTTTCCCCCCCCCCCCTTGCTTTTCCTCCCAATTTGGGAGGAAAAAATTTGTGGGCCCAGGGAGAAAATTTTCTCCCTAGTTTTCCACTCCCTCTATTTTCTTCCCATTCCCAAACAGTGGAAAGCTGAGTTTTCCACCCCATTTTCCCTCTTATATTTTCCATCCTCCCTATATTCCACCTATCCAAACACAGCCTAAAAGTACGACGGCTACTTAAGTTATCTAATATATTGGGTTGGGGCGGGGGTTACATCACAACTAGGTCAAATTAAAAAGGGGTCGTACAATTTGCCCTAAAATTAAGAATTATGCTAGTATACTATATAATTGGACACAACTCTATACCATTTGTAAAAGCATGTCCCCACATAGCCCACTGACACATTTTTGTCAATCACAACTCACTATGTAGCGAGTTGTGACATAAATTTATGTCCAATTATATGGTATTAGCACAATTAATAACACTTATGACTCATGACTGATCATGAACCACTTGCCACTGACTATATATATCCTTAATTAACTAATTATTATTTGACGAAACCTTTGAACTAATTTATTTTAAGTCAACATCAAAAGAAAAAATAAAATAAAGTCAAATAAATCTATATATATATATATATATATATATAATATAGGGTTGGGGCGGGGGTTACATCACAACTGGGTCAAATTAAAAAGGGGTCATACAATTTGCCCTAAAATTAAGAATTATGCTAGTATACTATATAATTGGACACAACTCTATACCATTTGTAAAAGCGTGTCCCCACATGACCCACTGACACATTTTTGTCAATCATAACTCACTATGTGACGAGTTGTGACATAAAATTGTGCCCAATTATATGGTATTAGCACAATTAATAACACTTATGACTCATGACTGATCATGAACCACTTGCCACTGACTGTATATATCCTTAATTAACTAATTATTATTTGACGAAACCTTTGAACTAATTTATTTTAAAGCCAACATCAAAAAAATAAAAATAAAATAAAATAAAATAAATCTATATATATAATAATAGGTGAAGCTGAGAGAAACTCAAATTACAATTCCAAATTAGAGTTCCAATTTTGCGCCTTGTGTCATAAATTATTTATTCTTAAAGAGTTTTATTTCTTAATTTTTAAATCAAATGTGGGACTACATCATAAATATTCATCCAAGTGAGTTATTAAATACAAAAACCAAAAAGTCTAGAATAAATGAATCGTAAAAAAAAAAAAAAAAAAAGTGCTTCACAATAATTTAAAAAAAAAACATTGACAATTTACATTTTATACCTAATAATATCCTTACAAATTTTTTTTAAAGAGTTAACAAAATATAAAAATGACCATCAATAGTATTTAAATTATATATATGAATTATATTATGCATCTTATTATATATCTTTTAAGTGTATCCATGCATATGTATGAAGTTACAAGCTAGTTAAAGCTAATACAAAATGACACTTCATTTCTTTTTTCTCTGATAAATGACATTTCATCTATCGAAAAACTCTTGTACTATAAATTATTATACAACTTTTTTGTCACAATTGTGATGTAATTAAGTGTGAGTAATAAAAAAAAAACGAGTTTATATATAAGTGATAGGCCATCATTTATCACTTATAGTGTGTCATATCATAATTATGGCAAAAAATTATTAAAATAGTTTTTGTTTTTAAAACCATTCTCACATAACTTTTCTATTATACTCTTTTATTGTCAAATGAAAGCACTTGAAAGTGCTTACAAAAGGTGAAAGTGACGGTGTTTAACTTGATTTGGTCTTTGGAAGACTTTTGGCTAAGTTGCATTGTTGAAGGCACCTGCCACCCTACTTTAATAGTTAAGATCTCAAGATGTAATTTATTTTTCTAAATGCGAAAATATCCTACTTTTTGTTCAAAAGGACAAAATAAGTCTATTTCTCGAATTATGAATTTTTGTTTGGAATGCCGAGTTATTGTATTGGTATAGTAATTAGTCAAAATTTCCACATGTATGCAAAAACCTGCGTTACCACACACACACGTAATCTAATACCATAGACTATAGCAAGTCCTAATTTATAAATATATTACATATAAAATTATTAAATTTGATGTATATATAATTACTTGATTTAAAAAAAAAAAAAAAAACTTGTCTTTTGTTAAACTATGAGTATATAAAATTTGTCTTGCTCAATATTAGACATGTAAAAGAAAATCAAAATAAAGAACTTATTATCTCTTATAAAAGTTATGCTTGATGATAATTTTTCTTATAATAAAATTTATTTATTATCATGCATCTCTAAAGCGAAAAAAAAAAGAAAACCCTATTTTTTCAATAGAAATAGTCAATTTATGTACCAAAGTGCATAAAAAATTTACAATGGAACCAATGAAATCTTTAAAATCACGATTGATCAATCCAAACTTTAGCAAATATAAGGAAACAAATTACAATAAAAATGAAATCACAAAAAAGAGAGAGAGGAACTTAGCTCTATAACCACTAAACCAATCACTCAATTCTTTGATTAAGAAGATCATTGGACATAATTTGGGGGAGGGGACTCCTATTTTTGTAGGCCAAATCTTTCAGTGCTTAATGATTATACATACTATAAACAAAAAAAAATAAAAAAATTTCAAGATGAGGCAAAATTATATAATGAGACAGTTTTATGAGATACTTTATAGCCTAAGACACAAGATAGTTTGCCTCTGCATTTACCTATACTTGACAATGTTACTTCTTTTCATTTTTATCTCAAAAATATATGACTGTTTGTCAAACACTGTACTCTCTCTCTCTCTCTCTCTCAAATTTAAATTCAAAGATCTTGTTTATTAAAAAAAAAGTTAAAAAAAAAAAAATCAAATATCTTATATAGTGATATGCAATTGCTATATAAGATATAACCCTGTAAATAAATTAACACAATTGAAGCACCAGGAGATTTTGCTGTTTGCAAACACAAAAATATGAAGTATGAACTTCAAGAAAAATTTCTTCATTAAAATCAAATGAAAGAATGTAATAAATAAATTAAATTTTATTTGTATTGGCAAATTGAAAATCAGATGCATGGATGTTTATAATTTTTTTTTCAACTTTTAATATTTTGACTTTTGTTAGTAGATCAAGTATGAAATTCTTAAAGTAGTCTGCCTTTTTCGACTTGTCCAATATTGTTCGATGATTAGGGATTGAGCCACTATAGTTGAACTTCGTCCAGAAAGAATTTGAATGGGGCTTATTGAACTTATGAAAATATGACCAGAAATTTATTTATTTATTTATTGTGATTAAAACAAGATGTATTTCTTCTAAATAATCCGTACTTGCTTTAATTTATTTTTTAGGGAAAAAAACACAAAATCTTCCTATTGTTTCCATTAAAATATGGACCCTTTTGACATTATGAAAATCTTATGGGTAAACCGTTAATTAGGTAACACTTATGCATTTGGAATTTTTTCAGTGTAAGACAAAAGTACAAAACCCTTTGACATATTGTTTTATATGAAATGCAACTCTAGATAGAGAGATGTTATGTTCACAACATTTATATAACATTTTCACAACAAATCATAAGTGGTTAGTTGTTATTGGTTCAAATTTGAACATAACATTAAGATTACTTTTTTATCTCAACAATAACAACCAATAACAACCTTCTACTTAGGATTTGTTGTAAAAATGTTGTGAAAATATTGTGGACATATCATTTCTCCTTTAGATATGGATACATTATTACATGAGTAATGTTTACCAAAAAAAAATTATTACATGAGTAACTCATAGTTTATTTTAACAAATATTTAATGGATTACATATAAAACAATATCATGAGAGAGTTAAGTGTTATATTTAAAGTTTGGACAATTCCATTTTATTTTGATATCACAAAATCTTCCTATTCCTTCCTTTATTATTTTGAATTCATTCTCAATAACTTATTGTAAATTTCAATTTTCTTTTATCTCATTTTTCAAGGAGGGGTAATGGACGATGTTAATATGAAGAATGATTTCTTCTAGAATCACAAATTTTTGTGCCACAATTTTTATCAGCACTTTGACGAGTTAGGGTGTGAGTTGCTATTTATCATTTTCACCCCCCATTTTTTCTTTATTCCTCACAGTCAGCCATATCAAGTAAGTGACAAAAGCTATGACACAAAAGCTTTGTCCACATATTTCTCATGAAATAATTGCATACAACCGTTCTCTAATCCCTAAGATAACTTTGCGTTGGTGTGAGGTCCGTACTTGTTTTATTTAGTGTGTGCTGTCCATGATGAGTGTGCCAATTGGGTCCACTGGGTTTATGGGCTTCGTAACAGAGACCAAATTTATTTAATCTTTTTTGGATTCTTATGTATGTCTGAACTCTGAAATAGTACCAATAGTGGCATCGTGGGTTAATCGTTAATGGGTTTCAACAACCATATTTCCATCTCTGAAGAGCTCAACGTTTACCTAGAATAGTCTCAGCCCACAGCCTTATATTGAGCATTGACAACTTCAAATTTTCAAAAAATTTAAGATAGAAAAAAACACAGTTTTCATCTTTGAAATTAACTTAAAATTTTATTTTATTAATTCTGAAAGGTATAACATCCATCATTTCATTTATATGCTATTAAAGAATTGCCTATATGACAGATGAAGTGTTGATTTGAACTTAAATACTATAAATGGATGGAACGATGAGATTGATACATTTTAACTTTTTAGGGATGGAATTGTAAAATTTTAAAATTAAAGAATGAAAATTGAACTTCAGACTAAATTTCAAAGATAAAAGATGCATTTTAACCTAATTTTAAGCTCTACAAATAGAATTTACTTATAATAGAACTTATAAACACGTGCTTGACAACACTTGTGGTTTATGTGATACCTTATAGTGTTTGCAATAAAGAAGTTTAGGGTTCAACTTTAAATCCTCTCTCCCTCGTTATAACTATCAAATTTATCAAAAAAAAAAAGATGATATTCATTCTAGTAAACTAATTTCTCTCAAAAAATGTCATTTTTTTTTTCTTTTATCTCATTTAAATAGAAAGCAAGCATTGGTGCAATGACAACTACCTTCCACCAAAAATGACAGGTCACAAGTTTAAGTCCAAGAATCAGCCTCTAAAATAAATGGTAAGAATGCTAGCCAATCACCTTTACTAACTTTAGAAAAATAAAAGTTTTGTGCACTAAATTTCTCCCTTCTTTCTACTATTTCTTATCTTAAAAAAAAGTTAAAAGAAGGAGAAACAAAAATTTTACCCGTAAAGAGTGAACTCATCAAATAGAGAATAAAAAGGTAAAATGAAGGAAAAAAAAATATTTTTGTCTCCTCATTACAAAAAAAAATATTTTCGTCTTAATATTTTTCAATTAAGATATTCCTTTTTGTCAATTATTTTATCTCTACAATGTCATTTGTGCCTTTTTCCTATAAAACAGCATGAAAAATATAAAAGATAAAGGAAAACATTCCCATGTAAATATAGTCCGCTTTATTGAGTATGTGAGAATTGTCAACTTTTACCAATGTGGCATGTGGTCTAGTGGTCGAGCCTAGGGTCAACAAGACTTAGGTCTTGGATTTGAGTCTCCTTAATCCCCACTAGTGAGCGCGTTGATTCTCATATTCCTTCGTGTTGCATTGGGTACATAGTGGTTGTCACATTTTCATTCTATGCATTTTTTTAATTACAAAAAAAGAAAAAAAGAAAAAGAAGAAGAAAAAAAAGAGATTTGTCAGCTTCTACTTAATAGCATAGCCATATACAATCATACATAACCCTATTTAGTGACGAATACAAAAAATAAAAAAGTAAAAACGAGAACATTACATAACTCTTTAAGCACTGCCCACAAGCATATACTTACAAGTTACAAGTGTACAATGATGAGGAATTGACAAAACTGTAATACTGGAAAACTATATATATTGGCTGTATCGACAGGAGATAAGATGAAACTAAGCACCCGAAAAAGAAAAAAAGAAAAAACTCTAATGTCACTGAATTACATTATTTAGCAAACTGCTTGATGAAGGTGAGCTCTGTTCACTTAACCATGGGTCTTGCACAGAAATTGGTGAATTATCCCTAACCCTTTCCATTGAGTTAATGCTACCAACTTCTGTCTGCAACACAAACAGTTCTCCACTCTCCAATCCAGCTTTCTTAATCATCACGCTTAGAGGTTTTTCACTTATGTTAGATGAAGAAGAGCTAGAAGATACCTCTGATGATGAAGCTGTACTATATTTTTCTTCTAAAGTTTCCCATCTACTAAGAGTGATTCTTTCTAATTCAGCAGCCACTTCCATCATTGATGGCCTCATGTCTCTGTGAAATGCAAGGCATCTGAACGCTAGCTCGGCCACCTTATGCACTGATGAAAGAGTCCAAGCATCCCTATGTGGCTCCAGGAATGGGTCTATAATCTCATCTAAATGTCCCTTTCCTATCCTGTCAATAGCAAGAGCAGCCAAGTTCACCTCATCTTGAGGCCGCGTGAAGTCCACTACTTTCAATGCTGAAATGATCTCAACAAGAACTACACCAAAGCTATAAACATCGCTTTTATCAGACAGATGAAAGCACTGATGGTATTGAGGATCAAGGTATCCTGGAGTCCCTTGTGGGGCGGTTGAAATGTGGGATGTTTCAGTCATACCAAGTCTAGAAAGACCAAAGTCTGCAACTTTGGACTGGAAATTTTTATCCAGGAGTATGTTGCTTGACTTGATGTCTCTATGGTATATTGGAGGCTTAATAGCAGAGTGAAGATGGGCAATGGCCTGAGCAGTTTCAGTAGCAATGGTAAGGCGAACTTGCCAGGAAAGTCCATCTCCTCTCTCTCTTTGTAAATGCTGACATAAAGTTCCATTGGGCATGAATTCATAGACTAGGATCTGCTCACCGTATTCGATAGAGCAACCTAAGAGGCGGACTAGATTTGGGTGGCTGACAGATGAAAGAAGCTTGATCTCATTCATGACTTGCTCAATGCTGTCAGTATCTTTATGTCTGATCCTTTTGATGGCAACCCACTCATCACTGTGGAGTTTTCCTGCATAAACTGTTCCATAGGCTCCAGTTCCCAGCCTTTGTTTCTCTGAGAAGCTGTTTGTTGCCTTTTGTATTTCTTTGTAGTCATAGATTGGAATGCTGCAGTTTCCAGTAGCTTCAGATAGACGGCGTTTTGCACTGTGTCTGGCTTTTGATTTGGAGCGCCGCCGAACAAAACAGCATATTAGACCCAGAGTGATCATTAAAGAAGCTCCAGCAGCAAGGCCTGAGAAAGGAGAATTGAACATTGGAATGCGAAATTGTTTGTGAAAATTCAATGTTAGATTGTTTGCTTGTACAAATGCTTACTCCTAGAACAAAATTATCAAAACACCATATTTTTTTTTGTTTGATAGCCAATTTGAGGCTAAAAGAAATAGGACTTAGTTGAAAAAACTGCCATGGTCATTAGAAAAACTAGGCTTCTAATACTGCTATAAGGCATGCAAGTCAATTTGTACACGGCAATTGAAAGAGATTGGAGACTGGAAATATACTAGTATTAATCCTGCCAAGAATTATAAGCTGGAGAATGAAGACTCAGAAGAGTCATGCAGGGGGTTCTAATTTGCAGCATTTGCTCTGCCATTCAAGTGCTAGAGTAATCAATTTTCTATTCTCCATTAACATAACTTCAGAAGAAGTGCCCAAAATAATTATTAGACTGAAAGAACTTGGAACTCTTAGTTCATCTCAACTCCAATCATAAGTAGTAACTTACACCAACCAGTTGTGTTCTCAAATTCAAGTTCATGTGAAGTGGTCAAACAGCAACATTATGGTATTGTTCCCCAATTAGTGAAAAGACCAATTACCTCCAATTAACACAGCCACTCTAGTTGTTCCTCCACATTTGCCAGACATGTACTTTTCTGGGTTGCACACTGAAGAAACTGTTTATGTAGCAAAAATCACAGACACAATTAGTAAGTTGACAATTACTGTAGTATAAATTCGGATAGATAATTGCTATCTAAATTATGAAACTTTTGGAGAGCATCTTTGATTAAGACATATAATGTAGTTGTTAGCCTTTTGACTTTAGAAATTAGTTCCAAGTTCCAACAATTCTTTATTAAAATTGTGGTGTAAAATAGTGATGCATGTTGTGTGAAACGTTCTATTAAGAAACTTATACAAGTTGGCCCTGGTTCAACATATAGTTTATGCACAAATTGTAAATGATGTAAACAACAACTAAATTCATTTTATTTTTTGTTGAATAACTCTTTTCCTTTATTTCATTAAACTGTTGTACGATAGTTGATACTTCTGCTGATTGAAAATTTTCTTCAAGTTTGACAAAAAACGCACCTAACCAAAATAATTTTCAACTTCGGATATATACCACACCATTAGATCATAAGTTTGACAAAAGTGTTCAATTCTCACACCAATTATGAAATCTATTTTATCAACATCCCTTATCAACTCTGTACTAATTTATACTTGGGTCTCAAATATTCTAGCCCCACAAGCCACAAGGAAGCATCTATTGGCTTTGGACTAAGAGGTGCCGTATTCTCTTTGGTGTTTCTAACTTTCTACAAGTTTCTCACAATCCAAGCACATATAACACCTAAGAAGACAAACAAAATATCAAGATGCAACAAAGTCACCAAAACAATGCATAAAGGATCCATCAAGAGGTGCATTAGGTATAACCACCCATTCCTATACATGACCACCACTATTATCATTCCCTTGCTTATAGCAGACAAAAAGATTTTTGTTTAAAAAAAAAAGTGTTAAAAGAAAAATTAGTCGGGTCCTCGACCAAATGATTAATGAAAATCAGCCACTTGGGCTACTTTTTTTTTGGGGCTACTTGATTAGTTTGACTTGACAACCGTCCCTCAAATGATGGACCGGTCCCATATCCTTAAGTTGAGTAGAATCGACTTGAAGGACCATGGCTCAACCATTTACGGGTCCTACTTGGGTCACCAATAAATTACTTTTGTTCCATAAAGTTAACATTGTTATCATTCATCGCGGCACCCAAAGAATTTCGGTTTGCTGCTTAGCCAAAAAAGTTTAAATTGGTAATCAATTACTAACACTATGCCTGTTTCATTTAGTTTATCATAAGCTTTCCTTCGGTGGCCTTTGCCTAAAATTGAATATGAAATTGAAAACTCAATTAGACATATTAAATTTTATGGATTTTTTTCCCTACCATTTTCAGCATTTTAATATTCTGTAACTTCCTCAAAGTCCAAATTAATAAAATTTATAAAAGGATCGTGCCTACAGCCTAGTGCTACACAGAGAAAAGTCAAATCAAATCACGATATTGCATTTCTCGACTCAATCAAAGCTGTGACCTTAATTTCAGGAGCTAAATTATTCCCTTAAAAAGATAGATATAAATAATAATAGTAGAGCCAAATTATTACTACTAATAATGAAAGTTATGCTCAAGCATACTCTAACACTCCACATCCCCCCGACGGCCCAACTATCTATTAAAAAAAAGAAAAAAATTAGGTGAAGGACAGTTTCAAAAATGTTGTAATTTAGGTTCATCATAGTGCTCAATACAACATAAACAATATTAAATTTTTTAATGATAATTAAATTTAATTAACAAGGGTAAGAATACCATATTTTTCATAACAAATTTTACAAATTTCAAAGTGATTAACGGTTAGTGATGATAAGACTTTAACAATTATGAAAGAAACATTTTTGTAAGCTCTAATTATTTCAACGAGTAAAGTTTTTTATTCAAAAAATTAATTGGTGTCTTTATTTGATAGTTGCTAAAAAAATCAATTAGTGTTTTAGTAAGATGATGAACTAAGTAATTCTAAGAAATATTATAAAAACAAAACTAACACATTTATAAATCAAAAACAAAATTTTGAAGTAACCGGAACAGACCTTTGCGGCAACCGGAACCAGCCAGATATCCATCGCCTTCAAATCCATCTTTGCACTTGCACCTAGAACCGTTCCGTCCGGTTTCCGGTAGCTGTACAGATGAGGTACAATTAGCGTACTCAGAACACTGGCAATTCCCCTCAAGCCACCAACCAAGCTGAACAATCTGAACCTCCAAAGACACCGAGGAAGTCGAGTTGTTCAAAGACTCGAGAAATATCGACGACACAAAATACGAGCAATTCCTCTTGGTCACGTTTTCAAAGTCGATAAAACCACGTGGGTGGCTCTCTGTATAGCAGCTTATGTTGTAGTTGCTGCTACTGATCGAGCTGTTAATAGTGCTATTATTATTGGTATCAGCATCACAACTCGGAGACTCGAAGTGGGTTTGAACGAGCGTGGCTGGAATCACACAAGGTGAAATGGGTGCTGAGCATTTTTGCAAGAGAATCGCGTTTCGAAACGTGGGTGCGTAGTTGGGACTGTAGAGCTGGCGAAGGGTTTGAATGGAACGGTTGCATTGAGCAGCTATGGAGATAATTATGTTTTCAGAGTCTATGGTTTGGACTGGGAATTTGCCTATATAGATGGCGCTGTTGGTGCAGTTTAGGCTTATATCGCAGCCTGGAGAGAACCCAAATGGGTATTGAAGAGTTTTGGAGCCACATGTTCGATTGCAGTAGTGAATGGAAGCTTGGGCTGTGAGTAGTAGTGGGAAGAGAAGGATTGGCAAAAGGATTAGAATTGGGACTTTTGTTATGTTCATGGAAGAGTTTTTGGTTTTGGACAAAGAAAAGTGGATTTCAGGGACACAAGTTTATGTTTGTGTTAGGATTGGAGTTCTTGAAATATTGAAGATGTACTCTAAGAATGACATGTGGAGTGTGACCTCTGTTTTTTGAGGAGGAGAGCTTGATAGTCTAGCTTCTTAAACAAAATTACTAGCTTTTGTGTTGGGTTTGAAATTGATTGAAATGTATTTGGAAAGCGAAATATGAAAAAGATAAATTGTATTTTACTAAAATCTGTCAATGGAGAGAGAGATAAAGAGGTCGATTTAGTTCAGGTTTCACACTTCTTTTCACACCTTATATCTTTGGTCCTTTTCGCACATTTCTGTAGTGTCACGAAATGAAGTATACACCTAATGTGAGAGACAGAGACAGATTTTTTTTTTTTTTGGGATGAAGTGAGAGACTTTTGAATTTGGTAAGAAAGACAAGGAGACATGAATACAGAGACTTCTTAATTCATATTGACCAATTAATTGCTCCTTAATCAAGTTGTTCTTTTCCTTTGTTTTTCTTTTCGTTCTGTCATAATTTCATCTACATTCATAGTTCTAACCAGGAATCATGAGTCATGAGTCATGAGTCAAGAATTTTACTACGAGTTTATCACGAATCTTGACTCGGCCAGTCTCTGTAATATGTCATATGGGATCAGCAATATTATTACAAACAAATTATTATGTTAAAATTGTTATTTTTTAGGAAAATAATCTTTACTGTAAATATATTAGGGGAAATTGTTTGTTTCTGGTATTCGGCTCACATGAAAAATCACTAATTTACCTATTTTTTTCATATACATATATAAACAATGATATAATTCACAAATTTTAAAATTTTAATAAAAAATTTTGGAATAAAAGAAGAAATATTATCTGAATCTTTATTGATATTTGTATCAACAATTTAGTTTAAGTGAAGATGCAATCTCATAATTTAATAAAATCTCATCTTCAAAATGCAATTTCATGTCACATGCTTGGCCAAAATGGCACAATAGCACTATTTACAGAAATATATATTAATCTACCACTGTTTTAAAAATATATAAGGACTTATCACTTTTTGGGTATTCAAGTTTGTGATACTTGAGTTTCATGAATTTGAGTTCTATGGAAAAATTTTGAAAATTTTTAATGGTTCTATCAAAACTTTTTTTGGCAAGTTTGAAGACTATTTTTTTCAAAGAACTTAGAGTTTATGAAACTTGAGCTACACGACAAACTCAAGTTTCACAAACTTGAGTTTCAAAAAGATGGTAGATTGCTAAATATTTCACAAATAGTGGTATATTGCAAAATATTTTGCAAAAGGATGGTATTTGGCCATTTTGGCCTCACATGCTTAGCATTTTTTTGTCATGATTACAAGTATAGTTGTCAGTATCATACAATATGTGATACGCATACGATATATATTGTATTGAGTAAAAAAAGTTTCATATCATATATAGATACGCATCAATTATGCTCATGAATCGTATAATAGACATATGCATATTTTTATAAATTGTATCGTATCAGATAATACATAAACATATGGGTTTAAATTGAGTTTTTTTGTTTGTTAAAACTTTTATTTTGATTTAAGTTCAACAAGTTGTTCAATTTGTTTACAACACAAAATTTTTATGTTACTTGATTGGCCCAATAAAATAACATGACCATGAGGGTTTTTTTTTTTCCTACAAAATTTGGACCACACACTTGATTTCACTTTCATATTTGCATTTTTTTTTAATGTTTTGAATAATATATTAATAACAATATAATTATTTTTCGTTTTATTTTTGCTGTTTTTCTTATGACTCTAAGAAGCTAGAATGCCAATAAGAGATATACAGAAGAAGTTATTAAATAGAAAAACAAGAAGAGATAGTGTAAAAATTTGAAGTTGATGAAGAAAATGTCAATGAAGAAATGATAAACATTATGTTAACATTGACTTAGATGAATTTGATTAGATAAATGATGAGAAATAAATTATTTTTTTGGCTTATATATAATTTATTATCAATTTTTAGTTTAATCAATTTGAATGTGGATGTTATAGATGTTGTCAAATTTTATTCCAAAAGTTATTACTAAATTAGTTATTAGTTGAATATATTCCAAATTTATATTGAATAAACCTTTTATACATGTATATCTACGCATCTAATGACCACAAAGCCTTGACACAAACACTATCCTTCAAAGATGCACTTAACACAGACTCCCTCTAACTACATGACTTTTTGTGCAATGTGTTTGATAATCTCCTTTGCACATTCATATTAATCATCAACTTTTTCTATCAATGCTTATACACCTTATTTGTACATGCAGTGTCTGCATTTTGTTCATAACAGGAACACCGGCTTTTTTTTTTTTTTTTTGTCAAGCATAAGACCATGGTACACACGTCACACTATATTAAGAGTATGCTAAGTCTATTCTTTAGAGTTTCTAGTTAATGGTTTTTCAAAGTAATTTCTGCATAACAGTGCAAGTCTAAGCTACATGTATCATTTTTCAATTTTGATTTGTTGTTGTTTTTAATAATTTCAACAAAACCAGAAACACACACTAAGCTAAGTAAATGAAAAATATGAAATGCAATGCATGAATATATACAATAATTTACATAGACTCCTAGGATGATTGATGAAGAATGGCTTGCAGCATAAAGAATCAGTGAGAATATGTCCAACAATGGAGGGGAAGTATTAAAACAATGAACACGAAGAATGACACTTTGTTCTTGGAATCCTTCCTTACTCACAAAGCATGAGTCTTGGGCTGTTAAGGTAGGGAGGTGTTGGTCCTAGAATGTCTCTATTGGCTATCCGAGAGAAATTAGCATTCTTGTGAAATTGAGTACACAACTAAAGGCTTTTGAAACGTCACTAAGCAAAGGTACATGATCTTACGCATTAGGCTAACATATTCTTAGACTTCAATTTGAGGAGATGGTATCTCATGTGCTGTGCACATATGAAATTTTTCTTAATTTGAGGCAATTTGGATGAATGTGTCTAGCATTACCACAATGATGGCAGTGGTAGGTGACATGAGGAGCTCTATTTTTCCTATATGGTGGTCTAAAAAAAAAAATGATGGGACAAAACATCCCCTACCTCTATGTACCCTAGATCAGTTATGTAAAAACTTGACTTTTGAGATCTTGTACGCGTAATCTTTCTTTTAAGAAATTATACAATGCCTAATTTTTATTCTTTCTAACATAACTTTACATTTCAATTATTAAAAATATATGAATAATAAAAAATAAAAAAAACCCTCAAAGGGGCATTGTAGTGTTGTAAAAGAAATTAAAGGAAATATAAAAATAAATGAAAGAAAAGGATATGTTTCTTGACCATCAGTGGTTCAAACACATCATGTGCCACTTAAAAATAAATTTAAAAAAATGGATGCCTCATTGCGAAAAGAGAAGTGTAGCGCGCTTTTTTTTTTTTTTGGTTAAAGAAAGAAAGTAGAAATGGAAGATTTAAGATCAAGCCATCAATGTATTTTTTTTTTTATTATTATTATTTTTTTTTGTAGTTTTAAAAATGGGGTGGATGCCAAAATATATAAAAATGCAACAGAACCATTTATTGGGTTTGTTTGGGGGAAGAGAGAGCAATTTTTAAACCAATTACATTTAAAAATATTACGAATGGGGTGATTAAAATAAGGGGTGTCAATGTTTGACCTAACCCACGAACACGACCCGATTTTATGGGTTAGGCTTAGGCCTTAGTAGGTTTGGGTCATAAACTGGTCGATCTGAAAACGACTCAATAAGAAATGTGTTGTTAGCAGGTCAACCCGCGTGACTCGCAATAGGCATGTTTGACATGTCAATTTATTTGTGTCAACCCAAAATGATCCATTTAACACAACCCATTTAACTCATATAACAATTAAATATTCATTTTATTTTAGATTGGTCAAATACCTTTTATATCTAACCTATATTTTAAACTTAAAAGAGAAGTGAGTAATTACAAAAACTTACAAGTGATATAATTGGAAACTGAAACTTTATAAACCCTAGTTATGATCAGTATACTGTTTGCACTGACTCTTTCAATATTGATACTTAGCATTTGGTGAATTTTGTCTGTTGAATTTTGTTATTTTAAATTTGGGTTGAAGTGTATGCACTTCTTTTGAAGTTTAAAGAACTTATTTCTAGATGGATATCATATTTTTGTTGAACTATATTATTTTGAATGTGGGTTGAAGAGTTAAAGTATATGCATTACTTACTCATATGACCACATGTAGCTCTGAATCCACGGACTCTTCTATTATGAATCTGTGGCACACAAATGCTCCTATCTGTGACTTTGAGAGCTCCACTCAAAGGTTAGATCATCAGCAATAATTGATCTTATTGCAGCAACTTATCTCCACTGGTGTATCCAATATCAATTAATCTTCGGTAGATGCTTGTTGAGTTAGAAGGTTACAGAACCTCATAGATCTCACAGGAGTAACTTACAAGACTTGAAAATTGTGTATTAGGGTTTCCCTTTTATACCTAACAATGTTGCACTCAAGCTATAAACGTTTCGCATGCTTTTAGGCCTTTTTAAAAATTTGCAGAATTTGTGTATCGATTGGTCGAAGAATACACTCGATTGATTGAGCCTTGCAATTTATGAATTCTTCTTTCTGCAGCTTGAATGTTCTTGAATCTTGAATTGAATTTACCTGAGCAATGTCTAAACCTATTCTAAGACGTAAATATCTTGTACTAGACATGTTATTGTACTCGGTTTGCCAATATACATAGAATTAGATTCTAAACATTTAATTCTAAATATTTAGAACCTAACATATATGATAGTGTACAACGAAGAAGATTATGATGCAACATCTTTCTGTAGCTTGAATGTTCTTGAATCTTGAACTGAATCAACCTGAGCAATGTCTAAACCTATTCTAAGACGTAAATATCTTGTACTAGACATGTTATTGTACTCGGTTTGCCAATATACATAAAATTAGATTCTAAACATTTAATCCTAAATATTTAGAACCTAACATATATGATAGTGTACGGCGAAGAAGATTATGATGCAACATCTTTTGTTGAGTATTCCAATTATTTTACAGCACCTAATTGCAATTAACTTGTTATGTAAATGCTAAATTTATTTATTTTATAACAATAACATATATGATGTAATTGCTGAGGCAAATTAAGCCATGTTAGAATATGTGAGGGTATGGATGTGTTCAGTTTTTGGTGCTATATCTCATCACACACTTCAATTAATTTCTGTGATTGGTGCATGCATAAACTTCATTAGATAAACACATAAACCCTAAATTAAAATGAATGAAATTGTCAACATTTAAAAAAATAGAAAAAAGGGCTCTACACTTTGGAGCATCTACACACAAATATTAGAAATTTTAGCAATCATGAGTGTTAGAAATTTTACAAAAAAGCTTCTTTTTGTGATTTGCAGGTAGAAAATGTCTTTCTAAAATAGGTTGCAATTCCAATTGTTAGCCCCAGCTTATAATAAGTGCCCCGGAGTAAAATTTTGGCTAGAAAGTTGCACAACGACATATTAGAGAGGAGATATATAAATATAATTGTAGAGGATGGGTTTGAGAACTTCTTCTACTGGACAAAAGGTCTCAAGCCCAACTAGCCCAATACAATGAATTTTTAGAGAATGGGTTTAAGAACTAGGTCTTAGTCTGAACTACAATCACTGGACACAGTTAGGTGCGGGCTGAGCAATAAGGAGATGGGTTGAAGTATGAAACTTTGTCCTTGGGCGTTTCGTCCGAGGGGCTTTTGTATCCTTCTTCTTCCTCTTTCAGTACTAGGTTAGTGTGGTTTTCAAGATCATGCAGACTGCCACAGTTTTCTCCTTTTTCTCTCCTTCCCCTCTTTTTCCGCGATCCCCCATTCCTGGAGGGTCTTTCACATTATATACCTCTTTTCAGTCGATCTTGACCTTCCATCTGTTGATTGTGCAAGTCATTAATCGAGTGCTCGTCCCATCAGCCATTTTCCCAAACCCTCTGTGAGTTGCGGCAACTAAGGCTGCACTGTTTAGGGGTCCTTTCCTTATTAATACGGCCAGAACGTTAGTTGGGTGCATTCAATGTGGAGGTGACAACCTCTCCTTGAATTGCTCCTACACCATACTCTCGTGTGTGTCCTATTGTACTTGTCCTTTCTTCTGGGGGCGCTCTGGGAAGTTGCCTTTGATGGCGTGCCATTCTTTCCTTCTGGGGTTTGGAGTGTCGAGGACGAGATCATTCTCGGCAACATCTCTAGGCCATTTGGGCTTTCTTTGTATGTCCTCAGACATTTTTCCATCCTCGGCGCGGGCCTTGGGCCTAGTATAGAGTGGACCGGGATTGTCAAGCTCTTTGGCCCCACAATAATTGTCTACAGTTTTTTTTTGAAGTATTTGTGTTCTTTATCTAATAAATAATGCTACAGCCACAAACTATTTTATAATATTTTTACAAACTATTGATATAACCAACTTTTTATTGGTTTTCATCTAGGTCCACCATTAACATTACATTTTTATTTATTAATAACTACTCACCATATCAACAGTTTATAAATTTTTTTGTAAAAAAGTTTGTATCTATAGCATTACTCTTATCTAATTATAGTTTTGATGAATTTATCCCAAATTACTTGCTTTTACATTTGCAAAAATGTGCAATAAAATCTAGCATACAAACACTACTCATTTGCAAATAAGAGTTGCTTTAGTTTCAAAACCACTTGATTTACACGTTCAGATTTTTCAAAAAAAAAAAAGTATAGTGGTAATTGCATTCTTCTTATATTCTCAAAAGTTGCAACATTATCATGAAAAACATTGCACAGGTTGTAAAGTTGTACCCCCAGGAATGAAAACTATTTTTGTATCAATACCAAATTCATTTTATATTGGTCATGAAGTATAACATTGCAACAATTATCAGCAAACTAATCAGGATTACTATGTGAAAAGTGAAAGTGAAAGTTGAAACCAACTCATGAAAATTAATCAAATTTTACAGTAGCCTTCAACCACTGTAACCTATTCTTATCTACAGCTTTAAGATAATTTTACAAATACCGTACCACAGGACCACCGGGAAAAATACCAAATATATGCTAATAGATCACTTTAGTTCCAAGCCATGGATCCTAAAATTCTCTAAGCCACTCTTCCTCTTCATTGGGGTCGTCTCAAATTCTGGATTCATGAAATCCAAAACTTAAACACATCATTCTAGAAAATTGACTACTTGTATATTTTCACTAGAAAGAGTACCAAATTACAAACTCAATATCACATACAACATAAATTATAAAAATATACTAAGCAAAAAAAATAAAAATAAAACTAACAAAATGACAATTCTTCATATTGACTTACCTTAGGGTTGTAAAATTTATATCTGGTGGGATCTTCGGCTTTTCTCATAAAAAAATGTACTTGAGGATGGTAGGAAAGATAAGAGGTTCTTATGTAATTCCTCTTCTTCTTCTTCAATCCCTCTAAGATCATAATCTAAGACAACCAATTCAACCCTTGGGCAAGTCCTTCAAATAAGAATATACATTATAAATTTAATAAATGCCTATAAAACTAAAGTAATGGAGCATCCACATCAATATGTGCAAAAAAATTTTCATTTTGCACATCCAAAACCTACTTTTTCTATTTTACACACCTATTTTTACAAAACACTCACATTAGTTTGTTTATTATACACATTTATTCAAATAAAATATTCATTCTTTTAACACTGCGAACAGTAACCGTGAGAGGATAGAGAAAGGAAAAGAGAGTGAGGTGAAGAAAGGAGAGAGAAAAAAAGAATAAAAAAATCATTTGCACAGTGAACAGTAACCATGTATATATACACGGTTACTATTCATTTCCAAAATCATTGTGCATATTTAGACATTTTTACAAAGGCTGATGTGGGGGGTTTTTGGGTTAAAATGTGTAAAATTGAGTACTTTTTGTATTTTAGAAGACTATCCATGAGCTGGTGTGGTTGCTAAGTGTTCGTTATAAGCCAAATTAACACTAATAAGATTTTTCAATCTACAAACTGAAGCTTGTACATAGAAAAATCATTGAACCTCTCTATCTCAAACAAATTCATTTTCTGTTGAACACAAAATTTTCAATTTTGTAATAAAAAATGCATCTCACACATAACAAAAAACAAAATGTATATACTTGAAATCAAAAAAAAAAAAATAAATAAATAAATTAACAACTTTGCTTTTAAAAAAAAATTATTGCCACTTTTAAAACACTTATTATTTCTCGAATCTTCAACACTTTCACAAATATTCCTCTATTTCTCTTTTATCTCTATTTTATTAATGTTGAAATCACCTTATTAAGGGAAGTGAAATATCCCCAACATGCCCTCCTAAACTTGGTTTAAGTGGGTTTTCCTATCTCATTTTGGGATAGAATCCCCTAAATCAAACCTTTTCTTACCTATCCAGTTGTCATCCATCCATACCCTACTCTCCATATTAGGACTAAGATACAGTGGTGGCTCCAAAAAATTATTTTAGAGGGGTCAATTTTAACAACTTATTGGTCTTTGTAATTTTTCTAATTATTGCAGTTTATTTTTTATAATATATATATATATATATAGCATTAACCATTAAAAATAATTTTTTGGGGGTTTATAGCATCAGTTTTTAGTGTTAGGGTGGTCAAAATTTTATTTTAGGGGGTTCAAAAGAATTTTTCTTTTTTAAATATTATATTTAATTTTTTCATTTTCTTTAGGTCAGGGGTTCATTTGAACCCGCTGCCTTCAACATGGGTTTTTGAACCATAGGAATGACATGAACTAGTTTTAAGCTTTTAGCCTTGGTGACAACATGACTGTTTGATTAACCTCTAGGACAGTAAAAACGAGAAGCGTTTGCAAATTACTATCAACTTAGTAGAGTTATAAAAGTAGAGTTATAAAATAAAACAATAACATGTGTATATATATATTTTTTTTTTTTCGTTCATTGAACTCACACACCGCTACCAAAATTGCATGCAATAATTGGTAATGCGGAGTAAGTTATAAACCCAAACAGAGACACACCCCACCTATGTGGGACAAGCCCATAATTTTTTTGTTAAACTCTCATGAAAGATATTATTTCATTTATATGCTATTAAAAAATTGCCTATATGACCGATGAAGTGTTGATTTGAACTGAAATGAATTTAATAAATTTAGCTATAAATGGATGGAACGATGAAATTGATACATTTTAAATTGGATAACAAGTTAAAACCGTTCAAAGATGGCTTAACCTGATGACAATGTGCAAACATTATAGAGCAGAGTATCATTGGTCCAGATAGAATCAAATTTGCAATCAACCAATTTATATTTTATGTCTCCTGTCTCATCAAAATCTGTTCATTAAAGTCAAATTGTTCCAGTTGCCCTAAAATTATATGACAATAGTCATGGACTCGTTAGGTATCCATTTTTTATGACATGGTTTTCCACAAATGCGGCGTAATTAAGTATGTGTTGGTTTGACAAAAAGAGAGCTTCATTTTAGAGTTCTTTGTTCTAGCATTCTACTATTCTAGGCTTCTGGCAACTTGCACGTTTAAAAGTAGGTATTAAAAGAGCTCCCAAGACATCGACAAATTTTTTATTTTTTATTTTTTTATTAATGTAATTTAGCCGTGTTTTGCTCTCAGTTTTGTTCAATATTATAGTTGGTATTTTATGTTGAACCTTTTGACAAATGACAAGCAACAATTATTACAAAATTTTATAGAGAGTTTTAATCTATGACATCCGCTTCTAGTGATAGTTCTTTATCATCAGATCAAAATGCAAATCGACTTGTGGTGTAGGCATGAGATTAAACCCCAAATCTCTTAAGCTAACTAGAACTAGGGGCGGAGCCAGGGGGTCGAGAGGGGGCACTTGCCCCCCTGACTCATTTGAAACTTTCTTAGTTATAGGCTATGAGAAAAGCTTGCCCCCTCTAATTCATTAACATAGGAAAAAAACAAAACAACACTTAGTAAAATGAACCAAAAACTTGACACAGTCTTCCTTAAAAAAAGCAAAAGAGCATGGTACTATAACAAAAAGAGTAAGATGTAACAAAGAAAGCAAAGAGTTATTGACATGTCAAAGTCTTTTTATTTTTTTTATTTTTGATCTGAACATAGCGAAGTTAACAAGTCAAAATAACTTTTAATTTTGGTTTGTCCCACCTTTTTACTTTCTCACTAATATACGGTCACAGACTCATAACACTTTTGCCTTTTATTTTTTATTTAATTTATTTGAATGATAAGAAACATAATAATTTTCACAATAGTTAAGTTAGTAATTTTCACAATATATGATCACGGTTATTTTTGTCCAATATGTAGTCTATTCTTTTACCAAGCATTGTCTTTTAATTAGATGGAAATTAAATAAATTATAGTTGAATATGCAAGTGTAACTTTTGGGCTTGCCTATCTAATTCTTATTTTTTTAATTTCTCCTAGGTACTAACCAGATTCTAGAGATCTCTTTAAGTCTTTTAATGTCATTCGGTAACAGGTGTGTGTTTGTCCCTTTTATTTTTATAAATAAATTTATTATTTATTTTTAATTATAAAGAACAAGAGTAGAACTGTGAAAGGAAAAGTCATTCTCACACTATCCAAGGCTTGAAACTGGAAAACAAGTTTGTCACGTGCAAGAAGACGTGATGATAAATTTTATTCTCAAAATTTTAGAGGTTGACTATGAATTATCCACAGAAAAATCATATGTGTCATACAAAAAGTATTAAGGTTATACCTAACAAGAAACGTAGATTATGAAATTATTAAATCCTAACAGCTTCTACCATCACAATTCAAACACCTTCTTTCTTTAATATTATTATTTTTGGATGATTACATTATTTTAGTTATGTTATTACAACTTGTAGCAATAGATGGACAAATTAGATGCGTTAATCTTTGAAGTCATGGAAGAAGTGGTGCACAATTAGGAAAGTACTACTATAATGGGCCAATTTTTTATTTGTTTCAAGAAATTCAAATTCCTTTGATGACAATTTCAAAGGATGATATGCAAAAGCAAATATAAGGAAAAAAAAAGGGATAGTTTATTGAAAGTAAATGGTTAATTAATATAAGAGATTCTCTTGTTAAATTTAAAGGGTAGTGGGGAATATACCTTCTTATATTTTTTTTTAACCTTAACAGGAAATAGAGTTATTTGATTGTCTTAACCCAGATTTTCAGGTGTGAGTGTGATCAGTTATAGGCTTGAAAATTTAGCAAGCCCTAACTGATTCAAATTGCACCTGCACTAGAGGAACAATAATTTTACCGGGGAATTGGTAAATCTGAGGATTTGGTTGTTTGAGAATTTGCCTTTAAATTTACTTGCGTTCTTCTTTCCCAAAAAAAAAAAAAAAAAAAAAACTTGGGTTCTTGGTAAATTAGTTTCCACTTTCCACTAATATGAATTTTATCATGTATTATCAGCTTGTTATTGATTTCTCTTCTAAAAAAAAAAAAAAAAGGCTTGTTATTAATTTCTATTAATTCTACATCACATGATATAAATCAGTTCAATTGTTCAAGTAGTTCGTTATTTTCTCTTTGCAAGGCGAAATTGACGCAATTTTAACCAAAATTCTAGCTAGATTTCCTTAAACTGAAAAAATCCCAAATTTTAATTTTCTATTTATTGAGTGAGCTTTTTAGCAAGAGAATTTGATTTTTTTTTCTCTTCTAGTTTGACAGTGAGGAAAGAAGAATTTGAACACTGTAATATCCAGTGGAAATATTAGAAAGTGCTAATTGAATTATAAGACTCTTTATAACAATTTGATGGTTAAATGTATTAAAAGATGCAGAAATTTCAAGGCTCATGAGTCATGGCAATGAGTGCTTCAAGTTGGGTTTAGGGGCACTTAATCATAGACCACTTCCCTGCAAGTCTGCAACCCTTGTTAATGTTTTTTATTTTTATTTTTTTTGATAAACCTTGTTAGAGCTCTTGTAGCTTATTATTGTACTCTCTGCTTTTTTTTTTTTTTTAATATAATTAGTAAATAAGAAAAAATTCTCTTGGTTCTGAGCTGTGATTAGAGTGGTTTCTCATGTACCAATTGTGATGTTACTTTTAACTGCCTCGTGTAATGATTTTTAGTTGGGATGTGAAATGTAATCCTATTCGCCAATTTCTGTGTTAACATACTATTAGTGCCAAGCATGATATATATATAAAATAAGTGGAACGTATGATTTTTTATTGACTACTCCTTATTACACCATATGACTGTATAAATTTATGACACATATTTTAAAATACCGATCAATTATGTTTTTTTATTTTGCGCGTTAAGTTTCAATATCTACTCACTGTTTCACATAAGATGTATATATTAAAACAAAAAAACTGTCATTGAGAAGAAAAATATCGATAAGAAATAGAGAAGAGAATGACAAATTTAAGAAGAAGTCTGTAAGGTGTTTAAAGAAATTGTTCAATATTATTGTTGCTACCTTTGGTGTGGCTTGACTCCTAGGCATTTTCACTATTTAACCAAAAAAAAAAAAAACTGACTCACAAAAAAATCAACTACCCAAACTGTTGGGAATTTAGAGGAGTAATATAATGAAATAACAAAATGATTCAATAGGCAAATAGAAAATTTGATTCACTTGGAAGCACAATTGAATGTTATCTTTAGATAATATTTGCCCCTACACAAGAGTTGCTAAAAGCTTACTACAATTTTGTCCATAGGATACAACCAAATTTATTTGGTTCTAGAAATAGTAATTTTGAAGAAGACCCACATGTTTCTTGTGTTTCTAAGAAAGATGAAAGGGAAGAAGTTGAGAAGAAGTTACTAAATGAATATGAACCACTATTTATACCTAAATGATTATGACCCATCAATATGCACCTTTCATTCAATAGACACATTTTTCATTCAATAGGCACATTTTTGGCCATAAGCACATTTTCATTCTATAGACACCTTTAACATATATCCAATATGAAGAGTTATGACATTTCAATAGACACTTTTTGAAATATCTAATATGAAAGGTTTTGACATTTTAATAGAAACCTTTTGGTATATATATTATAACCTATCTTGTATATTACAACACTGTATGGTGCTAGGCCCCCGAGCCCTTTGGGCCTTGGGCCCCTGCCTTGTGGTGCGGCCCACAACCTCATCCCTTTGTATGAGGCTGGGTTCCTAAGCCCGTTAGGCCATGGGCCCTAGCCTTATGCCACAACGCTTGACCTAATGCCCAATGGACCTGTAGTATTGACCTGGGCACACTTTGAGGCCCAATATAGGCCTCTTCGAATCAGATATAGCTTGGACAGATATGCGATTGCTTGGGGGAACATATCCCAACTGCTCGGTTTGCCTTGGGGAAATCACTGCCGAACATCCTTTAGAAGTGGGAACCAGTTCCAATGCCATTACTATCTCTACCCATGGAACGCCTACTTAGAAACGATGGAATTGGACCCCCATTCCCACTAATGATCAGGACTAATCATGATGTCTCCACTTATCTTAAGTTATAAATAAGAGGATGGAATGAGGAAGAGGGGGTTGGCAACTCTAGAGAGAATAGTGAGGGAAAAGAACAACCATTCTGAGAAAGAGAGAGAGAGAGACTCTGTGAGGCAAAGAGAAGAGTTTGAGGAAACAGGAGTGTACTTAGGTTGCCGAGCATAGGATCACCCATAGTAGGAAACCTAAAGCCCACGATACAAATTCATTGTGAGCCCAAATAGAGGTTGAGCCCAACAGCCATATTTTGGGTACGCACAAACACAAATTAAACTAGAGATGTAACATTCTATCTCTTATTCATTCTCACAAAAAAAAAAAAAAAAAAAAACAACAACAACAACATTGCTTTCTTCAGCATAACTAATAAAACGCTGTGCTATTTATTTCAATATTATTTTGTTTAATTTCATGCATTTTTGCTTACTACTTAAACTCAAAAATAATGGTTTTTCTTTTCCCTAAAATTCATCCAGTAGCTATTCTCGTGCATTACACGGGTTAGAGACTAGTGTGTGTATGTGTCTATCTATATATACTTTTGTTTTAAAGAAGTAGAGTTTCAATCTATTATATCTCCTTTTGATGCTTTCCCTTTATCATAAGAAATCTTATTAGTTGAGCTAACTAGTACCTACTTAAGCATTATGCTATTTTAACAAACATGTTATAGAATTAGAACCTTCTCAGATGGGTCTTCTTTATATTAAACACGGGGCCCATTCTTCATTTGAAAAAAAAAAAGGGGGTACATTAGGTCTAATATAATTTAAGTTGTAGATTCAAATTAGAACTAATAACAACTTACCACTTATGATTTGTTATAAAAATATTGTGAAAATGTTGTGAACGTAGCACTCTTCACAAAGGATGTTAGTCCCCATAAAGGATGTATGATAGTTTCAATCTTCAAATAGAAGGTTAAGTACATTAAAGTGGTAGAACTAATAAGGGGATGTTTGGTACATACACTTAAAAATTAAAAAAAAAAAACATGTGTTTGAAAACATGTGTGGAAATACGTGTGAGTGAAAAAGTGTGTGAAAATACGTATAATGTTATTTAAAAACTGAAAATATGTGTTTGAGTGGGTGTACTAAACATGACCTAAATGTTTCCATATAGTCAGAAAAGATGGGATTCTCAATTTCTCATATTCGGGCCAAGATATCAAGGGTTTAACTAAAGCAAATCTTGTACTACGGAATCCACATAAAAGTAATGATCTTTTTTTTTTTTTTTTGGAGAAGAAAGTAATGATCCTTATTATGCCTTATTTTGGCAATGGTATTTTTATTTATTTATTTAAAAATTCTTAATTTATAAGTAGTATTACCTTGAATTTGTGCATGGCACAAAATAGAAATTTCTAAATTATCAAAAAAAAAAAAAAAACAGTGTAAAGTGCAGTCTATAAGTCTATTCTTTTTGTCCAATATGCACAATGCAGTCTACTCTTCTTGACCAAGCATTGTCTTTTATTAGATGGAAATAAAGAATTGTTAAATATGCAATTGTGACTTTGGGCTTATTACCTTGAATTTGTGCATGGCACAAAATAGAAATTTCTAAATTATCAGTAAAAAAAAAGAAAAAAAAAAAAAGTAAAAGAAACCCAGTGTAAAGTGTAGTCTATATTTTTTGATAATCGAAAAGGGGGCGGGAGCGATCATATGTGACTAACCCCCCAGGGCATGACCTAATAGGGGCACCCTTTGCTAGGGAATGTTGGATTGAGCCATAGTTATTGTAGGGATAAAGGGTCCAAAACCATATGTTGGGCCTTAGGCTTTGTCCAAAGACATTGATAGGTCTGAGAATGAGCAAATAGTTGTTACATGTTCCCCATTAAAGTCTCATAAGTAGGGAACGAATGAAAGATGCTCTGAGGAGGAGTCCTTATTGGATATGATGAATATAGTTCAAAGTACGTACTCTAGCTATTAGAGTGATTCTCCAAGAAGCTTCAATGATAGGGACATGCCTCATGAGCATACGAAAAAGAAGGAAACCTAAAAATATCTAAGGGAAAGCTGCCACCACCCATTAAATGCACTGCAGCTACTTTTCTAGCCGCATTTATGTGGAGAAGACCTCTGAACAATGCTACCTTGGCTACCACAACTCACAGAGAACTATAGAAGGTGTCTGATGGGACAGGTACTCAAGTAAAGGCTCAGATAATCAACAAGTGTAGGATGAAGATGGTCCAAAAGAGGATATATAATGTGAAAGGCTCTTCATGAGGGAAGGGGAGAAAAATAGAGAGAAGAAAGACTGTAGCAATCTAAACTATCTTTACATTCATTTGTAAAAAATTTTTACAAAGGGAACCTCCTCGGACTAAAAATATATGAAGATCAAATCTCTTATTTGTGTTGGACAGTCATTCAAATTAAATATATCCGTTGTTTAATTCATTAGGGCCTAGTTCTTCAATCTACTCTCTACAAATTTATTGTACTGGGCTTATTAAGCCAACATCCCATACGTTTTGGGCTTGGACTGTGAATTGAGACCTACAACTATTGTAACTAGGGCATCACAGACCTCACCCTAGCACCCCAAGAGAGCCAGCAAGAGAGGCACAATGCAAGCTAGGAATTCTCCTCCCACATGGTACCCACCACGACTCGATCAAGGGACCTTGTACTTGCATGCGGGATCTCTCCCAACTGGACCACCCCTCCTGGGGCTAAAGTGCAGTCTATAAGTCTATTCTTTTTGTCCAATATGCATAATGCAGTCTATTCTTTTTGACCAAGCATTGTCTTTTATTAGATGGAAATAAAGAATTGTTGAATATGCAATTGTGACTTTGGGCTTATTACCTTGAATTTGTGCATGGCACAAAATAGAAATTTCTAAAGTATCAGTAAGGGAAAAAAAAAAAAACCACCAGTGTAAAGTGCAGTTTATAAGTCTATTCTTTTTGTCCAATATGCATAATGCAGTCTATTCTTTTTGACCAAGCATTGTCTTTTATTAGATGGAAATAAACAATTGTTGAATATGCAATTGTGACTTTGGGCTTGCCTATCTAATTTTGATTTTTTAAATTTCTCCTAGGTACTAACCAGATCCTAGAGATCTCTTTAAGTCTTTATAATGTCATTCGTTAACAGATGTGTGTTTGTCTCTTTTATTTTATTTTTTATTATTATTATTTTTTTTATAAATAAATTCGTTATTTATTTTTAGCCTTAAAGAACAAGTGTAGAGCTGTGGAAGGAAAAGTCATTCTCACATTATCGCCCACCTGCCCAAGGCTTGAAACTGGAAAACAAGCTTGTCACATGTAAGAGTACCATGTATTTAGTCCCAAAATTTTGGAAGTCAACTATGAATTATCGACAGAAAAATTATATATGCCATAGAAAAATTAATAAGGTTGTACCTAACAAGAAACCTGGATTATGAAATTATTAAATCCCAATAGCTTCTACCCTCACAATTCAAACACCTTCTTTCTTTAATTTTTTTTTTTTTTTTTTTTGGTATGATTACATTATTTTAGTTGTCTCTTTTTACAACTTGTAGCAATATGATGCGTTAATCTTTGGAGTCATGGAAGAAGTGGTGCACAATTAGGAAAATGCTACTATCACGGGCCGATTTTTTATTTGTTTCAAGAAATTCCTTTCATGACAGTTTCACAGGATGATATGCAAATAAAACATAAGGAAGAAATAAAAAATAAAAGATAGTTTATTGAAAGTAAATGGTTAATGTAGGGACACGATTCTTTTGCGGCCCAATAATGATGTTGGGCTCGCACATGAAAGATCCCTCACAATATGATTTGTAGAGAGTGGGCTTGAAAAGCTTGCCTTTGGTCACGGGGCGATGTTCCGGTCTTGATTTTAGAGGAATTCCTGTAGAAAAAGGAGTTGGGTTTGAACATTTAAGCCCTACAGCGTCGCATCCTATGGGGTTGGGCTCCTCGGACTTGATCCGAGGATCATTAAGGTCTTACCCCGGTTACCCAACGGTGGGTTTTTTCTATGATGTGCATGTCTCATTAAGGTGTTTTCCCCATGGAGTCTCTCTTTCTGGAGGTAGGATCAGAGCCCCCCTCCAGATTCACTTACTTTTTCTTTTATACTAGCCCGCGTTCGCTGTCCTTCGTCCACGTGTAGGGTCAACATTTACAAGACTGATATTTGTCCCATCAGTCCAATCCCAGAATTGTTGGGGATGGTTGATAAAGCTGAAGAATACGGCTCTGTTAGGTGCAGAGTCTTATCTGGGAAGGGTAGTAAGGACAACTTTTCCAAGATATTTTAGATATCCTTACAAATTTGTTCCTATATCTCTTTTTTACCCCTCTTCTCAATGGGGCTTTGGGTCTGCCGAGGACTAAACTGTCCTCGGCTGCATCTCCGGGCCATAACCTTTTTTGGTTTGGGCCTTTAGACTCCCCGTGAGCAAGTGGGCCTGGCCCATAAATTATTGGGCCCCACAGTTAATATACTAAAAAGAGAGAGTAAATGGTTAATTAATAAGACATTCTCTAGATAAATTTAAAGGTTAGTGGGGGAATATACCTTTTTATTTATTTTCAACCTTAACAGGAAATAGACCTTGTTTGATTGTCTTAGTCTTAACCCGGATTGATAGGGTTCAAAATTTAGCAAGCCCTAACTGATCCAAATTGCACCTGCACTAGAGGAACAACAATTTTGCAGGTGGATTGGTAAATCTGAAAGTTTGGTTGTTTGAGAATTTTCCTTTTAATTTACTTGGGTTCTAGTTTCCACTAATTTGAAATTTATCATGTACTAACTTTTTTTTTTTTTTTGAACAAAATGTACTAGCTTGTTATTATTATTTTTTTTTGAGAGAATTTTAACTTATGATGTTCACTCCTGATGATAGCTCTTTATTATTAGATCAAGACATCTATCAGTTTTTGGTGTAGGCAGGATTGAACCCCAAATTTCTTATTCAACCATCAGAGACTTTACCAGTTGAGCAATTGGAATTCATAGCTTGTTATTAATTTCTATTAATTCTACATCAGATGATATAAATAATTTCAATTGTTCAAGTAGTTTGTTCATTTCTCTTTGCAAGGTGAAATTGATGCAATTTTAACCAAACTTCTAGATTTCCTTAACTGAAAAATTCCAAGTTATGATTTTCTATTTGTTGAGTGAGCTTTTTAGCAAGAGAATTTGAGATATATATATATATATATATATATATACATACATATATATATATATATATATATATACATATATATATATATATATATATATCTATTTTGGTTTGATAGTGGGGAAGGGAGAATTTGAACATTATACATTTCTGATGAGAACTTTAGAAAGTGTTAATTGAATTACAAGACTGTTTATTACAATTTGATGGTTAATTGTATTAGAAGATGTGGAAATTTTGAGGCTCATGAATCAAGGCAATGAGTGCCTCAAGGTAGGTGTGGGGGACTCACTTAATCGTAGACCAATTCCTTGCAAGTCTGCAGCCCTTGTTAGAGGTTTTTGTTTTTTTTGGGTGGATAAACCTTGTTAGAGCTCTTGTAGCTTATTATTGTAATTTTTTTTTTTGAATATTATTATCTTTTCAAGTAAATAAGAAAAAATTCTCTTGCTTCTGAGTTATTATTAGAGTGGTTTCTCATGTACCAATTGTGGTGTTACTTTTAACTGCCTTTAGTAGGGGTGTTCATCAAACTGCATAAATCACATCAAAACTGCCTGCAAAATGGCATAACTGCACCGCACCGCAAGTAACAGTGCACCACACCGCATCCTCTCTCTATATATTAATATATTTATTTATTTTTAATATTAAATATATTATTAATAGTTTAATAATCCTAGTTTTCAAAAAATAATAATAATAATAATAATCCTATCAAGTGTTGACTAGTTAGCCAAAAATAAAGAAAAACTAGCTTAATAGTTTAAAACTTGGCCAAAAATAAAGGGAAAAAAAAATAGTTTTGGGCTGGGTAGGAAAAGCCAAAAATTTGAAAAATATACTGACTTCATACCGTTCAAACCGCATTTTATACATAGCACCATACATGTAACCGCAAAAATGAGGCGCGTGCGGTTATGGTTTTCGCTAAACTCTAAACCGCACCGCACTGCATATGTGACTGCAAAAATAAGGTATAGTGTAGTTATGGTTTTAACTAAATCGTACCGTAAAGTGCGGTGCTAAAAATGGCCCAAAATCGCACCGTACCATTAACACCCCTAGTCTCTAGTACTGAGTTTTAGTTGGGATGTAATCCTATTCCCCAATTTTTGTGTTAACATACTATTAGTGCCAAGCATCATGTTATTCACTTATTTGACAAACATATTATACAATCAAGCATTAACTTTGTGTTTAGAATTAGAACCTTCTCAGACGAGTCTTCTTTATATTAAACACGGGGCCCATTCTTGATTTGAAAAGAAAAAAAAAGGGGGGGGGGGGGTCCATTAGGTCTAATATAATCTTCAATTCTCCATGGTAATCCTCATAAAGAATGTATGATAGTTTCAAACTTCAAATAGAAGGATAAGTACATTAAAGTGGTAGAACTAATAATGTTTCCATGGTCAGAAAAGCAGGATTCTCATATTCGGGCCAAGATTTCAAGGGTTACTAAAGCAAATCATATACAAAGGGTTCCACATAAAAGTAATGATCCTTATTAGGCCTTATTTTGGCAATGGTATTTTTTTTTTTTTAAGTAGTAATATTACCTTGAATTTATGCATGTCACAGTGTCACAGATTAGAAATTTCTAAATTATCAGTTTAAAAAAAAAAAAAAAAAACGAGTGTAAAGTGAAGGTTGGCTATATTCCAATAAGCAAGTGGCGGTGGTTGGGGGTGGTAAAAAAACATGGTAGTAGAAAAGTTGAACGATGACTGAAATGACTTGAGTTTGCAAAATTCGGATTAACTGTCAAATCATAAATCTTTAGGTAAAAAAAAGTCTAGAATCTATTCTCCTTTTACAATCCAATTCAACATGTCAATATTATTCTTATCTACTTTTGAAATTTAGAGTAGTTGCATCTTTTGGAACTTCTATAGGTTACATTATTTTAGACGGGGTTGAGTTGAGCATATGAAAAAGCCCAGACCAATCCTGAACATGTAGAATAAGTTAGTGGGGCCAATCCAAGCCCAATTGAGATGACCCATTATAGTCTATACAAGTTTATAATTGGCCCTTCAAAACCACTGTATTGTGGTAGGGTAGAATAGGCAAACACCCATACATTTGTTTTTAATTATTTTTATTTTTATTTTTAAAGCTGTCCCTATTACAAATTTACAATAAAAAATAAATAAAAGGAAGAACAATAAAGTAAACTGAGGCTGATTTCAATTTTCAAAGAATCAGAGGCAAAAGAAAAAAAAAAGTAATGATTTATATAGATGTAATCATGTGGCACTCCGATTAAGATATTATATATTATGTATTTGATTTTAGATCTATACAACATGCCATACTCATAAATCTATAAAACTCACGTTAAAGAGTTTTGTAACTCAACTAAAGTTGTTTTTAATTAAAGTCTAGAATTTAAATAAATCTTATTCATGTAACTATCAAATTATTATTATTAATTTTTTTTATTTAAAAAAAAAAAAAAAAAAAAACTCTACGTATGGAGGCACAATGTATATGTCCAACGCTGGAGTTCATTCTAGTTCCATTCATTTTCCCATCCTACTCAGTCCTACTTTCATGTTACCAACAAAAAAGAAAAGAAAAGAAAAAATTGAGGCCTTGATTTCCTAGAATTGTGATCAATCCTAAATCCTAATAATCCATCACCTTATTAAAAAGAAAAGAAAAGAAAACCATAGAATTAAAAAAAAGAGGATAATTATTAGTAATTACAATAAATCATCTCTCCCAAAAGAGCAACCATTACTAAAGCTCTAGGAGGGAAAATTTCCTATACAACTACAAACAGAGTCGAGCACCAGATAAATACAATTATTTAGATAACATATATGTATGTACCTACATACATCAGTACTTTATGGTGCAGCAAAAGCATCGTCAATCCACTTCTTCCCATGGACCGAGACAGCCTTCTCAGGTTTTGCCGAGAAGGCAGAGCTAACCAGTGCTTGAACCATGGCCTTCCACTTGTTCACACGCTTGCGTTGTCGAATACGTCGGAGAACCACTTCTTTGTCCAGGGTTTGGGTCGAGTCTGTAGGCTTTATGTAGAGGTGGCTTGTCACAAGGTTATTGGTTTCTGGGACTTCTTGTTCTTCATCTACATAGTTGTTGTTGTTGTTGTTGGTGTTGTTGTTGGTGGTGATGTTCTCAGTGGGTTGGAATTTAGACAACATGGAAAACAATTTTGGAAAGTTTTAAGGTAAAGAATAGGATTGAGAGATAACCTAGGCAGATGTAAGGGTCTTATGTGGGTGTGGGGTGGTTTTTATAGAGGAAAATATTACACACACTATTGGAATTGGCAATGATGGTCAAGGTTCTGGCTCTGGAAACAGAGATTCCCGTAAAAGATTTTGGCCATTAAAATTTTCAGAGGTGAAAAGGGTTTGGTCGGTGGGTTGAGATTCGAGGCAATGTTTTGGGAGATGGAAAAATCAGCAACAAAATCCATAGTTTGTGAGAAGGTCGGTTTTTGAGGTTCAAAAAAATACCCTTAAAAAAATGGGAGTATTTCTTGCATTTGTCACTGTATTGTGCTTAATAGTAATAAAAAAACTGCTTAATGTCTAATGACTCACTTCTAGCTCTAGGAATTAGATTCAGCTGAATATGATCACTCTTTTTTGGATACTCGAATATGATCTTTGCTGTATATATATTCTAATAAAATACAGTAGTTAGATTCGAATATGATCACTATTTTTAGACCAACGTAATTTTTAAATGGAAGCTAAATGTAACTTTTATAAATTGAAACTTTAAAATTTTACTGTTCTCAAAAAAAAAAAAAAAAAACTTTAAAATTTTACTATATATATTAAGGGAATCAATTTTGTACCAAAGAGGCGGAGACCATTTCTACTTAGTCAAGAGAACGAAATGTTTCAATACTAATTGATATCAATGTACCACTTTAGAGCTACCATTATTGATGTACTTATATAATTAAGGAATATTATAAACACTTAACGAAAGGTGGTTTTGTCCACAAAATATAATAATTCAAGAGAAAACAAGAATTTCATCATGTGTTTGTCACAAAATTGAAGAGGGATTTTCATTTCTACAAAACCTTGGGTTTACTTTCGTTTTCTTATACTTGAATGGTGGTTGTTGAATTTTACCCTAGGAAAAGGACAATAACCATATATTTACACATAATTTTTTTCGTCATAACCTTAAATTATAATGAAAATAATATTAATGTGTATTATTTTTCAATAGCTGTGTTAAAAAGAAAAATCAAACAAGTATCAAAAAAAAAAAAAAATCACAAATTAGTGAGGAATTAGGATCCCATTTTTCAATTGCTGTTGGAGATGGGTCCAAAGTCCAAACTTCTAAGAGCAATTACATCAGTTGATGCAAATTTGCCTTCTATTTTGCACAAAAAAGCTACTTTTTCTATTTTACACACTCATTTTTACAAAACACCCACATCAGTTTATCTATTCTACACATTTATTCAATAAAATATTCATTCTTTTACCATTTTTTATTATTCTCTCTCTCACCGCTTTTCTCTCACAGACCCAAACCACCACCGCACAAACCTTAAGATTTTAGCTCTGACGAAGCACTCGTTCATCACGTCGTTCATCTCCTCGTCATCGCCTCGTCACTTCAGTGGGTTTCGAAGGTTGATCCTCCTCTATTGCGGCTGCGAAGGTTGATCAGTGAAGCACTCGTTCATCGCATCGTCATGTCGCTTCAATGGGTTCCGACCAGAATCTCAGAATCCCGACGCCGACAAAGAAAATCGGCGAAAAGGTGATGAAGCTCAGAATCGGCGGCAGTGAAGGCATGGTTTGACCGGCGGCAATGGAGGCATGGTTTGACTGACTTCTTAGAGAAAATTGCCCAAAGCCTGATAGAGATACCTTCGGATTGATTCACCCTCCTCACGGTGCTGCAAAAACTCCAAACCGATCACATAATTTCTGGTGATGATGACAATGAGCAAGAGCTGAAAAGAACCAGAGGAAGAGAGAAGATGAGAGGATTAACTCAGGAATGAAACAGGGAGGAACAAGCTGGTCAATGTGGGTGCTGTTCAGTGAGAGAAGAGAGAAAAAGTGTGAAAAATATGGTTTTTATACTATGCCAATATAACATTAAAATAATACTTATATAAAAAAAAAACATTAAAATAATAAATAGGAGCGCTACAGTACCCGTGCATATTTGCATAGGTACTGTAGCAACTTGCATTTATACACAAGTTTGCCCAAACTGATGTGGGTCTTTTTTTTGCTCATATTGTGTAAAATGATCACCTTTTTCCATTTTGCACAATTTTACACAATTTTCCACCAGTTGATGTAATTGCTCTAACTGAACAGAAAAAGAGAAAGAGAGAATAATAAACGTGCCTTAGCCCGATGAGCTCAATTGCAACATCTAGTACTGTTGTATCAAGGTATTAAAGTTGAGATTTGTGGTTTATTCCCTTGAACCAATGGGCCTTAGCCCAATGAAGTCAATACAAAATTGTGGGCCTACCATTCCCTTTAAATTACTCCATTGGTCCTATTTTGTTGGTCCTTTCAAATTTGGGATCTTTAGGTCTATTTAGAATTTGCTTAGAGCATTCTCATTTGGTGTGCCAAATGCCATATATTTGGCATTTGGCACACCAAACACTACTGTTCAAACTTCATGAGCTATTCTAAATGTTCTATAATTTTAGAACATGCTACAGTACCGTCTCAAATATGAGACGGTACGGACACAAATGCCATTTCAGAATAATAATTTTTTATTCAACTTTTTCTCTCTCCTCTCAATATTTAATTCAACGTTTTCTCTCTCTCCAACCTATGTTCTCTTTCTCTTTCTTCTTCAGATCACCCTCCCTCACCCTCAAATCAACGGTACGGCGGCCTCACTGGTCAAGCCGTCGATCACCGATCAAGCTGTCTCATCGTTCTACGTACACCATCGTTCAACGGTACGGTGGCCTCACCCATCAATGGTACACCATAGTTCAACGATATGGTGGCCTCACCGATCAATGGTACGCCATCGTTCTACGTCTCTATCTGGCATTCTCATCGCCCTCTTGCCACGTCGATCTCGCAATCGCCGATCTCGCCACATCAATCTCAGGTTTGTGGGTTTATGCCGGTGGATGTGGATGTGGGTTTCTGTCGATTTCTCTGGTTATGGTTTTTTTTTTTTATTTTTTTTTATTTTTTTTTATTTTTTATGTGGCATTGGTGGATGTGGGTTTGTGTCGGTGGTGGTCGTTGTTGTGGCAATGGTGGTTGTGCCGTTGTTGTTGTTGTTGACGATGAGGATGAGGATGAGGATGATAGGGACTAATTAAAATATTATTTTAATGTATAGAATTGAAGTATAGAACATCTGATAAATGGTATGTTGTAAAATGATGTGCTAAAATGATAAAGTAGGTTTTTGGTGTGTCAAAATGACATTTTTTATGAGAGAGCCGATGAGAATGCTTTTATTTTATTGAAATTGAAATTTTTTTGCTAAAAGTACTATAGATAAAGGTAAAAGTTAGCTGAAATAATATAGTATGGCCCATAAATAGTACCAAAAAGTGCAGTGAGACTTATGAATAGTAGCAAAAATAAGCTAAATAGTAAAATAAGTTGATAAAAATAATCTTTACCAAACAGACACTTCATATCTCAGAAGGTGTTTCTTTTGCACACTGTTTTATATATAGTGTGAAAGAGTTCCCCCCCCCCCCCCCTTTTTTTTTATTAATCTCAATAAATGCAATATATAATAATATAACTTTTGGTCTTACTCTTAAGTTTAAACTTTAAATAAATACATTCTCAATTTTTTTAAAAAATTAATAGTAATATTCCCTTAACTGTGAGTACATATAAACATGAGTAGAGCTTTGCTATGCAGTTCATGAAGCAAATGTCCTGCCATTTATGAATACATGTTTCGGTTGTTGAATATATTTCAACAATTTACTTTTGTGATTAACCAAAAGAAACAACATATAGATCTAAATATAAGCAATAACACAAATAGATGTGATAAACAAAAACAATAAATAAATATTGTATATATAAGAAGAAATCTACAAATAATTAAAATTCATAGACCAAATGCGTGAATGATAAATGATTCAGATCAAGTATTGTGTTTGATACAATCTCCTTAAAGCAGATTTTGCCCCTCACATGATCAGTGGTGCTTTGGGACTCACGGACGTCTGCCTCCCAAGATAAAATGATCTATAGCACGGAGAAGAAGCATGTAAGATTCGTGATCTGCGAACTACATTATGTCTCTTTCTCTCTCTTTGAGTAAAATATTCTCTCTGGGAGAGTTTTTCAAAAAAAAAAAAAAAAATTGTTTTTCATGTGTGAGTGATTATGAAAATATACGTTATTGAACAGACACACTGTTTTAGTTAATAACTGTTGTATACAGACTTACTGACTTAGAAAATAAAATAATAAAATATTATTATTATTTAACCAAGAGGGTTCAGTCCACAAACTCCACACATGACTAAAACCCAACCCAATGTCCAATTCATGAGCATATAAACTCATATTCTCTATCATTTCCAAGGTGGGACTTAAGAATTCTTACCACTTTAATATAATGTTTAAGTGGACACATTAAGAGTCAATTTTTTATTCACTCTATACTATTTTTCCAACATTGGTTGAGACCTCGACTCTTTTAAGAGTCGAGACTTGTATCAATCAAATTATAATTCAATTTTCGTGCTGAGATTTTTACTGTAAGGAACCCACGATAATTGTTTTGTTGTCATAATTGTTTATTTGAAAAATACGTGTCGCTGCTATAACTATAGAAGCCCATGAAAGAGTGATTTGGGGGAGAGGGTGAGGCTTGTTCGTATTTTAAAAATGTTACAAATGTCCATCTTTGGAAAATACAATACTCGACGCATTTAAGGGCTTTCTCTTTTTTTCTTTTATGTTTTCTGAAATAGGGGATCGATTTGTTAAATTATCTGCGATTCGAAAAAAAATGGAAAATTTTCCCGATTTGGGTATCCCAACTGTGCTGCAAGAGTCTATTAACTGAAGATTCATCCTTGTATGGCCAAGTGTCCCAAGCTGATTCTAAAGAATTTAATCATCACCACCTTACAACCAGCACGCATTTATAGTCTTCATTTCAACTGTCTGATTCTACACAACGTGCATTCACACCTGCAAATTAGGACAATTATGTTCTTAGTCTTAGACATATATGTGCATCCAAGTTTTTTTTTTTTTTTTTTTTTTTTTTTTTTTTTTTTACACACGAAAGTTTCAATTTATAATATCTGCTTTATGATGATTATTCTTTATCATTAAATTATTATATCAATTAATTTTTTATCTAGGCTGGGAGTTTAATTCCTAGATCACTTTTTCGAGAACCAAAAACTTTACCAAATTTGCAAATTAGCTAATACGTATAATAAGTACACATAATTAGCTTATACAATATGTAGCTTGGCTTTAGCAATGTACAACTTAGTTTCGCCAGGTGACTTCCAAAGTTGGTATGTTTTATGTCATTTGTAGCCAACAAACCGCTTAGAGCATATACAATAAGGTTGTTGAGTTAACTAAAAGGTCAATTTAGCTACTAATACCCTAAAAACAACTTCTACAGTAAAGAAGCCAAAGTTAAATTTAAAAAAAAAAAAGTTGGAGCCACAGTGAACTCAGTATAGCTCAAAACTCAAAACAATTTTTTTTTTTTTTTTAATGTGGGGTGTTAAAAAAAATAGTTTTTTAATGTGTTGATGGTTGTGGTTGTTGTTTATTGTATTAGATGTATTATTTTATTGTGTTGTTTATATTATTTTAATGTGTTGAATGTTAAAATAAAATCTTTGATGTTGTGTGTATTATAAAGTGAGGTGTTAAAATAGATAAAGTAGTGTTTTGAGTTGTTAAAAGCTATATTTTTTTAGCAACATTGCTATGAATGCTCTTATAACTTATAAGTCTACAGTAATACCACGGTGGACTGCTTAAGAAGGTAAATGTGATAAGTCTAGGTAAATGACACTTATAAAAGATAATTTGGCTCTCAGCAAAAAAGGAAAAAAAAAAAAAATTGGTTGTATGTGAAGCAACCAACCTCTTGGATGTGGGAGAAAGGAAGGGAATTAAGATTAATTTCTGCTTGTTCGTTTACTTCTTTTTTTACCGTATTTGTTTTGATGGAAAACTCTTGTGTAAAGATAGTTGTAAGGGCCAGATTTGAGTCCCTAGCCCAAAGGATAAATAAGCTTAGGCCCAAAAAGCCCAATACAATGAATTTATAGAGAATGGGTTGGAAAACTAGGTTTTAATGAATCAGACAACAAGTAAAGTAGATTTTGATGACAAGAAAAAGAAGATAGATTGATTTAATTTAAAGAAAATCGTCATTGGCACAATCCAAGGAGTTCAGTTCTTATATATTTCTCTCGAGTTTGATTACAAGTTTCAATTCTTGATTGCTACAATGTTTCTCTCTTAATTTCTAGATTCCTTCTCTATGAAGGGTCTCTTACATTATCTAGTTCTCTCTAGACGATCTTGGCCCTCCACTTGTTGATCATCCAAGCCACTACTTGAGTGCTTGTCCCATCGGACACCCTTTCAGGCCCTCTGTGAGTTGGGGCAGCCAAGGCAGTACTGTTCAGGGGTCTTCTCCACACTAATGCAGCTAGAAAGTTAGCTACAAAGCATTTAATGCGGTGGTAGCAGCTTTTCCTTGAGATATTTCATGGCCTCCCTCTGTCCTGTTTTTTCTAGATACTTATCCTCATCAGTGGAATCATTTGGAATGTTGCTCCTGGTGTCAGACCACACCTTTTGACCTCGGCTTTACCTTCTGACCTTAGCTTTACTCAGCCGAGGAAATATTCCTCTTCGGATCACCTTCTCGGATGGTTATGATCAGACCTCTCCTCTTTACTTACCAACACGGATTCTTAGGAAGGTGTTTACCCATCCTCGAACTACTTAATGTCCTCAAATTGGGTCCCTGGCCCAATATATATACAAATATGCGTTCTTGGGTCTATCACCCCTACAATAACCCTTCGAAATTCTTCTTTCTAGCTCCTCGAAAAGAAAGGAGGATTTCGATGTCATTATAGTTACTCCATGCTCATCACACATCACCTTTAAATGCGCAAATATCTTTTTAACTGTCCAATACATGGTCCTGACGCTTCGGCATACGAGATGCGCCTTTATTAAATTTTTATGGCTCCATGTCCCCCATGATCTACGGTGCGATGCGGATCCAATGGCTAAGGAATTTGCTAGAATCCGGGCTGGAATTTTCCCATTTGTAACTCCCTCTTTGATATAAATATTATTCAAATCAATCATTTATCTCACTTTAGCACTCATACATTGAACCTACAGACTTACCCAAACTACCTGTGCCCTCATAAATACCAAGAGCTAGTCCGAGGAGATCAGTTCCCCTTTTTTTTTTTTACGTAAGTCTTTACAAATATCTTCATTTACTTTTTCCATTTATTTTTCTTTCTCTGTGCCTTTTTCTCCTCGGCTCTTCTTCCTTCTCATTATCTTCTTAGTACCTCTAAGTTTTTCTCAAGAATGGGTAGATTCACCTATTTGGTAGACTCCGAGGAGGGAATAGAAAGTTTTTGAGCTCTGTACAGGATTCCTCCAGGAGTGTCCATTAGGTATTGTAAGGAAGGAGAATGACACAAGAAAAGGCAAGAGGAAGAAGTGGTAATCCTGATGATTGCCTTTATAGAGGATGGGATGAGAATTCCCATGGGCACCGTAACTAGGGATTACCTTGAAGCTCATAGGTTAGCTCCCATTCAGTGTGCCCCAAACATGCTTAGGATTCTAGGGAGTGTAGACGCCCTTAATAAAAAGATGGGCTTAGGGCTTATCCATCATAATGTCAACTGGGTTTACAACCTCCACCACCTGAAGGGGTAGGGGTATTACTTAAAGTCTAGGTACCCCAAGTTAGGCTCATCCAATGCCTCCCTGAATCCAACAAAAGCCTGAATAAGGATTTCTTAATCATGTTAGGGGAATGGCACAATGGCCTCCCCTGCCCGACGAGAGAGGGGTAGCCATTTGGGGTTTTAGGTCTAGGATGATTATTTTAAAGTTACCCCCTTCCCCTTGATTTGTACCATTCCCATTTCTGACAGCCTTTTTTGTTTTCTTGATGGTTTTGCAGATAGGCATGCTACCGAACCAAACTTCAATCTGGTCAACAAGGAAAGTCTAGACAAAATACTCCAAGCCTAGGTTTTTGTACACGAGGACGGTCAACTACGAGCAGCCCACTTAATCCTAGGATACACGTTGATCTCGTCTAGCTTCCAGACACCTAAGTGCGTAATTAAAGCAAAGGAGGGCCTACACCAGATAAGTGTCATCGCTTCGGGTTTTCTCATCATCGGTCCTATCCTAGAAGGTGTCCTCATTATCGATCCTATTTCTGAAGACATACCCAAGGTAGCGTTGCCATTTCAGCGAGCTGCCGAGAAAGAGGTCACACCATCACAACCTGCCATCAAGGAGGAGGAAGAGATAGTTGACATCTTTGAATCCGAAGAAAATTTTGAAGTCTTCAGCTACCTTCAATCCTCAGAAGTTCTTGTTGAGGGCTTTAGCTACTCCCCCTCTGCCTAAGTGAGTCAGATACAAGAAGATATAGGGATACAACACAAACCTAGGGCCAACCTCATGGAGGTGATAGAGTCCCAGGTTAGGGGAAAGGTGCCAGAGGGGGCTGCTCAAACTAAACTCCCCTCCCTTCCCATTCCTTATGACCCTCAGCAAGAGCTCGCAGATAAGAAGAGGAAACAAGAGTAGAAGGGGAAGGATGTGATGGAAGAGGGCCAAAGTGCCCTCCCTAAGGAGAATGAGCCTCCAAGAGGGGCTAAAATAGCCAAGACCACCCAGACAAAGTCCTTGAGCAATGGGGCACCTGGGGAGAAGGGATGTGATCTTCGCACCAGAGTTCCAAACTAGAACCCCCCTCTAATGCTAAATGGGCCCCCCTTCCCTGCGAACTCATCAATCAGGGACTTTCAAAAGGGTAAGGCCGGGTACATGGCAGATGCTGTAGAGCAAGCTTTACTACTGCCCGAGGACATAGTCAATCTGAGGACCATGAAGAAACATGAGGTGCTTCTAAGTCTAAAGAGAGACCTCGAAATGGTAAGCTTTTCAAGCTAAGTTTATATATATATATATATATATATATATACACTCACTACCAAGTTTCTTTTGCAGGCTATTCAAAATACTTTTAGAGCCGAGGAGTTGGTGGATGCCTCCCACCGACAAATGAAGGATGAGGAGGGTAGGCGAGTTGTTACTGTTGAGGCCTTCAAGGTGGTTGAGAAGAGATTAAAGGAGTCTGACGCTAAGTTCATCGAGGCAAAAAGGGGTAGGAAAAGCGCCGAGGCAGCAGTGGATAATGTGGAGAGGATCAGCGCAAGCAACTTCGCCTGACTGAGGATGAGCTCGTCACTGCTAGGGAGCAAATCAAGCTGCTAAAGAAGAAATTGGAGGATGCTGAGAAGGCCAAGGATCAAGCCGAACAAGAAGGCTACGTCATAGGGGTAGCTGAAACCGAGGAAGCCCTCATGGCCGAGGTCTCGGGAGTGTGTAGAGCATACTGCCTTCAAGTGTGGAATGAGGCTCTTAACCTGGTAGGGGTTAAGGCCTCCTTGGCACTTAGGAGAGCGGAGAATGTGTACTACCCCCCTGTAATTCAGGCACTAGGCTCCTCGGCCTCCCTAGATGATGCAACCCCCAAAGTTGCAAGCCCTATTGAGGAGGCTTCGTCTAAGGACCCTGTTCACTCCAACAGTCCTCAGGAGATGGTAGAGCAAGCCGACCCAGCTGATAAAGAGAAAGAAGTCTCTAAGGAGGTCGCCCCCGAGATGACCAAGCCCTCGGATGCACCCAAGGATTCTTCCAAGGAAGGGGTGGGTTCTTAAAACATAGAGTTGGTTTTGGCAACTCTCCCCATCCTTGCCAAGGAAGACCCCAAAGGTAAGAGTTCAGGATCCTCAGAAACAGCAACCTCCCAGCCCACCAAGACTCCAAAAGATAAACTTGTAATAAAGATGAAACCATGAATTGTCTTTTGTTGTGTTTTTTTTTTTTTTTTTTTTTTTTTTTTTTTTCCAAAACTTGTAATTTAGTTTGATACTATGTGTAATCAACTTCGCCTTTTCCTAAGGCTCAAATCAATGATAATTATAAGTTTTTCTTTCATATCTGTTTGTATTGATCTTAACATTGTCTTTGTCTTCTCTAACACTCATCTAACTTGGAAATGAGATATAGTTCCATTCATGTATATAAATGGTAAAACACCCATTCTTGTCAGACTCCACCTAACTCTCCTCCCATTACTAAGTTAAAAGAGTTGGATACAATAATCAGATCGTAAATAGAGTATGGATATACTTTCAAATGCTTTAAGTGATGCTCATGAGCTTGCAATTAATCATGTCACTTTAATGAAAATCCATATCATTCAGCATGGTTGATCCTATTAGACACTTAAATAATCAATAAAAAGTGTTAACTTATTCAAGACAGGTGGTCTGAGGATCCAGATATAATGCAGGTTCTGTTTGATACTTAGAAAAATACCATGAAGTATTAACTTACCCAAAGTAGATTGTTTGAGGAATCAGGTATAACTGAGGTTCTGTTTAACACTTAGAAAAATGATTAAAAGATATTAATTTACACAAGGTATGTGGTTTGAGGATCCAGGCATGACCAAGTTTCTGTTTGATACTTAGGAAAATATCGTGAAGTATTAATTTACCCAAAGTAGATGGTCAGAGAAACCAGACATAACTGAGGTTCTGTTTAACACTTAGAAAAATGATTAAAAGATATCAATTTACACAAGGTATGTGGTCCGAGGATCCAAGTATGATCAAGTTTCTGTTTGATACTTAGGAAAATACCATAAAAAATTAATTTACCCAAAGCATGTAGTTTGAGGAACCAGACATAACTGAGGTTCTGTTTAACACTTAGATAGATGTCAGGAAGTATTAATTTACTCAAAGTATGTGGTCTGAGGAGCCAGGCATAGCTAAGATTCTGTTTAACACTTAGATAAATGTTAGGAAGTATTAATTTACCCAAACCATGTGGTCCGAGGAACCAGGCATAACTAAGGTTCTATTTAATACTTAGAAAGATGTCATTAAGTATTAATTTACCCAAAGTATGTGGTTCGAGAAATCAGGCATAACTAAGATTTTGTTTAATATTTAGAAAGATGTTTGGAGATATTAATTTACCTAAGGTATATGGCCCGAGGAGTTAGGTATAACCAAGGTTTGTTTGATATTCAAAATAAAAATAATAGGAAGCTCAATGAATAATGTAATAAACGAGAATGTGACAAGGAAAACTTTCATTAATAATAATATATTTTCAGGTTATTTACATTCCAGGGGCGTGGCACAACATTTTCGTCTAGGTCTTCAAGATGATATGCACCTATTCCAACCACCAAGGTGATGCGATATGACCCTTCCCAATTGGGCCCTAACTTTTCCCATGCTAGGTTCTTTGTAGTACCCAAAACCTTTCTTAATACTAAGTCTCCAGGTGCTAGTGGCCTTTGCTTCACGTTGACATCATACTCTTGCTTGAGCTTGTGTTGATAATAGGCCAATTGGACCATGGCATTTTTTATTCGTTTTTCAATGAAGTCTAAGCTCTTCTCCAATAGCCCATCATTACTACTTGGAGTGAAATAATTCGTTCTCAATGTGGGGAATTCAGTCTCTAGAGGAATAACAGCCTCGACTCCATAAGTCATTGAAAAGGGTGTCTCCCTTGTTGACCTACGTGGGGTGGTCTGATATGTCCAAAGGACGTGTGACAGTTCTTCCACCCATTTTCCCTTCGTATTATCCAATCTTTTCTTGAGTCCACTCACTATGACCTTATTGATAGTCTCGGCTTGTCCATTCCCTTGTGGATAAGTCGGAGTGGAATACCTATTCGTAATTCCTAGGTTGCAACAGTACCTCCTGAAAGCTTTACTGTCAAACTCAAGTCCATTGTCCAAGATGAGTGTATGAGGGATCCCAAACCGAATGACAATTTTTTTCCAAACAAATCTCTTGGTATCCACGTCCCTGATATTTGTCAATGGTTCAGCTTGAATCCATTTGGTAAAGTAATCCGTGTCGACTAGTAAATATCTCTTATTCCTTGCTGCCTTAGGGAAATGACCTACAATATCCAAGCCCCATTGCGTAAATGGCCAAGGGCTAGACAGAGGATTAAAGACTCTCTCTGGCTGATAAATGTTTGGTGCAAATTTTTGACATTGGTCACATTTTTTCACATATTCTTGTGCTTCTTTCTACATATTCGACCATCGGTATTCCTGAGTGAGGGCTTTGTGAGACAAGGATTTGCCTCCTGTGTGGCTTCCACAAATCCCTTGATGTAACTCCTCCAGAAGTAGCTCTGATGCCTCAGGGTGTATGTACAACAAGTATGGCCTAAAAAAAGAGAGCTTATACAACTTTTGGTCCTCGGACAGCCAAAACCAAGGAGCCTTTCTACGCACCTTGTCGGCCACGGATTTACTCTCAGGCAAGATGTCTTCCTTAAGGAACAGCACAATGGAGTCCATCCAGCTAGGACCTACCCTAATCTAATGAATATGGACCAAGTTTCTCCTTACCTCAGTAGGTTTACACAAGTCTTCCACTAGAATCACCCGAGGTAAACTTTGTGCTGAGGAGGTTGCCAGCGTGGCAAGAGAGTCGACATGTGTATTTCTACTTCTAGGGATTTGCGATAAATTAAAAGACTCAAACCCTGATTGTAAGTGTCTAACCTAGTTCAAATACTCCTGCATTCTGAGATCTCTAGCTTCCAACTCTCCCCCTACTTGGCCGACAATCAATATTGAATTTGAAAATATCTCCACTGCCTTTTCACCCATTTTCTGAACCATGGTCATTCCTACCAACAGAACTTCATACTTAACTTCATTGTTTGTGGCCGAGAAGCCCAATCTGAAGGATTTCTCAATTATGATCCTTTCGAGAGATATTAGAATTAGCCCCACTCCAGATCCTCTGTGATTCGTTGCATTATCAACGTATACTCTCCAAGACAAAGGTTTTTGCAGGGAGACTAACCCAACCGATTTTCCATCCATGTCCTGCTTCTCCGTTCTCTCTTCTAATGGGGATTCTACGAACTCGGCCACCAAATCAGCAAGGACTTGACCCTTGACCGAGGTACGAGGCATGTACTTAATATAAAAAACCCCTAGGATCGTACCTCACTTGGCAATCCTCCCCGTATAATCAGCACTTCAAAGTAGGGATCTGAGCAAAAGTTAGGTTAGAATAACAATCGTGTGTGATTGGAAGTAGTGGGGGAGCTTATGCGTTACATGCACCACTGCCAAAATGGCCTCCTCTAGTGGCAGGTAACGGACCTCGGCCTTATGTAGTGACTTGCTCATATAGTAAACTATCCTCTGCATACCACTATCAACCCTACCAGCACCAAACTCATCGCGTGGGAGGCTACTGCAATGTAAGCAAACAAAACCTCATCCACTTTAGGTCTTGACATAATGGGTGGCCAAGAAAGGTATTCCTTTAACTGCTGGAAAGCTAGGACACACTCCTCGGTCCAATTAAATCCTTTCCACTTTTTCAACAACTGAAAGAAAGGCCTACACCTATTAGCTAACCGAGAGATGAATCAGTTTAAGGCAGCAGTCATTCCTGTTAGCTTTTGGACTTCTTTGGAATTTCGAGGTGGTTGTAGACTGTTAATTGCCTTAATCTTATCAGGATTGACCTCAATTCCCCAGTAAGTGACCATATAGCCCAAGAACTTTCCTGAACCGACACCAAAAGAACACTTAGAAGCATTAAGGCGCAACTTGTGCCTCCTTAAGATCTCGAAGATGTTCCCAAGGTTGTTAACATGCTCGGATTCTAACTTACTCCTAACCACCATGTCGTTTATATAAATCTTGATGTTTTTTCCTAGCTATGGCTCGAACATCTTGGTCATCATCCTCTGGTAGGTAGTCCCTACATTCTTTAAACCAAAATGTATCACTTTGTAGTGGAATTTCCAATGGGGGTGACAAAAGCTGTCTTCTCTTGATCACTCAAAGCTAGTGGTATTTGATGGTATCCCTAGAAGGCATCCAAAAAGCTAATTTGAGGGTGGCCTACAATTACGTCCACTAATTGATCGATCCGAGGTGTGGGGAAAGGGTCCTTTGGACAGACTTTGTTCAAGTCTATGAAATCCACGCATACTCGTCATTTTTCACTTTTCTTCTTTACTACCACTATATTGGCCAACCATTCAGGATAGAACACTTCCTTAATAGCCCCAGCCTACTTAAGCTTGTTCACCTCCTCCTTAATAGCATCAGAATGTTCTTTAGATGATCGCCGAGGTGGTTGCTTCTTAGGGAGGATAGCTAGGTTGACATTCATATGACGACAAATGAAGTCTGGATCCACCCCAGGAGCTTCGTAAGCATTCCATGCAAATACATCAACATTTTCTCTAAGGAACGCTATCAACTTCTCCTTCTCTTGAGGAGACAGTTGAGCTTCGACCTTAAAGAACTTCTCCGAATCACCATCTATAACAATCTCTTCCAGTTTCTCATACTTTGCCCCTTCCGACACCGCATCTATAGATAGGACCGGAATCCTTGATTGCTATAAGCCTCCCTCAGTAGAGGCCAAAGACTCAGCTTCAGGATGATGCATAATTGCAGCCACCAGGCACTGCCTAGCCATAGATTGACTCCCAATAAGCTTTTCAACTTGGTTCTCGGACATATATTTTACCTTTAAATGTAGGGTGGAAGAAACAGCCCCCCAGGGTATGGAGCCATGGTCTTGCCACAATGGCCGTGTATGGAGAATAATTATCCACCACAATGAAGTCCATCTCTACTACCTCTGAACCTATTTGTATGGGTAGTCTAATTTGATCCTTTGGAATGTCAACTTTTCCATCAAAGCTTACCAAAGGTGAATCATATGCTGTCAAATCCTTAGGCTTCAGGTTCAGCCCTTTGTATAAGTCAGGGTACATAATTTCTATACCACTACCGTGGTCTACCAACACTCTCTTCACATCATAGCCTCCTATTAAAGCATCATCGTGTGGTTGTATGGTTCCAATTTTGTCCTTCTCCGAAAAGCTCAACGTAGGTCGGACCTCCATTCTAACCCTCTTCGGCTCAGGATTAGAGTCCTTAGCGAGTGGCCGAGCTACAAACATCACCCTGGAGGGCTACGAGCTAGTTCTCCTAAGAGCAGCAAAGATGACATTAATTATACCCAAAGGGGCCTTGAAGAAGAGTTCCCCTAAGCCCTCAACCCTACTTGGTCTTCCTGCCCATTGGGCCGATACGAAAACTGTTGTAACCTTCCATCTCTGACCAGTTGCTCCAGATAGTTCCACAGAGTTCTACAGTCCTTGGTGGTGTGCCTTCGTTTCTGGTGGTATTGGCAATGAAGACTTTAGTTGAGCCTCAAGGGGTTTCCTCCCATCTTGTTTGGCCATTTGAAGTATGACTCATTCTTGATTTTCTCCAAGACTTGATGTACTGGCTCTCAAAACACCGTGTTAACCACCTGAGGAGTCGTATACCGAGATAGCAGAGCAAAATCCCTATGGAATCTATTATTGTTGTAGTGATCCAACCTGAAATTCCTCTTTTCCTAAGGGATAACCTTACCCTTCCCCTTTCCTTGCTGTTGGTCCTCCTCAACCCTCTTATACTTATCAATCTGATCCATGAGCTGGCGTACACTGGTAGCAGGTTTCCCAGTCAAAGACTTCCTTAAGCCATGCTCGGCAGGTAGGTCAACATTAAAAGTCCTGATGGCTACGTCGTCAAAGTCACCATCATTGAACATCTCCCAGTATCTACCGAATACATTTTCAGGGTATTTTCTTCTCTCATGAACAAAGACAACAAGGAATCTAAGGGCCGAGGAACCTTGCTGCATGTAATAAAGCGAGATCCAAACGCTTGAGTGAGTTCCTTTAAGGAATCAATGGCACTTACCCCTAATCCATCAAACCACCTCATGGCCATGGGCCCCAGGCTGGATGGGAATACCTTATACATCAAGGCCTCATTCTTGGAGTGCATGGTCATTCTCTGGTTAAAGTGGCTTACATGTTCCACAAAGTCTGTTCAACCATTATACATGGTGAATGTGGGTTGAGTGAACCGCTGAGGAAGTCTCCCTCCCTCAATTCTGCATGTGAAAGGTGATCTAGAAATTTGGTTTAGTGCTCTACCCATAGCATCATTTCCCAAGCCTTTGGAAGATGAATTTATGTTTCTGCGCTCATGATGGTAGTCCTCATCATACGAGAAAAACTTATTGGGAGGAGTCCTTGATCTGCGTCTACAACTACCATCCTCTTTACTGTCAGAAGATAAGTCAGAATTGGAGGGAGTTCTCCTTCTCCGTTCTTAGCGCAACTTCCTCTTTAAATGATCAATCTCCTACTGCATGTTCTTGGCATCTTCCTCATGAAAGAGGTGGCTCCCACAGATCGGCTCCTACTGGTCTGGGTAGCATGCACACTCCTTTCCCGACCCTTTTTTTGTTCAAGATTATGGAAGTGATCTTGACAATGAAACCCCATAGATTCTGCTTGATTCGGATCTGAACCTACCATAGTTGGATGTTAGACTCACTACAACACTAGAATTTCCCACAGACGACGCCAATTGTAAGGACCGGATTTGAGTCCCTAACCCAAATGATAAATGAGTTTTGGCCCAAAAAACCTAATACAATGAATTTATAGAGAGTGGGTTAGAAAATTGGGTTTTAATAAATCAAACAATAAGTAAAGCAGATTTTGATGACAAGAAAAAGAAGATAGACTGGTTTAATCTAAAGAAAATCTTCCTCGGCGCAATCCGAGGATATCAGTTCTTATATATTTCTCTCAAGTTTGATTACAAGTTTCAATTCTTGATTGCTACAGTGTTTCTCTCTTAATTGCTTGATCCCTTCTTCGTGGAGGGTCTCTTACATTGTATAATTCTCTCTAGACGATTTTGGCCCTCCACTTATTGATCATCCAAGCCACTACTTGAGTGCTTATCCCATTGGACACCCTCTCAATCCCTCTATGAGTTGGGATAGTTAAGACAACATTGTTCAGGGATCATCTCCATATTAATGCAGTAAGAAAGTTAGCTGCAGAACATTTAATGCGATGGTAGCAACTTTCTCTTGAGATATTTCATGGCCTCCCTCTATCCTATTCCTTCTGGATACTTATCCTCATTAGTGGAATCGTCCGGAACGTTGTTCCTGGTGTCAGAGCACACCTTCTGACCTTGGCTTTGCTCAGCCAAGGAAGTATTCCTCCTTGAACAGCCTTCTCGGATGGTTATGATCAGATTTCTCCTCTTTACTTACCAATATGGATTCTTAGGAAGGTGTTTATCCGTCCTCAGACTACTTAATGTCCTCGGATTGGGCCCCTAGCCCAATATATATATAGATATGCGTTCCTGGGCCTATCACCTCTACAATAGTTTTTTTATTTTATTTTATTTTTTATGTTTTTTAATGTCTAGTAGTTTTAGAAACAATGAGTCAAAGGACAATTATCTTTGGTCAATAGAGAAAGTATGACTTATTTTTAGAGATCGTATTCCACTAATTTTTTTGGAAAAACAACTCTATCTTATAATAAGCTAAATAAGGGAAGTTACTTATTTAAGGTTGCTTCCAAACATTGGAAAACAAGAGAGTTTTATAAAAAAAAAAATACTTTTTAAAAAATAACACATTTTCTAGAAAACATTATCGCAGAAACAAATCGAGGGTACAAATGATTACTAGATAATTCAAATAGCCATAGCAATTGGCTAAATAATATCCAAATAATAACTAACTTAATCTCCTAATAATAGAGAACCAACTAGGAATGGCAACAGGTCGAGTTCGGGTTAGGTTTTTTTATGCTCGAGCCCGGCTTGTGTAATAAACAGGTTTTTTTTTTTTTTTTTGCAGGGCCCAAACCCACCCCATCAGGTCTTGTGGGCCCCGTCCAAACAAGTCAATTTTGGGCCTAATCCACAGCCTAAATCGTGGCCCAATAAAAAAAAAAGTTTGAATTAACGCCTATATAAAACAACCATGACAAAATCATCATAATAGATTAAGCATCCATAAATCAAGATTACCCATTAAGACAATCAAGATTACCCATGGATTCAACAATGTCCACAAAAAGCTTCAATATTCTCTAGCTTTCTAATTGAACCCATGGATTAAAATAGAACAAATTTTTAAAAAATGAACATAAAAAGGAATAAGCATAAAAAAGTCCTTAATTTTTTCATCGGAAAGAACAGAAAATATTTTAGGTTATGAACAAAAATTCATCAGAAAGAATAGAACATAACAAAAAATATTCTCCAGAAAATTTTTAAGAAATTAGTGAAGCAGAGAACCTAAAATCAATTTTAGGTTATTAGAAAAAAGGAAAAAGAAAAAAGAAGAAGAAGTAACGAATATAGGGATAATAAACATTAAGTGAAATTAAAGCTTAAAATCAATGGATGATATATTATATAGTAATTCTAGTTTGCATCTCACCATATAAAAACAATGAATATAGGGATACAAAAATTTCATAACATTTTTATTTTTATTATTGATAACTTGATTTATTGTAGAAATGGGGATACATTTTTATTATAGAAATGGTGTTAATGGTGGGTTTATGTTAAAATGATGTTTCAATCACAATTTATCTCCTTAACAAGTTGCAAAAATAAATTGTTTTTCTAGTATTGCCCTATGAAAAAAGTGTTAAGAAGTTGTGAAAGGCAAGTAGTTTTTTATTTGAGACGTTAGAGAAGGGTAGAAGAGGGAAATATGCAATTGTGTTTTTCTTGGGTTTTTTCTCCTATGTTTTCCTCCTGATCCGGAAAGATTATTGATTTTTGGTTGTTCTAAGGAGAAAATATCTAAGTTCCACCAAATTTCACTCACTTTTCTTGCTTCAACCAAACAACCAAAATCATCATTTTCTCCCCACTTGTTCTCTCATTTAATTTCATTATTTTCGATAAAACAGAGTGTAAAAGTCATCTACATTATGAGAGTTTCTCCCCTGAACCAAATCTAAACAACCAAAATCATTATTTTCTTCCTATTTTTCTCTTATTCATTTTCAATCTTTCCGTTAAAATAGAGACTAAGAGGCATCTACACTATGAGAATTTCTCCCCTGAACCAAAACCAAACAATCAAAATCATTATTTTCTCCTTATTTTTCTCTTATCCATTTTTAGTGTTTCAATAGAAACAGGGTGTAAGAGGCGCTCATACCATGAGAATTCAAAGATGGATAGCTGTTTCTTTTAGAAGAACTATGATAGTCGAAATTAGTACTACTAATTGGGAGATTCTGGCATTTTATCCTTAATTTTTTAAAAAAATTGGCAATATGCCCCTGTTTTAAAACTATATAGGAGCGTGCTCCTGTTTCGATACTCGATTATCCTAAAATCGAGTTCAATTAAATACTCGATTCATAGAAAATCGAGTTATGCCTGATCAAACTTAAAAAAAAAAAAAAAAAAAAAAAAAAAAAAAAATTCATGGAACTCGAGTTTCAAGAAATCGAGTTCAATGCAAAAATTTTTACAAGTATAATCACCCCATATTCAGGGAGCCCTATAGTGACGTTTTTAGGCCCTATAGTGACATTTTAAATCCCTATAGCGGCGTTTTTCTGCAAAAATTTTTTATAACTCCCCATACATGGTTCAAGGAGCCCTTTAGTGACGTTTTAAAGCGCTATAGCGGCATTTTGGAACTCGACTTCCATAAAATCGAGTTCCATGCTGTTTTTTTATTTTTTTTTTTTATTTTTTTTTTTAAGTTTGATAGGGCATAACTCGATTTTCTACGAATCGAGTATTTCATTGAAACTCAATTTTAAGGTAATCGAGTATCAAAACAGGGGCATATTCCTATATAGTTTCGAAATAGGGGCATATTGCTAAATTTTTTAAAAATTAAAGGCAAAAGGCTAGAATCTCCCTACTAATTGACAAAAAATCTAAATACCAATGATATGGATAATGGAGGTTACAACAGACAAGCCGGCGTTATACACTGCTTACATATTGTTGGTGACGTGGCTGTCAAACAGTGGTTGCTTGATTACCGATCCCAAGCCAACATCTACATTATAGGATTGAATCAACGTACACAGGTGGCAGAAACAAACGAACCACTGAAAAATGAAAGTGACAGAAAAACAACTATCCTATCCTAGGCTCGAAAGTCTGCCTAGGTACGTGGCGGCTACTTGACCTGTCTTGGCAGTTGTTAAAACACCTGTCATTGTCTTAGATAGCGGTTTCTTTTATACATGCACACGGACGGTTCTGTGCTATTTATGGAAAAACGTATATAGATGACTTGGTTTTTTTGATCTATCGGTAGGATCGGATTTTTTTCATTTCCTTTTTGGGTAATACCAATTCAATGTATTTTGTGGGCAAGCAACGGTCATCAAATCTAGAAAACCTCCAAATACAACGTACTTACGCACTTGGTATTTGATGCCCTCGAGGTCTTCTTTTTCATATAATCTACAAAGAAAGTGTATAGGGGCAAAAAAAATAAAAAATTTCATTTTAACTTAGTAAATTATTAACAATAAATAAAAAATGATATTAATTAGTGATGAATTTATATAAAAATTAGTAAAATTTTTTCTACTAAATCATTGTGAAAATTATAGTGAATTTTTTTGTGCTTATAACATCATGCGTCTAGAAAATATAATTTCTTAATGGAGGATTGAATTGGGCGACAATGATTAACTTTAAAATTGGAAATAACAAAAATAAAACTTTTGAGGGAGAAAAAAAATTGTGATTGACTTAAAGTTAAAGAGTGTAACTTGAATTTTAATCTTGAAAATATTTTATAAAAGATTAATTTTTTTGGCCCTCAAAGTTTATGTAACTCCTCAAGAATTATGATGGGCCTAAAGATATTTCAAAAAATGGAAAAATCAATTGGCCTATACCTATGACACTTGTCCTAAAACAATATTTTTTAAATATTTTTTTTTTAAATTCATCAAGAATTTTGTAATTTAACTGGTTGACATATTCAGATATTTTCCAACAAATACAACTAAAGTTTAAAATTCCTTATCTCCCAACTATCAAATTATCAAAAGAATATTCCCAAGACTTAAAGAAATACTACGACATCATTTGCATCAACTTATTTGATTAGATTTGTCACTTCATTACGAGCCTCTAGTTACTCAAGTTCCTTGGCCCCATCTATAGCATTGGCTAGGGCAAGATCTGGTCTCTTTCTATAATTTTCTTTTCTCCTCTCACCCATTGCTAATTTCAGAAAAGTCAAATGTTGTATCACTTATTTTCCTACGTACAAAATACTTAAATTTTAAGACGTAAATATGTATTATTTCTTTACCATTTATTTATTTTCCTCTAATTTGATTTATTCATTTCAATTATATGAATAATTTTTTAAAATCATAGCATAAAATTGTGTCAGCAGTCAGCATATTTGAAAGTTCATATATATAGGTTTTTTTTTTTTTTTTTTTTTTTTACATCATTATTAATATTTTATTATTTTATCATTCAATTGTAAAAATGAATAGAGGAAAAGAGATTTGAACATTGTTTCTCATCAAAAAGGAGACTGAACAATATCATTAAACTAAATGCTCTTGGTTAGAGTTCATATAGCTAAGAGAACATAAAACAAATTATTTCAATTTTTTTTTTGTTAATTGAATATAATATTGAGTAGTTGTGAGTTGTGACATAGTCGGATTGAAAGTGTTATTTTGTGCTAAACAGTATCACTGAGCTAAATGTGCCTTGAAGCTTTATTTAGCTAGGAATCCATAACAAAGAAATGTATCTCCATGGAATCTTCCACTTTTCCTTTGTCTTTGGTAACATGATGCTATCTTTTGCCTCCCACCATTCATTGTATTGCCTGAAAACAGAAAATGTCAATTATGGCGCTAGCTAGGGTCTTGGTTGGAAAAATCACGCTTGAACCATTTGCAGATACATATATAATAGAATGATTAAGAAAGATAAAACGTTTTCATCCCTTCTTTTTCTCTTTTTGCCTAGGACAAAATGATATCCTCCTTTAACCCCATATTCCACTATATCCTTAGAAATCATAAGGTGAGAGTCAGAGCCCTAACAATTCAGGCAAAGGGGTTGCGACGTTAGAGGTGTCTATTGATTTTCATATACAAATCAGTTTGCCCACTAAACATATCACAAGAGAGTGTGATCCAAACTCCAAACTGATAAAATGTTTGTTTTTTCTGCAAGAGCCAAGAGGCCCTTATATTCAGAGAATTTTTGTAAGTACTTACAAATTCATTGGTAGTGTTATTTCAACCATCTAAAAAATAAATATTAAATTACTTTTTTGTGATTAGTGACACAATTCTTATAAAGTTTATGTAGTCAAATTTGTAATAATATCTTTAACATCGCTTTTGACTATGATTTGTGACAAAAATCTATCACTCTCATTGATCTTGGACCCTCAGATTTACCCTGCACAAGCTTCAAATTTCTATTTTTCAAATTGCGGTTGAAGAACGTAACTTTGTTGATATCTCACTCTCAGTGTCTACCAGCCAAGAAGAAACTTAAATAAAAACATCTAGAATTTGCAAACAAGCAAGACTTTTGATATATGGTTTATTTATAATTGTTATAACCGTCCATTTCGCTAATTAGTAAAGGAGCAGCTACTATTTCCACAAGTTTAAAGTGGTTGGGATATTTTGATCCTTATTTTCTTTATAAACAGGGTCTTCGTGTCTCCAACCGTTTTGTTGATTAGATAAAGGGTCCGGTTAATGTGTGCCCTAAGGGCACACATTAAACTTTCTGTTTTTGGAAACATTTTCTCGGGAATTGAAAAAGCTGTCATTACTTTTTCAATTCTCGAGAAAATTTTTTCCAAAAATGGAAATTAATGTGTGCCCTAAGGGCACACATTAGTAAAATCCTTAGATAAATAACAATTCAATACAAGTAAAGAAAGTCGTCCCTTGCTAGAATTGAAGAAATTTACTCTTGAAGTTTAACCAACAGATCATGCTCTTCCTCATTGAGCAAAAATTAAGCAAAGCTCATCATAGCCTAGGCAGCCAAAATCTTTTCATGTTTTCTTAAAATGAAAGCCGATAAAAGTGTGTATAATTCCATTTTTTTGGGGGGCAACTCTAAGTAATTGCAATCTCATTATCTTTGAGAGCAATATTATAGGTAGAAAGTTTTCTAAAACTTCTTTTAATAATTTATTATTATCTTTTTTTTATATATACAAAATAGAAATTCTACTTAGAATCATTTAAGTGTATATATGTGTGAAATTCCCCCCTGGAGACTTGAACTTTAGTCTTTGCCCCCCACACCCCACAAATACTTATACTTGTAGAGTGACAACCACATCATAGGTGGTGGTGGTTTTAATAATTTATTAAAATTTTGATAATTACTATATTGCATGGTCATATTGATTACTACACAACTTTTATTTTTTACACTCACAACAGACTACAAATTTTGCTTCACTATAAATATTGTATTTATTGTTTCTTCAAACAATTTATAACCATTTTGCTTATTTGCAATTCACTCTTTCACAACTTAATTGACCCCAAGATTAGCTTATAAACCAACAAGAACTTTTTTTTTTGGGAATATTTGCAATTCACTCTTTCACAACTATTCATGCCAAGATTAGCTTTGAAAAACCAACAAGAACAGTTTTAATCATTATATGCAATTCACTCCTTGACAACTTAATATATCCCAAGATTAGCTTGAAAACCATCATCCACTCAATTATAACAACTGCTCCAACTAATCAAACCACATTAAGTCTAGAGCCACCAAAAAAAAATGTTTAAAAAAAATTGTCATTGGTTAGTAAATAGTAATATTAATAATAAAAATTTGCCAACTCATCAGTTACACAGATATTACTAGAAAAATTGCTGTTTATATGACAAGTCACAATAAATAATGCTAAAGATACAAATTATTTTATAAATTTTTTTACAAACTACTAGTGTGGTGAATGATTATTGATAAATAAAAAAGTGATATTAATAATAAATTTAAACGAAAACTAATAAAAAATTAACCACATCAATATTTTATAAAAATACTAAAAAATAATTTGTAACGATAATATTACTAGTGTGAATTACTCAAAAAAACAAACTGTCATACATGCTATTCTTAATATGGGACCCGGCCTTTCAGGAATCAAAACAAACCCAACGTATCTCCTCACACGTGTCAACATCTCACCGCCCCTATTTTCTCTACCGTTCAATCCTCATACTATTTATATATATAGACTCTTCACTCTTCTCCCGCCTTTCCTTCTTTCATATTATCCTTCTTTTCCTCTCAACCATCCCAATCTTTCACCATTAATTTTTTTCTTCTTTTTCAGTCCCTTAAACCATTTTTTCTCTTCAATTTCAACACTTTTTTTTTGTTGTTGTTGTTGTTGTTTTTTTTTTTTTTTTTTTTTTTGTCCTTCTTCATCTTCCTAAATGTTGGGATTTGCAATGCGAGATATTAAAGAAGGAGGCCCCGATGGAGGAGGCGCTCCAATGTTGTACGCCAACACAGCCAGAACGACAAGCATGTCGAGGTCGAAGTTCGGAGCCGTCTTGCATTCTGATCCTAATATCTCATCTTCGACAAACAATGTCGACGATGATTTCCCAATGCGTAACAGCAGTGCCTCCCTAAACCTATCTGCTTGTTATGACCCGAGTCGAATGAGCGGTGAGGGTTCTCCTATGACAATGTCACCATGGAACCAAACTTCACCTTTCCCCAAATCAGCTTGGGCTGATTTCGACGAAAACGTTTCTCAAAACGCTCTCATCGGCTCGCTGGTTCGCGAAGAAGGCCATATTTATTCCTTAGCCGCGTCCGGTGATCTCTTATACACTGGCTCAGACAGTAAGAACATTCGGGTCTGGAAAAACCTCAAAGAATTCTCGGGGTTCAAAGGGAATAGCGGTTTGGTTAAAGCTATTATACTTTCCGGGGAAAAGATTTTCACGGGTCACCAAGACGGGAAAATTCGTGTTTGGAAAGTTTCTCCAAAGAACCCGAGCGTTCATAAACGAGCTGGGACTTTACCGAGTTTGATGGATATCTTCAAAAGCTCGATCAAACCTAGTAATTATGTCGAAGTGAGACGACGTCGTACTGCTCTATGGATCAAACACACGGACGCGGTGTCGTGTTTGAGTTTGAGCGAAGACAAACAGTTTCTGTATTCGGCTTCGTGGGATAGGACTATTAAGGTTTGGAAAATCGACAACTCGAAGTGCATCGAATCGATTAACGCTCACGATGACGCCGTTAATTCTGTTGTGGCCAGTGCCGAAGGGTTGGTTTACACAGGCTCAGCTGACGGAACCGTTAAGGTTTGGAAAAGAGAAGTTAATGGCAAGGTTACGAAGCATTCTCTGACTCAGAAACTGTTGGAGCAAGAGTGTGCTGTAACGGCGTTAGCCGTTAACGCCTCCGGTTCGGTTATGTACTGTGGGTCCTCTGACGGAATCGTTAACTTTTGGGAACGGTTTGAGAAGAAACTATCACATGGGGGTGTCCTCAGGGGACACAAATTGGCTGTACTGTGTCTCGCGGCTGCAGGGAGCTTGGTGCTGAGTGGTTCGGCTGATAAGACCATCTGTGTGTGGAGGAAAGACGGCGTTATTCACACGTGTCTTTCCGTTTTGACGGGACATAACGGGCCCGTTAAGTGCTTGGCTATTGAGGAGGATCGTGAGCCGTCCAATAATGGTGATCAACGGTGGATTGTTTATAGTGGGAGTCTTGATAAGTCTGTGAAGGTTTGGTGTATTTCTAGTTTGGCTCCTGATTTGAATCTGATGGTTATGAGGCAACAACAGCAGCAACAACAACAACAACAGTATCAGTTTCAGTTTCAGCAACAGCAGAGTCTGAATCAGAACCATAATCATAATCAGAATCATGATCATGATCATGATCATAATCATAATCAAGATGCGGATTCAGTGCCATCTGATGGGAGTTTCTCCTCTACTGGCAGAGTTAGCATGACCAAGAAGCACTGATGATCCCAACAACAACAACAACCTTTGTGGGCCCTTGAGATCCCCGGTAAATCATATCCACGTGTCAAGGATATATTTCGTGAAATTTTTTTTTTGCATAAACGATACATATAATATTCTTCTTATATAGGGTGAATCTCAAATAGTATAAGATTCACTTTCATGTGAGATAGATGTTATATATTCGCTTAATTGAATTTGTAACTCAAAAAACAAAAAAAACAAAAAAACCAAAAAAAATAAAAAATTGCAACTTGGTGATACGTGGATTTAAGGCAAGTGGATGTTGGGGTTTGAGGTAGTTATGTTGAGGGTTTGCCTACATGGAAGGGAAGAAAGATTACGAGGGATTGATGTTATTTTTAAATGGACTTGGAAGATTGGTGTGGGTGTGGATTGAGATGGATGATATGTATATTTTATGAGTGGGTATGAATTAAAATTAATATATATTTTTTGCTTTCTACGTGGTTATTGGGATTCCTTATTATTATTTTACCATTTTTTTTGATGAATTGATTCCTTATTGTTATTTGCTAGTAGTATTAATTATTTAGGAGGATTTGGTCTTTGAGATAGCTCAAAGCTGTCTTAGGTGCCTTTAAATTAGTTCTTGTTTGATTTATGTCATTATTCTCCTCATTCATTCTCCCCCTTCTTTTGATTTTGTCATGGTAGTGAAAAAAGAAATAATAATAAATTTGAACTTGAACTTTTTACCAACTTTAAGATTGCTTTGCGTGATTGTAACGTTGAGAGGATAAATTTGTTGGAGTGAATCTACATAATCTTTATCCTGAAATCATTCTAACCTGGGTGGTTGGGAAGACTGTGTGAAATGCTTATGTTCAGATTCTTCAGAACAAGATTGACTGGTTGAACACTTGAACAGGCACTTTACAACAACTTTTTCTGTCTTTAGACTTCAATTACTTCATTGATATATATCCCCTATCCATGTTGTTTGTTCAATCCTATAATTATCAGCTTATTGATTGATTCAAATAAGGTAAGGTCTTGAAGTACATTTGACGCAAAGCACTCTAGTGGAACATGGATGACCATTCTCTTCTAGGTATACCATCGACCCAACACAACTATAAAACTTAAAGCCTTGGCATAGCGCACTCGACAATGTTGGTCTCATACTTGGCAGAGATTTAAAAGAAAGATCAAACAGTTCTAGAACTGGTAATCAAATTACATTGAGTATTCATTTAATTGAAGTTCTACGCTCAATTCTATTGCCACGGATTTGATCATATTTGCTTTTGGATGTCTTAGTCTAATGCATGAGTTTACTCTGAGGTGCTTAGAGTCTGCAACTATTTAGCAATATCAGTTGCAGATAGAGGCAAAGATCCATAGGCATTCTTCGGATAATATAACATTTCCCACAACATTTGCAAGATGAAGATAACAATTGACAAGGCTATTTATAGACAGCACAAACTCTCTTAACTCTAAACTGCAATCTATCACCTCTCTGTGTAAGTTTGTCACACTGCAATGAATCAACTACTATGAGAAACCACACATAGTCTGTTGCATAAGACATCTTGATTGTAAGTTACAATTAAAAGTTTGATGGGCATGCAACATGCTTGTATCAGTGTGTGGAAGATTATTTGAGGCTGAGCAGTCAACATGTGAGTTTCAATCTAGTATGAATATTTGTGCAAGCGAGACATGTTATTAAGGCACTGTGTGGCTCACTGTGAGTGATTAATCTCGTTGGAGTCCTAGCTGCTTATCCAGTAACAAGAATGCTGGCACATTCTTGTGATATTGTTTTTGGTGTATCTGAAAAAAAGTGTTTGATATTTAACAAGTTCACGTTTTAAATGTTCTTTAGTAGAAATGAAGTTGTTTGGGGCTACAAATATATTTGTTCAATGGAGGCAAAGTACAATCGTCAACCCAAGCTGTTGATTGTTGCTCTTTCTGCAAAGGCACATAGCAGATTCAATGCTCTGAACCTAAGGCAAAGGTAACCCTCCTCTCAAGTTACAATTGAATTTATTTAGCCTGCTTATTTAGGTGAACTGATTGAGAAAAATATCTGACATATATGAGGACTTAAATTATAATTCCTATAAAACACTGAAGATGATACAAAAATGATATGACAGCCGTAACAAAATGTAATCTATATATTTAAGTGGATAATTGCCATATGCTGCCTACTCACCAGTTAAAAAACAATCCATTTCAACTATACATGTAATTGGAAGTCCTCTCATCCAAAAGCCAACCAATTGTTCAATGTGAGAGCCTACGTGAATGCTTTCTCTTCAGTTCAGGTTGTCTAAATGAGCTGATACCACCCAAATGGCCACTTCTACACCCGACTGTGTTCAAGTCTAAACCCAGAGGAACCAAATCTCCTCCTTCTAGCACTCTGAGAACCTATAATAAAGAGAATAGTTTTCAACTTAAACAACTTGTCTATCCAGAAAATGGGTTACAACATTTAATCATGAAGATAAGCACTAAACATTAAGGAATAAGAATTGGAATCAAGAGGGAGAGAGAAGAAACCTTTGACATTGGGGGTCTGGATTCAGGATCTCGACGTAGGCACAAGGAAGCAGCTCGACACATTGCCTCTAGTTGATGAGGGAAGTCAAAGGATGGTTCACAGGTCAAGCATGGATCCAGTAAATGATAGTTATTTGCTATAACATGGCCTGGTTCTAATGCGGCTAGTGGGTGGAACCATTCAGACAGGAACTGCTGTCTCTCAATATATTGCAGCTCATCCATTCTTTTACCTGTCATTAGCTCTAATAAAATAACACCAAATGCATACACATCAACTTTATTTGTAATTTGTCCACCTTCCAAGTATTCTGGTGCCAGGTACCTGGTTCAGACATATTCAGCACCATTAATTTTTTTTTGAGGGTAAGTAATTCAGCATCATAAAAATCAGATTAATTAAGCATGTTAATAGTTTCTTTACATATCTTGCAATGCATCTAATTTGATTATGTCAATTTTAAGTAACATTTTGGATGCCTAGCAGAAGAATATGTACCCCGAAGTTCCAATAACTTGATCCTCAGTGCTGATATCCCATTCAGAGTGCCACCTAGCAAGCCCAAAACCAGCAATCTGACAATCACAAAAAAAAAAAAAAAAAAAAAAAGGATCAGAGAAATAACTGCTTATTCTATAAACATTAGCAGAGTCAATATTGATATAGTACCAGAGGCTCAAATTCGTGGGTTAGGAGGATATTGTTGGGTCGCAGATCTCTGTGCGCTATAGAACCCACTCTGCAGTCCTCGTGAATATATCGTAAGCCCCGTGCCGTCCCTATTGCTATCTTTAGCCTTGACTGCCAATCTAAAAGGGTTGTGTTGTTTCCTGTCAGCCACAGACGAATATTAAACTATCATGACCTGAACTTTTATTGAAAGCCATATAACATCAATAAAGAATGTTCAACAAGTCCATGGAAGTGAAAGGAGCCATTTCCTATGTTTTATAAGGCAATGCTCTTTGGAAAAAAAATAAGAACATAGAAAAGAGAAAATAGATTGTACCATTTAAATGGAAGTCCAAGGATCCATTGCATATGTACTCATAGACCAACACTCTCTTCCTTTCCTCAATGCAAAACCCAATCAACAACACAACATTTCTGTGTTGCGCACAGCTCAATATCCGCACTTCCCTGCAGAAATCAGAATGTGATTGAGAGCCACCAAACTTTAATCGCTTAACTACAACAGCCTGGCCATCTCTCAACATGCCCCGGTGAACTGTACTGAAACCACCTTCTGCTAAGAAATTTATATCTGAGAACCCGTCTGTAGCTTCCTCTAGCTCGTTGTAAGAGAAATGTCTTGGAGGTTTTCCAAAAACAGGTGCTTTGTGTAGACATTGTGAGCATAAAGGAGGAGGTATTGAGCAATTTCTACCAATTGAAACGGCATCCCTGATGCTTGAGTTTGTAGTGTGGTCTCCCTGACTCATTTGATCGATGCTGGCTCTATTACTCCCCTTATCTTGATCAGAGTCAACAAACTTATCAAGTAGACTTTTGGAAGTTGGAGATCTAATTTCTTTAGTTTTTCCATAGTTTTGAGTTGCAGGGGACTTTTCGTCAACAAGGTGGTTTTGGGGAATCCAAAGAACTCTCTTTTGATTTCTAGCTAAAGATGGTGTTGGGGGTTTAGACAGAGAGGTAAACCTTTGCCCGTTCAATTCAGGGGTTGACAGTGGGACATTCAGGTCTCTTCGCTTAGCAATCGGCTTGTGAATTCCATTGAGTTGTCCTTCAAAGAGAGGATTTTGTCCATAGACAAGGTGAAGAGAACTCGCTGTGTCATAACTCCATCGTGAACTTTCCCATGTATTTCTTGTGTGGGAAGTACTTGATTCTTCAGGGCTGCTCTGTGGGGTAGAAACCATAGACTGCTTCATTTGATAGCCTTGCAACTTTTCACCATCTATTCCTGGTGTAGAAGTGGCAGAAAAGAAGGGTGTTTGGAGCTCATTTGAGCATCCTAAATTAAGCCTAAGGACTTTTGGTTGACCACCCTTCATTACTACAATGTTGCACTGCAATTCCTCCATGCAACGCTTCCGCTCTTGTTTCAATTTCCTGTTTTCACAAGTCATGTGGTGAACTACTTTTTCAAACCTTTTTCAACCATTTGAGAGAGACATGCCTTCATGGTAAATAGTTAGATGGCATACAACAGTACAAGTCTATGAAATTATATGGTTTGTTTATTCACAAGTAGAACAAGATGTGGAGTCTCTCAATTAGTAACCGTGTATGCGTGAAGTTGTTTTAGCTGAGTCTCAGTCATTGTGAAATACAGCATAAGATAAACACATTGTTATTGGTTTTTCATTTAGTTGAGTTCACTTAATCTACACCAACTAGTAAAGAGGTCAGAGGCAGTCCCAACTTATGCAGGAATTCACAACAATCATAAATGCTTGAAACTGGAGCTACAAGAGTAAGGTGAGCTCCAGTGATGTCCACTACAGTTTAAACCTACCAACCTTATTGATCGCATTGGAGTAGTGACGCAGGGAGTGTTGGTGTACGACAAATTAGAACGATTCAACAATAAAATTGATGAACAAGAAAATAAAAGATAGATCCTAGGAGTCAGCATCTAGGTTTGTTTGGAGTCAGCATCAAGTAAGGAAAAACTAATAGGAGTTGGCACCTAAGGTTGGTTGGAGTCACCACCTACCACCATACCATTTAGATAATTTCAACTGAAACTTTTATTCATCAAAATAACTTCCTTTGATAGGAGAATACGGTGCTTATATAAGAGTGCTAAACCCTAATTGGCTTGGGAGCTTTATGGTGGGTTTAGAAAATTGAGGCTCCTAGTGGGCATGCTTGATTTTTCTCTGATACCAAAACTAACACACACAAATCATAATGATTCAACAATAAAAATTAACAAAATGGAAAACAAAAGATAGAATCTAGAATTCAGCACCTAGAAATGTGAGAGAGACATCATGCTGAGAACACCAAATAATTTTTCACTTGGTGTTTTTTCTTACGTCTATTTATTTATGTGTATTTTTGTTCATTCTCAAATTTAAAATTTATTTTGCATATAAAAATAACCATACGATTAATAAAATTTTACACAACCAATGAATCTTATTTAGTTATCAATAAAGGTGAAAATAGGTTATCAACCACAGATTAAATATTAACTCAGAAAAAATAAATAATACTTTTTTTTTTAATATATATGTTTAATTACTTATCAAGTACGACCCAGTTGACACCATTGCTCTTTGCTTCAGCAGCCACCGCACCACCGGGTGAACTTGACACCACCTTAATCCTCACTTTAACCTGAAATTAAAGTGTCGTACTTGTTAATTTTTGAGTCATTATTAATTCAATTATTGTATAAGACAGAAAAGCCCGCCGGGGCCTTCCAATTTTGATGTAGGACCCAGATGGCCATATCTATATGCAGGTCAAACAAAGTTTACATTGCACTTTTCTTTAAAGGCATGTACAGACTACAGAGTACTTAACGTTTTTTCTTTTCATTTTATTTGTTTACTTTTTGTCCCCTAATTCAAATCATGGATTTCTACTTTATGTACCACAGATAAATATTATATATTTAAAATAAATAAATAAAAACACAAATAAAGTTTGGGTTTAATGTACTAAACTTATTGCAATGATAACATATGATCAAAATTAAATACATTTTAAAATGTGAAATAGGGTTGTACACAAGATAAATAAAATGTAACCAATCAACTTCCCGCATTTTTTGTAATGGAATGTACTAAGTATATAAACATTTCGAATATTTTTTTGTGGGAAGTCAAAATTAGTAATTTATCAATGATAATATAATCAACTATAAGCTTAATTGTTCATAACGTAAAGCTAAAGATTCTTCTTTTTTTTATGAAAAGCTATAGATTCCTGGGGTCCGCAAATTTTTTTTGACTATCTTTTTTATTTGAACTTGTCCATTATGGATTTTTATTCTTGAGTAACATTGTCAAGGCACATGGGTTCCTCTCTATTCTAGCCTAGCTGGCCCTCAAATCATTAACGTATAATGTTCATGCACTAGAAAGTAGAAACAGATGATCCAAAATCTTCTAAAACTCTACTTCTGATTCTAGAATGATCATTTGCCAGAGACACAATATATATGAAAAAATATTAACAAATGCTTTAGTGAACCATTTTAGAAAAATATCTAAAAAAAAAAAACTAATTAATATTTTGCTTTTCAATTTCTTATAAAAACGGTATAAATTTTTTAAAAAAAATAATTTATTAACAATTTTCTAAAAGATATCCATTAACGTGGCCATAAATAAAGCAATCATTCTTTTTCTTAAATGCTTAAATAAATAAATAAAGCAAAAAGCAAATTAGACAATGACAGGTCAGAAACTACTGTAGTGTATACGAGGAAACTGTTTGGGCAAGCCTAAACCACGTGTTATTGGTTATCTAAGTAAAACCAACGAAACTACACGTCGTATTTCTAAGGTATAAATAAAGGCGGCAAGTGGTAATTTGGTAATTTTAAGTAAAGTTAAGTCAGACAGTTACCTCAATTTGGCTGCGAAACTGAAGAGCCATCTGAGAACAAGACTCCGAGATCTGATAAATCTTTTCCGGCAACTTCTCTCGTTGGCTGCTCCCACAGTCTCCTCTAAATAGCGTAAAGTTCCAGAACCTTCTACCTGCGACATTCATCAGAAAAACACCGTCAACAAATTTAGCTTCATAACTCAATTAACACTTCCTGAGTTTTTTAAAAAAACGCATAGACTCGTCCTCGCAACAATTGAATTATTAAAAAATAATAATAGAGAGAAGAGATTTACTAGTTTTCTCCTTGGGAATTATGGCGAGCAAAGTTATGCAATCGCCAGGATGAACGACGTGCGTTAGAGCCCATGCTAATGCAGCCTTTGAAATCACCTTCTCGGCTTTAACGGCGACTAATACTTTATGCGACGCTCTGTTGTTGTTGGTGGTGGTGGTGGTGGTGGTGGAGCGGCTTTGCCTTTCGCTACCTTCCATCTCTTCTGGCAACATTAATTGAGTCCTCGTTTCTCGGGGGGCCTTCTTGCTTTTTCGATGCCTCAGAAATGCGTAGAGACTAGAGACTTTGTTTAGTTTAGCACTACTTGAACTGGCTTTTGGGGCCCAATTATTTATATCAAACCGAGCAATCATTTTAATCATGATTACTTTAGAATCGTGTCTTAATTTGACCACAGAATAAAAGTTGTAACATGTTGGGACATGGTTGTGGGACCCATTTTTTATTTTTATTTTTTTATTTTGAATTTTTATTCTAACGGTGTTGCCAATTTAATCGCGAGGACTTTATGCAATTGTATCTTTTACTTTTTTGAACAAATTATATTTTTAAGCATTATATATACTTTAGGTGTGATTTTATAATTTCAAATATTTAAAATTAAATCTTGAAATTTCAAATTCTACGAATTAACCTTAAAGTTTCATTCAGTTTAAATTGAATACTTAACTTTTAAAAAAGTATCAATTCCAACCCCGATCAAAGTTTGAACCCAAACCCAAAAGGTACAAATAGTTTAAATTGATAAAATTTTAAAAATTTGGAGTTTCATTTGAAACTAACAAAACTATAAACATGTAAGGACTAAGCATAAACATTTAATATGAACCTTTTGAAATTATATGATTTAATTTGCCAATTTATATATATTTTTTAGAAGACTATTTTTCTTTTTTAAAAAGCCAAATTTCTTGAGATTCCAACTTCCTTTAGATAGTTTAATTGAGGAATAAGATGCAAAATTAACATTTGAATTTATAGTATTTTCTTGACCAACGTAGAAGAAAAAATTTAACATTCAAACTAAAATCATTTGTTCTTGGTTTCGTGTTAATTTCAAACATCCACTTTATTACATATAGGGCAAATTATAAATTATTAATTTGTGATTTGGCTGAAATTTAAATCGCTTACTTGTAGTTTAAAAGTTTGCACTTTGCCCACCTGAAGTTCGCTCCGTTAAGTTTCTGTAACCCACCTCTGTACTTTTACAGTTAAAAACACAACAAAATATAATAAAAACATAAATATCAAGATCTGAAAACATATTTTTTAAAATTGTGAAACTTTGGATTAGGAACATTACTCTTACCAAATATAACTTTCTTGAAACCAATGTCAACTCAATGCTTACCATAAAGAATCACTGCAAAACATAGAAGTGCTTACAACATAGAGATTTTTTCACCAGGTTGTAAGGAATACAATGGGGAACATTGCTCTTTCTTGTCAATAATCATTTGCTAAGAATTTTGTGTAAACCTGTTTGTAATGCACTTTGAAATTTACATCTCCAGGTAAGAGAAATTGGATAATTTTTATGGATAACACAATTTAATTGCATATATGATTTTACATTTGTCTATTAACAACATTTTTAAAGTTGAAACTGTACATAGAATATTCTTGTTCCTGCTCCATCAATTCCTCAAGATGCTCCTAACAGTATGAGTATTCCTACTGAAATCATGACGCCAAAAGACTAAAACGAGGCATTTTCTCCAACACTAAGTTATCCTACCCGTGAGAAGAAATATTTGAAGCCATCTTTCAAATAACAAAAAAAGGACTAGCCACCACCATCTCACTAAAATCAAAGCCCACCATCAATGAAACCCAAAAAAAAAAAAAAAAAAAAAAAAAAAAAAAAAAACCTCAGCCTCTTCGAGTTAAGGTCAACGGCAGAGAAAGGAAATAGAGAGTTAAGAAGATACATAAAACTTTTTGAGCCAAGCACCATGAAATTTAAGTTACCTATAGGTAACGAAAAAATAGCTAATATTTCATTTGACCGACCCATTGCTCACTAGGCCATGTTGACAAAAATGCCCGTCTAATAACAATAGTCATATATCGAACATTTAGGGATATATTTAAAACAAAGAAAAATGGAATTTACTGTCGGTTAATTTAAAGCCTTTAATTTGTGTTAAATAAGTGATTTAGATATATTACGTTGGTCCTCTTGCTATGATAGTAAAAAGTTCATTGTACTTGCTCATCATTATACAAAACATTTCATAAAATTAAAAATGCTATCCTATCTTTATAAAAACAGACAAGTTTACAAATAAGATGTTGCCGGCCCTCTTCGGTTCTATGATGGCCTGATAGACCGATAGCTACTAGGAGGAATTTATAGGCACTCAATAGTTAATTTTGATTGCACTGCCCAACCTCTGAGTAATCATAAGATGGGTTGAAACCCATTTAGCTTATGTGCATGCTTTATGCTGGTCGATTTTCCAATCATACACATTTGGGTTGTTGAGAGAAGTTTATGAATAGAGTGAAAATGGAAAAAAAAAAAAAATATATATATATATATATATAGTAAAAAAGAAAAGGTCCAGATTGGATGTTGCTTCTATGTCATCCAATCAAATTGCTCCCGAGACCCTCTCTTGGTCTACCTGGTTAAACCAACTCTCTTGTCTATGTATCCCATGCCCAGTGCTGTTGGTCTGTCTGATGGGAGAGATCAACCGATTCTACATTTAGATATTTGAATTAATAGATTTTAAATGTCTTGATTCTAAATTTATATATTTTAAAATTTCTTGTTTGAATGCATTTTATACTTATGATAATTTGAAATTATAAAATTTATTAAAGAATGTATTAAGAAGTTCTAAAGTTTTATGGGGCTAGAAGTTATTTCAAATCCAAAAATTTCAAAGTTTAAAATCCTTGGTGATATTGTCAAATCTAAATCCTTAACTTTTCTTAAACTATCTAAACAAGGTATTTGGATTTTAATAATCCAAATCCAAATCCGCATACTCAAATCTTGTCATCCAAACACACCATTGGTGTACTATTATTTGTTAAAAGAAATATTTTTTTAATAAATACGATGTAAATTTTACTTACTACACTCCATGATAATTTCACTTTGTCGTGATATATAGACATCAATTGATTTAATTTTTTTTTGAGGAAGATCAATTGATTTAATGACAACAAATTTTACTAATAGAGCTAATTGAAACTCACTAAAAATAGTAAAAAGAATGAGGTTAGGTGCGATTTTATTTTTACCTATTTTGATAGGTAACTGGTTAGTGGTTCAGTGAAGCAAGCTGGGATGGACCGATTTGAAAAATCTGTTGAGTTATACACATCACTCATTAAGTGAGGAAAGTGGAATGACAAGGAGTGACATTGATGTATGATCATTAATGGATGGTTGGGATATCTTGAGAAAGATGAAGATGACTAATCAATAAATCACCACATTACCAAAGGGAGCCAAACAACAATTTTTTGGCACAAAAGGTCACATACACACATACACCAGCACCATACTGACATTCCAATCTTGTCCCGCTAGGAATAGGATAGGACAATATTATTGTTGATGATTTTTGCTAATAAAAACTTCTGGGTTCGCACATGGTGATGGTCCTGCTTAAGATTGATGGACTTGTACTTCGTACTCAAGCTGCCTTTTATAGTTTTATGTCATATAACTCATAACATGGTCAAAACTTGGCCCGCTACATTTAAGCTTGAATCATTGAATGCCTGATGCGTCAGCGTTACCTAGGTCAGGCATCATAAAGGTTTTTTTTTTTTTTTTTAAAAAAAAAAAAAAATTAATGATTAGTATTAGTTTTATAAAATGAAAAATATTAATTCATAAATTTATTATATTGTTGAATGAAGTGACATCAATCATAATAATTTTTTTTTTTTTTTTGGTAATCCAATCATAAGAATTATCATCTTAATTTATTAGCATTTCATAGTAATAATTTGTGTGTGTGCGTGTTGAGAATCCAAACTCAAAGGCCTTGTATTATTGAAAAAGAAACAAAGAAAACTAAAAAGAGTCACGTGACAAGGAAAATTATATCATGAAAGATGGTATTTTACTAAACTTGTAGCTCACTACCAGACTTAGAGCTAAAAAATGGGCAACAGGACAATATTATTGTTGATGATTTTTTGTTAATAAAAACTTCTGGGTTCGCACATGGTGATGGTCTTGCTTAAGATTGATGGACTCGTAGTTCGTACTCAAAGGAAAACTATATCATCAAAGATGGTATTTTACTAAACTTGTAGCTCACTACCAGACTTAGAGCTAAAAAATGGGCAACAGGACAATATTATTGTTGATGATTTTTTGTTAATAAAAACTTCTAGGTTAGCACATGGTGATGGTCTTGCTTAAGATTGATGGACTCGTACTTCGTACTCAAGCTGCCTTTTATGTTATATAAGTCATAACCAAAACTTGGCCCGTTACATTTAAGGTTGAATCATTGAATGCCTGATGCGTCAGCATTACCTAGGTCAGGCATCATAAAGGTTTTTTTTTTTTTTTTTTTAATAATGATTAGTATTAGTTTTATAAATTGAATTGTAGTCAATAAAAAATATTAATTCATAAATTTGTCATATTGTTGAATGAAGTGACATCAATCAATATATATATATATATATATTGGGTAATCCAATCATAATAATTATCATCTTAATTTATTAGCATTTCATAGTTTTTTCCCTTTTTTTTTTTTTTTTTTGAATCCAAACCCAAAGCCCTATATTATTGAAAAAGAAACAAAGAGAACTATAAAGAGTCATGAGTGACAAGGGGATCTATATCATCGAGGATGGTATTATACCAAACCTGTAGCTCACTACTAGACTTAGAGCTAAAAAATGGATGTTAGGGACGTTTTGTGACAAGGGCTGAAAATACAAGAACGACTCAAATCTCCCCTTGGGTTCTTTCGAGGTGTTTATTGTGAAGAATCAAGCCCAAAAATTCAAATGTATAATGAACAAAAGGCTAATGGTGCTTTGACAAGAGAGAATCAAAATGCTAATAACAAAAGTGTAGAAAAAGTATAAAAACATAATAGGTTTGAAATTTCGACCCACAATCAATATAGGGTCCTTGGGCCTAGAAGTTCTTTATTTACTCATATGTTGGGCCTATGGCCTAAGCCGAGGACAAAAATCCACCCGAGGATGAGATGTTTTCGTCGGAGGAAATTACACTGATGAAGGGATAATGGGGTTTAGGTCTTAAAGGCTCTGGAAAGTGTGCCGAGGACGAAAATTTCCTCGGCCGAGCTTGGCCGAGGTCTTGAGAAATGGATTTACAGCAAAAGTGACAGTCCCTAAAATTCGTTTGAGGTGGACAAGCAATGTGGAGATATGGGATAAGGATGAACCCCAAAATATCTGAGGAAAAAGCTGCTGCCTCCGCATTAAATGCATTACAGCTAATCCCCTAGCCGCATTAATGCAGAAGTGATGCCTGAACAGTGTATTTCAACCTTACAGCTACTACTTGAAGACTGATGAGAAGGATTGATGGGACAAGTATCAACCCTAATCATCTAGCATATAGGTGGACAGTTGAGATAAAGGGAGAAGGGTGTATAAAAGAAAAGAGAGAAAACAAGTAAAGGGGAGGGGAGAGAAGATAGAGAAAACACTGTAGCAATCCACAATCAAACTTGTAACACTTTTTAAGAGCATTGTTTTTGAACAATTGTCCTCAGACCAAGCCGAGGACGTTTCTTCTTCATTTGATAAGAGTTCATTTTTATCTTTTTGTCTTAAAGTCTATCCATGTTGTTGTCTAATTAACTGAAGCCCAGTGTTTCGACCCATTTCTCTACAAATTCATTGTTTTGGGCCTCTTGGGCCAAAGTCTATCCACGTTCTGGGCTAGCTTTTCCAAATCGGGTCCTTATAGTCACCAAGAAGAGGAAATTGAGAAATGTTGTGAGGAAGAGAGGGAAGGTTCCCCTGTATCCATATTTCCACCCCTAAGGTTCAGAATTGTGAGAATGTTTCCTAATTTAATGGGTTTTTGCTCTCAAGTTTCAGCTCTATGGGGAAAACGTGGTTCAATAGGTTTGAAATTTCGACCCACAGTCACCAAGAAGAGGAAATTGAGAGAGGTTGTGAGGAAGAGATGGAAGGTTCCCTTATACCCATATTTCTACCCCCAAACTTCGAAATTGTGAGATTGTTAATTGGCTGAATGGGCTTTTGCTCTGAAGTTTTAGGTTTGTGGGTAGAACGTGGTTAGTTGATTTTGAATCTGATTGGGGCCTTTTGTATTGAACTTAGGGTGCTATAAGTGACTGTTTTTGATCAATAGAAGAGGTTTTGAACCATAAGGTATGAATCAAAGAATTTATGGTCAGATTTGATTTAATTGGGTAAGAGGGATGCCTTGCTTTTTTGCATAATTTGGGAAATAAAATAGCCTAAATTCATGGGCTGATGTTTCCTAGACATGACAGTCCTTAGAGATTGCATTTGGTTGTTGCAGCAGACAAGGTCAACTATATGTTTTAGGCAAAAAATGGTATAGTAGAAAAATTGGGTCACAATCACCTAGAGCATAAAAGTTGTTTTAGAGTAGAAATTTTGGGTACAAGACCTCCTCCATGAGCCTAAGGTGTTACTAGTGTCCCTTGCCCACTTGGTAGCATGTGTGTGCTGGTCTCATGCAAAAGGTTCAAAAGGAACCAAACCATATCCTTTAAACCACATTTCCTCAATTTCCCCCATAAGTCACAAAAGCTTGGGCCATGCTTAAAAGAATAAAATAAAATATAATATATGAATTGAGCCCGTAATGAAGTCAGGCTTAGTTGAATTAGGCTTGTATAAAATGTGTCGCGAAAATGGATATCAACAATGGGCAACTAAATTACCTATACATTTCACATGGGAAAAACTACAAAATTGAAACTTTCTATCTAAAAACACATCTTAAACCACATGCCCATACTCTAGGTGAGATGAATCCTCATGCCAAATTACTTGGATAATCACCTCAGCATCACCCTTCACTAAGTCTGTCCAGACCTGACCGGAGCCCAACAACCCAGCCAAATCGCTCGATGCTGACTCGATTCCGGCCCAAATTGAAGGTCTAGTCGGTCGGCAGTGGGTTTCCGTTCTAAAAAACCGATACTGGTGGGTCAAGTGGTGGGTTTGCATCTACAAAACACGAGCAACTCAAAACCGACTTGAGCTACAAAAAAAATCAGGCCAAATCCTGCAAAAACAAGCTAGATCCAGCGAGATCTCGACTCAACCAGATCCGGCTAGATTTGGTGGGATTTAGCCAAATTCCAGCAATTTCTAGCAAAAAAAAAAAAAAAAATGCAGATTTCAAAGAAAAAAAATCTAGTTTTCGGCGAGAATTTTCAAGTTTCCGGCGAGACTTCCCAGTTTCCAACAATATTTTCCAGTTTTCGGCAAAAATTCCAGATTTCGGCGACCTTTTTTTTTTTTTTTTTTTTAATTTTTATTATTTTTTTTTTATAGATTTCGATGCCTTTTTTTTATTTCGATGCCTTTTTTTTAATACTGGCAATCGACTCAACCCGACCGACACTAACCATCACCCAAAATCGAATCGACTGATTTTTCTGGCGGTCGGTTTCGAGTTACTTCGCCCTCCACCCGACTCCGGTGGGTCGAGTTTGGGTTGGGTCGAAAATTGACCCGGCCTGGCCTGACTCGTGGATAGCCCTATCCTTCATTATGCACTGCACTACCCCGAGATCCTTTGCAAAGACAACATGCTAGAAGTTCAACTATTGTTGCCGAGGTGGGGAGCTTGATTCGTTGAGACAAAGCACCAATAACAGCCCCTGTGAAGTTTCGAACAACACCACCTATGCCTATATGGTAAAATTGATAGTAATTTTAGTTATTTTCAAAAAAAAAAAAAAAAAAAAAAATCAAGGATTTACCCCTTCCCTTTTGGTGTGTGCGTGGGGGATTTAAAGGCATAATTTTATTGATGATGGGCAACAGTCCAACACCCTCATTGTTGTCATCAACAGTTGACCAAAGATTAGGTGTCCACCTCAACCATCAACCTTCTTTTTTTTTTTTTTGAGAAACAACCTCAACCATCAACCTTTTTTTTTTTTTTTTGAGAAACAACCTCAACCATCAACCTAGTTCCCATATTCAATTAATAAAAAATGTGATTTGTTGGTCATAATTGTATCGAAAGTACACCACTATCACCCATAATGGTTATGAACCTTGACTCTCTAACAACTGTTAAAACTGACGCTCCTACCAAATTCTACTAAGGGAAAATGGGGACATTTACGGGAGTAATGGTTAGTTAGAGCACTTATATAAGGACATCATCATCCCATTTGCCAATGTGTGAGAAAAAACTAAAAACTTTGTCATTCTCAATTCATATTGGGTTTAGTGAATTCCCAACTTAGGCATCAGAGAAGTTTAGGGTCTTTTGGCTAATACAGTGATACTACACTAGTGCCCTCTGATTCATGTTTTCCCATTACAGATCTTTTAAAGCCCTAGATTTAGATGAGTGGCCATTAAGGATTTTTTGCATCATCAATTTGATATTGTAAGAAAAAGTGATGCAAAAAGTATAGTAAGGAAGAAAATGCACCCAAAGCCAAATGTATGGATGGGACCATAGGCCTAAACCCATGAGCAATATTGGTCACAATCTAAAACGCAATACTCTCTCTCCTTTTTTTTTTTTTTTTTGGATAATAAAAAGCAATACACTCATTCGAGGCTAAATACAGCTTGGGTAGCAATTTCGTCCCCATACCATGTACGATCGAGATCTACCTAGCCTTCGACGTTTTTCATTTGTTGTTTTGTGGCCTGTGCTCGATAAGGATCCCTCTGCTCTTTGGTGACACTAGTTTGACTTGTAAATAATTGGCTAAAATGCAAAATTAATTTTCTAAGATTTTTTAGATTTCATTTCAATTCTCTAACTTTACTTTCGTTTATTTCAGTCTTCTAATTTTCAAATTTATTCAATTAAGGCTTTTCCATCAATTTTTGTTAAATCTTGTGGTTAATTTTTCAAATTTTTAAATATTTCTTTAAAAATTTTAAATTAAAAAAATTCAATTAATGATTGAAAAATATTTTCTAGATTTTTTTTTTCAAAAAATGTTAATAAAATTTGACAAAAATACCTTAATTAAATAAATCTGAAATTTAGAAGACTAAAATGAATGAAAACAAAGATAAAAAATTGAAATAAAATCTGAAGAATAATTCTACAATCGTTGAAAATATTTTAGCGAAAGATATGACAAATAAAAACCATTTCTGAAATTCCAAATGGCCCATGTAATGGTTCCTAACAACTCCAATTCATTTTTTGTCTGGATCTTCCTTAGCCCCAGTGTCCACACGTTTTGGGCTAAAGGGCCACACCGACTCACCCTCTTGCTTGCATATCTGAGCTTCTTGGGTAGCACATTTTTCGAAGCAGGCCATATGAAAATTTTGTTTAGGCCATTAGGTTTGTTTGTTTTACATATTAAAAAAAAAAAAAAAAAACCTGTTTATAGTACGGGTAAACCCATCTGACCCGCAGGCTGATCCGACCCGAAATTAAATGGTTTGGGTCGGATATTGTCCTTCGAATTTGGGTCAGATTAATGGGTCCAAGTCTAGATTTGCCAGGAGGCCCAGGACTATATTTGAGTATTGAGTTTTGTGGACCACAGCAGTAGATACTTAAATCAAACAAGAAATGAGTGTATCCATGACTGAAAGAAGGTTCTAAACAAATAATAATGAAACGACGCACATATAAGTTAGCTTGAGTTATATTTGGTGTAGTTTTTTGTGATGTTATAGACTTATAGTACTGAATAACTTTTGTTTTTCGTTTCTTGTTTTAATGAAAATGACTATATGTTAAGAACAATGTAATCTTTAAAAGTATAATTTTTCATATTTTAAATATTTTTAAATTCTAGAAAATGTATTAGTCCTAGATTGGATAGTAAATATCAAAATGATAATACATTGCTTTGTAGTTTAGATATTTTTTCATTTCTAGAAATTGTTCTAGATCAAGATCCCAATTCCATGCTTAAAACAAGTACAAGAAGCACACAACAGGTCTAATTGAAATGCCCCAGTAGTTCTAAATTGGTTACCCTATGCATATACTTGGACATTAAGACGGGGAGTGAGATGGACTTCAAGTGGGGTGGCTTTGAAGTTGGTTTGTCCTGCTGTCTCGGTCATGTCCACAGGTTCATTTGCAGGGGTTGCAATTTCAAAAGCATGCAACAAGGTAGCTAATGTGAGTTGCATAACTTGTAGTGCAAACGATATCCCAAGACACATTCTTTTACCGCTACTAAATGGTATGTATTCGAAATTTTGGCCCCCTAACATCAACATCCTTGTGGATTGTAAGGAACTTTTCAGGTCAAAATTCATTTGGATCTGACCACACATGTGGGTCTCGAATCTCGATGGAGCTTTGGAAGATTAAAAATGAGTCCAGTGCCTGCTTGGACATGATAACCAGCCAAATTGTAGTCTTCAATGGACTCCTGTGGCACTAAGAGTGTTGCTGCAGGATATAAACGCATTGTTTCTTTGATAACAACTTGGAAATAGACCAAATGTTTCATGTCTGGTTCCTTTACGAGCCTTTCTCTACCAAATTGGAGGTCTAATTCTTGTTGGACTTTCCTTAGGACTTTTTAGTTATTGAGAAGTAACGAGAGAGCCCATGTCAATGTTAGTATTGTTCTGTCTGTACCCACTAAGATTAGGGCCTACAAAAAGTGTACAGAGTTATTTGATTAAAAATGAGTCAAAAAGTGTCTTTAAGCAAAAAAAAAAAAAAAGTTAATTATTTTATAATATATAAGTTAGGTTTAAACAAATAGGCTAATGTTTTTTAACAATTTAATTATTAAATCAAGTAAAATAAGAGATTTGAATCTTAATTTTAAATTTCTTTGTAAAGATTTTGAAACAGTATTAGTGAACTCTTTTAGCTCAAATAAATTAGTTTATACAATGGGTCCATGCACGGGGTTGAGATTTAAGAATCCAAAAGTATATCATGTCTCACTTATGGCTTCATAAGTTCATATAGGAATAAAATGTTTTAAGTTTGGGAAATTGGTTTTTTAGTATCTTATTTATATCAGTCAATAAGTATAAATCCTTTTTCTTGTTTATCAACTTGTATTGGTATCTTTCTATCAGAAAAAATAAAACTTGTATTGGTATAGCTTATTTATATAAGATCAACATAGAAGAATGATATGAAATGCCAGGTTATATATATTGAGAACAAAATTTGTTCCAATTCTTTTTTTCTTGTTTATCATGAACTTGGTTTGGCATGATCAGATTACCTCTTTGGGTCTTTTCTATAAGATTCAAGTATTGAATATTGACACTAATAGTAGAATTATTTAAAGTCTCTGAAGCATCTCTAACCCCTGGGCTGCACTAACTGATGTTGATTTTGTATTAAAAAAAAAAAATCAAGTTTAATTCATAACTAATAACTCCTTTTCATGAGCTACCGTGAGCTAGCATTTTTTTTTTTTTTTTTTATATTAAATATTCAGTATCATATATTTGCTGAATCTTATATAAGACAATTAATTATCATCAAATTGTTGTTGCCACTCTCGCTTTTCTAAAGTGGTAGACCCTCCCATAAGTTATTTTTATTAGGATTATCTCTAAGTAAGCCATATTAATCAAAATAGAACTCAACAACCCCACTTCCTTAGTGCTAATTTTATTCAAGATAAGCATGCATGACAGTATGAGCTTATGAGGGCATGAAACGCATAAAGTTTAAATTATTGGAGCACCGACACTTGGATAAACTTATCAATCAATCTCACTTGCTTAGACTGACTATTTAGGGAATGAAATAATTTTTAGGCATTTGCTTTGCTCCCATTCATAGAGGCCAATAATTTGTTGAAATTTTTGGAAAGTGAGAAAATTAAAAAGTAAAAAAATTTCAACATTTAATTTGTTTTTGCTGAATAATATGTTAAACATATAATTATTGATCTGGACCACCTCCTATGCTATTTTCAAGGTGTTTGAGCGTATGATACTATCTAATTATGTCAACAAAATTGTTGTCACATCTAAACTGCTATGTATAGGAAGAAAGAAACATATGATATCTTGTGATCTAGGGAAACCTAGCATTAGGTTTATGGTAGAAATCTTCTCAAAAAAAAAAAAAAAAAGGTTTAAGGTAGAGATTATTTTGTAAGTGATGTTGGAAATATTATAAATTTTACTAAATAATGTTACAAACAGATGTGTCAATAATCATAAAAGAATGATGTTAGAAATACTATAAATTTTACTATATAAACTAAAATGTTATTCAGAAAAAAGTGATTTCTTTTTTTTAGTATGAATAAAAAAGTGATTCAAATATTTAATTATTTATAGTAATATTATTTAAACAGTACTAATCATATTTATACTACATCAGTTTCTAGGTTTTTTGTGATAAAATTTATAGTTACTTTAGTATTTTTCATCACACTTTAAGTGGTACTAATAATATTCTCGTCACATCAATTTTTGCTTTTTTGCAATATAATTTGTAAATAACTTTATCATTTCACGTATCTTATATATTTCACTCTATTGAAAAAACAAAAAACAAATTATCTAAATACTGTTCAGTGTAACATAATTACTAATAGAAATGCTAAAGTTTACTATTAAAAATAAAGATAAAAAAATAGGGATAAAGTATACTGCCCAAAATAACTATTTGTTATAAAACTTCCCTATCAATTTGATAGGGTTTCTATTTTTTTTTCTCTCTCTTTTTTTTGGGGGTGGGGAGGGGGGGGGGGGGGAGCTCGAGTTTCAAAACGCCACTATAGATCCTTAAAACGTCACTATAAGCTCCTTAAAAACACCACTATAGGGCTTAACTCGATTTTGAGAAAATCGAATTTTAAAAGAAGGGTATTTTCCTAATTAGTTTGAGAAAGGGGGCATAATGCTACTTTTTTTGCCCGAAAAGGGCATTTGCCAATTTTGTCCTAAAATTTATATACTAAAGTTTGTAATAAGTGTAGCATCACTCTATGAGATATTCCTAGAATGTCATGGAGGAGCATTTAGATCATCTGCCAAACTCAACCATGAACCGAACTCCTATGTCTACTAGAATGCATACTTTTTTTTTTTTTAAATTATTTATTTATTTATATAAGATAGAATTTCTACTATAGTATAATCTAAGTGTAAATGTGTGTGAAGCTTCCTCTTAATCCTAGAGACTTGAACTCCGGCCTTTACCTCCCACATCCCACAATTATTTATATTTGTGGAGTGACCATCGCACCAAGGTACTAGAATGCATACTTGATATTATTGGATGAATGATAAGAGGTTTTAATGTTCATTATATTCAATATATGCATTAATTAATAGGATTATGAGTGGCTTACTAGGCAAGTAGATTTGATGATTGTATCCGCATCGTACTTGAAGTCTCATCATCGTCATCTACAACATTGGACAACATCACATCCATAAAGTCTTGGTGGTCTTTCACCTCGCCTGAAATTTTTACTTGCTTACGTTTTTCTAGCCCTTGTCCAACTATATGATCCAATTTTTTTTGCTGTATTCTTCATGGCTTTTTTGTACCCTCCCAAGTCAAAGCACCTTAGATATGGTATTGCGTCTGACAAAACAAATGCCAATAGGGGCCATAAGGGCTGAATCCAAACATGGCGCCATAGTTGTAATCCAAGAGATCTGCGGTTAAGAATTTTGGACGGCTGGCAAAGCCTTCGTCATTGGTAGTAAAACACTTTTTGGTTATCTCCTAATTGCTTGCTACTAGAGTTCGATGCACACCCATGATAGTGGAGATTGGTCTGTACTTGTCAGCCATAATACCCAAGGTTATATGGGGTGGTTGTGAGTGTTGTGACCCTCCTAATAGGCAGGGCTGGCCCAAGATTGTTTGAGGTCTAAGGGGAGAATTTTATAGGGGTGTTTTTACATCTAAATATCATTTAAATAATATTTATTTATTTTTATTTAATTTCAAATCCATTATTTATTCTTACTTATTAACATGACTTATTCACCCAAAGTGAGCTAATGATAATTACTATATAGATTTCACAAATTGGCATATCACCAATAAAAGAAAAGTTCTTCAAACATTCATTTTATTTTATTATTTAAGTAACACCGATTATATTTTTATCACATCAGTTTGTAAATTTTTTTCCTAAAATTTGTATTAGCTTTAGCATTTTTCATGCACTTAAGGTGACTGTATTGTATTTTTATTAATTCATTTTTTTTTTTTGGGTGGAGAAAATGCTAAACTTATTACAAATTTTACTACAAAAAGCTTACAAACTGATGTGACAATGAGGTGGCACTTCAACAAAATAATAAATGAGTATTGAATTACTTCATTGGTGACATATCAATTTGTAGGACCTATATAATAAAACTTGTAATATACTAGAAAACTCTAATATTTTAGGGCTTCTTAAGATTGGGATAAAATATACATCTAACTCACACTTTTTCTTTAATTAAAAAAAAAAAAAAAAAAATTCATGACCCAATATTTGGGGGCCTTTTTATGTCAGGGGGCCTTAGGCCATGGCCTAGGCCTAGGGCCGGCCCTACTAATAGGCGGAGGTGACCAATCAAAGGCCACGCACCGCCAACTTCAAGTGGAGCTATCTTTTTACTAGCAATTCTTTGAAGTCTTCTTGATATCCGAAGAGAAATAGGAAAAGGGCGAATATGATGGCCATAGAAAGTTGTGAAGAAAGGGTACGAGAAGAGCTTGTGGATTTGTGTTGTGATAAGGTTAACACTATTTAGGTACAGACATCAATCACAATTAGGGGTTTTTTTGGGTTATTTTTAGCACCGCACTTTATGATACGGTTTAGCCAAAACTATAACCGCACCGCATCTCATTTTTTACGGTTATACATGCGATGTGATGCAGTACGGTGCAGTTTAAAATTTAGCTAAAACCATAACTGCACCACATCTTATTTTTGTAGTCACATGTGTAATGCGGTGTACAAGATGCGATTTAAATGGTTTGAAGTCGGTATATTTTTCAAATTTTGGGCTTTTCTTACCAGCCAAAATTGATTTTGCCCTTTGTTTTGGGCTAAATTTTAAACTGTTGAGCTAGTTTTTTTCTTTATTTTGGGTTGACTTTCCTAATCAACACTTGCTAGGATTATTAAACTATTAATAATATATTTAATATTAAAAAAATATTAATATATAAAAAGGGTGCAGTGCAGTGGGGTTTGTGCGGTTTTCTTATTATAAAACCGTAAACTGCACTGCACCATGCAATGCGGTATACTGTTACTTGTGTTGCGGTGCGATTATGCAATTTCACGGGCAGTTTTGGTGTCATTTTTGCAGTTTGTGGGGTTTGGTGAACATCTCTAATCACAATAATGGCTAATTTATTAGCATATAATATCAGGTCAAAGATCAATCGTCACTTCACCAGTTAAATGAACGTGAAAAACAAATTCGTAGGTGAAACACATTTCATTATTTAAATGTAGTAAAATCTATTTCAAATATTTTACTATTAGTCCTAGTCTCGAATCAAAGTTTCAAATTAATTCCTATATATATATATATATATATATATGTATATATATATATATATATATAAAAGGTTTCAAATCAATACCAGATCTGCCTGACTTAATACAAATTTTAAGTTTTATTTATAAATGAGATTAGTTAGTAGAAAGTTTAATAAAAAATAATTTTTTTCTCTCTTTTACTATTTCATATATGGGAGTTATATTATAAATTTTATTAATTTTTAATAAGCAATTTCATTTCATATAATTATAAAATTATGATGTAACAAGATTTTACTAGACAGTTTAAATATAGAATATAATTTAAAATTATTTAAAAAATATATATGAAAATAATGACGTGTAAAATTATAATGTTTCAAAAGTAAAATATTAGAGAGTGAACAAAAAGTCAAACATCTTTGATTTTATATAAGATTATGGATTATAGATATAAAGTAGTGTCATATGTTTCAAATCCAATTCTATTATTATAATAAAAAAATTAAATTTAAATTTTTAATTATATAATAATAATATATTTTTTATGGTTGCGATGATAGCCTATGATGTTTAGTATTTATATATTTAAACCATGGTTTAACCAATAATTTGCAAGAGTCAGACTTCCTTTTAATATCTATGATAGCTTTAGGCCCAGCCACATAAGTCAATAAAACCTCTCAATATTTTGCCAAGATGATTGTGGAACAGCACCAGGCCCATATAATGCGTGTTTAACAATGGACAATACATGATTGTGGACCATACAAGTGTCACACTATCACATCTAGTAAATGAAAACTAGGAATTATGCTTAAAACAAGTACAAAAAGTACACCACTTGCCGGCAGTTACAATGATAACCTTAACAAGATCTCAGGGTATATATTATTTATTGTTGTCACGTGATGTAAAGTCAATGAGTCCACATCGAAAATATCCTTTTATCATTCAACCAAAATAAAAAATAAAAATACAAAAGTATCCTAACAAATGAAAATGCCTTAGTAGTTTGCATATTTATTATATATAATATCTAGTCAAATTATGTATATACTTGGGCAGGAAGGCGAGGAGTGACATGGACTTCAAGTGGGGTGACTTTCAAGTTGGTTTGTCCTGCTTCCTCACTCATGTCCACAGGTTCATTTAACGGTGTCGAGATTTCAAAAGCATGCAATAAGGTAGCTAATGTGAGTTGTATAACTTGTAGTACAAATGATATCCCAGGGCACACTCTTCTACCACTACCAAATGGTAAGTATTCGAAATGTTGGCCCCTAACATCAACATCCTTGTGGGTTGTAAGGAATCTTTCAGGTTGAAATTCATTTGGATTTGACCATAAATCTGGGTCTCGATGGAGCTTTGAAATATTAACAATGAGTCGAGTGCCGGCTGGGACATGATAGCCTGCCAAAGTACAGTCTTCAGTAGACTCGTGTGGCACTGAGAGTGATGCTGCAGGATATAAACGCATTGTTTCTTTGATAATAGCTTGGAGATAGACCAAATTTTTCATGTCTGATTCCTCTACTTGCCTTTCTCTACCAACCTGGAGGTCTAATTCTTGTTGGGCTTTCCTTAAGGCTTCAAAATTGTTGAGAAGTAAAGAGAGAGCCCATGTTAATGTTATTGTTGTTGCGTCTGTACCTGCTAACATAAGGACCTACAGAAAGTATAGAATAAGAAAAAAATGTATTCGGCCTAGCTTAATTATCTGGTTAAAGAGGAGACAAAAAGCATCTTTTAAGCAAATAAGTTAGTTTTGAACCAATTTAATTTGGACTTATCCATATTCCAATGTGCTGAGTGTATTAGACACAAGCCGTATCCTTTATTTCGAAGTTATCCCAATTAGATCAAAACAGAATTACAGAGTCGACAACCCCACTTTGGCACTTCCTACAAATTACTAATAAGACAAGAATAACAAAAAAATATCTGAAAATCTCAAAATGTAGTCCAATCTACATGTATTTAGAAAATTAAAAAAAAAAAAAAAAAAAGGCTTAAATTTCCTCTTTCTTTCCGCGGTTTGGTCGATTACTAACTTTTATTCAAGATAAAGATGCATGAGTGCATGCATGTACATGCATAAAGTTTGAAATATTGGAGCACCAACATTTGGATGAACTTATCAAACAATTTCACTTGCTTCCCTGACTCTTAATATATATATGTGTGAGAATTAATTAACGGGGTTATGAATAGCTTACCAAGCTTGTAGCTTTGATGATTGTATCAGCATCATAACTGGAAGTCTCAGCATCATCGTCAGTAACATTGGACAACATCACATCCATAAAGTCTTGGTGTCCCTTCACCTCACCTGAAATTTTTGCACGCTTATGTTCTTCTAACCATTCTCCAACCATATAATCCAATTCTTTTCCTGTTTTCTTCATTAATTTCTTGTACCCTCCCAAGTCCAACCATCTTAGATATGGTATTGCATCTGACAACACATATGCCCCAGTCAAATCGAAAAAATCTCTCAAAGCCTTTCGACGTTGATCATTCTCCTCATTCTCCACATTGGTCACAGCCCCACTAAATCGCTCTCCTACAACAGTCTTCAATACTACGTTTAGGGTTGTGTAACCAAACCACCTTTTCATCTCCACTGGTACGTTTTCATTCTTGACCCATTGGTAATACATGTCTTTTATAGATGCACTTACCTCGGCTTGCCGAATGTGCTTGAGCAATTCAAGTCGGTGATTTGAGAGGACCTCAAGCACGGTTATTTTTCGTAATTGACGCCAATAAGGACCGTAAGGGCTAGACCCAAACATGGCATAGTTGTAACCCATGATTTCTGCGGCTATAGCTTTTGGGCGGTTGGCAAAGGCTTTGTCATTGGTGGTGAAACACTCTTTAGCTATCTCCCAACTGCTTACTACTAGAGTTCGATGCACACCCAAGTAGATAGTGAAGATTGGTCCATACTTGTCGGCCATTTTACCCAAAGTTATATGAGGCGGTTGTAACTCTCTTAATAGGCGGAGGTGGCCAATCAAAGGCCACGCGCCGCCAGCTCCAGGTGGAACTGTCTTTTTACTGGCAGTTCTTTGAACTCTTCTTGATATCCATAGTAGAAAGAAGATGAACAGGAAAAGGGCAAAAATGCTAGCCATAGAAGTTGTGAAGGATGGGTACGAGAAGAGCATGGTTGCTGTTCCTCGTCTTTTTGCATGGAGGTTTTGTGATGTAAAATATAGCCCAAACAAGTAAAGCTTAGGCAACAGAAAGTATATTGGTACTTGGGTACGTAATTGTCCAAGTATTTATAAACATATTATTGGACCAAATATCCATTTTACGTGATCACCACTTAAAGTGAATGTTAAATATTAGCATAGAGTAGATGCGGAAGAGGAAGCATAGAATAGCAGCACTGAGAACACGAGGGTTACGTGATTCAGCCTTGACGGCCTACATCCACAGAGGAATCCCTTAAGGGCTACATCTTTATTATATGAGAGTGTAGTACAATAACTTCCTGTGTTACAATGAACCTTAACATGAGTATATATAGGCGACGAAACCCTAGACTACTAGTACAAGCAGGAATGGGCTTGGGCCTATTACATTGGGCTAATATGTCTAATATATATCTCTAACACTCTCCCTCAAACTCAAGGCGGAAGCTTGATGAAGACTTGAGGTTGGATAAGCATGAGAAAATCACTTGAAGATGCCTTGTAGAATGCCTTTGAAGAAACCACAATGAAGAATGTGCCAATTGTCCAATTTCGAAGTTTCAAATGAAGAAACGGAGGCCAAAATCGGAATTTATGCGAAAAACTGAGCAAGATAGGCCCTTTTGGAAATTTTGACTTTTGGTCAAAGGTCAACGCAAAAAGTCAAAGTCAACTGGTCCAGAGTCAAAGTCAACAGTCAAAGTGCTCACTGGTCAGATCCGGGTGGTCCAGGTCGGGTCAACGATGTGGTGCTGATGAGACGACATTGCTGACGTGGCTGATGACGTGCCGCTTATGACGTGGACTAGGGCGTGCGTGGCATGCTGACGTGGATAGGTGACGTCATCCGGTGACGTCACACGTCATTAGTAGCAGCTCTTCGGCGCGTGTTCTATTCCATCGGCGCGTGTCTGGAACTTCCGAAGGCGCGTGTAAGGGACATTGATGCTCGGACTTCGGTGGTTTGGCAGATCGGCGAGCTACGAGGCCATCATGGCGGCGCGTGTAACAATAGGAGAATCTGACCCTATGAAATCGGCGGCGGCGCGTGGAGAAGTTGCTAGAAACTGCGCTAGCGTGTGGTGGCGCGTGCAGCGTCATATGACCACCAGATTCTCAGGCCAAGTAGATCGGTTGACGAGAAGGCCGTCTTGGCGATGCGTGTGACTGAGATCTAGCCTAGGAGTCGAGAATCTGCAACGGCGCTTGTGAGAGTTCCAAGAGCCATTGTCCGCACGTGGTGGTGCGTGCGGCTGCCGTTGGAGGTCGGATTCCTGGGTTTTGGTCGCGATATGCCGTGGAGCACGTCTGTGGTGTTGGCTTCGTCAGGCAAGGCTTGGATTTGCGCAGATCTGATAGGGAGAGGCACGGATTGCTTGGGACTTAAGGATTTGGACACAGCAGGGAGCCATGGCGGCTGCGAGATGCTGTGGAGTCTAGATCCAGCAGACAAGCATGTGTGACTTCTGTTGGCAGTGTGCACGTGAGAATCTTCTTTGTTTGTTAGAGATATTTGTTTGATGTCAAGAACGGAGTTTGGCTCTGATATCATGTTAAATATTAGCATAGAGATGTGTTATACCATATTGTGTATGCTAGAGTAGATGCGGAAGAGGAAGCATAGATGAGGAACACTAAAAACACGAGGGTTACGTGGTTCAGCCTTACGACCTACATCCACGGAGGAATCCCTTAAGGACTACATCTTTATTATGTATAAGAGTGTAGTACAATAACCTGTGTTACAAATGAACCCTAACATGAGTATATATAGGCGACTAAACCCTAAACTACTAGTACAAGCAGGAATGAACTTGGGCCTATTACATTGGGCTAATATGTCTAATATATACCTCTAACAATGAATATGGATATATTCATCAGGTGAAGCACTGAAACACGTCTCGTACTTTCATTCTTCAAATGTAGATGGTAAATAAAAGCAAAATGTAGCAGGAAAAATCTGACTTTGTTGAATTCCACTTTTGACTGGATGTCCCGAATTTGATATTTTTTCACTGTACGAATCAAACAGCTTATCAAATATATAAATAGTACACATATGAATAAAATATTATTGGACCAAATATCCATTTTACGTGATCACCACTTAAAGTGAATATGGATAAAATATTCATTAGGTGAAGCACTGAAACACGTCTCGTACTCTCATTCTTCAAATGTAGAAGGTAAATAAAAGCAAAATGTAGCAGGAAAAATCTGACTTTGTTGAATTCCACTTTTGACTGGATGTCACGAATTTGATCATTTTTTTTACTGTTGGAATATAATTTATTTTACTAAAAATTAAAAATATTATAATAAAATAATTTTTAAATATGTAAATAGTGCCGTTGAACTAATTTTTAATTAAAATTTTATTAAAAAAAAAGATTTACGGGTTCCGTAAATAGTGTACAAGACTTACAAAGTGAAACGTTGGATGCAAACACTATCCAAACGTTCACTAAGTATCCGTTTGGATACTATGTTTGCTGTGTGCATCTGCCTTCTTTTATTTATTTTTTTTAGAAGCATGTTAACTGAGTTCGAGTGGGTCTCGTGCACTATTTATGGAACTCACAAGCCTATTTTTTCAACAAAATTTTCATTAAAAATGGGTCTCATATCATTATTTACACATTTAAAAATTATTTTATTACAATATTTTTAATTTTCAGTTTCAATTTTTAATTTTCAGTAAAATAAGTGAAATCCAAACGGAATTAAGTATTTAAGTTTGGTTTGCTTCAGTGTAAAAGTGAATTGGACTGGACGCCAAACATATTGAAAAATGGGCACATGTCTTGACTATCTATTGAATAAATTTTTTTTGTCCTTCCCTCGGAGGTCCCTCTCTCCATGTGGTCAACTTAAGATATCTATCTGCAAGGGTTGAAATTTCTTGAAAATATCCCTAGCCATCCAGATTGTCAATCATCTTGTGATGCTCCAAACCGACTAATGATATCATGAGTTTGACATGTGACAAGGATTGCAAATCTATAATATTTCACCTTATATCATACCCATTGGCTTCTTAAAAAATATATGTAATTTGCATCACCATTATATATTTTATTTATTTTACCTTATCACTTTAATAAAACTTACCTCTTATTCCATTCTTTATTTTTCAATTTATCCCATTAATTAAATGAACATGTTTTAAAAACAAAAACAAAACACCAGCGTTAAAATATTAGATGCACCACGCTATATGTACTGTTTGCTACGGTAATAAATGTGCTGTTCTTAAGAGTTTTGTTCGCTACCTGATAAATTTTGCATTAACTAATGGAAATGCTTTGGTATGTTTACAAGGTCTCAAAAACCTTCTAATGAAATCATTTTCTACCTAAAAAGAAAATCCACAAATTTCTTTGAATCCCAACTCCCAAGAGTTACCATGACCCTAAATGTCTAATATGTTATAATACAATACTAAAGTTTATTTACACACCATGCATATAGTGAAGATTGGTCCGTACTTGTCAGCCATATTACCCAAGGTTATATGGGGTGGTTGTGACCCTCTTAAGAGGTGGAGGTGGCCAATCAAAGGCCATGCGCCACCAGCTTCGGGTGGAGATGTCCTTTTACTAGCAATTCTTTTAAGTCTTCTTGATAACCATGGTAGAAAGAAGGGAAACATGAAAAGGGCAAATATGATGGCCATAGAAAGTTGTGAAGAATGGGTACAAGAAGAGCATGTGGGTCTGTGATAAGGTTAGGCAACACTACAACAGAAATTATTTTAGTACCGACATCAGTCACAATAATGATTAATTTATTAGCACAATATCGGGTCAAAGATCAATCTTCACCTCACCAGTTAAATGAATATGAAAAACAAATTCGTAGGTAAAACATATCTCATTATATAAATGTAGTAAAATCTATTTCAAATATTTTACTATATATAATATATCAGTCCTTCTCATGAGCTACCATGAGCTAGCATTTTTTTGATTAAATATTTAGTATCATATATTTGCAGAATCTTATATAAGACAATTAATTATCATCAAGTTGTTGTTGCCACTCTCGCTTTTCTAAAGTGGTAGACCCTCCCATAAGTTAATTTTATTAGGATTATCTCTAAGTAAGCCATATTAATCAAAACAGAACTCGACAACCCCTCTTCCATAAGTACTAATTGTATTCAAGATAAGCATACATGACAGTATGAGCCTATGAAGGCATGACACGCATAAAGTTTAAACTTATCGATCAATCTCACTTGCTTAGACTGACCATTTAGGGAATGAAATAATTTTTTAGGCATTTGCTTTGCTCCCATTCATAGAGGCCAATAATTTGTTGAAATTTTTGGAAAGTGAGAAAATTAAGAAGTAAAAAATTTCAACAAATAATTTGTTTTTGCTGAATAATATGTTAACATATAATTATAGATCTGGACCACCTCCTATGCTATTTTCAAGGCGTTTGAGCAACCCAAGGAGGTGATTTGAGAGGACCTCAAGCGTGGCTATTTTGCGTAGGGCAAGGCTTGTGTCCAGTGAAAATTTTCACTGGACACGGCAAGATTTGGACACGTGTCAAGGATCCAACGTGTCCAGTTTTGTACATATTTAAAAATGGGCACATATCCTGACTATCTATTGAATGAAGTTTTTTTGTCCTTCCCTCGGAGGTCCCTCTCTCCATGTGGTCAACTTAAGAAATCTCTCGGCAAGGGTTGAAATTTCTTGAAAATATCCCTAGCCATCGAGATTGTCAATCATCTTGTGATGCTCCAAACTGACTAATGATATCATGAGTTTGATATGTGACAAGGATTGCACATCTATAATATTTCACCTTAGATCATTCTTATTGGCTTCTTAAAAAATATATGTAATTTGCATCACTATTATACATTTTATTTATTTTACATTATCACTTTAATAAAACTTACCTCTTATCCCATTCTTTATTTTTCAATTTATCCCATTAATTAAATGAACATATTTTTAAAACAAAAACAAAACACCAGTGCTAAAATATTAGATGCACCACGCACCATGCTATATGTACTATTTGCTACGGTAATAAATGTGTTGTTTTTTAAGGGTTTTGTTTGCTACCTGGTAAATTTTGCATTACCCAATGGAAATGTTCTGGTATGTTTACAAGGTCTCAAAAACCTTCTAATGAAATCATTTTCTAACTAAAAAGAAAATCCACAAATTTCTTTGAATTCCAAGAGTTACCATGACCCTAAATGTCTAACATGTAATACAAATAATACAATCCTAAAATTTATTTACACACCATTCCGATACGACTTCAATTTCAATCTGCTTGCTATTCCCTAAGATTTGAAATAAAAGAAGGAAATATCTTGACTCAACAACTCAATAAGTAACCCATGATCTTAATGAGTAGGATCATACATATAGAGAAAAAAAAATTGTTCATAGTATACAAATTTCATGTTTGGTGATAGAATTTTTTGGTATTGGCTAATTCCATGACAAATATGCCTTTAAGTTTTGCAACCTGTGACTGGAAGCTCGATAATCTCTAGAGACAGAATTTTTGCTCCTAATGCAAGTATTTTGAAAGCTAAAATCTTCAAAGGTTGGAACAAAAATCAATAGAGAAATGGGTATATCCATAACCAATATAAATTAGATGACTCATTATCATTGTCATCGTCACCAATAGGTGGTACATAATCATTATCATTTACCACAAGTCTAGCTCTATTTTGTTTTCCCCATTTGCACAATTGGGTTGAGAAGAATCCTTTAGAGAAGTTGATAAATGCTTCAACCCCAAAACATCGATTCTCTCTTGGTTATGCTTCATTCTAACCAATCTTGTCATCTCATACTTTGGTATATTATGAGTATCTTTGGCCTTTTTGGTAATTTTTTGGAACCATATATTGACATGAGAGATAAGTACAATTGCTACTAACATTATATATCATAATTCACATCTTTATCCATATTAAGATCAAGACAAGGGCAAAACTTTAACACAACAAACATAATCCACACATCATAATTCACATCAATATTCATATCATGTTCAAGATAAGTACAAAACTTTAAGATATCCATAGCAATTGTGTAAACTTTAAGACAATTGCTACTAACTTTACATAATTCAAATCAAGATCAAGATAAGTAAAAAACTTTAAGACAATTGCTACTTAGATGACTCCAAATCAATATCCATATCAAGATCAAGACAAGTACAAAACTTTAAGACAATTACTACTTAGATGATGCATCATAGTTCACATTATTATCCATTTCAAGACTAAGACCATTAAAAACTTGAAGACAATTGTTATGAACTCTACATATTATAATCCACATTAATAAACAAAGTCATGATCAAGACAAGCACGAAACTTTAAAACAATTGCTACTTAGATGACTCATCATAATCCACATTATTATCCATTTCAAGATCAAGACCATTAAAAACTTTAAGACAATTGTTATGAACTCTACATATCATAATCTACATTAATAAACAAAGTCAAGATCAAGCACAAACTTTAAGATCAAGATTAGGTATGTCATGCTTTTTATTTTGATTAGTGTCTCTTAAAGTTCCACCTTCAGGAACAACCTCAACTTCAACATCACCCATACAATATTGAATATTATCTTCAACATTGATAGGGACAACATCAACAATTGCTTCTTGTTGGAATACATCATTAGCTTTTGTATTGTCATTGGATTCTCTATCCCTGACTTCCAGGACATGAAACACGCCTCTATGTTGGATGTAGTACACATTAATAAACAAAGTCATGATCAAGACAAGCGCAAAACTTTAAGACAATTGCTACTTAGATGACTCATCATAATCGACATCATTATCCATTTCAAGATCAAGACCATTAAAAACTTTAAGACAATTATTATGAACTCTATATATCATAATCCACATTAATAAACAAAGTCAAGATCAAGACAAGACAAGTACAAAACTTTAAGACAATTGTTATAAACTCTACATATCACAATCCATATCAAGATCAAGCTCAAGTATGCCATGCTCTTCATTTTAATTAGCATCTCTTAAAGTTTCACCTTCAGGAACAACCTCAACTTCAACATCACCCATACAATATTGAACATTATCTTCAACATTGATAGAGACAACATTAACAATTGCTTTTTGTTGGATTGCATCATTAGTTTATGTATTGTCATTGGATTCTCCATCCCCGACTTCCAAGACATCAAACATGACTCTATGTTGGATATATTGCACAACTTGCCAAGGTCCACCCAATTTGGTATCATGAAGGTAAAATACTTGTTTTGCTTGACTAGATAGTATAAAATGGTCATTTTGATACCACCAAGATGTTAATGCTTGTGCAGTGCGCGTCGGTTCTTATCGTTCTCCTTCGACCATTGGTACCAGTATTGTACCATTCACACGGGAACAAAACAACTTTATGGTAAAACATATATTCTAATAATTGTTTTGTAACTTCTAATGACTCGTTAACTTTCAATATTTATCTATAATGAAATACAACATGTGACATTAATTAGCAATGAGCAATGATCAAACTATACAAATGTTTAATAGTATTTAGTGTGTGATAAAATTCAAAATGTCTTACACATTCTTTACCACTTGGGAAAATCTTGTTGTTGTATATGGGTTATGTCTTCTCGAGTAGAATTATGAAATGTGTTTTTATGTTCACTGTTCAAAACAAGGTGATTTATATTCAGATAAGCATTGCTAATAGTATTCAAGACAACTCAAACATCATATGCATATGACATCACATACTTTAAAAGACAACTCAAACATCGTAAGCATTGTCATGTAAAGCTCTCTTTGACAAGGAATTTTTTTCACATAAATTCTTTACTCAAGTGCCATATCAAAGATAAGGACTAATTAAAATTCAAAAGATAAGAACTCGTTATTTTCTTAGAATCATTGTATCAGGACATTCCTTAAGTGTTACGTCAAAGATAAAAACTAATTAAATTTTAAAAGATAAGGACTCTTTATGTTCTTGGGTTTATTGTGTTAGGTTTAGACCCCAATTGAGTCATATTTGATCAAATTTTAACCAAATAATTAGTTAGATTAATTATGCTGTAGATCTGATTTGAACAAATATCAAACATTCACAAATCACATGAACACCAAGAATGATGACCTAGGAAAACTTTTGAAACTGTGATTTCAAATTATAAAAAAATAAAAATAATAAATAAATAAATAAATAAACCTGGAGAGAATTTAACCTAAAAAATCTTCAATGCAACGTTTCACTAATAGAATAAAAGTTTGTACAATAGGATTAACCCTGAATCTACTACTACCTCATGTTGCTGAGAAAAAAAGCAAGACCTGAAATTTGGCACGAATCTTGATCAATTGAGATAAGTGATTCTTTTCTGTACTTATCTTTTTATGATTTCTTGAGTTTTCATCTTTGTAGAACTTCTGTTTATTTGTCTAGACCCCTTAAAAAAATTGTTTAACCTAATGACTAACTATTTACTTAGGTTAAACAGTAATAGATCATATCATGCACAGTAGTGGAAAAGTAAATAACATAACGATATGATCACATAGGAAAACCAATGAAATGAACCGTTTCAAGGTAAAAACCTGTGGAGAATTTAACCTAGTTATTCTTAAGGTAAAACAAATCCACTATAAGAGAATTGAAGTTTTTATAATAAGATTTAACCCTAAATCTATTGCTACCTCCAGTAGTAACTTACTGATACAACTATGTGCAAACTTCGAATTCACAGACTCTTTCTTTCTTGGATTTGCACCACATCAGCACCCACACTTATGACTTTGAGATCCCACTCAAAGGTTTAGCAATACAAACTTTTTAGTTTGTGACTCTAAGACCACCCATGAAGGTTTAGATCATCAATAGATGTTGATCTTGTTGCAGCAATTTCAGATCTACCGGTTTTAATGGTATGAGAATGTTTTTCGGTAATGACTTTGAAAGAGGAAGGCATAATACCTTTTAAATTTCATAAGAGCACTTCCAAAGTCTCTAAAAAACGTTGTTAGGACATATGTGATTCACTTGTTAGGAACATATGTCACTATTTTATGTAATTGGTTAATCCTTTGACAAAACGCACTTTACTTGTAATTGGGTAGATCTAGGTATTTTTAATACTTCAAGAAACTATGTTTCAAGATCAAGTATTGAAATTATCACGTCTATCCAAAAAACAAGCTGAGAAGTGCAAGTTCATTAAAGTTCGACAGTTAGCATGTGTCGAGGTTTAAGAAGTTATTCAGCCCGTGTGCTCGACACCTCCTATCTGTTTTCTTGGAATCCGTGAATGTGTCTTTGGGACTTCTTTTCTTCTAACCCTAGAGATATAAAAGAGTTATTTTAAGAGCCGTAAAAATGTTCACAAGTTGCACAAGTTTTGAGAAAAAATCTGTTCAAGCAAATTGTGACCGGAGACAAAATTTTGCCCTAATTCATCTCTTCTGAAGAAGTTGTGTTTATGCACCGTAGGGTTTTGTGACTAAGCATTTTCTTGATCTTCATCACGTGGATGAATTGAAGAACTTTGCAGCCAATAACTTTCTCTAGTTGGTGATTGAAGTTACGTACTGGGATCCGCGCAATTAGTTAATCACGTACTTGGGAGCGATGTATTAAAAGAAGAAATTGTCACTATAAAATAAGTCCAATTGGGTATTGGAGTAAGGGTTCAACTGTAGGTTGGTATAAGGTACTGGGATTCCTTTATTTGTAACCTCTTGTTGTGATAATACTAGAATTTTGGGAGTGGTGACCTAAAAATCAACCGGTGGGGTTTTTGCCGTGTAGGTTTTCCCTATTCGTAAACAAATCATCATGTCATTTATTTTCCGTTGCATACTTAGTTTAATTGGTGATTTGTTTGTGCTACCATGCGCTTTGCATGTTAATTTGATTAATTAATAAATTTGGCTAATTAATCAATTAATTTAATCATAAGGGGTCAATACGTTTTTGGCCTATCAAATGTGTCTTAGGGTTTCCTTTATATACTATGTGAAATAGATCTAAAACCATAATCACTTAATGGGCTTATGGACTCTTGGGCTGAAATTGAAATTCTGTAGATGCGATTTTCGATTGATCGAACCTGGCATGTTTTGAATTCTTGAACCTACAGCTTCTTTTTTCTTGTATTCTAACTTGCAGTATCTTGAGCATTGTCTAATAAATTCTATAGACTCTAAGATCTATATCTAGACAAGTTTGTACTCACAGTTTGTCAATTGTTTAAAAGTTTTAGAACCTAACAACTTCATTTGTCTTATTTAACTTAATATTTCTAGACTAAACAACTAGACAAACTAAGTTCTAACAGTTACAATTTGTTCACGGTTGCCAACCTAAAAAGATAGACTTTACACATTGTTTCAAGACTTTCATCTCTCTCACAAAGCACAAACTTTTCATATTTCCACTCACCATTTTCACCTATAGCACTTCTACTACGTTATATACACCTAACGTTAAAAAACTTTGATGCCATATGTTTGGTGCTTTTTTATTATGTTTTAGCCTTCATAATTTCTTGGTTTCTTTGTAATTTTTTTACTACTATTTAGTGTAGTATTGGTATGACCCTCAACCATAAAAGTAAAAAATGATGATTATTTTGGAGTTTTTTTTTTTTTTTGGGGAATCAAGATTATCGCAGTTTTAGTTGCAACCTCAAGTTTAGTTGCAACTATTCAAGAATAGTGTGCAAATGGTGTACAGACTAGAATCATATTGTTAGTTCCCTCCATCAAAGCTACAATTAAGTAGTTCTTCACATAATTTTTATATTCTTTCTCATGTATCTTTCAAATGCAATACTTATCCACCTGTATCTTTTTTATTACTTTTGTTAGTGCCATTAATTATAGTTGTTGCAGTTTGTTAGGATTAGTTTCAAATTATTTAATTTGTTGTTACGGTTTTGATATACAATTGTAAGTTAATTAGTGTGTTCTACTTCTCAATATAGAAACAAAGCTCATGTGTAAAATTAATAATACAAGATCAGTTCTCCCAATTTTGGCTTATACGTTTCTTGAATTTTAGCATTCTCTTTGTTTTATTTATTTATTTTTATTTATTTATTTTATTTTTTTTAAAGGATATAAAGGTCCTATTAGAGGCAGTATTTATCCAATTTTTCTTTGTTTGATTACATTTTCTTTATGTTGCTACACAAATAATTTTTTTCATTTAGATTATGAACAAAGTGATTGAGATTGGAGTCTTGGGATTTGGTGGTGAGAATGAAGTGGATCAGGAATTGTTCGATTTTAGAAATAAAGTCTACATTTTATCTAAATGTTATTTTATTATTTTAAATATTAAATTTATAATATGGTATAGATTCCTAGAAATTTCTAATAACTATGCAATTCTAATCTCATATATATATAAAGTAAAGAAAACCCACTCAATAGTTGGAAACTACTTCTAAGATAATGAAAAATTTTAAAAATATGAATTAAGAAAATTAAGTTTCAAAGTATTCAGCAATATTATGGGAAATATTATAAATACTATATAAAAAAATGAGAATTATATACGGGTCTTAGAAAAATAAAAATTATTTTTAAATGAAATTACGCGCGGGACATTATCTAGTTATAATAAAACGACTACACACATAAAGTCAGTTGAAGATTGAAGGATCAAATTCGGTGCAATTTTTTTGTAATGACTTATAGTACTGAGTAAATATATTCATTTTTTTAATAATATAATTAAATATGACTATACGTTTTGAACCATGTAATTTTTAAGCCTATAAATTTTTATGTTTTATATACCTTTTATTGGTGCAAACACAATAATAATGGAAATAACACAAATAGAAACCGAATAATACTTTTGAATATTATTAATTTGAAGATAAAAATACACAACACTATTTGGATGGAGGAATGATACTCGCTCTCTTTAAGGAGATTCAAGCCCTTGATTGGTTCCCTTCACCTCCCCCTTGCGCACGTATTTAGCACAATATCTGATTCAATACATATCAGCCCACTAATCACTATAATTGAAAAGAACAAAAGAGTCTCTATCCTCTTCAATGAGAAATTAAATATTTCACTAACTCTTTATCTTTCATGTTAATTTCCATACCATTATAAATATGTTGTCATATTTATTCGTTTTAATTGAATAATGTTAAAATACTCCAACACTTTTAAAATTTTAGAAAATGTATAGTTCTCAGATTGGATTGTAAATATCATAATGATTGTTAACGTATATTATGTTATGGGCTTTAGGCCCAATTAGGTTACTTGTATAGCACACTTGTACTTGTACTACACTCTACTTGTACTGCATACATATGCCTCCTATATAAAGTCAATGATGTTTATTCTTTGATTCATGAAATACAATACAATTATTCTGTATTTCTAACATGGTATCAGAGCCACTGCTCTGACCTTTTCTTAGCAGTCTTGTCTTCATTAGTGTGACTCCCTTTCTTTTACTAATGCTTCCGCCATCACAACTGCCGCCGCAACCTCTCGCCGTTGAACCTCCGACGTCATCCGGCCGTCGTACTTGGCTTCCGGACCTGCAGCTGCCGTCGTTAAGGAGTTTCACATTGCACAGACCACTGCTCTTTACATCACCGCTGCGAATATTGCTCCGATTTCATTTTTGAAGGTACCACTGAGATCGTCCTGCGCCGATCTACACATTAGTGGAAGCCTCGCCGCCATCGAAGACCGCACGCGCCCCTCAAATCTGCTGCGACGCTGATCAAGCGCCACACCCGCCACCACGCGCCGTCGTTTCCTTGCACGCGCCGTTCACGCGCCTCCACGCGCCGACACGCGTTGCCATGCGCCGGAACCTGGTCTGCTGACGTCATCCCCTCTGCCACGTCAGCCCTAGCTGCGTCAACATCCACTGTTTTGCTGACGTCGTCGCCACGTCATCCTGTGACGAAGTTGACTTTTTCAGGGTTGACTTCTTCTGTCCAGGTTCTCCTTATCCAGTTTTTCGCGTAGATTTCATTTGTGCAGTCTATTTTTGCATATTTTGCTTCAAAATGAAGAACAAGGACAAGTCTTCTTCCTCTTGCAACAATCGTCGCCGACAATCCAACAAACGTTTTTGCAATTTTTGCAAACGTTTTGGCCATAATATTGAGACTTGCTATCAACGCAACAAATCAGCTGTTTCCATTTCTACTGCTACTATTACTAACACTGAGAGTGCCCAACCTATGGCTCCCGTCTCTACAAAGTCTCAGTCTTCTGGATCTACTTTCACCATTTCTAAAGATGACCTTATAAATATCATCGCCAATGTCATTCGTACGGTTGGTAATGCATCTTATTCCTCTTCTCTCTCAGCTTTATCTGGTATGTCTCCTACCTCTTGGCTTATGGATTCTGCTTGTTGCAATCACATGACACCTCACTCGTCCTTATTTTCTGACCTTAAACCTACACCGCACCCTCTTAATATTCGCACAGCAAATGGTTCCACAATGTCTGGTCATAATATAGGTTCCGTTGCGACCTCCAATTTCTCGGTTCCTGGAGTCTTTAATGTTCCTGACCTTTCTTATAATTTATTTTCTGTTGGACAATTAGCTGAGTTGGGTTATCGCATTATCTTTGATTATTCTGGGTGTATTGTGCAGGATCCGAGGACGGGACAGGAGCTTGGGACTGGTCCCAGAGTTGGGCGTATGTTTCCCGTGGACAACCTTCGTCTTCCACTTGTTGCTCCTGTTTCTGTTGCTGCAGCTGCTACAGCTTCTTCAATTCCTTCCCTTGCACTTTGGCATGCTCGACTTGGTCATGCATCTTCCTCTCAGGTACAACAATTAGTTTTTAGAGGTTTGTTAGGTTCAGTGTCTACAAAAAATTTTGATTGTGTTTCGTGCTAATTAGGAAAACAACCAGCTTTACCTTTCAATACTAGTGAATCAATATCTACTGATATCTTTGACCTTATTCATTCTGATGTTTGGGGCCCTTTTTCTGTCTCTAGTATTGGTGGGTCTCGATATTTTGTTGTCTTTGTTGATGATTACTTTTACTATAGCTGGATTTTTAATATGAAACATCGTTCTGAATTATTGCAAGTATATTCTAATTTTGCAAAAATGGTTGAAACTCAGTTTTTCAAACGCATCAAAATTTTTCGATCTGATAATGCTCTTGAATATACTCAATATGCTTTCCAAGCTGTTTTGCATTCCTATGGCACTGTTCATCAACTAACTTGTCCAGGTACCTCTCAGCAAAATGGTAGAGCCGAAAGAAAACTTCGTCATATTCTTGACATTGTTCGTGCTCTTCTTCTCTCTGCCAAAGTTCCTGCTCCTTTTTGGGGCGAAGCTGTTCTTCATGCTGTTCATACTATTAATCGCATTCCGAGTCCGATTATCTAAAATCAAACTCCATATGAGCGCCTTTTTGGGTCATCTCCAGACTATCACCACCTTCGTTCCTTTGGTTCTGCTTGTTTCGTTCTTCTTCAGCCACATGAGCATAACAAACTTGAGCCTCGGTCAAGGCTTTGTTGTTTTCTTGGCTATGGCGAAACTCAAAAGGGGTATCGATGTTATGACCTTGTCTCTCATCGTCTTCGTGTTTCCCGCAATGTTGTCTTTTGGGAACATCGCCTCTTTGTCGAGCTCTCTCACTTTCGTGCCTCCCTATCTTCCTCCTCTGTTTTAGATCTTTTTCCAGATGAGGCACATATTCCTTCTGTAGCTGCTCCTGATCCTCCTGTAGTTGCTCATGATTCTCTTGTAGACTTCTCTGTTCAACCACCAGATCTCACCGATCCCTTTCCTAGTTCACCCTTTAATGAACAGGTGGAAGATGAACAGGTTGAAGACGAGCTACCTAACCCCAACCCTGAGCTTGGGTCCCCTGCTCCTGCTCCGCCTGAAGATCTTGCACAAGATATTCCACCTCGTCACTCAACTCGAGTAAGATCTATTCCTACACATTTACTTGACTATCATTGTTACACTGCTCTTACTACATTACATGAGCCTCACACCTATCGTGAGGCTTCCACTGACCCTTTATGGCAGATTGCAATGAAAGAGGAACTTGATGCATTATCTAAAAACCATACTTGGGATTTGGTGACACTCCCTCCCGAAAAATCTGTGGTTGGTTGTAAGTGGATCTACAAGATTAAGATTCGCTCTGATGGGTCCATTGAGCACTACAAAGTTCGTCTTGTTGCAAAAGGTTTTACACAGGAGTATGAGATTGATTATGAAGAGACCTTTGCTCCAGTTGTTCGTATCTCATCTGTCCGTGCCCTCTTAGCTGTTGCTGCTGCCTGTAAATGGGATTTTTTTCAGATGGATGTCAAAAATGCATTCCTTAATGGGGATTTACATGAAGAAGTTTATATGCAACCTCCTCCTGGTCTCTCTGTTGACTCAAACAAGGTTTGTTACTTTCGACGTGCACTTTATGGCCTTAAACAAGCTCCACGAGCTTGGTTTGCCAAATTCAGCTCTACTATCTCTCATTTGGGTTACATGGCCAGTCATTATGATTCTGCTTTATTTCTTCGTCGCACTGACAAAGGCACTATTTTACTTCTCCTGTATGTGGATGATATGATCATAACTGGTGATGACCTTAGTGGCATTCGAGAACTCAAGGATTTTCTCAGTCAGCAATTTGAGATGAAAGATCTTGGACATCTCAGCTACTTCTTGGGTCTTGAAATCACTCATTCTACTGATGGACTTTATCTTACTCAAGCTAAGTATGCTTCTGAACTCTTGTCTCGAGCTGGACTCACTGATAGCAAGACTGTTGACACTCTAGTTGAGCTTAATGCGCATCTGACTCCCTCAGGGGGGAAACCATTGTCTAATCCCTCTCTTTACAGACGATTGGTTGGCAGCCTAGTTTATCTCACAGTTACTCGTCCAGATATCTCCTATGTTGTTCATCAGGTGAGCCAGTATCTGTCTGCTCCACGATCAACTCACTATGCTGCTGTTCTGCGCATTCTTCGATACTTGAAGGGCACCCTCTTTCATGGCCTTTTCTACTCAGCTCAGTCTCCTCTTGTACTCCGTGCATTCTCTGATGCTGATTGGGCAGGAGATCCTACTGATCGCAGGTCTACTATAGGTTACTGTTTTCTCCTTGGTTCTTCTTTGATTTCTTGGCGAAGCAAGAAACAAACTTTTGTGGCCCGTTCCAGTACTGAAGCAGAATATCGTGCTCTTGCTGATACCACATCTGAGCTTCTTTGGCTACGATGGCTCCTTACGGATTTGGGTGTGTCCACCTCCTCTGCTACTCCCCTTTATTGTGACAACCAGAGTGCCATTCATATTGCTCATAATGATGTCTTTCATGAACGGACTAAACACATCGAGATTGATTGTCATTTTATCCGTTATCATCTTGTCCATGGTGCTCTTAAACTTTTCTCCGTCTCCTCCAAAGATCAACTTGCAGATATCTTCACCAAGTCACTTCCTAAGGGACGCACTCGTGATTTGGTTGACAACCTCAAGTTGGTCTCACATCCACCTTGAGTTTGAGGGGGGCTGTTAACGTATATTATGTTATGGGTTTTAGGCCCAATTAGGTTACTTGTATAGCACACTTGTACTTGTACTACACTCTACTTGTACTGCACACATATGCCTCCTATATAAAGGCAATGATGTATATTCTTTGATTCATGAAATACAATACAATTATTCTGTATTTCTAACAATGATAATACACAAATATGTAGTTAAGATATTCTCTCATTTCTACAACTTTAGTATAAGATCCCAATTCCATGCTTAAAAAAGGACATAGTAACAAATTGAAATGGCTTAGTAATTCGCATTTTTATTAGCTTAGTAGTTCGTGTTTTAAAGGGGTTGAAATTTCAAAAGCATGCAACAAGGTAGCTAATGTGAGTTGTATAACTTGTAGTGCAAATGATATCCTAGGGCACACTCTTCTATCACAATCAAATGGTAAGTATTTGAAATTTGGCCCCTAACATCAACATCCTTGTGGGTTGTAAGAAATCTTTCAGGTCGAAATTCATTTGGATCTGACCACACATGGGGATCTCGATGAAGATTTGGAATGTTAATAATAAGTCGAGTGCCTGTTGGGACATGATAGCCATCCAAAGTATAGTTTTCAGTGGACTGGTGCGGCATTAAGAGTGATATAAACGCATTGTTTCTTTGATAATAGCTTGGAGATGGACCAAATTTTCATGTCCGATTCCTCTACTAGCTATTCTCTACCAACCTAGAGGTCTAATTCTTGTTAGACTTTCCTTAAAACTTTATCCGTTGTTGAGATGTAACGATAGACCCAAAGTTAATGCTACAGTTTTTGTGTCAGCTAAGATAAGGACCTACAAAAAGTACAAAAATAAGAAAAATTGCATTTGGCCTAGCTTAATTATTTGGTTAAAGAGGAGACAAAAAGCGTATGTAAGCAAATAAGTTAGTTTTTGGCCTAGTTAAAAGGTAAACAATCATTCATTCAATTTATATGATTAAATTTGTAGATATAATAATATAACATGTATTTGGTTGTAGTTTATTAGATTTTTTTTATGCATTGAAATTGAATGATTGTTTGCTTTTTATTTAGCAATCATTAAATTATTAGTATTTTTTAATCTCATTTATTATACTTAATGGGTGATAATTTTATTTGAAAAAAACCTAGGTTGATGGGCAAGTTTAGGACTATTGACTTATTATATATATATATACACATTACTATTTTAGATTTTATACTTTATATATATAGAGAGAGAGAAACTAATTTTATGTTTGGACCATTTCAAAGATAAATTTTTGACTCTGCCACTGCTGTGGACGAAAATTTTTAAGCCGAATCACGTAAACTTTCATGTGTACTCTTTTTTATGCTTCTATTTTTCATTCAATTATCACACATAATCATAAAAACGACTTTAACAGTAGCGAGAATGAATAGTAATGATGAAAATATTCAACTTGGGTAGCAATTTCGTCCCCATGCCATGTACGATCGAGATCCACTAGCCTGCGACATTTTCGTTTGTTGTTGTGTGGCATGTGCTCGATAAGGATCCCTCTGCTTTTTGGCAACACTGGTTTGACTTGTAAATAATTCTACAATCGTTGAAAATTTTTTGTCGTACGATATGACAAATAAAAACCATTTCTGGAATTCCAAATGGCCCATGAAATGGTTCCTTACAACTAAAATTCATTTTTCATCAGGCTCACTGTCATATATTGGATCTTCCTTAGTCCGAGTGTCCACACGTTTTGGGCTAACGGGCCAGACAGTGTACGTTGAGCTTCATATTTTAAATTGTTTCTAGTACGGGTAAACCCATCTGACCCGCAGGTTGATCTGTCCCAAAAAATAAATGCTTTGGGTCGGGTATTGTCCTTTGGATTTGGGTCAGATTAACGGGTCCAAGTCTAGATTTGCCAGGACTGTATTTGAGTATTGAGCTTTGTGGACTATAGCAGTAGATACTTCTGGTCCATAAGGACCATAACTGAAAGAAAAATCAAACAAGAAATGAGTGTATCCATAACTGAAAGAAAGTTCTGAACAAATTATAATGAAACGACACACATATAAGTCAGCTCATGTTATTTTCGGCGTTGTCTTTTGTAATGTTGTTAACCCAAACCCACTGGGTCTGGTACTTTTGATTATTTTTTATGTTGGACATGGCTTTGAGGCCAACGATGTTTTGGTTTAAGTTTTTACATTAGATATTATATTGGCCTTTTGTAATATATGGATATGACGTTAGTTTGCCTTCCTTTTTCTTTTTTTAGAAATAATTACAACATGCTGCTAACCTTATAGCTTGAACATTTTCTCCCTTAAACTCCTAAGCACTTTGTACATGAAGAGGTACTAATTCAGTTATAAGGCCTTTGGCCAGTTTTCCTTCCTTGGTTTGGTTGCATATACAATTATTTTTTTCTTTCTTTGTTTATGATTAGATGGATTCTATTTATAGGTAGGGCTGACAATTTTTATCCAAATCCATGAACCCATACATTACTCACTTAATTTGGATAAGTCTTGAGCTAACCCAATTAAATATTTGGGTTAAATGGATAAGACCCAAATGGGTAATTCAATTAAATGGGTTTTGATGGGCAAACCATTAGGTACCCAACTACCCATTTAAAATTTAAAGTTTAATACTTAAAAAAACAAAAAGTCAAAAACCCTAACAAACAAGAGAACATCACTACAACTAGGGGTGTTCACCAAACCGGATAAACAACATAAACCGCACCAAAACCGCTCACAAAATGGCATAACCGCACCAAAACTGCTCGCAAAATGGCATAACCGCACCACATCGCAAATAACAATGCACCGCATCGCACCACATCGCATGGTGTAGTGGTGTTTGCAGTTTTATAATAAAAAAAATTGCACAAATTGCACTGCATCGCACTGCACCCTCTCTATATATTAATATATTTATTTATTTTTAATATTAAATATATTATTAATAGTTTAATATCCCTAGTTTTCCAAAAAAAAAAAAAAAAAGTTTGATAACCTTAGCAAGTGTTGACTAGGAAAGTTAGCCTAAAATAAAGAAAAACTAACCCAATAGTTTAAAACTTGGTCCAAAATAAAGGAAAAAAATTAGTTTTGGGCTAGGTAGGAAAATCCCAAAATTAAAAAATATACTGATTTCAAACCGTTCAAATTGTATCTTATACATAGCACCGCAAAAATGAGGTGCGGTACGGTTATAGTTTTGGCTAAACTTTAAACCGCACCACACAGCATCATACATGTGACCGCAAAAATAAGGTGCGGTGCAGTTATGGTTTTAGCTAAACTGCACTGCAAAATGTGATGCTAAAAATTGCCCAAAATTGCACCACACTACACCACGAACACCCCTAACTGCAGCTATAGCTAGTAGCCTCTTCTTCTATCTAATGTAAATATTTTCTCCTCCATTTTCTAGGCGTTTTCTTAGCTACCAAACTAGACAAAATCTAAATACCTTTCCCTTTTCGACTTTGCTTAGTAAAACACTCGCAAAACCTCACTCACTCATGCAGAAAGAAGAAGAGCACATAACAAAAATTGGGGGAATCATCGTTGGGCTATGATTTGGATTCATGGCGTCAAAAGCGTCATTGGAGGGACCCAAGACAATGTGCTATGATTCGAACTTCATGGCATCAAAACCATGGATATCATTCACTTGAATACATCTTACCAATCTGTAATTACTCTATATTTTCCTTAATTTTTTTACTAATCCTATGTTTGTTTGCCGAGAAAAGTTCGAAGAAAGGGAAAAATAGCCATCTTAGGTTCAGTTTGGCGTTTGTGTATTTGCTATTTTGCTCTGTTTTAGGGCATAATTTGTTTTGAGGGAAAATATTTTCTAGAGAAAATTTGAATTAGTTTTGGATTGAAAAATCTATGTGATTTGCAGTTTTGCACATTTTAGATCAAGGTGGATAGAGACTAAAGAATGATTCCTCCATTCTTATGATTTAATTAATATATATATATATATATATATATATATATATATTACTTATCTTCTGCTTGGTTGCCAAGAAAAGTTAGGAGAAAAGAAAATCTGCAGGTTAGTTTCAGTTTCAGCGTTCTTATGTTTTGAGGGAAAGGTGAATTAGTTTGGCTGAAAAAAAAAAAAAATCACGAGTAAGAGAATTTCTTGTTGAATTGCTGAATATGAATTTTATAATGGGTTAAGTGGGTGGGTTGGAGATTGAATGGGTTTGGTAGATAATGGGTATTTATTATTATTTTTTTTAAATGGGTCATAAATGGATAAATGGGTAATTATATACCGGACTCATTCATGATCCAACCCAAATCATACCCAACCCGCTCAATTGTCACCCCTACCTATTGGTAATCCAATTCAATGTTGGGCCACGCCATCTTGTTTTGTTAGGAAAATTATATTTGGTTTTGGGTAGGGGTGAAGATCTATGTTTAGTGGTTTGATCAGTACTGTGTATTCTTTTACCTGGATGGAAGTTTTAAAGGTTGGTTGTATGTTAATGCATATACGTATTTTTAATAATCATGTGAATTGATGGAGGTTGACTAAATTGCACTAGTTGCATATCTACATGATGCGTGAAAATAAATAATTATATTGTATTGTAATATAATGTATAATTTTTTCTCTAAATTTATTGAAGAAAATTTGTTATCCCTAAAAATTAAATAGTTTCTATTCGGTCTAATTAGGTCTACTTCGGTTCAATTTAGTCCAATCGGTCAATTTCAATCCCCTTCGATCCAACTAATTGGGTCTTAAATTGATTCTTTTTGTAGATTGCCTTTTCAAGTTTAGCTCAAAAATTCTTTTTTTTTTTTTTTCTTCTTAATTTTTGAGTTGAAAAGTATGAAATTTTATTATATTTGGGCTAAATTCTTTAGTTTTGAGTTAAAAAATACAAAAAAAAAGATGTTAGAAATTAGAAATATGAGCTCTAAAAATGCAGTAAAAATGATACATATTCGAAAGTCTTATTTGGTCCACATTGGTTCTATTTGGTCCATTCTGTCATCTTCAGTCTAATTTGGTCTTATTCGGTCCATACCATCCTATTTGGTCTATTTAGTCCAGTCTATCCACTAAAGTTTTATACGGTCCACTTCAGTCCTATTTGGTCCATTCGGTCGACATTAGTCCTATTCTATCCATTTCGGTTAATTCAGTCTATATTGGTTTTATTCAGTCCATTTTGTCCACTTTGGTCCTATTCAATTGAATTTGGTCATATTCGGTGCATTCTATCCACTTTGGTTCTATTTGGTCCATTCTATCCACTTTGGTCCACTTAAGTCCTATTCAAGTCATTCGGTCCATAATGGTTCTATCAGTCCATTTTATCTACTTCTGTACTATTCAGTCAACATTGGTCCTATTCAGTCCAATTTACGCACTTCAATCCTATTTGGTCCAATTTGATCCCGCTTGATCTATTCTGTCCACTTTGGTCCTAATTTGTCCATTCGTTCTTATTTGGTCCACTTTGCTCCTATTCGGTCCCCTTCGGTTCTATTTTGCCCATTCGGTCCACCTTGTTCCTATTTGATTCTATTTTGTCCATTCAGTCCACTTTGTTCCATTTGGTCCAATTCGGTTCATTTTGTTTCACTTCGATTTATTTTTGTGCACTTACATAATGGGAAAAAAACATGTTTAGTTTGAAAGCACCTATTTTAAATCCAAATTTATTAAAATTATATATAAACCTTAAACTCATAATATGTAAAATCTTAAGTATAATATTTATTGTTGCTATGTTTTTATTGAAAATAATATTAGAAGAAAAAAAGTAAAAAAAAAAATTATATATATATATATATAGTAATAAACACTAAATTATCATGTTATGTAGTAAAATAATATTATATTTTTATATATTATCTTTATAATACAATATGATAACATCTATGAAATTAAAGAGAATAAAAAATATAACAACTTAATCACACTAACCCAAAGTAGAGTTCCAAATAATACAAAAATACATCAAACTAAAGTAGAGATGCAAAAAATAAAAATAAAAAAACCACCAAAAATGGAAAAAAAATATATTGAGAGAGAGAAAGAGAGAGAAATAACATTTTGTGTGTTTGGAAAACTATGTATGGGACATGAAAGAGAATTGTAAATTTATAGTAAGAGGTGGGAATAAGAAAAGCCAAAAATAAAAGAAGACAAATGGATAGATGAAAAGTGATATTAAGGTAGATAGAAGTAGGGAGATGAAAAGATAAAAAGGAGGGGAAAAGTTAGAGAAAGTATAATAATAAGTTAAGAAATTAAGAAAAAAAAAGTTTAAAAAAAGAGAAAAAATGTTGAAAATAAGTAAATGATGTGACTCATAAATACTACGCTTTAACTTTAAGATAAATATAGATATAGATGACTATGTGTTAAGAACCATGTAATTTTTTAACATATAATTTTTTATATTTTAAATATTTTGAATTCTAGAAAATGTATTAGTCTTAGATTGGATAGTAAATATCGTAATGATAATACATAACTCTGTAGTCTAGATATTTTCTCATTTCTAGAAATTGTTCTAGAACAAGATCCCAATTCCATGCTTAAAACAAGTACAAGAAGCACACAACAGTTCTAATTGAAATGCCCCAGTAGTTCTAAATTAGTTACACTACGCATATGCTTGGACATTAAGACGAGGAGTGAGATGGACTTCAAGTGGGGTGGCTTTCAAGTTGGTTTGTCCTGCTTTCTCAGTCATGTCCACAGGTTCATTTGCAGGTGTTGAAATTTCAAAAGCATGCAACAAGGTAGCTAATGTGAGTTGCATAACTTGTAGCGCGAATGATATCCCAGGGCACACTCTTCTACCGCTCCCAAATGGTATGTATTCGAAATTCTGGCCCCTAACATCAACATCCTTGTGGGATCTAAGAAACCTTTCAGGTTGAAATTCATTTGGGTCTGACCACACATGTGGGTCTCGATGGAGCTTTGGAAGATTAACAATGAGTCGAGTGCCTACTGGGACATGATAACCAGCCAAAGTGCAATCTTCAATGGACTCATGTGGCACTGAGAGTGGTGCGGCAGGATATAAACGCATTGTTTCCTTGATAACAGCATGGAAATAGACCAAATGTTTCATGTCTGATTCCTCTACGAGCCTTTCTCTACCAACTTGGAGGTCTAATTCTTGTTGGACTTTCCTTAGGACTTCATGGTTATTGAGAAGTAACGAGAGAGCCCATGTTAATGTTGCTGTTGTTGTGTCTGTACCCCCTAAGATAAGGGCCTACAAAAATTTTACATAATAAGAAAAAAAAAATGCATTTAGCTTTTAGCTTATTTGTTTAAAGACGAGTCAAAAAGTGTCTTTTAAACAAATAGGCTTTTTTTCTTAAATAATTTAATTACATCAAAACTTTGATATAGTATTTAGGTATTATTTCTTAGATTTCTATCTTAAAATTTAGCATTGTAGTTATATTTAACAAAAAATAAACTTCCATCCCATGAAAAAAAAAAAAAAAAAAAAATCAAAAGGCTAAATCTTTAAGAGAAGGGCCTAAGAAATAACACCTAATTAAGTACTGTACCTAAGTTTTTGTTCATTTAATTATTACATCAAATAAAACAAGGGATTTCTATCTTAATTCTCTTCATGAAGATTTCGAAATAATATTAGTGAACTCTTAACACTTTTAGCTCAAAAAAATTAGTTCATACTATAGGTCTATGCGTAGGAGGTTGAGATTTAAGAATCCAAAAGTATTATGTTTCACTTCTTTCTTTTTTTTTTCTTTTTTTTTTTTTTTTTTTTTTGATAAGAAGTATTATGTCTCACTTATATGGCTTCATATCGGAAATAAAAAAGTTTTAAGTTCAAGAAATTGGTCTTTTAGTATCTTATTTATATAAGTCGACAAGTATATATCCTTTTTTTTTTTTTTTTTTTTTTTTTTTTTTTTTTTGTTTATCAACTTTTATTGGTATCTTTCTATATAAATAATAAAATAAATAAAACTTCTATTGGTATCTTATTTATATAAGATCAACATAGAAGATTGATATGAAATGCCAGGTGCTAGGAAGTCTACCTTGGCCTGGGGAAACAACTGAAAATAGCATAGGAGGGGTCCAAAAAAAAAATATATCTTTTTCTTGTTTATCATAAACTTAATTGGTTTGGCATGAATAGATTACCTTTTTGGGTCTTTTCTATAAGATTCAAGTATTGAATATTGACACTAATAGTAGAATTATTTAAAGTCTGAAGCATCTTTCACCTGGTCTGCACTAACTGATGTCGATTTTGTATCAAAAAATCAAGTTTCATAACTAATAACTCCTTTTCATGAGCTACCGTGAGCATTTTTATATATTAAATCTTCAGTATCATATATATGCAGAACGAAGATAAGCATGCATGACAGTACGAGAGCATGACACGCATAAAGTTTAAAATATTGGACCACCGACATTTAACTTATCAAATAATTTCACTTGCTTGCCTGACTATTAGTATTTAGGGAATGAAATAATTTTTTAGGCATTTGCTCCCTATTGTCCATGCTTCCCTTTCATAGAGGCCAATAATTTTTTGAAATTTTTGGAAGATGAGAGAAAAAAAAAGTAAAAAAATTCAAGATATAATTATTGATCCGGACCACTTCCTATGCTATTTTCAAGGTGTTTGAGCGTATGATACCATCTAACAGAGCAAATATGACAAAATTATTGTCACATCTAAACTGCTATATATAGGAAGAAAGAAACACACGTTATCTTGTGACCTAGAGAAACGTACTATTAGGTTTAGTGTGGGTTTGGATAGCAATTAATCCGGTATCTGCGTTTTCAAAGCGCGTTTTCTCCTCCTTTTTTTTTTTTTTTTTTTTTTTTTTTTTTTTTTTTTTTTTTTTTTTTTTTTTTTTCGCATTTGTTGACTTTGAGAGACAACATTTACGGTTCTTGAATAGTATATGTACTGTTTACGCACTGTGCATACACTGTTCATGCATTAAAAAATATTAAAATGGGTCCCACGTTCTCCTTTCTTTTTTTTTCTTCGCATTTGTTGACTTTGAGAGACAACATTTACGGTTCTTGAATAGTGTATGTACTGTTTACGCACTGTGCATATACTGTTCATGTATTAAAAAATATTAAAATGGGTCCCATAGTACTATTTATATATTTAAAAATTATTTTACTACAATGTTTTCGTTTTCAGTTTCAGCAAAAATAAACTCAATCCAAACAGGTAGAACTCTTCTCCCAAAAAAAAAAAAAGTTTAAGGTAGAAATTATTTTATAAGTGATGTTGGAAATATTATAAATTTTACTAAATAATATTATAAACTAATGTTTCAACAATGGCACAAGAGTGATGTTAGAAATGGTATAAATTTTACACATAAACTTCACAATCTGAAATGTCATATAGAAAAAAAATAAATAAATAAATGAAGTGATTTCTTTTTAATTTTTAGTATGAATAAAAAAGTAATTCAAACATTTATTTATTTATAGTAGTAGTATTTAAGTGGTACCAATAATATTCATGTTACATCAATTTCTAAGTTTTTCGTAATAAAATTTATAATAGCTTTAGTATTTATAATAGCTTTAGTATTTAAGTGGTACCGATAATATTTTTCATCACACTTTAAATGGTATAAAATTATTAATAATATTCTCGTCACATCAATTTGTACGTTTTTTGTAAAAAAGTTTGTAAATAACTTTATCATTTTCCATATTTTATATATTTCACTCTATTGGAAAAAAAAAAAAAAAGTAAGTACTGTTCAACGTAAAATAATTACTAATAGAAATGATAAAGTTTACTATTAAAAAAAATGATAAAGTTTACTGCCCAAAAAAGCTATTTGTTATAGAATTTTCCTATTAATTTGATAAAGTTTCTTTTTCTTTTTCTTTTCTTTGTGAGTTAACAATTAACAAGTTTGATATATACCTTCAAGCCTTAAGACTTCTCTGCTTCTCGCCTCTTATCTTCAAATTTTATTATCAAGGTTTGTTGAACAAATGCTTTGAAATAAGTGAAGGTTTATATATATATATATATATATATATATAAATATATATATATATTTATATATCTGTGTGTGTGAAATAAGAAGACTCAAAAAGTCCTTTTCTATACCATTATAGAAAGGCTTACAAACTAATCTAACAATCAATGTGATCAGTAAAATATTATCAACATAATATATAATTTTTTATTCTTGTTTAAAAGTTCGTACTCCAGTTTATAAAATTTATATACTAAAATTTGTAATAAGTGTAGCATAATTCTATGAGATATTCCTAGAATGTCATGGCGGAGAATTCAAATCATCTACCAAACTCAACCATGAACTGACTCCTAAGTCTACTAGAATGCATACTTGATATTATTGGATGAATGTTAAGAAGTTTTAATGTTCATTATATTCAATATATGCATTAATTTAGGGATGGACCTAGAATTTCAAGTGGGGGGGGGGGGAGGGGGCAGAGTATAAAAAAAAAGAAAAAAGACAAGTCCAAATTTTATAAGTTAGCAATGTGGGCAAGTCCAATTTTTTATTTTATTTTATTTTATAAATTTATGTGACAATATAATTTTAAGGGTAATTACAGTAAGCCTATGGTTTTAAAAATCGGTACAGTCAAAGAACCGCAAAAGGGACTAGTTATAGGTTTTATGGTCCAACCAGAATCGAACCAATGATATCATAAATAATTTAATTAATAACTTTTAAATTATATAAATAAATAATAAGCTTTTTTCATGTACTAATAAATTAGTAGTAATAAATATGTATGTTTGAAAAATATATAACATCTTTTTAAAGAATTTATGTAAGTTTTTAGCATTTTACATCTTATATTTGCAAAAAAAAAAAAAAAAAAAAAAAAATGTAACAAAGAGGATCTTATATCTAGAAAAGTAAAATGACAAATCCACATTTTACATATAGTAAGTTTATAACTAAAATTAACAATAATGTAATAATAAATTTGTACTCAAATGAATTATTATTTAATATTTTAAAATTATATATTAAATATTATTGTACATTTCTTATATATTGTAAGGACTCAATTTGTAACGATCCTAAATTGGTATATTGGGTTCGAACGTTAAAGGCCCAAACAATAAATTTGTAGAGAGTAGGCTAAAAGGTTAGGCCTTGGTCACCGGACAGTGGTTAATCATGGTATTCGTGGCAATCACACAGAGGTGAACCTAGCGTATCTAAGAAAACTTTCTCCTCGGCATGGCCTAAGTGGCTCCGGCTCTTGGATCTCGTCCGAGGAGCTTAATGTTCTTATTATTCTTTTTACTTCAGGGTTCAATGACCCTGGAGATGATCTGCCCCGCTTCTTTTGGATGCTTCCTTCTCCTTTTATACTAGTTTTTCCCCTCTCTCATGCGTCCACATGTAGGTTCCACTTTTTAGGGTTGATATTTGTCTTTTCAGCCCATACCCAAAGTGGTTGGGGGTGGTTGTAAAAGCTGAAGAGCATAGCCCTGTCAGGTGCAGAGTACTTAATTGCAGTATTGACAGCTTTTCACTTGAACCGCTCGTACACTGTACTCACCCTTTCTTCTGGGAGCGCTCTGGGGGCCGCCTTTGATGGCGTGCCATTCTTTCCTTCTAAGTTTTGGGATGCCAAGGACAAGATCGTCCTCGGCTACACCTCTAGGCCATTTGGAATTTCATTGCACGTCCTCGACAACGTCTCTCCTCAGCTCGGGCCTTGGGCCTTAATGTAAAGTGGGCTGGGATCACAAATTCTCTGGCCCCACAATAGCCCCTCAAAATCCTGCTATCTGGCCCCTCGGACGGAGAGGAGGGTTTTGGTGACATCGAGCCTATGTCATGGCTTGCCAAGTTTTATCCTTCATCAATGTCGAAGCCTCTTCGTTTGCCTGGGACACGCTCCTGGTTATGAGACATTCCTTTAGTTTTACCCACATAGCGTTCCTGCCGTTTCGATGCACGAGGCGCGTCTTTAATAAGGTTTCTTTACCAGGCGACGGAAATCCAACGGCTGAAGACGGCTTTGGAAATTAAGCGGGACTTATCTCGTTTGTAGTTTTTCTTGGAGATTTGTACAGATTAAATGCCGCCAAGCTTGCCCTCCATATAAGAAGCATGGTGGGAGGTCATTTCCTTTACGTACAGACCCCTCAAGCTTTTCAAATCCCTAACCCTCCAGCTGTGCTCAAAGTCCCCACTACCAGTGTGACTAAGCCCTAGGGAGTGATATGGTCACGTTCCGAATGAGGACAAAGGGACCACACCCTCTCCAGAAGCATTGGGTTTCCTCGAGATTCAAGATGGCCCGGGCAGGGCAAGGGAGACAAAAACTTAAGACACTTCTTCCCCTTGATAAGGTAAGAAAGGAGCCTCTTCTTCCTTCAGCCAAAATCTGAAGCAGGTGGAGGTCGCATCAGACTTTTGGTGCGACAACACTGAGGTTTTTCATCGTCGGTACCATCCGCTCTCTCTCGAGTGTTGCTAATATAATACTTGCTCGATTGCAGTCAGAGCTGATACGGGGATTTAACATCCCCGCTTCTTCCTCTCTTCCGTCACTGGTGCCATCCAGGCGCCTCTGCTTCCTCTTCTCTTCTATCACTGGTGTCACTTAGGTGACTCCGCTTCTTCTTCTCTTCCATCACTGGTGCCATCTAGACGTGCTCAATGGCTGCTAGAGCAAAATTGAAGGATTTATCGTTCCTATGTTTTTTTTTTTTTTTTTTTTTTTTAATATTTTTCTTTTTGCTTCTGAAGTTAACTTCTAGTGTAGGCTTGTTTAAGCCCTTTATTGTATGCTGTATTACTTCTTTATCTAATAAAAGATGACTTTATCCTATTTTGCGTGTTTTTTCTTTTCTGCAATAATTATTTTGTGAATAGGTGTGTTGGTGCCCCTTTTCTTTCGAACAGTACTTAGGGCCGATGCCGTTGTTAACAAAGTATTATCACTTTGAACTTATTAAAACTGACAGGCACAATAATTCCAAATTCGAATAGGTTAACTATATGAGATTAATCGGGATAATAGCCGAATGTTCTGCATCATATATGGGATGATCACCCGAGGACGTGTAACCTAAAATGAACTGTTCGAGGGGGTCACCAGGCACTGGGGTACTTTGCCATGTTTTAGACGATATTCATAGTCTTAAGTTGTTTTGGGCATCTGGTCCAAGGACTGAGGTATGACTATACCAGATCTAAACACTCGGTTGCGTTAGTTTCCTTAGAGTTGGGGTCCGAGGACTGCGTAGGATTTCTATTCTGTCTAGGATTTAAGCCATTTTCTAGTGGCTAGTTTCCCCATAGGTTTGAGTCCGAGGACCATACATGACCTTGGTTCTGCCCAAAACTTATATATTTTTGAAGTAGTTGGTTTCCCCAAAGGTTTGAGTCCGAGAACCATACAAGACCTTGGTTCTGTCTAAAACTTATATTTTTTGAAGTAGTTGGTTTCCCCATAGGTTTGAGTCCGAGGACCATGCAAGACCTTGGTTCTGTCCAAAACTTGTATTTTTTTGAAGTAGTTGGTTTCCCCATAGGTTTAAGTCCGAGGACCATGCAAGACCTTGGTTCTATCCAAAACTTGTATTTTTTGAAGTAGTTGGTTTCCCCATGGGTTTGAGTCCGAGGACCATGCAAGATCTTGGTTCTGTCCAAAACTTGTATTTTTTGAAGTAGTTGGTTTCCCCATGGGTTTGAGTCCGAGGACCATGCAAGACCTTGGTTCTGTCCAAAACTTGTATTTTTTGAAGTTCTGAGGACCATGCAAGACCTTGATTCTGTCCAAAACTTGTATTTTTTGAAGTAGTTGGTTTCCCCATAGGTTTGAGTTCGAGGACCATACAAGACCTTGATTTTGTCCAAAACTTGTATTTTTTGAAGTAGTTGGTTTCTCCATAGGTTTGAGTCTGAGGATCATGCAAAATCTTGATTCTGTCCAAAACTTGTATTTTTTGAAGTAGTTGGCTTCCCCATAGGTTTGAGTCCAAAGATCATGCAAAACCTTGGTTCTGTCCAAAACTTATATGAATTCGGTGAATTGGGCTACTGGACCCGCGAGGATTAGCCCCTTGGCAAAGGTGTGTGGGACATAAACTTGATGTTGGAAGCCCCTAGAATTGCCCGCGCCACTGGCACTTCAAAGTGCCGCCTTGAGTGGGAGCTGAGTTAGGACGACAACTGCGTGCTGCTGGAAAAGATGGAGGGGCTTTCGTAGACCCTTGTTTGACAGGAGCTTGATCCCACCATAACTAACCACTGCCTGTGCCAATGCACAAGCCTTCCCACAGACGGCGCCAATTGTAAGGACTCAATTTTTAACGATCCCAAATTGGTATATTGGGTTTGAACGTTAAAGGCCCAAACAATAAACTTGTAGAGAGTGGGCTAAAAGGTTAGGCCTTGGTCACCGGACAATGGTTAATCGGTATTCGTGGCGATCACACAGAGGTGAACCTAGCGTATCTAAGAAGACGTTCTCCTTGGCATGGCCTGAGTGGCTCCGGCTCTTGGATCTCATCCGAGGAGCTTAATGTTCTTATTATTCTTTTTACTTCAGGGTTCAATGGCCCTGGAGATGATCTGCCCCGCTTCTTTTGGCTGCTTCCTTCTCCTTTTATACTAGCTTTTCCCCTCTCTCATGCGTGCACGTGTAGGTTCCGCTTTTTAAGGTTGATACTTGTCTTTTCAGCCCATACCCATAGTGGTTGGGGGTAGTTGTAAAAATTGAAGAGTATAGCCCTGTCAGGCGCAGAGTACTTAATTGCAGTATTGGTAGCCTTTCACTTGAACCGCTCCTACACTGTACTCGCCATTTCTTCTGGGAGCGCTCTGGGGGCCGCCTTTGATGGCGTGCCATTCTTTCCTTCTAAGTTTTGGGATGCCGAGGACAGGATCATCCTCAGCTACACCTCTAGGGCATTTGGACTTTCGTTGCACGTCCTCGGCAACGTCTCTTCTCAGCTCGGGCCTTGGACCCTAATGTAAAGTGGGCTGGGATCACAAATTCTCTGGCCCCACATATATAATATAAAATATTATATATATTACTATATATTTTGTTTAATTATCAGTACTATGTAAGTCCTTTAAAAAAAAGTTCCTCACGTAAGATTACAACATGGGTCTCTACAACTACATAATGAATAATTAAATAAATAAATAAATATATATATATATATATATATATATAAATAAATAAATAAAACTCTATTAACTACCCACTTACCCCATTGCAAACCTACCCACTTGACTACCTCTTTATCTTCTTGTTATTTTCATCAGATATGTAGGTTCTTTAAAGTTTTATTTTCTTTCTCCTCTAGCTACTCTTCTATACTATTATTTAAGGGGCTTCTCCTATCTAGAATCCTCATTTATTTATTCAAAAATACTCTTACACATCTATGTTTAAATAGAGACAAAACTAAATGACAATTCGGTAAAAGTACAACTTAACTCCTATTAAAATATTGTCTAAAAAATACGGTCACTTTTCTACTGATTTTCAAATTACTTTATCTAATTATCAATATATATATATATAATCGAAACCTCTGAAGCTCCCACAATTTTCCACGTTATCACTATTTTTTTTCTTTTTATTTTAGAATCTTTTTCCACGTCAGCATTATTTTTTTAAAAAAAAATTCTGATTTTATATGATAGATATTAGAAGATCATATACAGATACGTATAGTAAGATTAATGCCACTTAGCCGGCTGCTATGTATTAAGAGTCCCATTAGGAATTTGATTTTATTGGAGTGGCGTGGAAGTCTCTAAATCATGTTTGTATGCAATGCAAACTCCTCCACAGTGAAGGAGGTGCCAACTTACTCTCTTATATATGTATAAACCTACGTGTGTTGCCGCAAACTATTCTTATGTTACAAACACTTGTTCCTCAAGATATGAAAATTTCTCTTCATAGCTTTCTCTCTTTAGTTTTTGTATTCTTTATTTAATAGTAGTTTGTGTATGTTTTTCCTTTAATGGTCTGTGTTTGTGTTTGTTTTTCCTTTAATAGTCTGTGTGAATATATTTCTTGGTACTTATGCAAAATCTTTAAAGATGCTTTCATATTCTATGTTTCCTTTTCGTTTGCTATTTCTTGGCTTATATTATAGATTGTAATGTATATATTCATCATACAATTTAGTTAATTGGTTTTTACATCCTTAAACATCACCCGTTCATGAATGGAGGTTCCATGCAATATACCACTAGGTTATTGTAGAGTGAAATTCTCTCACAACAATTTTGAAATTTTGGCTTTTTTTTTTTTTTTTTTTTCAATTTTTTTTTATTCAAGTGTTTAGATTCAAAGTTACAAAAGCAACTTTCAATCCAAACCTTTCAAAAAATTTTCTATTGATGATTAAAAAGTTGGTGACTTTATTTCATAAAGTCGTTTTTTTTATTCTTAAGTAGAAAGGATAAGATTAAAAAAAATGCAAAAACTATTTTATAAGCATGCTAATTACATGGAAACCTAATTCAATTAGGAGAGAATTTTAATTAGAATTAGGAGAAGAAGCTACCGGTCAAATGGAAACCTAATTCAATTAGAATTAGGAGACATAAGTTACCACATAGAATAGAAACCTAATTCAACTAAAATAGAAACCTAAATCCAATTAAAATTAGTAGAGATAGAAGTTCCCAAATAGAATAGAAATCTAATTCAATTGGAATTAGCAAAGATAGCTAAGAATCTTGTATAATATAAAATCTATAATAGTGTTCCATATTATATGTTAATATATTTATACTTGGTTTTGAAATTTGCTATTATTGTTTTAAAGTGTTCCAGATTCAAAAGATACGCTTTAACCCTCTATTCCAAATGTTAGTTTTATTACTTTTATAGTTTTACTTAAACTAAGTGATATTTGAATGTCGATGGAAATTTTAATTGTGAGGTTGTGTTTGAAATTGTAACTTTTAAATCAGTATGCTAGATTATGATACTTTTTCGATTACTAATATTGTTTGGTTCCTTAGCATAATAGTTAGAACTTAGAAGCTATATAGGCGTGGTTATAAGAATATGTTTGTTCTATACTCTGCCCTGTACAACACTTCAATATATAATATTGGTTACACATTTTTGGATTTAAAATTCACTTTAGGATTTTGATTATAATGAGAAGAATTTTCCTTAACAATTGTAGTTGCTCTTGCTTGTGCTAAAATTTCTAACTTTTTAAATCAAATTGTTTTCTTCTAAACGCCTGTGTTATTACCCTATCCATTAAATATCATTATCTTTGTTTTCATACTAAAAGTTTGTATTCTGGTAAATTTATATCTTTGTGGTGGGAAGTTTAATGAAAAGTTTTTAAAATCTCATATTCAATAGTTTCCCGTGCATCGCACGGATTAGCGATTAATAAATTCTAAATATGTAATATTAATGATAAAACATGTATAACACTAAAAATTAAAAAAAATTTAATAAAAAAAAGACTCATCACACTGCCCTCACCTAGGTCCGGCACTGAATTAATTAATAGGATTATGAGTGGCTTACCAGGCAGGTAGATTTGATGATTGTATCAGCATCATAACTTGAAGTCTCATCATCATGGTCTGTAACATTGGACAACATCACATCCACAAAGTCTTGGCGTCCCTTCACCTCACCAGAAATCTTCACTTGCTTATGTTTTTCTAGCCATTCTGCAACCATATGATCCAATTTTTTTGCTGTATTCTTCATGGCTTTATCGTACCCTCCCAAGTCAAACCACCTTAGATACGGTACTGCATCTGACAACACAAATGCCCCAGTCAAATCGAAAAACTCTCTCAAAGCCTTTCGGTGTTGATCATTCTCTTCATTCTCAACATTGGTCACAGCCCCACTAAATTGCTCTCCTACAACCATCTTCAATACTATGTTTAGAGTTGTGTAACCAAACCATCTTTTCATATCCACCAACACTTTATCATTCTTGACCCATTGATCATATATGTCTTTTATAGATGCACTTACCTCGGCTTGTCGAATGTGTTTGAGCAACACAAGGCGGTGATTTGAGAGGACCTCAAGCGTGGCTATTTTGCGTAGTTGACGCCAATAGGGACCATAAGGGCTGAACCCAAACATGGCATAACTGTAACCCAAGAGATCTGCGGCTAAAAATTTTGGACGGTTGGCAAAGGCTTTGTCGTTGGTAGTAAAGCACTCTTTGACTATCTCCCAATTGCTAACTACTAGAGTTCGATGCAAACCCATGCAGATAGTGAAGATTGGTCCGTACTTGTCAGCCATATTACCCAAGATTATATGGGGTGGTTGTGACCCTCCTAAGAGGTGGAGGTGGCCAATCAAAGGCCATGCGCCGCCAGCTTCAGGCGGAGCTGTCTTTTTACTAGCAATTCTTTGAAGTCTTCTTGATAACCATAGTAGAAAGAAGGGAAACAGGAAAAGGGCGAATATAATGGCCATAGAAAATTGTGAAGAATGGGTACAAGAAGAGCGTGTGGGTTTGTGATAAGGTTAGGCAACAGTAACACCACAACAGAATGGGTGCAAGAAAGGCATGTGGGTTTGTGCAAGAAGAGCATGTGGGTTTGTGATAAGGTTAGGCAACAGTAACACCACAACAGAATGGGTGCAAGAAAAGCATGTGGGTTTGTGCAAGAAGAGCATGTGGGAAGAGCATGTGGGTTTGTGATAAGGTTAGGCAACAGCAAGAAGAGGATGTGGGTTTGTGATAAGGTTAGGCAACTGCAAAAAGAGGATGTGGGTTTGTGATAAGGTTAGGCAACAGTAACTAGGGATGGCAATGGGGCGGGGCGGGGCGGGGCCGAAGGATGGGGTCTTCGTCCCCGCCCCGTATGGTTTTATCTTGCCCCATCCCCGCCCCGCCCCGCCCCGCATAACGGGGAATATTTTCTCACCCCATCCCCGCCCCTTGGGGCCCCACGAAGCCCCGCCCCACCCCGTAACACTCTACTTTTTGTTAATTTACCCTACAACTAGTACAATTTTTTTAATGAAACCTATTTCATTAATAAAAATATATTTGAAATTACAACTAAATTTATCTCATCAAATCAAATCAATTTTTAGAAAAAATTGAATAATATATCCAAGTGTTTATCAAGACAATCATTAAAAGAAATAAATAAATAAAAATCTCATAGTATAACACAACAAGATAAAGGTAGAGAATCACATTGGGTAGAATAAAATATGTTAATATTAATATGTTTGTTTAAATAGTAGGGTTTTAGAGTATGACAATTTTACAATTATAACTTTTAGTAACGCGGGGCGGGGCGGGGATGGGGAGGGGCGGGGCTAAAATCGTGCCCCATCCCCGCCCCACCGCCTTTGCGGGACGGGGAAAACCCGCGCGGGACGAAGCGGGGAGGGGCGGGGAAAAATTGTCATCCCTAACAGTAACACCACAATCGAATGGGTACAAGAAGAGCATGTGGGTTTTTGATAAGGTTAGACATCGATCACAATAATGATTAATTTATTAGCACAAAATCGGGTCAAAGATCAATCTTCACCTCACCAGTTAAATGAATATGAAAAACAAATTCGTAGGTAAAATACATCTCATTATATAAATGTGGTAAAATCTATTTCAAATATTTTACTATATATAATATATTAGTCCTTTTCATGAGCTACCGTGAGCTAGCATTTTTTTGATTAAGTATTTAGTATCATATATTTGTGGAATCTTATATAAGACAATTAATTATCATCAAATTGTTGTTGCCACTCTCGCTTTTCTAAAGTGGTACACCCTCCCATAAGTTAATTTTATTAGGATTATCTCTAAGTAAGCCATATTAATCAAAACAGAACTCGACAACCCCACTTCCATAAGTACTAATTTTATTCAAAGATAAGCATACATGACAGTATGAGCCTATGAGGGCATGACACGCATAAAGTTTAAACTTATCAATCAATCTCACTTGCTTAGACGCTGACTATTTGCTTTGCTCCCATTCATAGAGGCCAATAATTTGTTGAAATTTTTGGAAAGTGACAAAAAAAAAAAAGTAAAAAATTTCAACATATAATTTGTTTTTGCTGAATAATATGTTAACTATTAGGACATATATGTTTCACATGTTAAGAACCTATATCACTGTTTTATGTAATTAGTTTATCATTTGACAAAACGCACTTTACTTGTATTTGGATATATTTAGGATGTGTTTAAATACTTCAAGAAACCATGTTTCAAGATAAGTGCTGAAACCTTCAAGTCTATCCAAGAAAACAAGCTAAAAGTGCAGAATTACTAAAACTCGACAGCTAGCATGTGTCGAGATTTTAGAAAGCTGTTCAGCCCGTGTGCTCGACACCTGCTCGACAACTTCTCAACATCTCCTATCTGTCGAGGTTTAAGAATTTCAGAATTCTGATATGATTTTCTTGGAATCCGTGAATATGTCTTTGGACCTTCTTTTCTCCTAACCCTAGACATATAAAAGGACTGTTTTTAGGGCCGTCAAATAGTTCACAAGTTGCACAAGCATTAAGCAAACTCTGCTCAAGCAAATTGTGATTGGAGACAAAGTTCTTGCCCTAATTCATCTCTTTTTCTTGAAGAAGTTGCTATGTATGTGCACCGTAGGGTTTTGTGACTAAGCATCTTCTTGATCTTCATCGTGTGGATGAACTGAAAAACTTTGCAGCCAACAACCTTCTTAGTTGGTGATTGAAGTTGTGTACTGTGATTCGTGCAATTGGTTAGTCGCGCAATTGGGAGTTGTGCATCAAAAGGGAGAACTGTCATTACAGAACAAGTCTAATTGGGTATTGAGGTAAGGGTTCAATTGTAGGTTGGTAAGGTATTTGGAATTCCTTTACTTGTAACCGCTTATTGTGATAATAGTGGAGTTTCGAAAGTGATGACCTGAAAATCATCCGGTGGGGTTTTTGTCATTAGGTTTTCCTCATTCGTAAACAAATCACCATATTATTTATTTTCTGCTGCATAATTAGTTTATTGGTGATTTGTTTGTACTACTATGCATTTGCATGTTAATTAACTTAATTAATTCACTTGGTTAAATTAATTGGTTAATTTATCATAAGGGGTCAATTCATTTTTGGCCTATCATTAACATATAATTATTGATCTGGACCACCTCTTATGCTATTTTCAAGGTGTTTGAGCAACCCAAGGCGGTGATTTAAGAGGACCTCAAGCGTGGTTATTTTGCGTAATTTGGGTTACGTCTAGTGTGAGAGTAAATTGGAATGGACACCATACATATTTAAAAATGGGCACATGTCCTAACTGTCTATTGAATGAATTTTTTTTTGTCCTTCCCTCGGTGGTCCCTCTCTCCATGAGGTCAACTTAAGAAATCTCATGGCAAGGGTTGAAATTTCTTAAAAATATCCCTAGCCATCGAGATTGTCAATCATCCTATGATGCTCCAAACCGACTAATGATATCATCATGAGTTAGATATGTGACAAGAATTGCACATTTATAATATATATATATATATATATATGTATGTATGTATTTTGCATCAGTAGAACACATTTTATTTATTTTCCATTATCACTTTAATGAAACTTATCCCTTATCCCATTCTTTGTTGTTCAATTCGTCCCATTAAATGAATATATTTTAAAAACAAAAACAAAACACCAACGCTAAAATATTAGATGCACCACGCTACATGTACTATTTGCTACAGTAATAAATAAGCTGATGAATGTGTTTTTAAGGGTTTTGATCTCTACTTGGTAAATTTTGCATTACCCAATGGAAATGCTCATATAAGTTTACAAGGTCTCACAAAGCTTCTAATGAAAATCATTTTCTAACTAAAAAGAAAATCCACAAATTAATTTGAATTCCAAGAGTTACAATGACCCTAAATGTCTAACATGTTATAATACAATCTAAAATTGATTTACACACCATTCTGATATGATTTCAATTTCAATCTGCTTGCTATTCCCTAAGATTTGAAATAAAAGAAGGAAATATCTTGGCTCAACAGCTCAATAAGTAACCAATGATCTTAATTAGTAGGACCATACATATAGAGAAAGAAATTGTTCATAGTATACAAATTTCATAAGTTTGGTGTTAGGATTTTTTGGTATTGGCTAATTCCATGACAAATATGCCTTTAAGTTTTGCAACTTGTGACTAGGAGCCCGATAATCTTAGGAGACAAAATGTTTGCTCCTAATGCAAGTATTTTTGTTAGGTTCTAAAAGTTTAGAACAATTGACCGTGAGCATAAACCTATCTAGATATAGATTACTAAGTTTATAAATATGATTAGACAATGCTCAAGGTGTTACAAGCCAGAATACAAAAATAAGGAAGCTGCAGGTTCAGGAAATTTGAAACATGCTAGGTTTGATCGATTGAGATTGTGGTTCGACTGATTGAGATGCGTTTTTGCAAAATTTAATTAAAGCCCAACAGCCTATTAAGCCTGTTAAGTGAATTAGGGTTACAAATCTAATTCATATAGTATTTAAAGAAAACTCTAATGCATGTTTTAAATGGTTTTTTAGAGAGAGAAGAGTGTGTCTTGTGTATCCAATTGTAGATCTAGAGTTTTTGTATCCAAAACGCTCTAAAATCTTCTATCGGCAATATTTTTTGAAGAAACTCAAGATCTGATGTTGTAAAAGTTGCTGTCATTACTAGTCATCAAAGGTGCTAGAGATTTAAACCTTCAAGAGTGGTCTTGGAGTCGCAAACTAGAGAGTTAGTGTTGCTGATGTAAATCTTTAAGTAAAGCTCTCAGAGTCACAAACTGGAGTGTTTGTGTGCAACAAATTTAAAATAGAAGAGTCAGTAGATTTGGAGTTATGGTCACGTGAGTAAGTACTACATGAGGTAGCAATAGATATGGTTAAGCCAATTGTAAAAACTTTCATCCTATTAAAGAATTGTTGTCTCGTGGATTGTTTAGGTTAACTCCTCATTGGTTTTTTTACCTCCCCAGTATGATATGATTCATTATTATTTAACCTAGATCTAATTAATAAACCTAAATAACAACTTAGTTAATATATTAGGTTAAACAAACTGTGTGTTTTAGGGGTCTAAAAATCCAACAATTTTGAATGCTAGAATCTTTAAAGGTTGGAACAAAAATCAATCAAGAAATGAGTATTAAAGCAAATACCTTATATGGGAGAGCATGAGGTTCTGTCATGTGGCGCTTTCTTTGACAAAGAATTTTTTTCACATAAATTCTTTACTCAAGTGCTACATCAGAGATAAGGACTAATTAAAATTCAAAAGATAAGAACTCTTTATTTTCTTAGAATCGTTGTATAAAGATATTCCTCAAGTGCCACGTAAAAAATAAGGACTAATTAAATTTTAAAAAATAAGGACTCTTTATGTTCTTGGGTCCATTGTTTTAGGTTTAGATCACAATTCAGTCAGAATTAATCAAATCTTAACCAAATAATTAGTTAGATTAATTATGCATTAGATTTGATTAAAACAAATATCAAACATTCACAAATCATGTGAACACCAAGAATGATGACCTAGGAAAACTTTTGAAACTGTGGTTTCAAATTAAAAAACGTGGGGAAGATTTAACCTAAACAATCCTTAAGGCAACATTTCACTAATAGAATAGAAGTTTGTACAATAGGCTTAATCCTAAATCTACTGCCATATCATGTAGTATTTACTCACGTGACCACACGCAATTTTGAATTCATAGACTCTTCTATTGTGAAACTATTGCACACAAACTCTCCAATTTGTGACTTTGAGATCTCAACTCAAAAGTTTAGATCATCAACTATGGTTGACTTAATGCAGCAACTTTACTTTATGATTGGATCTGTTGTTTGCACAAGGTCTCCAACTATAGGTTCAAAAGGGTATGCAAAATCTCCAGATCCGTGCATAGAAAACTGTCATCTTGAATGTATAAAAATATGCTCTAGGGTTTTCATTTAAATATTCTTAATTTCTATCAAAACCCTGGATCCAAAGGCTGAGAAAAAAAAAAAAAACAAGATCAGAAATTTGGCACGAATCTTGATCAGTCGAGATAAGTTATTCTTTTCTACACTTATCTTTTTTTGATTTCTTGATTCTTTATCTTTGTAGAACTTCATTTGTCTTATTTAACTAAATACTTCTAGACTAAACAACTAGACAAACTAAGTTCTAATAGTTACAATTTGTTCGTGGTTGCTAACCTAAAAATATAGACTTTACACATTGTTTCAAGACTTTCCTCTCTCTCACAAAGTACAAAACTTTTCATATTTCCACTCACCATTTTCACTTATAGCACTTCTACTACTTTATATACACCTACCGTTAAAAAACTTTGATGCCATATGTTAGGTGCTTTTTTATTATATTTTAGCCTTCATAATTTTTTGGTTTCTTTGTAATTTTTTACTACTATTTAGTGTGGTATTGGTATGAGCCTCAACCATAAAAGTAAAAAATGGTGATTATTTTGGATTTTTTTTTTTTTTTGGAATCAAGATTATCTCAGTTTTAGTTGCAACTATTCAAGAATAGCGTGCAAATGGTGTATAGACTACAATCATATTGTTAGTTCCCTCCATCAAAGCTACAATTAAATAGTTCTTCACATAATTTTTATGTTTTTTCTCATATCTTTCAAGTATTATCCACCTGTATTTTTTTTTATTACTTTTGTTAGTGAAGTTAATTATAGTTGTTGCGATTTGTTAGGATTAGTTTCAAATTATATTTAATTTGTTGTTACAGTTTTGATATATGATTGTAAGTTAATTAGTGTGCTCTACTTCTCTATATGAAGACAAAGCTCATGTGTAAAATTAATAATACAAGATTAGTTCTCCAATTTTAGCTTATAAGTTTCTTGAATTTTAGCATTCTCTTTGTTTTTATTTAAAGGATATAAAGGTCCTATTAGATGCAATTAAATATTGATAAATGGAAGTATATTTATCCAATTTTTCTTTGTTTGATTACGTTCTCTTTATGTTGGTACACAAATAATTTTTTTCATTTAGATTATGAACAAAGTGTTTGAGATTGGGGGTCTTGGGATTTGGTGGTGAGAATGAAGGAATGAGGAATTGTTCGATTTTAGAAATAAAGTCTACCTTTTATCTAGATGTTATTTTATTATCTTAAATATTAAATTTAAAATATGGTATAGATTCCTAGAAATTTCTAATAACCATGCAATTCCAATCTCATATATATATATATATATATATATATATATTAGTAAAGAAAACCTACTCAATAGTTGGAAACTACTTCTAAGATAAGGAAAATTATAAAATATGAAATAAGAAAATTAAGCTTCAAAGTATTTAGCAATATTATGGGAAATATCATAAATACTATATATAAAAAAAGAGTATTATATATGGGTCTTAAAAAATTATTATTATTTTCAAATGAAATTACCAAGCATCCGCACATTGCATGAGACAACATCTAGTTATAATAAAATGGCTACACACATAAAGTCAGCTAAAGATTGAAGGATCAAATTCGGTGCAGCTTTTTTGTAAGGACTTATAGTACTAGGTGTGTGTGTGTGTATTTTAAAAATATAAATATTTTTAGGTTCTAAAAGTTTAGAACAATTGGCAAACTGTGAACACAAACTTGTCTAGATATAGATCATAGAGTCTATAAGTATTATTAGACAATGTTCAAGCTGATACAAGTCAAGATTCAGGAATATACAAGCTACAGAAAGAAGAGTTCAGAAACTGTCTGGCTCGACCGATCAAGAAACAGGCTTGACCGATTGAAATACGGGTCTGCAAAATTTTAAGTTCGGCCCAACAGCAGTTCAAGCCCAAAAAGGATTAAGGTTTTAGATATACTTTTTCTAGTATATAAAGGAAACCCTTGGCATGTTTTATTATGACTTTGGAGGTGCTTTTGTGAGATCTAAAAGGTTCTGTGCCTTCCTCTATCAAAGTCACTACCGAATATCACTAGGCTTGTCCATAGGTCGGTTCGGGTTGGGTTTATGCTCAACTGGGAACCGACCTGACCAGATCGGATGATCAGAATTTCAACCCGTCACCGACCGGTATTGTTGATCAGATCGGGTGGATTAGATTCAATGGAGGGTGGTCAGTTCAGTCAGAGTTGGAGATCTGAAAATGGGCCAAAATGATGCGCTTTAACAACGAAATCGGTGAAATTTTGGTTATATTTTCGTCGGATTTTCTTCAAATTTGTTGAAATCTCATCAGGTTCGGCTAAGATCTCGCTAGCTCTAGTGAGATCTCGCCAAATCTAGTGAAGATTCCATGGATATAGCTGAGAACTCGCCGGAAATGGCTGAGATCTCATCGGATCTAAAAAACTTCGCCAGGAAATGCTGAGTTCTTGGTTCAGTTGGGTATTTTCGGGTTTTGGAGAGAAATCCCACCAACCGACCTGCTGTTTTCGGGTTCTGGAGGTCGAGATCCGTTGTCGGCCATCACTAGTGTTGGGTCAACCGGTCATCGAGCCCGATTGAACGGGTTTGGGTGGGTGGGTCGGGTCACGGTTTTGTTGGACACCCCTAAATATCACTCTCATATCTTTAGAACCGGTAGATCTGAAGTTGCTGCATGAAGATCAACAATAGCTGATGATCTAAACCTTCAAGGGTGGTCTTGTTGTCACAAACAGGAGAGTTTGTGTTGCTTAACCTTTGAGTGGGATCTCAAAGTCACAAGCGTGGGTGCTTGTGTTGCAAAGGCCAAGGAAAGAAGTAGTTCATGGACTCGGACCTATCATGGGGTCATGTTAGTAAGTTCTACGTGTAGTAGCAATAGGATATTAGTGGTCTAAGTCCTTTTGTAAAACTTCAATTCTTTCTAGTGAATTTACTTTTTGCCTTGAGGATAGTAACAAATTGAAATGGCTTAGTGGTTTGCATTTTTATTAGCTTAGTGGTTCGCATTTTGAAGGGGTTGAAATTTCGAAAGTATGCAACATGGTAGCTAATGTGAGTTGCATAACTTGTAGTGCAAACGATATTCTAGGCACACTCTTCTATCACAACCAAATGGTAAGTATTTGAAATGTTGGCCCCTTAACATCAACATCCTTGTGGGTTTTAAGAAATCTTTCAGGTCGAAATTCATTTGGAACTGACCACACATGCGGATCTCAATGGAGATTTGGAAGATTAACAAGTCGAGTTCCTGTTGGGACATGATAGGCATCCAAAGTACAGTCGTCAGTGGACTGGTGTGGCATTGAGAGTGATATAAACACATTGTTTATTTGATAATAGCTTGGAGATTGACCAAATTTTCATGTCCAATTCCTATACTTGCTTTTCTCTACCAACCTAGAGGTCTAATTCTTGTTGGACTTTCCTTAAGACTTCATAGTTGTTGAGAAGTAAAGAGAGAGCCAAAGTTAATGTTACTGTTATTGTGTCTATACCAGCTAAGATAAGGACCTACAAAAAGTACAAAAATAAGAAAAAATGCATTTGGCCTAGCTTAATTATTTGGTTAAAGAGGAGACAAAAAGCGTAGGTAAGCAAATAAGTTAGTTTTAAACGAATAAACTAGTGTTTTTTTTTTTTTAGAATCTAATTGTTACATTACAAGTGGAAGAGGGAATTTAATTCTTAATTACCCTCATAAAGATGTTTAAAAAACTGTCTTTAGAAAAATACATTAGTTTTGAACAAAAGGATCTAATTTAAAATATATAAGTTAGTTTTTTTTTTTTTTTTTTTTTTTTTTTTAATTTTAAATAATTGTTACATTAAGTGGAAGAGGAGATTGGAATCTTAACTCTCCTCTTCAAACATAACTACTGAACAATAAGACTCTTAGCTGAAATAAATTAGTTTAAACAAGATTTAGGTTAACGGATGCCCTTAAAAATATTTGATACCATTTTGTACCCTTTTTTTAGAAATATAAAATATGGTAAAAAAAGCAATTACTTTTTTTCTTTTTTCATAAAAAGAGGGCATCTATTAACAAAATATTTTAAATACAACTCAAAGGATAAATAGAATTTTTTATTTGATTATTCGATAAATTATCAAAGACCACTTTTACAAGTTATTTTCTAATTTTCCAATGGCTGGCTCTCGGGCTTAATGGAAAATTAAATGGCCCATTATTATACCATAACAGATATTGATTTATCAAATGATACCAACTCAAATTGAGCATGAAGGCGTGGAGTGAGATGGACTTTAAGTGGGGTGGCTTTCTGGTTGGTAAGCCCGACTTTCTCTGTCATGTCCACAGGTTCATTCGAAGGGCTTGCAATTTTGAAATTATGCAACAAGGTAGCAAGTGTGAGTTGTGTAACTTGTAGGGCAAATGAAATACCGGGGCATATTCTTCTACCACTACCAAATGGTATCAATTCAAAATTCTGGCCCCTAATGTCAACATGCTTGTGGGTTGTAAGGAATCTTTCTGGTTGAAATTCACTAGGATCCTCCCATGCGTTTGGGTCTCGTTGGAGTTTAGGAAGATGAACTCTCTATTCTTTGTGATCATTCTTCTTCGTTGTTTTTGCTTTCTTTGTTTTTAGGATTTGCATTGCATAACATTCATGCATTTCATGCTAGATTGTTTTTGTTAATTCTTTTATAAATAAAAAATAAAAAATAAATAAAAAAAAAATAAAAAAAGGAAGGAAAAATATGTTTTGCATTATTTTTCTTGGATATGAAATCGAGGTTGGCCATATTATCTTGACATAACATGTTTATATACCTTGTTTAGCTTGGTTGAGTTTATTTTAGTGCACCTTGCTAGTCTTAGCTTTGAAGTGCATGTTGTGTGGGAGTTGTTTATAGTTTTTGATCACATGATCTTGATCTTGAAGTCACATGCTTTTGATTGTAAGGACTAAAAAATCCTAAGAGAAATGCATAAATAACCATCTCACCATTGTTTATTGGCTAATCATGAACACTTTAATGCATATCATATAATTTTGTGCTCGAGAAAGTGTAGTACATGCACAAAAAGAACATAAGGTCACTACAACAAAATGTATTTTTAGTAAAGAAATTTAGTGAGGAAATATTTTTCGTCACTAAAAGCTAACATATAGCGACGAAATTTAAATTTCGTCACTAATTATAAAAAATAAATAAAGTTTAGTGACGAAAATACAATTTTGTTGCTAAAAAGTAAGGCGCCAAATAAAAACCTAGGGCACGAAACTTTTTTGATCTATGGTGACTGTTGGTTTTTAGACCCCTTAAAACCACAATCAGATTAACCTCGGTAATTAGCCAAGTGATTACTTGGTCAAATTAACAAATCTAGGTTAACACAAATATATCATATTAATATATAGCAGCGGAAAATAAAAACACAATGATATGATAACCCAGGAAAACCAAAATGGTAAAAAACTTGGGGAGCATTTAACCTAGCTATCCTCAAGGTAAAAAGCAAATCTACTAGAAAGAATCGAAGTTCATACAATAAGACTTACAAGCCCCCACGCTCGACTTCTTATTGCTACCCACCAGTAGAACTTACTGACACGACCACGTGCAAGCTCCGAATCCACGGACTCCTTCTTTCTTTGGCCTTTGCAAAACACAAACACCCCTGTTTATGACCTTGAGATCCCACTAAAAGGTTTAGCAACACAAACTCTCCTGTTTGTGACTCCAAGACCATCCTTGAAAGTTTAGATCATCAACACCTTTGATGACAAGAAAAGGCAGCAACTTCTACAATACCAGATCTTGAGATTCTTCAAGGAATAACACCGGTAGAAGACATAAGAGAGTTTTTGGGTACAAAACTCTAGATCTACAAAAGAGGCACAAGATGCACTCTAATCTCTCTAAAAAAATCTCAAAACCCCACCTAGGGTTAGCTTATAATGTTCTTTAAATATTAGAAAAAATGGCTCGCGATTTGGGCTTCAAACGAATAAGTTATGACCTTTTTACGTTTGCTGATTTTGCTGAAATTTTGGATCAATCGAATCTGTCTTTCGATCAATCGAACCAACCAGCTTGTAACTCATTTGTTTTTATCCTAAACTTGAGTTTTTTGTCTTGGGCTTCAATGTAGACCATTCTAAACTAATGAGACTTAGTTTTTGTCATGTTTTGTCATGGTTTGCCAACATTACAAACTCAAAACCTAACAATCTCCCCCTTTGGCAATCTGTGACAAAAGACACATACAACATAATGCCCATATACAATAAAATGTCCAAATACATCACAAATCCTAATCTAAGACTCCTAACCTAGAAGTTGCAAGAAGAGGTAGAAGGTCTTGATCAGAATGTACCTGTCTTTCCTGAAACACTCAACAAACACATCAATGCATGTGTGGAAAGAAAGACATATAAACAATAATATGAAACAAAAAAAAAAAAAAAAAAAAAAAAAAAAAAAAAAAAAAAAAAAACAAAAGTAAACTAACTCTCCCCCTAAGTTAGATACATTAAAAAGTTTTTATATTCTCCCCCTAAACAAAACAAACAGATCATCTATGTCTCCCCCTTTTTGTCACGTATTGACAAAGACTACCTAATCAGAAGATAGACAGAAAATATACGCAACAGAGTAAGAGAAAATAGAGACAACTCCCTCTATGAAGAGTAACAACTCCCCCTAAGAACCACAAAGGTTAAAAAAAGTTACTCCCCCTATAAAAATAGGAAAAACAAAACAAGTGAAAGTTCAAATATGTGTATAAACACCCTTGAACGTTTAGACCCCCAATTTACAAATTAACTAATTCAAGCTTTATGTCAAACAACTAGTGTGCGGAAAATGAACATAAGCTATAAACAGAATTGGAAATCAATCTAAGCCAATTATAAATCACATCCACAGCAGAAAATAAAAGGCAAAGATAAAGGGAAGAGAGATGCAAACACAAGGACAACACACGATGTGTTATCGAAGAGGAAACCGAAGCCCTTGGCGTAAAACCTCTCCGCCGCCCTCTAAGCGGTCAATAATCCACAAGAAAATGTAGTTGGGATACATGAACAACAATAGACCCTCCAAGCCTAATCTACCCGATGTACCTAAGCCCTCCAAGCTTCTTGCTCCAACGAGATTGCGTCGAACCTTTTTCTTTTCTAGCTTACCGGATTCCGCTACTAGACCGTAGCATCCACCATCCTTGGCATCTTCCAATGCTTCCCAAAACTCCAAAAACACTCAACACTCTAAATTGGTGTGGGTAGTGTTTGGATAGAAATCTCCTCTCAATAGGTATGACAATGAGAGAGGGAATGAGAAGAGACTACAAAGGTTTCTCTCTAAGAATGAGTAGCTCTCTCTAATTAGGTGGGTGTTTTGAAGAAACCTCTCTTAGGGTTTTTCTTTCTGAATAGCCACACATATTTTGTGGGAATGAGGGGTATTTATACTAGTGTGAGAATGGAATGCGAAAAGTCAGTTTTTCCAAAAACAGGGCTGGCTGGCGACTTGACCTCGCAACTTAAGTGAGTCGCGAGTTCAAGCCACGAGCTAGCTAAATGGCCAGTCTGGATTTTTCTCCTGTAGTGCTCCAGCTGGCATGACTGTTCAGCTCCCTTGCATGCTCTGCGCGTGTGCAACTTTTGGCGGCTTGCAAGCCGCGAGTCCTAGCCGCGAGTCTCTGCTTCACTGCACAGTCTTGAGCATTTCTTCACACTCTCTCACACACTACCCTTACATGATTCCCACCTAAATACAGGATTTCTAAGTGCTGTATTACAAGCAAATATGACACAGAATAAAGCCAACACATGGTTGATTAAATTCAACCTTACAACAAGCTTTGGAAAAAACAGTTTCAGGGAAAAATAAAGGGGGTGGGGATAAATAAAAAGACACAAACCAAGTTTTAAAAAAAAATTAAGTTGAAGATACACATGAAGAAAAAATATTCTCTCTTTTAGCAAAGAGTAAGAGAAAATGTACCAAGTTTAGCAAAGAGTAACTTGTGTAGTGTGTGCAACTAGCAAAAGCTTGAAAAACATGTGAGGTGATATGTAAATAGAAATCAATTACAATTTCTACAAAATTCATCACATAGAATTTGAAAGAGACGATCACCTAAAAAGTTACATCATATAACTCCCATATCTCATAGATTATAAGTTTACAATCATGTAAGTTTCTTGAATTATGCCTTATAATATACACACCAATTTTATTTGAGCAGAAACTTATTAAAATAGCCGGGATAATGTACACACCAGTTTTATTTGATTGATTTAACATTAAGTCCAATAATGTACACACCAATTTTAACATTTAAATCGAGGCTACAGCTTATGTTCTTTTTGTGCATGTGCTACACTTTCTAGAGCACAAAATCTTACGATATGCACTAAGGTGTTCATGATTGGCTAGTGAACAGTGGTGAGATGGTTATTTATGCCTTTCTCTAAAGGTTCAAGTCCGACAGTCAAAGACATGTGATTTCAAAATCAAGACAAAGTGATCAAAAACTATAAACATCTCCCACACAACATGTACTACAAAGTTTTAACTAGTAAAGTGCAATAAGTAAGCTTATCAAAGCTCAACAAGGTACATAAACTTGTTATGTAAAGATAATATGGCCAATCTTTGATTATAAATCCAAGATGTGAAATACAAAACACAAAAAATTTTTTGGTTTTAAAAAATTTACGACCAAAAACAAAAAGCACACATTATGCTAAATGAACAATGCAAATGCAATGCATGACAATACTTAACTAAGTTATAGAGGGTACACAAACAAGAAATATCAATTTCTTAATTGACCATTGAGTACATGTACAAACTAGTACATACTCACATAAAATCAAAAATAGCTTAGCACTGATATAACACATACTATCCAAGTTTCTTCACAATGTCAAGCATGTTTTAAATTAAGAGAGAGATATCATAATTCATGTAATCCTCAAGAAAAATAAAACAAGACTCAAAATAAAATATTTTTGTCTTTTTGAAAATTTTTCAATGTTTTTGGATTTTTTTTATTTAAAAAAAAAAACTTAAAAAAACAAAACAACCAAAAACAAAAACAAAACATGTCCACAAACAATTGAAAGAATTAAATTAGGGACAAGTCAGCAACACTCACCTTAGAAAATCTTTTCTCACCCATCTAGCACGAGTCTTCGGCTTTGTAGGTGAAAATCCATGTGAAGCAGAGTGTATTTGAGGGATTACACCAATCTTCTGAGAAAGACTAAAATCCTGCAAATTCCTTTCACAAGCCAACAAGCTCAAATTTTTCAAAAGAATATGAAACAATTTATATGGACTTATGGCAGAAGAAATATCATCACATATCCTAGATTGAAACACTGAATGCTTAAATTTCAATTTATAACAATTAGGACGAATGTGACCATGGACACCACAAAAGTGGTAGACAGGAACAAATTTAGGGACATCAGTATTCCTAACAGCAAATCTAGTCTCAAATTTTGGTTTTTGCCTCAACAAAGAACAATTTGGTCTAATATGATCAACAACACTACAAAAGTGACAAGTAGGCACAAAAACAGATTTATTATGCTCTCTAACAGTAGGTTTAGACTTAGGTTTAGAAACTTCAGCGTCTACATCAGAACTTTTACCTTTGTCTAACTTAGCAAAATAAGCCTTTTCTTTATTATTCCTCTTAAAAGGAGGGATATAAACTTTATCGGTTTTAGGCTTAAAAGAGACAAAAACACTTCTGTTATCAACAGCAGACTTCGTACAAATCAAATTTTCAATTTTAGCTTTAGATTCAACTAATTCTTGTTCCAAGTTTTTCATCTTCTCATCTTGAGAGGAAATTTGATTTATCAAAAATTCATTCTTTTTATTAGATTCATCTAATCTAACAATCAATTCCACTTTTTCAAGATTAACCAATTTTAACTCTTCCTTGAATTTCTTAGCAATTTTCATAGATTTCAATAATTCCTTACGAAGAGTTTCACAGGCATCAATAAAATCAACAGAAGCATAAGCAGAAACATGATTAGAAAGACACTTCAAATTATCCATGACAATAGGGGTCAAGGATCAGCTCTTAGATCAAAAGATCTAAAACAAAAGAGCAACCCGCTCTGATACCACTTGTTGGTTTTTAGACCCCTTAAAACCACAATCAGATTAACCTAGGTAATTAGCCAAGTGATTACTTGGTCAAATTAACAAATCTAGGTTAATATAAATATATCATATCAATGTATAGCAGCAGAAAATAAAAACACAATGATATGATAACCCAGGAAAACCAAACTGGTAAAAAACCTAGGGAGGATTTAACCTAGCTATCCTTAAGGTAAAAAGCAAATCTACTAGAAAGAATCAAAGTTCATACAATAAGACTTACAAGCCCCCACGCTCGATTTCTTATTACTACCCACCAGTAGAACTTACTGACACGACCACGTGCAAGTTCTGAATCTATGGACTCCTTCTTTCTTTGGCCTTTGCAAAACACAAACACCCCCATTTGTGAATTTGAGATCCCACACAAAGGTTTAGCAACACAAACTCTCCTGTTTGTGACTCCAAGAAAATCCTTGAAGGTTTAGATCATCAACACCTTTGATGACAAGAGAAGGCAGCAACTTCTACAATACAAGATCTTGAGATTCTTCAAGGAATAACACCGGTAAAAGACATATGAGAGCTTTTGGGTATAAAACCCTAGATCTACAAAAGAGGCACAAGATGCACTCTAATCTCTCTAAAAAACTCTCAAAACCCCACCCAGGGTTAGCTTATAATGTCCTTTAAATACTAGAAAAAACAGCTCGCGATTTGGGCTTCAAACGAATAAGTTATGGCCTTTTTACGTTTGCTGATTTTGCTGAAATTTTGGATCAATCGAATCTGTCTTTCGATCAATCGAACCAACCAGCTTGTAACTCATTTGTTTTTATCCCAAACTTGAGTTTTTTGTCTTGGGCTTCAATGTAGACCATTCTAAACTAATGAGACTTAGTTTTTGTCATGTTTTGTCATGGTTTGCCAACATTACAAACTCAAAACCTAACAGTGACAAAACTATTCATCACTAAAAATATAATCTATAGTGACGAAAGGTTTTCATCGCCGAAAATTTGCTAGGAATATATTTTGTGACGAAACTGGATTTGTCACTAAAGGCACCTTTTAGCAACGAAATTGTTCGTCAGTAAAAGCGTGGTGGAATATATTTGGTGACAAAACCAAATTCCTCATAGAAAATAACCTTTAGTGAATGAAAGAACTAAATGTTATTTGCTTGCTGAAACAATTTTAGTGACGAATCCAGTTTCGTCGCTAAAGATAGCCTTTAGTGACGAATCCAGTTTAGTCACTAATGCGTCAAGTTAGGGTTTTTATTAGCCAAACTCTTTTTTATTCAAGCCACCTCTCATCAATCCCTCTCTCTCTCTCTACCTTCAGTCCTCTCTCTTCCTCCCTCACCTCGCCACCACCATGCTAGAGCTCCCTCACCTTGCCAACTCGTTGTCGGCCCTCCCTCACTTCGCCACCATGTCATCGGAACTCCCTCACCTTGCCACCACCACGCCAGAGCTCCCTCAACTTGCCACTGCATTGTCGGTCCTCCCTCACCCCACCACAGCCTTGCCAGCTTTACACTTCACAATCTTCTCTCTCTCTCCTTCATTCTCTCTCAAGGTATCATCACCAAGCTCTATCTCACATCTACTTTAGATTTAGATTTCTCTCTCTCAATTTAGATTTAGATCTATGAGTTTCTCTTCCTAGATTTGCTAATTTTAGGTGCTGAATTTTTTTTGTTTCATTTATTGTTTAATCAACTTTAAATTCTAGCTCTTTCTCTGTTTGTATGTTTAAAGCTTTTGTGTTAGTATTTTGAAAGATTGATGATATTATGGTCAATTGGATATTTATTCATGTATTTTAATATGTCTAGTATGTGTATATTAAATTTCATATGAAAATACCATCGTTTGATAATTGTTTGTGAATTTACAAGAAAATGTTGCAAAACTGTCACTGTGACAGATTCGGTGTTTACGCATAATAAATTATGTATTAAATTTTATACAGTGAATTAGGATGCTAGGAGTAGTTTTTATGAATTCTAAGACACATATGGTTGTAATGAAAGTGGTCTCACAGCATTTGGATAAATATAAAAATAATGGTTTAATTTCTAAGTTGCATGAAATTCTGTCATGACAGATTTGAGCATGTTGTCTTGTATGATTTTTAAAAAATCATAACTTTATGCTTTGACTCTGAAATTGAAATGGTATTTACTAGACATCCAGAGGAGTGGCTCTGTAAAATTGCATGAGAATTGGATGTGTTTAAACAGCCCATTTATATTTTACAAATGAGACTTATGTTGCTGAAATGAGCAGTAAACAGTAAATGATAACTCTGATTTTAAGGATTTAATTCTAAAGTTAGAGTGAATGTTTTGAACTATAATTTAATATGCTTATCATTTGATATGTCTAGATCATAGATAAATTTTGTATAACTTGTCTTGAGCATAGTAAGTAAAATTTGTTTAAATACTTAAAAAACTCTGTACTTGTGATGTTGATTATTGTTTTTGTGGTGGGTTGTTGTGTTGGAGCAAGCGGATGGTTTGCATGGTATTGTAAAGTAGTTTAAATTCATATTGGGAGTGTTTTTAATTTCTTACAAATGTGAATGAGCCTTGTTGATTAGATGTGATGAAATTTAATCATACACTAATAAAATTAAATGTTTAAATAATTTTGTCATTGCTTATTACTAATTAATATCACTTGTTGTATGCCATTATAAATGAATAGATTGTTTTTATATTTGTACAGATTTCTTATTGGTGGCTTTTAGAGGATTTACTTTTGGCATTACTAGAATACATATGAGGGCATTTTCCATTTATTCTAATTATATTATGCTACACTTTTTGTATTGTTATAAAACATCTTGAGTTATTGTATGTGTTACAAACAATTATTGTATGGAAGGAGTTTGAATTGGATACCTGTTTTATTTTTTACTTGTGGAATGTATTGATCGATTTTTTATAAATGTGTTGTTGAAATAAATGTATTATTCAAATGTGAGGTTTTAATAATGTAATGACACATTACAGGCTAATATCAAAGTCATGAAAAAAATAAAAACAAAAAATAAGTTTTAGCGACAAATATTTCCGTCATAAATATAGCAACAAAAAATTGTTTTAAGACAAAATATTTCATCACTAAATGTAGCAGAATTTTATAAGAAATGGTTTTAGTGACGAAAATTTTTGTCGCTATATGTGCCAGGATTTTCTTAAAAATAGTTTTAGTGACGAGCTTTTTCATCACTATATGTACCCAAAAATAGTTTTAGTGACGAAATTGTTCATCACTAAATATGATTTAATAAACTAAAATGTTTTTTTGCGACGAAATATTTTCGTCACTAAATAGTGTTTTTAGCAAGGAAAACATTTAGCGATGAAACGTTTTTGTCGCTAAGTTATTTTTTTTATAAAACAAATCAGACTTTTAGGGACGAAATTTTTTGTCGCCAGAACTTTTAGCAATGGGGTTTCAGCAACGAAATGAGTTTCTTCACTAAAGGTTCTTAGCGACGAAAAATTGGACTTTTAGTGACGAATTTTTTCATCACTGAAAATACATTTGTTTTAGTGGGTGTAGCCTCGGCTTATAATAATAAAATTGGTGTGTACATTATTGGAATATAATAAAATTTAAATTGAAATAAAATTGTTGTGTACATTATGAGGCAAAACAAGAAACTTACATGATTGCAAACTTGTTTTCTAAGAGATGTGAGAGTTATATGATGTAACTCTTTAGGTGATAGTCACTTTCAAACTTATGTGATGAATTTTGTAGAAATTGTGGTTGATCACTATTTACTTATCACCTTACATGTATCTCAAGTTATTCTAGTTACACACATTACACAAGTTATTCTTTGCTAAACTTAGTACATGATATTATGTGTGATCTTATTGTGGCCATCCAAAATTAAAAGTTCCTTGATTTTAGTGCAAAATGTGTTTAAAATTTGAGATCTAAGGACAAATTGATTGAAAACCTTGTTTTTGGAAGATCTGGGTTAAATTCAAGGGTTTTTGAAAAAAATTTCATCTCATACTCATGCATTCTTTTCATAAAATATTGTGTTTTGAGGAGTTTTTGCATTAAAATGCTCTGTTTTTCAAAAAATTGATTTTCCTAGATTTTCAATCGATCGAACCTGTTGCTCAACCGATCGAAATTGCGATAAAAAACTTGGTTTGAATCTGCCTGGCTCGATTGATGCTGGATCAATCTAATGTGATTTTCAATTGATCGAATCTAATTTTCGACCGATAGAAAACTGTTCAGAGAGTTTTTTAAAACAAGCTTTTTCACGTGTTCTTCACATTTTCAAACTTTTCAAAAAGCTTTCCTCTCTCTCTCTTAGACCGATCCAGATTCAAGTCAAATTTTTGTCGTTTTCCTTTCAAATTTTTCTCAAGGTTTTTGTCTTCTAGTGCCGGTAAGACCTTTTTACCATTTCTTTTTTAGTTTATTCACTTTTTTCATGCATTTTTAGGGAATTTTTCGAATCTATAGGAATTTGGAGTTTTTGTTTTTGGAGTTGGTTTCTGTCCAAATTGATCAATGTGTTTTTGTTCTAAGATGATGTACACATGTTTACCATGCTTAAATTTGATTAATTTGGTTATTTGAGAACAATATAAAATCCTAGGGCTTGTAACTACACGAATTTGGGGATTTTGTTCAATTGGGCTTAATTTGGTAAAATTGACTTGTGAAATTGATTGATTATGTCATTAAATGATGATTTCTATCTAGTGTAATGATTAATTACTCAATTTGGTTAAATTTTTTGAAAGTGGGTTTTCAAAATTTAGGGTTTTTTTGTTATAAACTCTATATTCAAATCAAATTCTTGGTTTATGAAGTAAAATTGAACTGTTCTCAATGCATTAGAGCATGCATCATTTGTTAATTATGTTCATGCATCATATAGATTGATATTTTCAATTGTTATTTTCTCTCTAACTCTGTCTGATGCAATCTACCCTTGGTTTTCTCTGTGTTTCTTTCTTTGGTTTCTTTTGTGTCTTTCCTTTCCTTTCCTTAGCATCATGGTTAGGAAGACTACAGCCCATAGGACAACCACCTCCTCTTCTACTCCAGCCTTTGTGATAGGTTTCGAACTGAGAAAAACCAAGAAACCTATAAGAAGCTGAACATCTTTAGATCAGTTTGGGCTGAGAGGAAGGTAGTGTTAGATGAGCTACATCCGGAAATTAGGAGGAACTTTGAGCGTAAGGTTTGGTTACCTTTGTTGGATATTGATCATCCTCCTTCGGCTACCTTGATTAGAGAGTTCTACTCAAACCTCTCTGTCCACTCCAATGATTCCAACACTCAATATGTGATGAGTTGGATACAGGGTGAAGAGTATGTCATTACTCCTTTAGTAGTGGCCTTTGCTCTTGGGGTGCCTAAGGTACAGCAACCTATGTACCCTTATGATGTGACCCCTCCTCTAGATGACATTATGTCATATCTCACAGGTACTTCCATTTAGTGGGGTACTGATCCATGAATTACCTCTCATGAGTTGACCGAGATTCATTACTTGTTTTTCCAGATTTCTTGTCATCTCATCTAGCCCATCTCTCACTTGCACACCATTCCTATTGAGAGATGTACATTTTTGTATGCCTTTATGATAGATGCTCCTATGAGTTTTCCTACTATTTTCATTCGATCCTTGGTTGAGGTTCATAGGAGTAGTTCTACTGCACATGGTCTTTTCTTCCCTATTTTTATTCATCGGATTTTGTTACATTTAGGATTAGAGGATTTTCCTGCATCTGAGCCCGTACACATTATAGCTCCCATAGGTGCCACCTTCCTTAGGCAGAGAGTTGCCCAGATGAGAGCCATCTCTAAACGCCCTCGTGTAGAGTCTTCTTCGGGTGTTGCACCTCCTTCTCCTCCTCCTTCTTCAGATGATCCCACTACTGAGGAGTATGTTGATCTGACGGCTGTTGTTGATCCTCCACCTTCTACTTCGGGTGATTCTCACATTTGGAGTATGTTGGACACTATCATGACCATTCAAGTGGCTCATCATTAGCTTTTGGTGGATGTGCTCACGAAGCTTTAGGCCCTGCGTGCAGATTTGGCGAGCATTAGACGATCTCCTCCACCATCTCCTTTTGATGATGAGTCTTGATTGCCTTTTGACAATTTATCACAAAAAGGGGAAGTACATATGGATGGAGATAGGGGGAGATTTTGAGTTTTTGGAGCTTTATATTGTATCTAGGTGCTTCATGATGTGTTTAATTTTTGGCTCTTGATGTATTTATTTTTATGTGATGTATATGTTAGGGGGAGACATTATGTTTTTTTTTATTTATGTTTCTTGTTTCACATTGTGCTACATTGGCTATTGATCTATATTATGAGGTTATTCATGATATACGTCTTTTATTTTCTGTTTTGTGAAATCAAGAATTTATTTTGTTTTTACTTGTATTTTCCACATCATGTTTATGTGTTTGTTGAGTGTTACAGGAATATACAGGTTGATTCAATCATGCTGCTATCTACACTGGCGACTGATAGATAGTAGTTAGGTTGAATTGTTTTTGGGTATATTATAGTAATGGATTGTTTTTGTAACTTTGAGCATTTTGTTTTATTATGTGTTTTGTCACGGATTGCCAAAGAGAGAGTTTGTTAGGTTCTAAGGATTTAGGATCTAAATGTTTTAGAACTTCAATATGTAATATTGGCAAACCATGATAAAAACTTAGAGTCTAGATTTAGACTGCTCAAAGTATGTTTATTGTGAAGTTGGAATCAAGTAATTGCAGAAAATTACTATTCACTTTCTACAAGGCTTGATCGATCTAAAATTAGACTCGATCGATTGAACCTCGTGCAAAATGTTTTCCTGCAAAATTTTCCAACTCAGCCCAAGCCCATATGACGTGTAAAGTTTTATGTTTTGCCTTTAATATAAAAGGAAAAACCCTAGCCACGTTTTTATTGTTGTTGATATGCTATGTGTGTGAATCTCTTGTGAGATCTAGGGGTATTTGCCTTCATACATACTTAGGGTTATCATGATCAAGATTAATGTCGAAAGCTTGGTAATCGCTTCAGTTGCTGCATAAAGAGCTTAAAGAAAAACACAAGTGGGAGTACTTGTGGTTGTTGCGAATCCAAGAAAGAAGAAGTCCGTGGACTAAGAGCTGTCATGTGGTCGTGGTAGTAAGTTTTCTACTCGAGGTAGCAATAGGATGTTAGTGGTCTAAGTTGCTATTGTAAAACTTCACTTCTTTTATAATGGATCTATTTTACCTTGAGGATAGTTAGGTTAAATCATTCCCAGGTATTTTACCGGTTTGGTTTTCCTGGGTTATCATATCGTTGTTTTCTTTATTTTCTGCATTGTTTACATGATATGATTTACTTGTGTTAAACTAAATTTGAATAATTTACCTAAGTAATCAGTTGGCTAAATCACTAGGTTAATCAACTTGTGTTTTAACGGGTCTAAAAACGTATAAGAATGAAAAAGATTATAGAAGACCTGGCTTGAGCTTGGAAAACACTTAGATAGACTCTTATAAATGCCAATTATAAGCCCTAAAAAACATCATTCTCTTCCTCCATTTGTGTCCCCAAACCCAAAATCTTCATGATCCAACACTGCAAGTAGAGCAACCAATAAGGAAAAAATCATAAAAATCCAAAAATTCAATCAACAAAGCAAAGAATATGAGAAAGAAATTAATTTTTCCTTTAATAGAGAAAGTCTGTAATCCAACGTGAGGGAGAGAGGCCTAGTGATTTCCACAGTCTCACTCTCACCGACTCCTCTGCTCGTTTCACTCTCCCTTACCGCCTCAGTGTTGGGAAAAAAAGTTCTCAGCAAAATGCACCGTTTAAATTTTTCCTTTTTCTCACCCAAATACACCATTTTGGTACAACACTTGAATAATCCAAAATTACTGTAGATAATCGCATTGGCTCTTTTTATATATTTGTAGAAGTAGATATATTTTCCTTCCTGCTGCCATGGAAAAAAGTACATAAAGAAGCTACACCAAGAGCGTTACACTCAACTTTGATATGAAGAAATAATTAAGAAATCCATATAGGCACAAAAAGAGAAAGACAGTGATAACGGAGAGTTATGCTCAACCAAATGATAATACTCAAATAAATAGTCTTGATTTGAAGTTCCGCATCTCCTCCATACACACACACACACACACACATACATATAATCTTAAAAACATAACCACCCCCATAATTAATTCAACTCCTAACAAGTTTAACATCTTCTATCTAAACCTATATAATATCTAAAAATTGAAATTTAACATCTATTGTCTATGATGCACGGACACGAAAAAATGGGCAAAGCACCCGTGTTCGCTGCGGTGACGCGTGAGCGACGCTGCTGCCTGCGCACCGGTGCTGCGTCTGAGTTTTTTTTTTTTTTTTTTTTTTTTTTTTTTTTTTTTTTTTTTTTTTTTTTTTTTTTACGGACCAACTCGGCTTTGATTCACACCAATTCGGCCAAAATTAGGTCATATTGGCCGAATTGGATCGTATCAGTTGGCGGCCGAATCTGGCCGAAATATGTCAAAATCGGCCTTATTAATCATGCCGGAACAGCCAAAATTGGCTTTGAATGAGGCCCAAATTAAACATCCTAAATTTGTCATTCATCAATTTTATTTTGAATATTTGTTCCTTCTTTTGTGTTTTGTGTTTCTTTCCTTCTTCTTTCTTTGTTTTGTGAACCAAGAAAATATAATGTGTTTTTTAAGAATGTTTTAATAGTGAAAATATATAAAAAAATATAAATAAAAATATTTTTAATAATTTTTTAAATGCTGCACCCACACCTTACTTTTTCAAAAATTGCCGAGTTTCACACTCGCACCCGAATCCGGAAACGCACCCGTGCTTTATAGTCTATTGTTACTGCATTCTTATTGAGCCACATGAACGTAACATTTCAGTTCACTTTGGCCCAATTCGGTTTACTTTTTCCACTTTAGTCCAGTCTGGTCACATTCACTTCATTTCAGTCCCATTAGGTCCATTCCGTCCATTTTAGTCCACTTTGGTCAATTTGGTCCATTTTTATATCTCTCTTAGAGTAGAAGAGAGTGCCTCTATACATTATAAAGTCCTAGATGTTAGATCAAGTTTGTAAAGCTAAAATTTCATACTATAAAAGTCCTTAACAAAAAGATGCTATAAAGTAATCTACATATTTTTTTCCTTTCATTTCCAATTTAATTTTTTTACCATTAGTTGAAGACTTGGCTTTTGTTTATTTTTGTGAGATGTTATGTCATACCTTAAGGCAACAATTTTTTTTGCCTATGACCTTGTTATCTAAATGTTAGTCTATCTCTCTTAAAAGGCTGAATCTTTTGTTTTGTTCAATTTTTGGGTGATTATTTTTTTAGATAAATTTTGGCTTTGAGATTTTTTTTTTCTACTAATAGAGTAGAGTTACACTAAAAGTTTTGGTCGATAAGTGATTTTATTTTACTTTTGTTAATATTGTTGATAGTAATTTGTTTAGATGTTGAACTATGCGGTTTTGATGAGGTCCTTTTTGTGTGGATCGTTTTGGATGAAGAAATTTGTGGTTTTGGTGGGAAAAGTATTCAAAGTAGTTGTTTTTAAAGTATTCTATAGTGGCACTCAATCAGACAAAAACAATAATTAGTTAAACAAAAATAATTGGAAGTGACATATTTTGGTTTTTGCAATTGGATTTTAATAAATTATTTTAAAAAAATTATAATGTTGCATATAGAAGATTTTGTTTTTATATAGGTATGTAAACACAAATATAACTTGTATTGATTGAATAGTGAATACAATTCTTTGTTTTTGATCCTTTTAATAAGGTAGAATCTTCCGATTCTATCTTCTTTGTAATCTTGACTCTAACACAGAATCTTCTTCACTTTGGTTGGAAGATGGATTGAACGATCTTGACAATGAATTTCTAGCTTTGAGCTTGTTAGAGATTTGTTGTTCCTCAAGTTCTTTGAATGTTCTTCAAGTTCTTCGAAGATTCTTTGAATTTGAAGGATTTTGGGTTGAAGTTCCTCAAGGCTTTAGAGGTTTGATTCATTGAACTTCAATGATTGAGAGCTTTTTGAAGTTTATGGAGGCTTTTGATCTTGATTCCAATAGAACTTCAAATCTTAGAAGAAGGATTCAAATTAATTTCTTTGAATGTTCATTGGGCGTTCTTGGCAGAATTTCTCCAGAGTTTTGATGTCTTGAAAAGTTGGTGGAGAATGAGAGGGGGTGTCCTCTATATATAGTGGTTTTAGAGGATAAGTCTCCTTTTGAATTGATCTCCTGAAGATAAGTAGTAGACTCTGATTGATTTAACCAAAACTTGTTGCTTATATATGTATATTTATATATTTAACCTAAACTTCTGAAACTCTTACAATTTTTCATGTCAGCACAATATTTAAATAAAATATCATTTTATTTAAATAAAATTATTTTTGAAACCACTTCAGAGCTTGTCACATCATTATTATTTTTTTAAAACCAAATTATTTAACTTTTATTTACCCCATATGTTGCTCAAAGAGAGTTGGAAACCAAAAATTACTCCCATACGTTGCATAAAAATAGTTGGAAGCCAATAGGTTAACCAAAGTAGAGTTGAATACTGATTACAACTCAACAAATTATCCACTATCCTACAACTCTATATATATATAAAACAATGTACAAGCTGAAAAAGAATGAAGAGCCATGATAATTGAAAGAGTTATATTTAGGATTTTTATTTTTGGCTTTTGCTTTTGCCACTGCTAATAGAATTAGACATACAATGAAGTTGGTGTGGCTGACTATTGCTAACATGCTCAAAGCTCAAGCATGGCTCCATGCAACCATATAGTACCTATGGTATTCTTTTTTCATGATTTAATTTAGTTGTTTTAGATGCTATGGAATTGAGTTACTCTTTGCCTCAAGTCTCGCATCTTAAGCTCGGTACTTTTTTTTTTTTTGTCATCTGCATTATTATTATTATTATTTTAATCTACGTTCTTTTAATTCTTCTATTACTCCATTATTATTTTTTTAATTATTCTCATTATTCTTTTAATGAGTTTATATGAAATCACTTTTTGGTATTTGATTTTGCGCATGTGATTGTTTTTGTTGTTTAGAGTTTACACTAGTAAAACTTATTGCTTTTTATATATATTTTTTTAAAAAAAAGCAACTATTTTCCACAATTATCATTTTATTTAAATAAAAATATTTTTGTTTAGTCCAAACTTATCAAGGAGTGAAACTCTATCTCTCTAACAAGTCTAACTTAAACTCAAACTCATCATTATCTTTTTTTTTTTAAACAAAATTATTTTTATTTAATCCAAACTTAACAAGAGGTGAAACTGTATCTCTTTAACAAGTCCAACTTAAACTCAAACTTAAACATTGATAATTTATCTCCAAATTTGCTAGGTTAATCATGAACACTATAAAAGCAAAGCAAACCCCAATATTTTTCTTTTGAAAGCCAAGTAAAGGTATGAGCTCTGTTTATGTTATTTTCTTCTCCTCTATTTTGTTTAAAAAAAAAAAATTTATTTTATGGTTTTTCATGGTATTTTTTTAAAAGTAATTTTTGTACATGAATCACCAAACTCTCTTTAGCCATTTTTTACAAGATAAAAAAGCTTGCAATAATTGAAATTATTCTTTTAAATGTAACCCATCTTTCTCTTATATTTCTCTATTGTTTAGTCATATATATTTTGTTTTGTTTCAATAATTTCTAAGCAGTGAATCATCTAATTTTTTTAATTTTTTTGGCCATTTAGAAGTTTTAATATTTGAATTTTTGAGTTATTTTTTTGCAGTATCAATATTCAATGTTGTATTTTTTTGTAGAAGTTTTCAAGCAATGACTTCTTCATCAAATTGTAACACAAATTGAAGTCATACATGAGCAAATCATGCAATGGTATAGTTTCTTAAATTTTTTATAAAATTATTTTAGTCTATCTCACAAATAGATAAGTTCCTGTGCATAGCAATGGTTAGTGACTAGTATAATTTTATCTTTAAAGAAAATAGGGAAAAAAAAAAACCCCATGTTTTAATGTGTTTAAAACCAAGTGTTTTTATTCCTAAAAGTTTGCCTATTATTCAGAAGCAATTTTCTCCATGATTTTATAATTTTATCTTTAAAGAAAAGAGAGAGGGAGAGAGAGAAAAAAAAAAAAAAAACCCACGTTTTAGGTTTCTCCACAATTTTTAAATCTTATCTTTAAAGATAACTTCCCCAGAATCATTTTTCGATTTCTAGATTTATGTATATAGGTTTCGCAAAAAAAAAAAAAAAATTTACGTATAAAGTAATTGCTTGTAGAATCGTCAAATGTGCAATGAAAGGCACAACAAAGGACAATATTAAATTTCTTATGGTAGGATATTCACAAAAAATGGTCTTTAACAACTACTTAATAGATTGACTACCACTTCACTCACTTGAATTCATCCAATCTGATTACTATGCATTCTAACAAAATTGTTGATATGTCATCCTAAAAAAAAAATAAAAAAAATAGAGAGTAAGACTTAAATATAATAAAAACAAGAGACAAAAATAATAGGAGGAAGAGAGAGCATCACTTAGAACACATACACTAAAATAATTAGTCAAACACAATAACTACAAAAAAAAAAAAAAAAAAAAAAGACAAAAATATATATCATTGCCACTCTTTAAAAAAGAGTCATTAATTAGAGAAAATATAAACATTCACCAAATTGACCAAATAATGGAGAAGATTAAAAAAGAAGAGTGTGGTCCTATTTTGTAGGAAGTATTTTACGTGGGAGTTAAAAGATTTTTTTTTTCCTTTTTTTTTTTTTTTTTTTTTTTTTTTTTCCTTTTAGAGTCTAAATCACGATAAAAGAATAATCATTTTTTTCCCCCTAAGCTTTAAGTCAGCGTTCAACTAAAATTTTTTTTTCTTATATTCAAGTTTTCAAATATGAGTTCTATTTGAACTCAAATTTTCTTATATTCATTGTCTGGCACCTCAAACATGGAGGAATGGACGTTGGTTAGTTGTAAAACATCTTGTACTTGATGATAATTATCCTTCTTCTTATTTATGTACCCATTTTCAAAGGCAAATACCTCATTCAAAGTATAACCATCACGTTGATATCCTTTTTGGCTAGATCTCACTTGACAAATTCGACTGCTTTTACCATCATCTCTAAGAGAAGCTAAATAACAATTGATCTTGCTTTCACAACGATCATATTTGAACAAAACAATAGGAATATAAGAAAACATGACGGTGTAATAGAAATATAAGAAAACGTGAGTGTTTTTTTTTTTTTTTTTTTTTTTTTTTTTTTAAAGAGAAGATAATAATATGAAAAAGGATAATGATAACCAAATAAAGAAACCAAATACAAGAAAGTAAATACTGAATGACAACTCATAAAAGCAAACGTAATATAGAGAACCCAATAGGCATGAGGCAACTAAATAGAGGTGATCAAAGATACTTACATTTTTGCTATTGACTACACTTCAGGTCCAAAGTCCAAAAAATTTGTTAGAGTTAAAGGATAGAGAACATGAAAATATTGAAGATCAACACCCCAGTGCACGTTCCTTGAAGTTTAGACAAGAAAATCTTGAAGATAGCACCCTCGTGCACGTTCCTTAAGAAATATGTGAAAGAAATTAAAGGTGAGGTTGAAATATAAGAGTTATTTTACACAAATATTCAAATTGTTTCTAGAATATAAGAAGTTGTTCATGAATTAGAAAACCAAAATAGAAAAGACCAATGTACATTAACATACACATAATATTGAGAAAGAGCAAATTTGAGTAGGGCAAATAGAAAAAAATGATAATAATGGTGAAAAGAAGATTAAACCAAAATTGGAGAACTAAATGAGAATTAATTTGAGTTTGAAAACCACCGTGAGTGTAATGAGAGTGTGATCCTATTTTGTAGATAGTGTTTTACGTGGAAGTTAAAAGAAACATTTTTACCAAGTTTTGCCCCTATTTAAACGTAGGCTGTAGGGGTTTTTGCATGGTTATTATAGCAAATGTGCAAATATACACATTTTAACACCTACCCATATGGGTAGTTTTAAAGGTAAATTGTGTAAATTTTGTCACTTTTTGTATTTTAAAAGCATTGGTATATTTGCATTTTAACACCCATTTATGTAGGTAATTTCATAGAAAAATTGTGTAAATTTTGTCACTTTATGTATTTTAGAAGAAGTGGTGTGAACGCTCTAGCTGTGGGTTTTTTTTTTTATACATTATTTCAATTATTATTTTTTAATCTGCACACTACACTCTGCACTAAACACTACATGCATAGCACACTGCACATAGTATATTAGCATACCACAGTCACATGGCTCACAGCCTCACACACTATAACTAACTAAACCCACCTACTATATGCACATAGGCATATAGCATCTTGGCACACCACAGACACATGGCCCACGGCCCCACACAGTAAACCACCACCGTACACGCGTGCGACATTTGAATAATCTTTTATTCTAGGATAAATTACAAATTATACCCCTAAAGTTTGGGAATGATTGAATTTTATACCTTAAAATTTCAGAATTTAGATTTTACCTCCTGAAGTTTGGTGATATTTGGATTTTACACCCTGATGTTTTAGAATTTAGATTTTACACCCTGATGTTTTAGTGTTTGGATTTTATTTCTTAAAGTTTTGGGGTGTTTAAATTTTACACCTTAAAGTTTCAAAATTTAGGGGTGTAAAATCCAAATAATCCTAAACTTTAGGGGGTAAGATCTAAGTTCTGAAACGTCAGGGTGTAAAATCCAAACACCCCAAACTTTAGGGGGTAAAATCCATTTCTTGCTTTTCCCATACACGCAGAACAGGGAATGATTCTGCACATGCCCCTGCATGATTAGAGAAGGAAATAGTAGGATCAAACGTTGGGCTAGAAACTATACCACGAATATTAGAACGTATAAAGCAATCAGATCTACCTTTATTATTTTTTTAAAGCTGATGGTTCTATAGAATGGATGAGTTTGTGCGATGGATCCAAGAAAGTAAGTTAGAAACCTGTCGATTTTTTCAATTAACTAGACTTCTCTCTCAATTTTCTTTACTATATCATAAATCTCAATTATCATATTATTGGGTCAAGATCCATCTTACCTCATCAGTAAAATGAAATTGATAAAATATCATTTTGTAGGTATAAAATTTCTCTTTTACAAATGTCCCCGTTACTATCACTTAGATTATGATGGAAATATTTCACCTACTACTTAGTAATCCAAACTTTCAAACGTGTACCGGTGGGATAGATGAGTGTCTATGGATAGCAAAAGTTCCTCCAAAATATACTTAGGTGTATTTGAATACTGTTTATTTTACTGAAACTGAAAAATTATTATTGAAAGTACTATAGATAAAGGTAAAAATTAGTTGAAATAGTACAGTGAGGCCTATGAATAGTAACAAAAATAAGCTGAATAGTGAAATAATTTTCATTTTTCATTTCCACCCAAATGCACACTTAGGGATGGAGGAAATTTTTAAACATGATAAAAGTATACTTAGCAAAATGGATTGAATAGATGGAAGTGGACCGAATTGGATGAAAGTGGACCGAATTAGACCGAATTGGACCGAACATTCTGAAATGCTACGTTGATATGACTCAATAAGGGCGTAACAACAATAAATATTACGCTTTTATTTTAGATATTAAATAGATTCCATTGTCTGTTTTGTATATTAGAACTAATTGAATTGTATTTGTAGTTGAGTTTTCCACAATAAATGAGTTTGTTTGCAGGCAAGTGTTCCGAGCTTCTTTAAGTAAGTTTGTTAGTGTGTTCTAATAAATTTCCAGCTTGCTTATAAATAAGAAGAAAAAAAATTCAAACTTGTACCAGACTTGGATGAATAGTGTCAACATGTGAAAATAAATCAATTCTAGGTTGATATCACGTTTGGCAACTTTAATTGTCTAGAGATAGTGAATTTTGGGAAATTCTTAGCTAGTCCTGGACTGCAAGGTCAGCTTGTAGTCCTAGCCAATAGAGAGAAGACACATCACTAAAAATGTATTACATCAGTTTACTTGCCACTATTTGCTGTCGTTTCTTTCCATCGCAACGTTGGTAACACTTCAGCTCTATTTCTATTTCATCTGTCCCAGCCACTACGGCTATCTCACTGCTTTTAGTTTTTATTTTTTGTTCTTAGCTCAATATTAACTAGGTTAAGTTCTTGTTGCCTTACTTTTGTTTTATATTGAATGGGTCAAGTTTTAATCGCATTTCTTTAGTAGCACTTTGTTGGAATCTTTAGGTTCTGTAAAACATGAACATGGATTTCAAATTTGATTTATAGTTGAAAACTTTATCGGTTGTTAAATTTAAGTAATATTTTTTTTTCTTTATAAAAAAAGAAGTTTTTGTTTTTGTTTTTGTTGGATTTGATCTAATTGGATAGTTTTTGGAAGTGATTGAATCAAAAGTATTTAGGCTAAACATCAATCTCCCACATTTTTTTTTGGTGGCATAAAAAGTGTTTGTTGAAATGCTTCATAGAGTTTTGGTTTGTTCTAAACTTGTTATGGCTTTGTATCCATGTTTATGTGGAGCTGCTTTTTTCAATTTTGTGAAATCCGATGTAGGAGCTTCTCTAAGGGTAAAAAATTTATTTATTTATTTATTTTGATAAACTACAACTCATTGAAAGCTAAGAAAAGGGACGAGGATAATCAACCTTACAGATGGTTGAAAGGACTGGGACTCTGGGAGAAGATTATCCTTATTAAAAAAAACAAGACAAATCTAAAACTAAAGCAAATCTGGCAACATGTGCTGCAGAGTTGCAAGCTCTCCTAATCCATACAAAAGAAACAGCATGAAAAACTTGGAATAAGAAAGAATATTGGAGATAGCAGCACTAATGGACCAATCAAGGGCAATACTTTTGTCCATTTGGGGGGTGAAAACAGCACTCCGCATCACCATTGAAGATAACTTGGCTCCAACACTCTCTTTTTGCAATCTCCACATCCTAAGGCAGAGCCTCAGCCTTAGCTGGGGGGGGGGGGGTTTGAGTTTTTTGGTTATTCTGGCCCAGATAATTTGTGATAATTTTAAATTAAACTTTGAATTTTTAAAATTATATATTATATAACAAGCGATTGGGTTTTGAAAACCACTATTGAATCAAGTTGCTATGTTCTCTCTACTACGCCAAGTAGCCAACATTTATTAATGACTTTTGATAAATTACATAAACTTTGAATTTTTAAAATTATATATTATATAACAAGTGTTGGGTTAAATCCTCCCCGGGTTTTTATCAATTTGGTTTCCTAGGTGATCATATCATTGTGTTATTTATCTTTTCGCTGGTTTGCATGATATGATTGTTTGATTGTGATAATTTAGATTTGGAATTTGAACTAAGTAACAACTTGGCTAATTACCTAGGTTAATCCAATTGTGTTTTTAAGGGGTCTAAAAACTATCAACAAGAAAAGAGTCTACTAGCGAGGCTCAAATACCCTCACAAAAATTCAAATATCGTCGCAAAAGGTTATTAGCGAGGGCATATGGCCTTCGAAGGCCATCGTATTTACTCTTGTTGCTAAAAGAGATTTTGCGACCCTACCTTCGTAAATGAATAATTTATGACGACAATCCACCGTCGTTACTGAATAAATCTGCCCTCATAAATATATTACCAAATGACGAGAAAAGTTGACGACTGTTCTTAGCAAGAGAAAACAATCGTCGTTAACAACTATTTGTGAGGACCTTTGTACCATCGCAATTAATTATTTGCAAATTCCAAATTGACGACATACTTTTTAGTGACAAATAATGACATCGTTAAAATTTATTTGAGAAGACTTTTAACCCCTCGCAACTTATTTTTAAAGAGGGAAAGCAATCGTCGTGAATAACTATTTGTGAGGGTCTTTATACTCTCGCAATTAGTTATTTGCAAATTTCAAATTAACGACAAGACAAATAATGACGTCGCTAAAATTTATTTGCAAAAGATTTTAACCCCCTCGCAATTAGTTAAGAATAATAGTGACGATATTAAATTGTCACTTAAAACATTTTTGCAAGAGGTTAAGGGGTGTTGCTATTCTATTAATTGCGAGGGACTTTGTCGTCACTATAAAGTTATTTATGACCAAATTTTCATGTCATCAATGGCAATATTTTATATAATTTTTGAAATATTTTATTATTTATTTATTTTTAGTTTATTTTATATCATTTCTGTTTAACTATCATGTTACAATAGTACAATAATTACTAAAAATTGATACAAAGTCCAATAATTACTAAAAATTGATACAAAGTCCAATAATTACTAAAAATTGATCCATCAAAAGATAAAAATTCATATAAGTTCAAATTTTAAAATATAAAATATACAAAGAAATCCTAAAATTAAACCTTGTCTTAAACTTAAACAACTAGAATTATGACAAGATCTATATTATTCTTCCTCTGAGTCACCCTCCAAGTTGCTTTCAACCACTATGTTATTGTTTGAATTGTCCTCTTCATCTCTGCTAGTACCATCCTAAATAAATAATAACTAGTCGCTAACCCGTGTGATGCACGGGAAAACTATTAGAAAATAATAAAGCATGCATATATTAAAAGACAATTTAAGTTCATGTGTGCTTGCAAGGGATACATATCTAAATAGTTCTTGCGGTAGAAATAAAAGCCTAATATTTGAGATAAAGAACTGATGTAAACAAACTAACCTTACATAAAACAAATTAAAAAAAAAAAAAAAAAAACATAAAACTGATGTCACGGGAAATTCAGCCACATAGTAGTAATATATAAATCTCTTAAAACCTAAACCTAAACCTAAACGTAAGGACTAAATATTTATGCGCCTTCTCTTGCTTTCCTGATGTATTTGGTTAAAAACATAAAACTAATGTTATGGGAAATTTAGCCACATAGTAGTAATATATAAATCTCTTAAAACCTAAACCTAAACCTAAACCTAAACGTAAGGACTAAATATATAAACAAACTAACCTTACAAAAGCTGAACTTTATAAGCTAAAATCTATACCGTGAGTTGTAGATCTTGAATGTTATACCATGTGTTTAGGGCTTCCTACATCTGGAGAGAGAGAGAGTTTGCAGAAACCAAAGAAAATCTCTCTATAGCTTAAGAAACACAATATAATAAAATCAAAGAGATAAAATTTTTAGATGACAAAATATTATAGATAATTTAAAAGAATTTTGGTTTAATTCTTGAACACCGCAACTCCATAAAATTCATACTAATAATAATATTTTATAATAGCGCAGTTAGAATTTTGGTTTAATTCTTGAACACTGAATTGGAAATTGATTATATGAGTATTCAATGGTGAATAAAGTACTATGTATTAATTAATATATAAACAAAACTAACCTTACAAAAGCTGAACTTTATAAGCTAAAATCTATACCGTGCATTGTAGATCTTGAATGCTTTAGGGCTTCCTACGTCTGGAGAGAGAGAGAGTTTGCAGAAACCGTGGCTTTATATTTCTTAACTTGAGAGAGGGGTAAGGTTGCTAGGGTTTTGAGGAGTTATAATTTTTATTTATTTTTTATTTTTTAAATATTGTGCTGACGTGGAAAATTGTGGTGCCAGCAAAGGTTTCGGTTTTATATATATATATATATATATAGATAAAAAAAATAAAAAAAAATGAGTTAAAATGAAACAATATCACCGCCGACCTCAGCAGACTATTAAAGCAGCATGTCATTGAGTGGCAGAGTTTATACTCACTGAGCTTTGGTTTTAGTTGAAGGAACAACCTGTAGCTTATCCTCAACCTTAGCATCATGTTCATAACTAGTCTTCGTTTTCAGACTGACTAAATTGGAAGAATGACCAAGAGAAAAGCAAAGTCAAGTGGCTTTTATACACAACACACATGGCTCATGCGCATGCATTGCTTTTCTTTTTGTATTTGCCAACGGTATGTGATGTGAGGGTGGAGTACTGTGGAGGGAATTTAAATGGGATCGATGTATTGGCGGTGGGCTGAGTCTGGGATCCATTGATTAAGCCACCCCCAGCCCCCTTTGATCTCAGCAATACTTTCAGTGCTCCAAAATTTTGATCTTGTCTAGACAGTTTTGCTTGTGCTGAATAGCATTGATGGCGAGACAAGCCCCAACTACAAGTTGGTACTGCTCAAATTTTAGCTCATCATACTTCAAAGCTACATTACTACAAGCCTTTATACTCCCTAGTAAAAAGAAAAAAATGGTATTATATTCCATTTTGATAGACGAAAAAATCTGATAAATTTTCAAAAGAAAGTTCTGTATGGCAGTACATAAAATAGATTTGCATCTTTGTTATACTAATCATGAAGAAATATGTAAGGTTGAATTTATTCAACCATCTTATTGGCTTTATTCCGTGCCAAATTTGCTTGTAATTTAGCATTTAGTAACCCTGTATTTAGGTGAGTTTGATGTAAGGGTAGTGAGTGAGATAGAGTGAAGTTTGCTCAAGAGTGTGCAAGAAAACAGAGTGTCGCGGCTGGGTCTCGCGGGTGACTCGCGGCTTCAAGCCGCCAGAAGCAACCTCACGTGCCAAGCATGCTGGAAGGTGAACAGTCTGCTAGCTGGAGCACTACAGGACAAAACAGGACAACTAGCCATACGGTTATCTCGCGACTGGATCTCGCGACTTAGTCAAGCCGCGAGGTCAAGCCGCGAGCCACCCCTGTTTTGTAGAATTCTGACGTTTCACATTCCTCTCCACTCCAGTATAAATACCCCTATTACCCACGATTGAAAGAGAGCTTCCAGAGAGAATTTTGAGAGAGAAACCCTAAAGAAAAACCAGATTGTTTCACCCACAATCTCTACCTTAGAATCTCTTCAAATTCCTCAACTCTCTTCCTCTCCATTGTTAAATCCTTGAGAGGCATTATACCAAACCAGGTTCTCACCATTATCATCATTGTGAGTCTGCTGTTTGGATTTCTAGGAAGCAGTTAGGAAGGAACCAATCTTCATTGGTTGATGCTATGGTCTAGTAGCGGAATCCGGAAAGCTAGAAAAGAAAAAGGTTCGGCGCAACCTCGTTGGAGCAAGAAGCTTGGAGGGCTTAGGTGCACTGGGTAGATTAGGCTTGGAGGGTCTATTGCTGTCCTTGTATCCCAACTATATTTTCTAGTGGATTGATTACCGCTTGGAGGGCGGCGGAGAGGTTTTTCGCCGAGGACTTCGGTTTCCTCTTCGATAACACATCGCGTGTTGTCTTTGTGTTTGCATCTTCCTTCCTTTATCTTTGCCTTTAAATTATCTGCTGTGGATTTTATTTTGTTATGGCTTAGATAGTATTTAATCAATTTCGTATGATAGCATATGTTAAGTTTCCGCACACTAGTTGTTTGACATATTGCTTGAATTGATTAAGTTGTTATTTGGGGGTCTAAACGTTCAAAGGTGTTTTTACACGTTTTTGAACTTTCAATTGGTATCAGAGCGGGTACACTGATATTGGTTTCATTACCATTGTGTGATCCTTGACTCCCTTTTGAGATGGATAGGTCTCAATCCCTAAATGCACCTCCATATTTTGATGGTAGTAATTATGCTTTTTGGAAGGTTCGAATGAGAGCTTTTCTGTGTTCTATTGATGAATCCGTTTGGGACGCTGTTGAGATTGGTTGGACCAAACCAGAGGCACCCAAATCCACATGGGATAAGGCAGCACTTGCTGCATCTAATGCTAACAGTAAAGCACTCAATGCTATTTTCTGTGGTGTGTCTCCAGATGAATTTCACAGGATTTCTCATATTACCGTGGCCAAGGAAGCATGGGAGATTTTGAAAACTACCTATGAAGGCACGAAGAAAGTGAAAGACACCAAGTTACAAATGCTGACCACTCGGTTTGAGGAGCTCAAAATGAGTGAGGATGAGTCTTTTGACTCTTTTTATGGGAAGTTAAATGAAGTGGTTGTCAGCAAGTTCAACTTGGGGGAGAAAACGGAGGACTCGAAGATTGTAAGGAAGATCCTTCGATCATTGCCGAAAAGCTTCCGAGCTAAAGTGACAGCAATTGAAGAGAGCAAGGACCTCGATGACATCAAAGTGCAAGAGCTGGTTGGTTCTCTGCAGACTTATGAGATGTCACTGCCCAATCAACGGAAGAGTAAATCTCTTGCTCTAAAGACCATTAATGAGAAGGTAGAAGATCAAGACTCATCGGGAGAAGATGTGATTAACAAAGATGTTGCATACCTTGTCAAAAATTTCAAAAAGTTTTTGAAATTCAAAAATAATGGCAAATTTGATGATAAAAGAAAATTCCAAAGTTCTGGAAGGGAGAAAAGGGAATTCAAAAGGAAAGATGGAAAAGAATCCCAACCTACACAAGGTGTCACTTGTTTCGAATGTAATGGGCATGGACACTTCAAGAAGGAATGTCCGAATTATTTGAAATCGAAAGGTAAAGTGTATGCCACGACCTTGAGTGACTCGGATTCGTCTGACTCAGAGTCTGAAGAGAGCCGTGATGGAGAGGGGAACTATTCGGCTTTTATGACTATAGCTCATGTTGAGTCTTTAGATGAGCTGAACCTGCTTGTGCGAGACCTTGGAGAACATAGTGATGATGAATCACTAGGACTTATTGAAGAATCGGATGCTGAAGAAGATGGAAGTACAGCGAATCTTCAGGAGAAGTATAACTCACTCTTGGAGAAGTCCGGGGAATACACAAGGGTGGCCAAGGCTGCTGTGAGAAAAATGAAGAAGGCTGAGGAGGACTACAAAAGTCTCCTAATCCGATATAAGGAGGCCAAATGTGAGATAGAAACTCTGAATGGAGAGTTGTCCGAAGCTTACACAAAAGTAAGATTTCTTGAGAGTGAGGTTGTGCAAGCAAATGCTAGAGTCAAGAGGGTCACCACCAAGAAGCTAGATGATGTAATCTCATCTCAAAAGAGCTTCTCAGACAAATCCGGATTGGGATATACCGGAGGAGGTAGTTCGTCTGGAAATGTTAGTAAAGGAGTGAAGTTTGTAAAGGCTAAAGCTCCAGTTGTAGCTAACCTTACTGGTGAGAAGCTCGAGGTGGAGGAGAAGAAGAATTTGGTGAACCAACGGATGTTAAATCCTCGCAATCAGTTTGCAGACAGATCTGAATCTCGTGCCAAGTCACGTCCTCGACCACAAAGAGGTCCTAGAGGAACCTATGTGTGCCACTATTGTGGACTTCAAGGGCATACTCGACCGAATTGCCAAAAGTTGAGAGCAAAGAATGGTGCAACTCCTCAAAGGTCAAGAGGACCTAGAAATGATAGGAGAATTTGGGCTGGAGATCAATCTAGAGATCAGAATGGTGATCCCGGAATGATGAACGTGATGAAGATGATTGGTGCATTCACCAACTGCTTGGAGAGCTTCTCACGAAGGTTTGAAAGCCCTAACTCCCGTACCCAATCCTATAAGGAAATCACCCCAAACGCAAGTGACGTGAGGGTGAATAAGGGTACTCATGCATAAGCATTATAACATGTCCATGCATTAATACTTCCTATGCTTTGTGACTATGTTTGTTTGTGTTGCTTGCTATTTTTGCTGTTTGATTCTTTGCTTGTCTTCTTGTGATTATATTTAAGTCTGTCGTATCAATCTTTTTGTTTATTGTGTCAAAAATCCAAAAACCACATAAAAATTAGAAAATCAAAAAGCTTGATTGACTTTGTTGAGCTTTTGTCTCAAAACTTGTTTTGCCTTGTACCTTTGTGCTAATGGCTTTGTGCATTTTCGAGCATTGCTTGTTTTCATGCACTTATATCTCTGTGGGAAAAATTTTGAAATCTTTGTGATTGTTGTAAATAGATCTTCAAACTTGTCATGAATGATTAGTGAATGGTTTTGTTGATCTTGAGACTTGCATAGACTTGTGTCTATATATCTTCCCACTCTTTATTTTTGTTTTGTTAAAAAGAGCTCACCAAATGTAAATCTCCAAATGAAAAGAGATATTGAGCTGCAAAAGCCTGTCGCACATTCTAATATTTGACTAGGAAAAAGGGTAAGCGACCTTATATTGAAATGAATGTTTATTCAAAAAGCCAAAGGCTTATTCCTTAAAGTGAAATATCATATATCACTCTCACAATGAGAGGTGATTGTCTCAAAAAGATCAAAAAGATCAATTGTTTTGATTGAAAGTGGAGTCAAATGTAAAGCTCCAAATCATGTTATCAAGTTTATGTGGGAGGTCATATATACATATTTCTATAATTGAGATGGGTCACATGATCTAGTGCTAATTGTGTATGCCTTGGTTGAATTGATCATTGAAGCTTCACATTAGACGAAGGACTATCTCATTGTTGATATCCACACATAACACACAAGTTTATGTTCAATAAATGCCATATTCATTTGTGTGATTGTACTTGTTGAAATGTGTTTTCACATGCTCAATCTTTGTTAATTCAAGCCCAAAAAGATTTTTAAGTGTTTTAGGAGTGTTTGGAAAGTATTTTGTTTGAAAAATCTGAAAATTTCAAAAATCCAGTTTTTGCCCTGTTTTGGCGGCTCTGTCGCGGGTATGTCAAGTCGCGAGCCTCAGTCGCACCTTCGCTGGTCATTTTTGGCGACTTGTTCGCGAGTGGAAGGTCCAGTCGCGAGGTTCACTCAGAGATTTTCGCGGCTCAGCTCGCGACTTACTCGATAGTAGACCTTCCAGTCGCGAAAAACACTTAGAAAAATTTTTCAAAATTTTGTTCTTGAGTGATTTGGCGGCTTGAGCTGGCGACTGTGTGGCGACTTAATCCAGTCGCGAAATTCGCATGTTTGGCAGAAATAGGAGTAGTTTTAAAACTTGTTTCAGTTTTTCCCTCGAATATTTGTGACTGTTCATCTTCTCCCTCCCAAACACTCCGTGCTCCCATTTCCAATCTCCATTGTTGCATACTTGTAGCTCAAAATCTTCAAGTCACGGGTATGGGGTTTCTGTTCTGCCACTCTTTTATACTTGATTTTGTGCTTTTCCCCTTGATCTTTCGCATATATTTGTGTTTTAGAAATGGGATTGTGTTTCGGAATTTGCTCCTTGTTCACGCTTAGATTGCGAATGCTGCTGCTAGAATATGATTTGTTCTTAGTTGTTTCTCTATTACTTTTCATTCTGTGCTTAGCTATGTGATTCTTTGATTTTCACTGATCTTTGAGCCGTTGAGTTGTTTCATTTTTTTTGGGGTTGTGTGTTTAATGTGCTAAATATGCCTGCTCTTTTGTGTTAATCTTTTGGGAGCATACTGATTATGTGTCATATCATTTTCCAGTTTTTGTCTCATTGACATATAATTGCCTTTAAGTTTGTCTCTATATCTGATGCTGTTATGTGTATTTCCTATCTTAGGCTTGCTTTTCCATGTGATTGATCTAAGTAGCCTGTGTTTAAATGCTTCAAGTTCAGTTGTATGGATGATATCTCTTTGATAATTACATGTGACTAACTTGTTTTACACGTATATTGCTCTGTATTGTTGTGGCCTCTTCTGATTGATCACAGATGGCTCCCTCACCTCCTAAGAAGAAAACTACTGCGAAGAAGGCTGACAAATGGTTGAAAATGGATTCTAAGCTTTTTAGGTCAGTTCATCACTTTGAGAGATACAGGGATAACTTCTTGAGTGCAGGAATTATTCAAGAGAGATTTGTTGATTTGGAGGATTTAAGACAAACCTTTATCCCCAGTTGTTTTGAAGGTAGAGGATGGGAAAAACTTCTGAGTGATCTCCCTGTAGTTTGTGAACCCCTGATTAGGGAATTTTACTCAAATGCTGTGATAAAGGAGAATGAGTTAAGCTGCTGGGTTAGAGGGAAAGAATTCATTTTAGATGCTCATGTCATAGATGAGGCACTAGGACTTGAAGGATTAGATGATGAGGAGTTTATCAACTACAAGGATAGGAGTGTATCCATTGAAACAGTTCAACAAAGGTTAGGTGGGCAGAGAGAAGGAAAATGTTTGAATACCACTGCCTTTCCAGTGGACATGAGGTGTCTAACAATCATCATGATGTTTAACCTCTATCCCATTAAGAAGTTGACTACCATCAATTGTGCTAGAGCAATCTTTCTGATGGATCTCAAAGAAAAGAACTTCATAGACATAAGTTCACACATATATGACATCATTGTGGATGAGACAAGAACAACCTCTAGGCCAAAACTGATCTTTCCCAGTTTGCTAATGAGGATTTTTAGAAGGAATGGTGTTCCTATCCCACAAGACATCAGTCCTATGTCCACACCTTCTGCAATTAACAGGCTTACCTGCAAAAGGATAAGTGTTAGACTTCCAGGAGAAGAAGATGAAGGTGATGAAGGAGAAGGTGTCCCAATGGAGACTGAAGCAGAGGCAGCAGGGCATCCATCAACCTCAACACCCAGGAGGAGTGGCAAAAGACCCAGAGCATCAACTTCTTCAGATACTCCTCCAGATGCTTTCCAAATCATTCTGGAAAGACTTGATGGGATTAGAGAAGTCCAGACTGAGCACTCTGAGAGGATGAAAGCTATGCAGGATCAGATTGATGTTTTGACTGCAAAACTTGACAGCTTCACCACTCAGCCTGAACACTGACCATTTGGCCATTCCTGACAAAAAGGGGGAGATGTTTCTGTTAAGGATGGACTGAGAAGCAGAAGAGCAGCCCTTAAGGGGGAGTAATGTGTTAAGGGGGAGTCATGTCAAACTCTAAAACTTTGGTTATATATTTATGTTTTTTTAAGTACTTTTAGTGGTTTTATGGGTTTTATGGGTTTGTTACACTATGTTTTTGGTGTATTGTTTCTAACTCTTAACTTATACTTTGGTTTAAAGTTTAATATATTTTGATGATGTTATTCAGGATGTTTGGCTTTGTACCCATGTGCTTATGTAAGCTTTTAGGGTTTATGTCTTTTGCATAGTTTGTAGGCTTTATGGTTTGTACCTTGCCTAGTGCAGCCTTTATACTATGTTGAAATCAGTACTTTAATCTAAATGTTATGCATTTTGGTTTATGTACTGTCACTCTTGTGCCCTTGTAGGATTGTTCCTAGATGCATATGCCTTGTGTGATATGCATTGGTTGAGTGTTGTGCATACAAGTGTCTTGGCTTGTGCTTGTTAACTTGTATGTTCTTGTGTTCATTCCAAGTGTGAATGAGCACTGTGATCACTACCTTGTGGTGTTCACTTGGTTGATCAAGCCATGGTTTGTTTCATAACTCCATCTTTGCTTGATCACTTATTGCCTGTTTCATATGCATTTTATAATTTTCTGCTTACAATGATCATGGTGTATTGTTGTGTTTCAGGAGTATTATGTTCATATGATTCAAGTGCTTCACAGTTTCTAGAGTTAGGTGTGAGTGAGTTTTGTTCAACTGTTCCCAACTCACATGTTAAGTCTAGAGTCTGTTTTAGGGTTTTGTCACGGAATAGCCAAAGGGGGAGATTGTAAGGTTGAATTTATTCAACCATCTTATTGGCTTTATTCCGTGCCAAATTTGCTTGTAATTCAGCATTTAGTAACCCTGTATTTAGGTGGGTTTGATGTAAGGGTAGTGAGTGAAATAGAGTGAAGTTTGCTCAAGAATGTGCAAGAAAACAGAGTGTCGCGGCTGGGTCTCGCGGGTGACTCGCGGCTTCAAGCCGCCAGAAGCAACCTCACGTGCCAAGCATGCTGGAAGGTGAACAGTCTGCTAGCTGGAGCACTACAGGACAAAACAGGACAACTGGCCATACGGTTATCTCGCGACTGGATCTCGCGACTTAGTCAAGCCGCGAGGTCAAGCCGCGAGCCACCCCTGTTTTGTAGAATTCTGACGTTTCACATTCCTCTCCACTCCAGTATAAATACCCCTATTACCCACGATTGAAAGAGAGCTTCCAGAGAGAATTTTGAGAGAGAAACCCTAAAGAAAAACCAGATTGTTTCACCCACAATCTCTACCTTAGAATCTCTTCAAATTCCTCAACTCTCTTCCTCTCCATTGTCAAATCCTTGAGAGGCATTATACCAAACCAGGTTCTCACCATCATCATCATTGTGAGTCTGTTGTTTGGATTTCTGGGAAGCAGTTAGGAAGGAACCAATCTTCATTGGTTGATGCTACGGTCTAGTAGCGGAATCCGGAAAGCTAGAAAAGAAAAAGGTTCGGCGCAACCTCGTTGGAGCAAGAAGCTTGGAGGGCTTAGGTGCACTGGGTAGATTAGGCTTGGAGGGTCTATTGCTGTCCTTGTATCCCAACTATATTTTCTAGTGGATTGATTACCGCTTGGAGGGCGGCGGAGAGGTTTTTCACCGAGGACTTCGGTTTCCTCTTCGATAACACATCGCGTGTTGTCTTTGTGTTTGCATCTTCCTTCCTCTATCTTTGCCTTTAAATTATCTGCTGTGGATTTTATTTTGTTATGGCTTAGATAGTATTTAATCAATTTCGTATGATAGCATATGTTAAGTTTCCGCACACTAGTTGTTTGACTTATTGCTTGAATTAATTAAGTTGTTATTTGGGGGTCTAAACGTTCAAAGGTGTTTTTACACGTTTTTGAACTTTCAAAATATAAGTTATTTAAGTAATTCAAACTATGATAAACACACACATATATATAAGCATTATCAGTAGGGCAATAGAGTATCCATCTCTCTATTATATGAATTACCACTTAGGTCCAATAAGTTAAATAGCACAGGGCAATTTCCAATACTCCTAACCATGGTGATGGCAGACCAAACCTTTTGGTGCTCTTCCCTTGAAGCTCTAATGATGCAAAGCTTTGTGATGGGATTCACATACTTGACTACACATAAACAACAAGTTCAATGATTATTGAAGACATGACACTGTATTGAAAGTAAAATGCAAGTGTGCATAAACAAGAGAAAAGGCAAACTAATAACTAGCAATATGGTACTTACATTGGAAGGATCCAAGTGATGAAGCAGGACCACACTCTCCAAAGTTTACAAGAATGCTGTCTTTGATCCTTTTGAGATATTAAATTGGGTAATAATGATGGGATCATGCCCAGCAAGATCTCTATTAGGATCCAAGAAAACTTCCACAATCATGTACCTATTTTTAAATCCCACCATAATTCTCTACCTGGCATAACAATTGTAACATAACACAATTCAGCATGGAGAAGAGGAATTTTTTTGCTTTCTTTCTTTCTTTCTTTTTAAGATGAAAAAAACAAATAACCTTGTACAGACATGATGGGGAATGACTGAATTGATCGTCCATGCAAAAATTGATAAAAGGAATGAATTAAAAGGAAATTTTAGAAGACAAATAAACATAACCACGATTTGGAAGTTCTACTGGTTTGGAACTTCAACAAAATGGTTATATAAGAAATGATACAGAACTTTAGCATAAGGCCTCTATAGAACTATTAAACAAACATGAAACCATATAAAAGAATTTGAAGGTTTAGTTCTACTCAACAATCAACTGTAGCACAAACAATCAACAGGTCAGCGAATAACTCAAAACACAAATGGAAGTAAGAACAAACAGCTTGAAACTCATAACTACACCTAGATATGTAATCCAAAAAACAAATAAACAAATAAACCCAAGGCGATCAAGTTAATCGGTTCTACGGTTTCACCCGAAAATTGACAGAATCTGGTCATAAACCATCAACTAAAGCTAAGGGTCCATTTGGTTAAGCGTTTTGGAAGCCTAAAAGAGCGTTTTTAAAACCCAAAACTCTTATTCACAACAGCAACTTCTCATAGTTTTTTTTACAAAAGCTCATTTTAAACATAAAACACTGTTTTGCACCAGCTTATACAAACGCACCCTAAATTCAAGCTTTGGGTAAAACTGATTAGTGATTAGGGATCCCAAAAATTAGATCTGAATTCCAATATACCTCATACCAACAAACATGCTTTAAAAAATTTCATTCTAAACAAACCTACACTTCAAAAAAAGCTAATCAAACGCAATAACTCAGTTAAATAGTTATTAATATTTTCTTATCAAAATTGAAACAGTACAAAATTCATTCAAATATAACTCAAACACAAGCTCTAATCACAATCACAATCACAATCAAATTCACACAAAAGAAAAATAAAATCCACCACTACGAAAGAAACTTAATTACCTTTTTGGGTTTTAAGAAATCACCGCAAAATAAAAGAATATTTTAACTCATGTTTTAAGAAAACTACCAGACCATCAGATCCTTGCCGACCTTGCAAGCAAACCACTAGACCCACACCAATATCACCACAAAAAATCACCCAAAAAGACAATACTACCGCCGTGAGACAGAGAGTGAGGACTGAATGAGAGAGAGAGAGAGAGAGAGAGAGAGAGAGAGAGAGAGAGAGAGAGAGGCTTGGTCTGAGGGATTCAGATCCTCTAGATTTCCTAGGGTACTCTACCAAATAGATTTCTTTAAATCTTAACCATTCTTTAATGAATTAATGGTCTAGATTCTGCCATGTCAGCATTCCACTAACAATAATATTAATTGTTTTGTTTGCAACATTATTTTATTATTTTAAGAATATTGTTAGTGGAATGCTGACATGGCAGAATCTAGACCATTAAATCATTAAAAAGTGGTTAGGATTTAAGGAAATCTACTGGTAGAGTTTCCTAAGAAATCTAGAGGATCTGAATCCTGGTCTGAGATGAGAGATGGAGAGAGAGAAAGGGGATAAGAGACCCTGAAGAGAGATATTTTAGGATTAAAATATATTAGAATTTTTAGATTGCTCGCACTATTGACAAAAAAATTTACATTGTTTAGCATTCAAAAAAAAAAAGATATACAACATGTTTACAGAAGGGGACTATCTTTCAAAATAATTTATGGATTGAAGTATTTAAAGTCCATTTTATTTATACTTTTATTTTTAGAAGAAATATTATTTATATTTTTTTCAATGTGAGAGTTTCAATCTTATTTATACTTGACTTAAATAAAAAGATATAAATACTTGCCAAACTCATTAATCCAAGATTTTAATCACAAAAGGCCATCAAGTCCAAAATTTATTGATAACATTATTAGTAGTTGCACACACAATGTAACAAGTTTTGGACTTCCAATATAAGTCATTGTACTACTATTTTTTATGTTCCTATAATCAAAACTTGCTATGTATTTATTCAACTTTCTTTATAAAATAACTAAAGTTTTTAATTGAAAAAGAGGAAGTAAATATATGGCATATCATGATTGGTAAAATTAACTTTAGTTTGTTTATTTTCTATTAAAAAAAAAAACTTTAATTGACATGTCATATTTTACTATTTTTTCTAATGTTATTTTTGGTCTTCCTCAACCCTTTTTTGATTGTTCAACTTGCTTTTTTTTTACTAATGCATAAGCTACCCCCATATGAACATGATCAAAGCATCTCAATTCACTCTCCCTCATTTTTTTTCATCACTAGGGGCCTGACCATATTCAAGACCTAATTTTGATTGTCCCTTTAAAATTTGTGCAACATAGATTAAACAAGACACTTGCCCAATCTTGAGGACATATGTCCCATGATCTCATACATGCATCTATATATATATATATATATATATATATAGAGAGAGAGAGAGAGAGAGAGAGAGAGAGAGAGAGAGAGAGATATTAATAGGTAAAGTTTAGAGAACATAACTAGTCCAAAATATAAAAGTTTTGGTCGAACTAATTTTCTATATGTTTAATAATCCAAACTTAACATTAATAGTACCAATACAATTGAACATTCTCGTGTGTAAACATGGGTTATATGCTAGTTTAGAATAATACATGTGCTTAGATATAAATGGTTTTGATCTTCGAGGGGGAAAATGTCCTTACTTTTAATCTTTTTAAAAAACCCATGACTAGCGAGGGTTAATGTCGAGATAAAATAAAAATCTCAATGTGTGTGGGCTACCTCGGTCACTCTTATGTGTGATCCATGGGATGCCTACTAGTATCTTATTGTTAAAAGAGATTTTTCAAAAATCAAGGTGAAAAAAAATGGATTTTAAACAAAATTTTAAAGGATGTATATTGCATTTTTTGGTCAAGGTAGTCAAAGTTTTCCCTTAGGGGATAGGTATAGGGGCGCAGAGGCGGCTCAACATAATTTGGGGCTTAAGAAAAAAATTCATATGAAGCATTTTATATGTAAATATTAATTAAATAAAATTATTTAATACTAATCAAATCAAGGTTAATTTGATATAATATTAAATACTTAATTTGAAGAATAATACCAACTTAACTAATGTTAATTTCATATAGAGAATTTAATATCATAGTTCAACCATAAATTTTAATAAAAAGAAATAAAAATATATGTCAATTAAAAAAAATACTTTATTTTGGATATATGACAATGTATAGTTAAGTAAAATTATAATCTAATTTTTAATTTTATTACTTGTTTTTGAGAGAGAGAGAGAGATTAATCTATAATTGGTGATTTAACACATTTGTAACATTTTTTTGAAACATTTTAGGATTTCAATTGGGTTAGGTTGCTATTGGTCTTGTATTTTGGAAGTCTTGATAGAAATGAAAAGGAAAAATGCATTAATGGTACTAAAAAATGTTCACAATATAATATGAAAATGATTATGATTGATAAACTTCAACAACCTAATTATGAATGTTTAAATTTCTTTTTTGTGATAGGTAACATGTCAATTTGTAATCCTATAGTAAATTTGTGTTATCCTTAGTATCACCAATAATAATAAACAACCATTATATATATACACACACACACACCTACACATATATACATACACATACACATACACATACACATACACATACATATATAATTTTATAAAATTTTGAGCCTTTTACAACAGGGGACAATGCCTTTTTTCTAAGGATTAAAATTTTGAGCCTTTTGTGGTGGGGGCCTTAGGCCAGCCCTGCAAGGGCATGGGTCTAGAATTTGATAGTTTTGAAAATGGCACCAAATTCAAAGTCCAACCGTTGAATGGGAAGAGCACGGTAAATAATGGGTATTGGTGAAATTAGGGTGTGATTAAATGGTTTGATTGTGAGAGCGAACCGATCAAAGTACGGTCATACGACATTTAACCTTCATGTGCCTATTTAGATTCCAATTATTACTGTTGGATTTGCATAGCATGGTAAAATATTGGTGTTGATGAAATTTAAGCTCAATTGAACAACCAGATTGAGCTCAAATTAAGCCATTTTTACATATAAGCAAACCCATAATTTTTTTTACTATTTAATAACTGAACTATATTGTTATTTTATAGTATTTGATATAGTTCATTGTGGAGATTTCATATTGTTCTTTTAACATATGACATATAATCTTTCTTATTATCTAATTTTGAGGAGCTATTCAATTTATGAATTATATCTAATTTATTTCATTAATTAACCTATGTATTTCATATACATACTCCTATTTATTCTTGTTTATTATAAAAAAATTATACAAATTGTTTAAACTTTTTTTTTTTGTGAAAAATAATTGTTTAAACTTTAAACCTTATAAACTTCAAACCACATGCCGCTACATATCTTCTAAAATTTAAATTAACAAAAAATAATTTCTTATAACACGCAATTTTTTATAAAACTTTTTTTGAGCTCAGAACAATAAAAATCTTTTATTAAATACCAAAAATAATCATACAAAGTAAACTAATGCATACACTAGCGTAGGTGGGACATTCACTACATGCAGTGTAGTCCCAAATAAAATAAAACACTACAAAGAGCCATTAAGACCAAAAGGAGACAGCTCCATGTCCAACACCTCTATATAATTATTTCTTATAAAACTTTAAATCTTAGCGCCACATGTCTATCAATTCCCCTTTCCCTCAAATTTTTTAAAATTTTTTTCACTTTTCCCTCTAAGTAACACTCCCTCGGAACACAATTCCCCTTTCCCTTTAATTTTTTCACTTTTCCCTCTAACACTCCCAACTCACGCCAACTGACAACACACAACTGCGCGGCAAGACACCCAAAAAAAAACAAAAGAGAAAAGCGACTAAAGGACCTGGCAGCGGCAGCAGAGCAGTAGCAGTAGCAGAAGCAGAAATTGGAACCCCACAGGTCTCTCACCTAACTTATGTTGTTGATATTTTTTTAAACAGTTTTAAACTGCAATCATATAGAAAACGTTCCTAACCAACCAGCCCCTTCTATTGAGTGATTAATATGCCCTTCAATAATCTATCTCATAAATCTAAATTTCAAGTTGTGTATCTTCAATCTCGTAACTATTTTATGCAATTATTCTTTTCTGTGATTTATATTGTGTATCTTCAATCTTGTAACTGTTTAATGCAATTATTCTGTTCTTTTTATGCTGCTTTGTTGCATGTTTTTGATAAAAGGTAGGATTTTCATAACATTTATGTGTTATAGGTCTAGATTGTGCTTCGTTGTTTATACGGAAAATAGAATAGGGTGTTGGATTAAATAGACCCTTTTAGTTAGAGGGGCATGAAACAATATGATCATTGTGACTGCATGCTCCAACTAATTAAGTGGTGGATGTGATACGAGCGTTTTCGTCATTACCATCTTGTCGACTTTTGTAAAAATGTAATTTGCTAACCTAGAAATAGTGCTCTTTTTTCCTTGAATAATTTCATGACTTTGCATTTTTTTTTTCCCCTTCTTTTGTAAATGTATGATTTGTGGCTCTGTCTCTTTGCTAAAAGATAGTTCCTTAATTAGGTACTTTTTATGAGCTCTCCTTAAAATTGCATGTTAGATAGTTCCTTAATTAGTGACTAATACACACACACACACACACACAATCTGATTGTATTAAAGTCTGAGATTATTTCAATGACTTAATCCGTTCAAAGTTTGTAGTCAAAACTATTTTCAATTGCATGCTCCGTTTGTCATGACTCAGTTCACATTCCCTCTTACAATTTTGATGTGTCTATAATGAGCCATCCACATGATCAAGTATTAAAAGTCTTTGGATGCCAATTTTTGAACAAAGGATCGAGATGATGATGTGCTGTATGTTTACATGTTCATACTTGTAGATGTTGATAAAGAGGGGAGCATAGAATATTATTTTTAAAACAATAATTTTGAAATTCAAGACCATATTTGGATTGAGCAACTTATATATATATATATATATATATATATTAACACTCTTATTTTCACAAACTTAACCAGTTTAACCAGTAATTATTTTATTCCTTATTTCTTTTCCTCTTAATTTAATTATAGAAAATTTTGGATCATGATGATTATTTATAGCTGTTTCTTATGCTTCTTCTTTTTGGGAAGTCTTCATGCCATTTATTGTATAATTTCAGTCTTTTCAGATTATAAATAGCTTGGTTTTACAAGCCCCTACTAACATGATACATAATTTTATAACTCTATTAGCCTTTTTTTTTACCTGACCTTCTTACAGGGTCTTTTGAATTCAAGCCTCCATTTTTTTTTTTAGAGAATGCTTCCATAGTAGTTCTAATTCAAATATTCTGTTCTCATTTCTCTTCTGCTTATGGTCTTGACTTACAATAGATCAGCTGCCTGTGGAGTCTTCCTCTTTCGAGACTGTTATTTGTATCTGTAGATCAGTTGAATTTCCCACTGACCAGTTGTTTGAGGAAATCTTAAGAGTATTGAAGCCTGGTGGGACAATCCTAGTTCATAAGAATCCTAAGTCTACTGTTGGAGAAACAGATAAGGTAATTAGTTTGAAGTTTTGTGATTATATGAAATTAGTTTGAAGTGATAGATTTTAATAGGATTTTCTTACAGATAACCTCTGCTCTTGAGCGCAAGTTACTGTTGGCGGGTTTCCTAGAAGTGGTAGTTCTCAAATCAACGGTTCCATCAGAAGGTCAGTCTTTTGGGGTAAGTTTCTGTCTCTAAGCCTGTTTAAAGTGGTATTATTTTGTTCTCTACCCCCTCAATGCAACCCTTTCTAAAAATTGGAGATTTTAAGATATATATATCACATGGTAAGGAATTTGGCTTTGTTTCCAAAACTGATTATAACTGCATAGCTCCAAAGGCCATGTACTTTATTATTCTTTGAGCTGTGAAGGTGAACCTAGTATATGCAAATCTTATGGTGCTTTGATGCTTGAACTTCAAATGTCTTCCAAAGTAATAAATAGATAGTGAAATCAAAGCCTAATGAAGTTCTTCTATAATTGCTGTGATCTAAATTTATTTGGTTATATTTTCTCATTTTTCCATATGAACCAGCAGTCCATAGGAGTCGCAAGCTGTCAGCCTTTAGCAATAAAAATGACAAATGCTACCTAAAAATCTGCCAAGCAAAAAATGTTTACCTTTTTCCTCTATGAGATTGGCAGTCCTGCAGTAATTCAAGGACTGCTGTGGGATTGGATTTGGACCTTGGGGCTCTAAATTGGTGCTTGTTGAAGAACATAAGTACAGTTGGGGCTGATGGCTATTCCAGAATATCCCTCTTTCATGGCAATGGCTTGCAACCTCTTGAGGCCAAGCTAGTCAACTTTGAGCCTCAATAACTGATAAGTAAAATTACACTGCAAGAGGGCAAAGATGGTTGAGACTTGTGCATTAGAATCTACTGTGCAAGTGGGATCTATTGTTTGTACATTTAACTATAGCTGTTGTTGTCTCCATAAACGTGCAGAGCTGGTTTTGTATTTTAAGCATGTCCTTGATGCCTTGTCAAATAAAGGTGGTATATTTGTGATGGATTTATATGGTGGGACATCATCAGACAAGCTAAGACTTCAGAGAAGATTTGCCAATTTTACGGTAGAATCTTTCTGCTCCAAATAGTAATGACATTAATAGTATCAAAAGGAAGATCGTAGATATAAATCTATTTGACCAGGTTCAGGTTCAAAGGAGATCTAATAATCTAGTCTCCAGAGCAGTGAGTCCAACTGTGTGCCACGAGAAACATTTGGAATGACATGAAACATAATGAGGCCAAAAATAAAAAATAAAAAATAAAAAGAAATGAAATGAAATTATTTTGATCAGAGGTCCTTTATATTCTAGTTTTACATCTGTATGCAATTTCCGCTGTTAATTCTTCTACTTAGGATTTTTTCTACTGCTTCTATTCCTAGAATTCTCTTTTAATCTTTCCTTTCTTGTCCCCCTGTTTGTTACGAATCTTTTATCAAATTGGTGAGATATCCAAAATACAGCTTATATGACAGCAATTATCATTATAAGCTAGAGACTTTTAATACATGAGAAAGTGAAATCTAAATCTCTCCTTATAGCTTAATGCTATTAAAGTTGCTAAGACATGGAAGGAACTAATTTATTATTTTGTGTTCTTTCCTGTCCTGGGCACAACATAAATCAAAATATATTTGTAGGACAAATCTGATGTTGGACATCTATCTTATAAGCATTTTCCACAAAATGGGAAGGAAACACAGGTTGTTTGTTTGTAATTGCTAAAAATTTCTTCACGCTTCCATTTTAAAAGGACTATTTAATGTAATTCTTCTTTGTTTCTAATAAAGCATTTCTATCCTTTTTACCTTAAAAAAAGAAAAAAAGAAAAAGAAAAAGAAAAAAAAGAGACTTGGCTTATTTAATAATGTTTATATTGTGATTGGCTTATATTTCAATTGGACAAGCTCGCTTTCCTTGATGGGAAGAAAATTTTATTCACTTTTGGAAAGAGAGAGTACAAAAGGCTGCTATTTTTGAATTTTAGGCTATTATTTTGAAGTTGAAATTGCTATCATTTTTTTATGGGTAAAATTTATTAGAAAATAAGAACAAACCTTTCATATATAGGATGTATATAAAAGACATTTTTTTTAGACTGTAAACAAAATGTTCATCTAAAGAATACAAAGTACTATATGTTTATGTATTTCTTTTTATTTTTCTTTGAATTTTAGAATAACTAATAATGTCCATTAGAAATAATTTGGTGGGAACATTTCCCTCCAAAATTTTTTACATTTTAATGATTATTTACGAAGGTCGATCCTAGCCCTTGCAAATAATTTAGTATTAGTGACGGCATTTTTTTAACCGTCATAAATAATACACTTTTTGCGAGAGATTTTTAATTGTCCCTCGCAAATAATATGGAGGGAAAATTTCCGTCCAAAATATTAGTATTTGTGACGGCTATAACACATAATAGCGACAGCTTTTTTTGTTGGTCACAAATATTTTACATTTTACCAAGTATTTGCGAGGGCATTATTTTGCCATCACAAATAAGATTTTTTGAGAGGGGTTTTTGGGTCCGTAAAAAATTCTTGGTCGCTAATAGGCATTTTTCTTGTAGTATTAATCATGCCAGAACAGCCGAAATCGGTTTTGAATGAGGCCCAAATTAAACATCCTAAATCTGTCATTTCTCAATTTTATTTTGAATATTTGTTGCTTCTTTTGTGTTTTGTGTTTCTTTCCTTCTTCTTTCTTTGTTTTGTGAACCAAGGAAATATAATGTGTTTTTTAAGAATATTTTAATATTAAAAATATAAATAAAAATATTTTTAATAATTTTTTAATCGCCACATCCATACCTTACTTTTTCAAAAATTGTCGAGTCTCGCACCCGCACCTGCACCCAAATCCGAAAACGCACCCGTGCTTCATAGTCTATTGTTACTGCATTCTTATTGAGCCACATGAACGTAACATTTCGGTTCACTTTGGTCCAATTCGGTTTACTTGGTCCACTTCAATCCAGTTTGGTCACATTCGCTTCATTTCAGTCCCATTAGGTCCATTCCGAACATTTTAGTCCACTTTAGTCAATTCAGTCCATTTTTATATCTCTCTTAGAGTAGAAGAGAGTGCCTCTATACATTATAAAGTCCTAGATGTTAGATCAAGTTTGTAAAGCTAAAATTTCATACTATAAAAGTCCTTAACAAAAAGATGCTATAAAGTAATCTACATATTTTTTTCCTTTCATTTCCAATTTAATTTTTTTTACCATAAGTTGAAGACTTGGCTTTTGTTTATTTTTGTGAGATGTTATGTTATACCTTAAGGCAACAATTTTTTTTTGCCTATGACCTTGTTATCTAAATGTTAGTCTATCTCTCTTAAAAGGCTGAATCTTTTGTTCTTCAAGTTCTTCGAAGATTCTTTGAATTTGAAGGATTTTGGGTTGAAGTTCCTTAGGGCTTTAGAGGTTTGATTCATTGAACTTCAATGATTGAGAGCTTTTTGAAGTTTATGGAGGCTTTTGATCTTGATTCCAATAGAACTTCAAATCTTAGAAGAAGGATTCAAATTAATTTCTTTGAATGTTCATTGGGCATTCTTGGTAGAATTTCTCCAGAGTTTTGACGTCTTGAAAAGTTGGTGGAGAATGAGAGGGGGTGTCCTCTATATATAGTGGTTTTAGAGGATAAGTCTCATTTTGAATTGATCTCCTGAAGATAAGTAGTAGACTCTGATTGATTTAAAAGAGTCTCACGAAAACTTAATGCTTATAGATAATTATCTCTATTTATCTGTTTTGATATAGTTTCTACTTTGATAAAGATAATAATCAACAAAGAGTCTCGCCATAATTTGTTACTTGTAGATAATTATCTTTATCTTATTTATTTATTTTAATAAAGATAATTATTCATCAATTATGATAGAAAATTTATCTTAGATGACACATGTCATGATTTGATTTAATTAATTTTATGATGCATAAATTTGGAATTTGTCACTAAATTTTGACATGGCATATTATAATTAGCTTAATTAATGTTTTGCCTCCTATAAGGTACATTCTAATTTGGTAGATATTTTCAAATTTATCAAGATTAAGCAATGTATTCAATAAGAAATGTCATGATCATACTTTATATACTCCATAAGAGATAGTACTATAATAGTTAAAAACTTAACTCACACATACAAATTACAAGACATAATGAATACAAAGCTTATTTTCAAAGATAATTAAAAAAAAAAAAAAAAAAAAAAAAAAAAAAAAAAAAAAACTCACAGGACAAATACAGCTTATTATTTGATAATTCGATAAATTATCAAATACCACTTTCCAAGTAACTTTTAATTTTCCAATGGCTGGCTCTCGTATGCTCACTTGAAAATTAAATATCCTATTATTACATCATAACAGATACTGATTTATCAAATGATACCAAGTCAAATTATGCATATACTTGAGCATGCAGGCGTGGAGTGAGATGGACTTCAAGTGGGGTGGCTTTCTGGTTGGTAAGCCCGACTTTCTCTGTCATGTCCACAGGTTTATTCAAAGGGCTTGCAATTTCGAAATTATGCAACAAGGTAGCAAGTGTGAGTTGTGTAACTTGTAGGGCAAATGAAATACCAGGGCACATTCTTCTACCACTACCAAATGGTATCAATTCAAAATTATTGCCCCTAATGTCAACATGCTTGTGGGTTGTAAGAAATCTTTCTGGCTGAAATTCGCTAGGATTTTCCCACACGTTTGGGTCTTGTTGGAGTTTCGGAAGATTAACAAGGAGTCTTGTGCTTGCTGGAACATGGTAGCCTACTAAAGTACAGTTTTCCATAGACTCGTGTGGCACTAAAAATGGTGCAGGAGGATGTAAACGCATTGTTTCTTTGAGGATAGCCTGAAGATAGACCAACTTTTTAAGGTCTGATTCCTTCACTTGGCTTTCTCTACCAATTTGGATGTCTAATTCTTCTTGGGCTTTCTTTAAGGCTTCACGATTGTTGAGAACTAAAGCAAGAGCCCATGTCAATGTTATTGTTGATGTGTCTGAACCCGCTACAATAAGGGTCTGCAAACATGACATAACAGAAAATGGAGGATTAGATGGTCAACTAAGGTTTTAAGCTTTCTGACCTTGGACCAATTATCAAATTGAGTAGTTACAAGATTTAGATTACATTAATAATCTTAAATATGTAGGTGTCAAGGGCTTTTATATTATAGACGTAGGCCATTAGGCTGAACCATGTAAACTTTCATGTGTACTCTCTCTTTTATGCTACTATTTATCATTCAATCATCACTCACAATCACGCAACAATTTTTACGATTACAATAACAAATAGTAATGATGGCAATATTCAATAGGTGTAAATGCACTTTTAGTCCTTAAATTAATTAACGCGTTCCATTTTGGTTTTTTCCATTAGCCCACCAATGGAAATTGCTTAGGTGGCAAACTAATGTTGACGTGGTCAATTAAAAAATAATAAAAAAATTAATTAGCATTTAAAAAAATGCCAGATCATCTTTTAAATATAAAAAAAAATTATTAATCAATTTTAATGAAATTAAAAAAGAAAAAAAATTAAAAACAATAAAATACATCAATTTAGATCTAATTCATTTTGAACAAGAACACACAAGAACATAATCACATATTTAAACATCAACACAAGAACATGCAAAAACCCATAACCAAACACAAAAAAACACAAACTCAAATTTAAACATTAACACAAGATCACAAATACAAAGAACACAATAACAAACATAATCCATTTACTCTCTAGAAATGGTTGGAGGGAGCCGATTGGGTTGGAGGTTGGGTGAAGAGAGAGAGATCGTAGATCTGGGTTTGCTTACCCTAACAAAAATCTCTAAAGATCTCTTTCTCATACCAAAATCTCCCTCTCTCTTTCAACTTTCTAAAGCTCTAACGCTCTAAATTCTCTCTCTCAGATTGTGGTTTTGGGATCAAAGCTCTAAAGATCAAAATCTTTCTTGGGTGAACCTAGCGCTGAGTTTGTCGTAGGCATTTGTTGTCGATGTCTCTAGAAGTTGCCGCAATAAGTGCGGTGCAGATCATCAATCTGGGTTGCTGTATCTCTCTATTCCCTCTACACTCTTCCTCATGTTCCTAATTTCTTTCAGGCTGCATCTCTCAAATTTGGATAGGTGGGTCGACAGTGGCGAGTTTGGTTTTGAGTTTGGTAGGTGGGTTTAGTTTTGGGTTTTGGTGGCTGGGTATGGTGTTGTTGGGTTTTGTTTTGAGTTTGGTAGTAGGGTATAGTGATGGGTGATCGATGGTTCATCGGTTCAATGGTGGTACATTGGGGGTGGGTTCCGGTGTTAATGGTGGTTGATTGGGGTAGGTTTTCATTAATAATTGATCTTGGATTTTTATTCTTCTCGTTGTTGCAATGCTGTGGGTGGTGGCTAATTGGGGTGGGTTTTCATTAATCATTGATCTTGGATTTTTTTTCTTCTCGTTGTTGCAATGCTATGGGTGGTGGCTGTTGTGGTGATGTGAATGGTTGTGTTTTAGGCTTTCAGTGTTGGATTTTGGTGGCAATAGCAGTAATGGCTTTTTTTTTTCCCCTTCTTCCTGATTTGGATTTAGTATAGTTGGTGGTGGTTTGTGCTTGCATTTGTGGTGGTTGATGGTGGCTGATTTTTGCTTGCATTTTTAAGTGTTTAAATCTAAACCCTTGAAAATGTTTTACTGAAAATGTTTTACTCCAAAATTTGAGAAAATGTTTTACTGAAAATGTTTTACTCCAAAATTTGAGAAAATGATTTTATTATTTTTCTGGGTTTATGGGTTTGATTTGTTGGAGGATTCGATGGAGGAAATGGATTTTGAATGAATTTTTGTATATTTATTTGCTGAGAAAATGTAATAAAGAAAAGAAAATATTGATTATTTTAATTTTCTGGGCAACCTTCATGTTCTTTCTCGAAGAACATGTTACTTTGTTCTTCCGAAAATAATTAAAAGAAAAAAAAGAAAAAAAATTTTAATTACTCTTTTTAATTGGTTTACGTTTGTTATTGTGTTTGTGATATTGTGTTAATGTTTAAATTTGAGTTTGTGTTTTTTGTGTTTGGTTTTTGGGTTTGTGCTTTATGTTTTTGTGTTATGTTTAAATCTGTGATTGTGTTCTTGTTCAAAATGAATTAAATTTGAATTGATGTATTTTATTGTTTTTAATTTTGTTTTTTCTTTTTTAATTTCGTTAAAATTGATTAATAAAATTTTTTATATTTAAGAGATGACCTGGCATTTTTTTAAATGCTAATTAAAATTTTTTTTTTTTAATTGGCCACTTTAGCATCAGTTTGCCACCTAAGCAATTTCCGTTGATGAGCTAACGGAAATGACCAAAATGAAACGCGTTAATTAATTTAGGGACTGAAAGTGGTAAAATTAAAATGTAGAGACTAAAATAGAAAAAAGTCAAAATATAAGGACTAAAAATGCATATACGCTTATTCAATATATGTAGCATTGTAGCAAATGAGATTTTGGTACCGTATATATGGAGCTGAATTAATAGGATTATGAAAAACTTACCATGCTTGTAGCCTTGACTATTGTATCTACGTCATAACCAAAAGTCTCATCATTGTCAGTGACAATGGATAGCAATACATCCATAAAATCTTGGTGTTCCTTCATCCCACAACAAAATTTCTTCTGCTTATGTTCTTCTAGCCATCCTCTAGCCATATGATCCAATTCTTTTGCTGTCTTCTTCATAGCTTTCTCATACCCTCCTACGTCCAACCACCTTAGATAAGGAAGTGCATCTGATACCACAAATATTCCACTCAAATTGAAAAACTCTCTCAATGCCATTCGACATTGATCATTCCCTTCATTCTCATCCTTGGTCGTAGCCCCACCAAATCGCTTCCCTACAACCATCCTACATATTACGTTTAAGACTGTGTACCCAAACCATCTCTCCATCTCCAATAACACCTTCTTGTTCTTGCCCAATAGCTTATATATCTCTTTTATAGAATCATTTACCTCGACATCCGGAATGCGTTTGAGCGTCTCAAGGCGGTGGTTTGAGAGGACCTCTAGCGTGGCTATTTTTCTCACTTGGCGCCAGAAGGGACCATAAGGGCTGAACCCAATCATGGCATAGTTGTAGCCCAAGACTTCTAGAGCTACACCTTTTGGCGGTTTGCAAAGACTTTGTCATTGGTGGTAAAACACTCTTTAGCTATCTCCCAACTACTTACTACTAGGGTTCTATGCACCCCCAACCAGATTGTGAAGATTGGTCCATACTTATCAGCCATTTACCCAAGGTTATATGGGGCGGTTGTGACCCACCTAACAGGTGGAGGTGACCAATCAAAGGCCACGCTCCGCCAGCATCAGGTGGAACTCTCTTTTTACTAGTAGTACTTTGAATTCTTTTTGATATCCATAATAGAAAGAATATAAACATGAATATGGTGAATATGCTGGCCATAGAAGTAGTGAAGAACGGGTAGGAGAATAGCATGGTTTCTGTTTTTGGTTAGTGGTTTTGTGGTGAAAATATATTTATAGCCCAAACTTTAACAGGGGGAGGATCTTTTCTCAAAGCCAACAAGCAAGCTAAATATATATATATATATATATATATATATATATATATATATTGGAATGTCATATCTCACGTACCCAATAGGGCCGGTTGAAGACAAGCAAGTGATGCCATACAATCGCTCCAAAATAAAAGAAAGCGCCACTAATGCGTGCGTATCTCTCTCTCTCTCTATATTTTTTAATTTAAAAAAATATATTAAATTATTTTATTGGTCAATAAAATACATTAAAAAAGCCTCATTATATTCTAAAATATATAAAATTAAAAAGGAAAAAAATAAAAATAGTCAAAATTTGGCTAAATTATTAAATAGGATGCAAAATCATTAATTTATTCTTGAAATTTGCTAAAATTAAAATTAATACTAGATAAATTTATTATTAATATAATGTAAATATCTTAAAATATGTTAAAATAGAAATTATAAATTTTTAAAACAAAGGACAAAAAACAATAGAAAATATCTCTCACCTTTCTTTCATTCTTTGCAATAACTTCACGGTGATGGATGATGTGCCGTGGGCGAGCATTGCACCTTGAGCTTCATGCTAATTCGATGTAACCCCAACTCTCTCTCTCTCATGATGAAAATGAGAGTACTGGATTGTGATTTGTGATGTAACCCTGTTAGGTTCTAAAGTGTAGGACTTTATGTATTTAGAACTCTAATTTGTATTGTTGGCAAACCATGATCAAAACAATGTGTTTAGAAGTGTTTAAAGTTAGCTCAAAATTGTATGTCAATGTAAAGTTGGAATCGAGTGTAAAGCAGAAAGCACTATGGCTTTCGGCCTAGCTCGATTGATTGAAGCTTAGGCTCGACCGATCGAAGCTCAGGCAGATTGCTTTTCTGCAGAATTTTCCAACTCAACCCTAGTTGTTTTAAAACGTTTTTAGGGTTTCTTATTTGTCCTAAGTATAAAAGGCAAACCCTAGCCACGTTTTAATGTTGCTCATATTGCGGTTTGTGTAAATCTCTTGTGAGATCTAGAGGAGCTTTCCTTTACACAAACTTAGGGTTTTCAAGGAGGAGATATTCTCTACACCTTGATGATCAAAACAGTTGTTGCAATTAAAGTTTAAAGAATACACAAGCGGAGGTGCTTGTAGCTGGTGGGAATCCAAGAAAGAAGGAGTCCGTGGATTTGGAGCTTGCATGTGGTCGTGTCAACAAGTTCTACTGGTTGGTAGCATTAGGAAGTCAAGCGGGGGTGCTTGTAAGTCCTTTTGTATGAACTTCGATTCTTTTAGATAGTGGATTCAAGTTTATCTTGAGGATAGCTAGGTCAAATCCTCCCCAGGTTTTTACCGGTTTGGTTTCCTGGGTGATCATATCGTGTGTTATTTATTTTCCGCTGCTTTGCATGATTTGATCTTTATTATTGTGATAACCTAGACTTGTTTAATTGGACTAAGTAACAACTTGGCTAATTACCTAGGTTTAATCAATTGTTTAAGGGGTCTAAAAACTGTCAAGTGGTATCAGAGCGGGTAGCTCTTTTGTTGTTGATCCTTTGATCACTGAGCTGATCCTTGACCCCTGTTGTCATGGAACACGGACACTCTCTAGTTATTCCTCCTCACTTTGATGGGAATAATTATGCTTACTGGAAAGTAAGGATGAAAGCTTTCCTGAAATCCATTGATGAGAGGGTGTGGAACTCCGTTGAATACGGATTTGAGAAGCCCACTACTCCTGTTAGTGAATGGCAAACTTCTCAGAAAGAAGCAGCTTCGTTTAATAGCAAGGTTATGAATGCGATTTTTAATGCTGTTTCTATGGAGGAATTTAAGAGAATCTCGAATGTTGAGATCGTTCATACTGCTTGGAATATCCTCCAGACTGTGCATGAAGGCACAAAGGCTGTCAAAATAAATAAACTGCAGCAATTGACTTCTAAATTTGAATGCATTAGGATGTCTGATGATGAATCTTTTGATGAATTCTTTACAAAACTGAATGATATTGTTAATTCTGCTTTTAACTTGGGTGAAATCTATGATCAACCTAAAATTGTTAAGAAGATTCTTAGATCTTTGACTGAAGACTTTAGACCCAAGGTGACTGCCATTACTGAAAGTAAGGATGTAGACTCCATCCCTGTTGATGAGATTGTAGGATCTCTTCAATCCTATGAGTTGGATCTACCCAAAACTACCAAATCCAAATCAATGGCTCTTAAGTCAGTTGATGATGTTGAAAGTGGTGGATTTGATGATGAGCTCTCTGCTACAGAGATTGCCTATCTTGCTAAGAATTTTAGAAATTTTCTCAGGAATAACAATAGAAAGGCAAGAGGCACAAACACTGCTGAACCTAGAAATTTTAGGAAGTATGATCCCACTAAGGTTAATAACAATGATAAACCTAGAGAAAGAGTAGGTCAAACTTCCAATAATTCTTTGGGCTCTCAATGTTTTGGATGTCAAGGGTATGGACACTTGAAATTTGAATGTCCAACCTATTTGAAGTCTATGGGTAAGGCTATGGCTGTAACCCTTAGTGATGGTGAAGTTTCTGATCATGATTCTGATTGTGATGAGGATGGAAACTTCATTGCTTTCACTGCTACTGCTGTAGTTGATGAGAGCATATCTGTTGAAGAGAACCCTTCTGATGGGGAACTCTCTGAAGATGCAGATCTTCAAGAGGCCTATAACAAACTTTGCAAAGTTGCTGCAAAGGATGCTATGAATGTTGAACTTGGCCTAAAGAAAATTGAATCTCTTGAGCTTGAAAAGAAAAATTTGCTTGTTAAATTATTTGATGCTAGTGACCTTTTGAACAATGTGAAAACTGAAAACATGTTTTTGCTTGATAAAGTTAAATCTTTAGAACTTGATTTATCTGTTGCTAGATCTGCTAGTTCTAAACTTGATCAAATGCTGAGTGTTCAAAAGTCATCTTCTGACAAAACTGGTTTAGGTTATGTTGATAGCATCTGTGTGTCCGCTCCCCATTCCACTAAGTTTGTTCCTTCATCTTCTTCTTCTGAACCTTCAGTGAGTGAGATAGTGAGTGAAACTGTCAAACCCCCTGTGAGTGAGGTTGCTAAACCCTTAGAAGGTTCATCATCTAGGAAGATTAGGGTTGATCTGAAAGAATCTAAGCCTAAGAAGCCTACCCTATCTAAGGACAAGACACATGATAAACCTGCATGGGTTTGTCATTTTTGTGGAAAGACTGGACACATACGTCCAAATTGCTACAAGCTGCAAGCTGCAAAGAGAGCAAACAAACCAAAAGTACCTGTGCCTCAAGCACTTGATCCTATGGTACTTATTGGTGATTTGGTAAAGGCTTTAAACCTTTATTCCAATCTTGAAGTTGGTAATCATTCTCAAGTGAATAAGAACTCCAATGCTCGTGGTGCATCTAAAAAGTTTTGGATGCAAAAGACTCGACCTAACTGAGTCTTTCTGACATGGTCCTTGTGCTTCATTGCTCTACCCTTTGTGACATTGTTCTTTGGTTTTGTTTTTTTTGTCTCTAGGATTTGCATAGCATAACATTCATGCATTTCATTCTAGGTGTTTTTATTTTTTAAAATAAAAAATAAAAAAAAAGGGAAAAAGGAAGCACATTTTGTTTTTGCACTATTCTTCTTGGTTTTTAAGAACAAGGTTGGTCAATTTATTTTCACATAACATGTTTTTTGTACCTTGTTTAGCTTTGATGAGCTTATTTATTGTACTCTACTAGTTGAAGATTTGTAGTACATGTTGTGTGGGAAAGATGTGTATGGTTTTTGATTACTATGTCTTAATCTTGAAGTCACTTGTTTTTTAAATGTTGGACTTGAACTTTTAGAGAAAGGCATAAATAACCATCTCACCACTGTTCACTAGCCAATCATGAACACCTTAGTGCATATCATAAGATTTTGTGCTCGAGAAAGTGTAGCACATGCACAAAAAGAACATAAGATGAAGTCTCGGTAAAAGTGCTTAATTCTTAAAATCTAATTGGTGTGTACTATTAGGCTTGATGCCAAACTCACATAAACTTAAAATTGGAATGTATATTATGAGGCATAAATACAAGAAACTTACATGATTGCAAGCTTATGATCTAGGAGATGTGGGAGTTATATGATGTAACTCTTTAGGTGATAGTCTCTTTTAAATTCTTTGTGATGAATTTTGTAGACTTTGTGATTGATTGCTATTCACATATCACCTCACATGTATCTCATGTCTTTGCTAGTCGCACACACTACACGAGTTACTCGTTGCCAAACATTGTACATGTTATTGTGTGTGTTTATGGTCTGACCAACCAAGTTTTTCCAATCACTTTGAATTATGTGCAAACTAAATTTGTTACTTGAAAATTTGTGGAGAATGCAAAATTTTTTTAGGATTATTGGGCTTAAAATTCTTGTTTGGAAAATCATATCATCTCATACTCATGCATTTTTGGTCTTAAATTTTAATGCTTTGAGTCAAATCAACTTGTTTTTCAAAAATTGTGTTTTTTCCTGAAAAATATGGTGAGCCTCTGCCTGATTCGATCGGTCCATTCTGTTTTTCGACCAATTGAAATTTTTAAAATTTTAAAATTTTTGAGAGAGGGAGTCTCTGTCTGTTTCGACCGGTCGAGATTGAATTTCGACCGATCGAAACTCGTGTATCAGGTTTTTTAAAAAGCAGAATAGGACTTTTTCAAAGTCACTATTCAAACTTTTTCAAGCTTCTCTCTCTCTCCGCGTTGGCTCTTGGCTCCACCATCAAATTTTTGTTGTTTTCCTTCAAGATTTTTGCAAGGTTTTTGTCCTTAGAAGCCGGTAAGACCCTTTTGCCCTTCTTTTTCAAGTTTCTTTCTTGTTTTCATGCATTTTCCATGCATTCTCATGGGTATTTTCGGCATCTTCAAAATTTTTGGGGTTTTTGATGATTCAAGCCAATTCTTGTGTAATTGATCAATGGGTTTTTGTGCCATGATGTTATATTGATGTTCTCTATAGTTTAATTTGATCAATTTTGTGGTTTTTGAAAAATTGAAAATTCTAGGGTTTTGAATTTGATCCGAATTGAGGATTTTGTCAAATTGGCTTAAATTGATGAAATTGGCTTCTCCAATTGATGTAATTGGTCATTATTGTTGTTATTATATCATGTGTAATGATCAATTCGTCAATTTTTTTTTTTTTAAATTGATCAAGTAGTTTCTATATTTTGGGGCTTTTGTGTTAAAAACCTTTATGTGCAAGCCAATTTTGCAATTTGAATCTTTTTGACTCAATTCACTGCATTAGCACATGCATCATGACATTTAAACTTGTTCATGCATCATATAGATTTTGATTTTTTTTTTTGTTTTTGTGCTAACTTGCAGTCTGCCCTTGGTTTTGGTTTTGTGGTTTTTGTTCTTTCGCTCTGTGTTTTGATCCTTATCTTAGCACCATGCCTAGGAAAACTAGAGCTCATAGGACCACTTCCACTTCCTCTGAGTCTCCACCTAGAGTAGAGCTATTTAAGAATGATAAGTGTAGAGAAGCCTATGACACCTTGAACTGTAGGCGTAAGATCTGGTCTGAACGAGCTGTTGTGTTAGATGCGCTTGATCCGGCCATTAGGGCCAATTTTGAGTCTAGGGGTTGGTTGCTTCTCGTAGAGATAGATCATCCACCTCCGACCACCTTGATTAGAGAGTTATACTCGAATCTCTCTTGCCACGTCTATGATTCCAACACCCTTGTTAGGAGTTGGATATGAGGTGTAGAGTTCACCATTACCTCTCGGGTGGTGGTTGAGGCTCTTGGGGTGTCGGTTGTTCGGGATGCTGACTATCCCTATGATGAGTCACCGTCTTTAGATGTTGTCATGTCTTGCATCACTGGATCATCTATCCAATGGGGTTCTGATCCTCGGATCACGTCCGCTAAGCTTACCGAGACTGCCTATCTCTTCTTTAGGATTGCGTGTCATTCCTTGTGGCCTATCTCTCACTTCCACACCATCCCTTTAGAGCGATGTGTGTTTTTGTACGCCTTTGCTTCTGGAGCGTCCATCAGTTTTCCTCACTTGTTCCTTCGTTCTTTGAACAAGGTTCATAGGAGTTCTGCCATAGGGCATGCGCTGATTCATCCTATTTTCATTCATAGGATTCTGCTCTATTTAGGTCTAGATGGTTTTCCGTCAGGTGAGCCTGTTCATGTGATAGCTCCCATAGGTGCCACATTTCTTCGTCAGAGGGCTGCTCAGTTGAGAGTTCCTCCTTCTCGTCCTAGAGGTGCGTCATCTAGTAGTGTTCCCCCTCCTCCCTCTTCTACAGGTACAGCTGCTGCTGAGACTTCAGGTGCTGCTGCTGATGCTGATGCTGCTGTTCCTCCACCGACTGCTACGGATGATTCAGACATTCGTCGCACGTTGGATCATGTCTTGACCATTCAGGCGGCTTAAAGACAGATTTTGATGGACGTGCTTGATGAGATCCATGCCTTGCGTGCGGAGTTGGCGTAGTTTAGACCACCTCCCTTTTGATGATGGATATCTTGTTTGCCCTTCGGCATTCCGTCACAAAAAGGGGGAGTACTTGTAGAGTTTTTACTTTCAGGGGGAGACTTTTTGATTTTGGTTGGAGCTTGTGGAGTTTTAGATTGTATCTAGGTGCTTCACTGTGTACTTAACATTTTTAGCTCTTACCTTGTTTTTGATGGGATATTCATGTTAGGGGGAGTTTTATGTTTTTGTTGGTACTTTATTTGTTTCTTGTTTCAAACTGCTTATTGATTTATATTTATGAGTTATTCATTGATATATGTCTTTATTTGTGTGTTGTTTGAAATCAAGAAGTTATTTTGTTTACTTGTATTATTTCCACACATGCGGTTATGCATTTTGTTTAGTATTTCAGGAAATATACAGGTTAATTCAATTGAGCTGCTGTCTACACTTGCAACTGATGGATAGTAGTTAGGATTGAATTTGGTTTATGAGCATTTTTTTTGTAAAGGGTTTTTCATTTTGTAAACTTTGAGCTTCTAAGTTGTGTTTTGTCACGGATTGCCAAAGGGGGAGTTTGTTAGGTTCTAAAGTGTAGGACTTTATGTATTTAGAACTCTAATTTGTATTGTTGGCAAACCATGATCAAAACAATGTGTTTAGAAGTGTTTAAAGCTTCCTCAAAGTTGTATGTCAATGTAAAGTTGGAATCGAGTGTAAAGCAGAAAGCACTATGGCTTTCGACCTGGCTCGATCGATCGAAGCTTAGGCTCGACCGATCGAAGCTCGGGCAGATTGCTTTTCTGCAGAATTTTCCAACTCAACCCTAGTTGTTTTAAAACGTTTTTAGGGTTTCTTATTTGTCCTAAGTATAAAAGGCAAACCCTAGCCACGTTTTAGTGTTGCTCATATTGCGGTTTGTGTAAATCTCTTGTGAGATTTAGAGGAGCTTTCCTTTACACAAACTTAGGGTTTTCAAGGAGGAGATATTCTCTACACCTTGAAGATCAAAACAGTTGCTGCAATTAAAGCTTAAAGAATACACAAGCGGGGGTGCTTGTAGCTGGTGGGAATCCAAGAAAGAAGGAGTCCGTGGATTCGGAGCTTGCACGTGGTCGTGTCAATAAGTTCTACTGGTTGGTAGCATTAGGAAGTCAAGCGGGGGTGCTTGTAAGTCCTTTTGTATGAACTTTGATTCTTTCAGATAGTGGATTCAAGTTTACCTTGAGGATAGCTAGGTCAAATCCTCCCCAGGTTTTTACCGGTTTGGTTTCCTAGGTGATCATATCGTATGTTATTTATTTTCCGCTGCTTTGCATGATTTGATCTTTATTATTGTGATAACCTAGACTTGTTTAATTGGACTAAGTAACAACTTGGCTAATTACCTAGGTTTATTCAATTGTTTAAGGGGTCTAAAAACTGTCAAACCCCAACTGTGAGCATTTTATACAATATTTCAATTTTTTTTTAAAAAAAAATTTAATCTGCACTCTGCACTAACACTACACGTATGGCACACTGCACATAGTATATTAGCACACCACAAGCCACATGGTGCACAGCCCCCACGTACTGTCACTGACTCCGTTTATTATATATTTATTTTGTTGAAATTGAATTTTTTTATTAAAAATATTATAAATAAAAATTAAAGTTAATTAAAATATTTCAGTAAAACTAATTAATAATATTAAAAATATAGTGAAATCTATTAATAATAATAAAAATAAACCTGTATTAAAAAAAAGTTGAATAATAAATTAAATTAATAAAAATAATTTTTGTCAAATAGATACTAAACCCATCTACTACATAAGCATAGAGCATCTTAGCACACCATAGACACATGGCGCACGGCCCCACACACTATCACCAACTTCACTAAAACACAGCAACATGGCCCACTGCCCCCACACATCTATATATATATATATATATATATATATATAAAACCGAAACCTCTGCTGGCACCACAATTTTCCACGTTAGCACAATATTTAAAAAATAAAAAATAAAAAATAAAAACATTATAACACCTCAAAACCCTAGCAACCTTACCCCTCTCTTAAGTTAAAAAATATAAAGTCACAGTTTCTGCAAACTCTCTCTCTCCAAACGTAAATATCAAATTCAACCCCTTTAATTTCTCTTTATATTTTTGAGGCTTCTATAGAGTTATAGTGAGTTATGCTAATTTTGTTTTGTGTGTGTGTGTGTATAGATGGTCATAATACTCCGGTATTCCAAGAAAAGTTTGTATTTTCGTTAATTGAAGGCCTTAGAGAGATAAGTGTTGCAGTTTGGAACAGCAATACAAAAGACGATTTCATTGGCAGCGGAAAGTAATTACTTTGTCTCATATTTTTGTTTTTTGAATTGATTTTGTGTGCTTTTTAGACCCTTTTGGATCAATTTTTTTAATTGGGTTTTTTTTTTTTTTTTTTTTTGATAGGGTCCAATTGGGGAAGGTTCTTTCAACCGAACCCTCTGCTGGCACCACAATTTTTCACGTCAGCACAATATTTAAAAAATAAAAAATAAAAACAAAAACATTATAACACCTCAAAATCCTAGCAACCTTACCCCTTTCTCAAGTTAAGAAATATAAAATCACAGTTTCTGCAAACTCTCTCTCTCCAAACGTAAATATCAAATTCAACCCCTTTAATTTCTCTTTATATTTTTGAGGCTTCTATAGAGTTATAGTGAGTTATGCTGATTTTGTTTTTTGTGTGTGTGTGTATAGATGGTCATAATACTTCGGTATTCCAAGAAAAGTTTGTGTTTTTGTTAATTGAAGGTCTTAGAGAGATAAGTGTTGCAGTTTGGAACAGCAATACAAAAGACGATTTCATTGGCAGCGGAAAGTAATTACTTTGTCTCATATTTTTGTTTTTTGAATTGATTTTGTGTGCTTTTTAGACCCTTTTGGATCAATTTTGTTAATTGGGTGTTTTTATTTTTATTTATTTTTATATAGGGTCCAATTGGGGAAGGTTCTTTCAAAAGGTTACGACGATCGCACTTGGTATCTGTATACTAATAGTGGGGGGTAAGTGCTATAAATTACTAACCCTTTTAAGTGTATAATCTGTTTCTAAAATTATCTATAATATTTTGTCTTCCGAAAATTTTATCTCTTTAATTTTATTATATTATGTTTCTTAAGCTATAGACAGATTTTCTTTGTTTCTTATTTTCAATAATAAATCATTTTATTGGAATACCGGTAATTATTTGAGAAATCCAATATGTTCATATCTCTATAGAATAGAGAATAGTAGAAGCCAATTTTATTACAACTACTTAAATTGAGTTGACTTAATTCTGTACAATTACAAAGTATAACATGAAAGATAATGAAATTAATTGTTATAATTTTTATTTTCTTTCCATGTTTTGAATTTCCATGTTTTTATTGTTGATGAGAAATTAAGGCTCAGTTGCACAATATGTGTAAATTCTTCAGAAGACTACTTTAAATAGTAAGTCAATGTGTCTCTTACATTTGGGTATTAGTTAGAATTATTTTCAAATGATTGTACCAATAAAAGTGAATGTGTATAAATTTTGTTTAACTATCACGTGCATCGCACGGGTTAGCGACTAGTAGGTACTATAGCCAAATTTCGTATCTCCAAAAAAAAAAAAAATAATAATAATAAATTTAATAAATATTTATAGCTATAAAAAAAGACCTGATTTATAATTTTTGGACCCCAAAATTGCCAAAATTGTTGAACCGGCACATAACAAAAGTCAAGGCCTTTTTTTCTTTCTATTGTTCCTATCTATATATGTGTATCCCAACCCAAATATTTTATCTTGCCTTACATCGTTGTCATTTTAAATTTATAAGTTTGGACTACATATATTTTTTATCAAAAAATCACCGCCAATGAACACAAACAGAAACGATGATGAAGGGTGTGGCAGTATTGGGACCATACTTGTTGAAGATTTTTAGCTTGATTTGAAGTTCCACATAACCTCCCCCATAGTTAATACAATTCTTAACAGTTAAGAAACATAACTCATATATAAATCAAATACCAAATTACAAGACACAAAATGACAAAAAAAAAAAAAAAAAAAACTTATTTTTACAAAAAAATCCTACCTTCAAAAAAAGAACTAACAAGACAAATGCAAATTACAAGTCACACGTAATATGACTTGACAAATACAGAGCTTATTTTCAAACAAAGCTAAATTAACTAAGATGATAACTTTTTCAGATGACTTTTACTTTTCTAATGTTTGCCTCTTGAATGGTTACATGGAAATGGCATACACCAATTTATTGCACCACACCATATTTTAATTTATTAAATGATACCTAATCAAATTATGCATATCGCACCATACCATATTTGAATTTATCACATTACACCTAGTCAAATTATGCATATACTTGAGCATGAAGGCGAGGAGTGAGATAGACTTCAAGTGGGGTAGCTTTTTGGTTTGTAAGTCCACCTTTCTCTGTCATGTCCATAGGTTCATCTGATGGGCTTGAAATTTCAAAAGCATGCAACAAAGTAGCAAGTGTGAGTTGCATAACTTGCAAGGCAAATGAGATCCCAGGCACATTCTTCTACCACTACCAAATGGTATCAATTCAAAATTTTGGCCTCTAACATCAACACCCTTGTGAGTTGTAATAAATCTTTCAGGTTGAAATTCACTAGGATCCACCCACACATTTGGGTCTCAATGGAGTTTTGGAAGATTAACAATAAGTGGTGTGCCTGCTAGGACGTGGTAACTAACCAAAGTACAGTATTCCATTGACTCGTGTGGCAATAGGAGTGGTACAGCAGGGTATAAACGCATTGTTTCTTTGAGGATAGCATGGAGACATACCAAATTTTTCATATCTGATTCCTTCACTTGCCTTTCTCTACAGATATGGATGTCTAATTCTTCTTGAACTTTTGTTAAGGTCTCAGGGTTGCTAAGAAGCAAAGAGAGAGCCAATGTCAATGTTATTGTTGATGTGTCTGAAGCCGCTGAGATAAGGACCTTCAAAAGTAACATAATATGAATTGGAGGTTAGAATGTTAGATGGTCGGCTAAAGCTTTAAGCTTTCTAGCCATGGTCCAAGAATCAAATTCAATAGCAGCAAGAATTCAGATTGCTTTAAGAATTCAAAACTTATGCTATTTGATTATATATGGCTTAATATTTGACAAGAAAATGAAATGCCTTCAAGTTTAGGATTTAAATAAACCATTATGCACAAGATAATTATCAGGAAATTGTTTGAACCTTTTAATTCTGTAACATGAAGTTCCAAATCCACGTTGAATTTTATGTGAGATAGATGTGGTAAATGCTTCTTACGTGGGGAATATAAATATTCAACACTACTTTTTGTGATGTATTTATGCTCCATTAATTGTGGTACGTCATGTTAGGTTCTAAAGTCTTAGGATTTTATGTATTTAGAACTCTAATTTGTATTGTTGGCAAACCATGATCAAAACAATGTGTTTAAAAGTGTTTTAGTCTAGCTCAAAGTTGTGCTTTTATGTAAAGTTGGAATCGAGTTAAAGCAGGAAATCATTGTGTCTTTTGGCCTGGCTTGATCGATCGAAGCTCGGGCAGAATGATTTTCTGCAGATTTTTCCAACATAGCCGTAAGTGTTTTAAAACGTTTTTAGGGTTTCTTATTTGTCCTAAGTATAAAAGGCAAACCCTAACCACGTTTTAGTGTTGCTCATATTGCGGTATGTGTAAATCTCTTGTGAGATCTAGAGGAACTTTTCTTTACACAAACTTAGGGTTTTCAAGGAGAAGATTTATCTACACCTTGATAATCAATTCGGTTGCTGCCATTGAAGTTTAAAGAAAACACAAACGGGTGTGCTTGTATCTGGTGGTGAATCCAAGAAAGAAGGAGTCCGTGGATTCGGAGCTTACACGTGGTCGTGTCAGTAAGTTCTATTGGTTGGTAGCAATAAGAAGTCGAGCGTGGGGGCTTGTAAGTCTTATTGTATGAACTTCGATTCTTTCAAGATAGTGGATTCAAGTTTACCTCGAGGATAGCTAGGTCAACTCCTCCCCAGGTTTTTATCGGTTTGGTTTCCTGGGTGATCATATCTTGTGTTATTTATTTTCCACTACTTTGCTTGATTTGATCTTTGTTATTGTATAACTTAGACTTGTTTAATTGGACTAAGTAACAATTTGGCTAATTATCTAGGTTAAATAAATTGTTTAAGGGGTCTAAAAACTATCACGTCATATGCTTGATTTTATTATATTTTGACAGTTTTTAGACCCCTTAAACAATTGATTAAACCTAGGTAATTAGCCAAGTTGTTACTTAGTCCAATTAAACAAGTCTAGGTTATCACAATAATAAAGATCAAATCAAGCAAAGCAGCGGAAAATAAATAACATAAGATATGATCACCTAGGAAACCAAACCGGTAAAAACCTGGGGAGGATTTGACCTAACTATCCTCAAGGTAAACTTGAATCCACTATCTTGAAAGAATCGAAGTTCATATAAAAGGACTTACAAGCACCCCCGCTTGACTTCCTAATGCTACCAACCAGTAGAACTTATTGACACGACCACGTGCAAGCTCCGAATCCACTGACTCCTTCTTTCTTGGATTCCCACCAGCTACAAGCACCCCTGCTTGTGTATTCTTTAAGCTTAATGGCAGTAACTGAATTGATCATCAAGGTGTAGAAAATATCTCCTCCTTGAAAACCCTAAGTTTGTGTAAAGGAAAGCTTCTCTAGATCTCACAAGAGATTTACACAAACCGCAATATGAGCAACACTAAAACGTGGCTAGGGTTTGCCTTTTATAATTATGACAAACAAGAAACCCTAAAAACGTTTTAAAATAAATAGGGCTGAGTTGGAAAATTCTGCAGAAAAGCGATCTGCCCGAGCTTCAATTGGTCGAGCCTAAGCTTCGATTGATCGAGCCAGGCCGAAAGCCACAGTGCTTCCTGCTTTAAACTCGATTCCAACCTTACATTGACATACAACTTTGAGCTAGTTTTAAACACTTCTAAACACATTGTTTTGATCATGGTTTGCCAACAATACAAATTAGAGTTCTAAATACATAAAATCCTAAACTTTAGAACCTAACATATTTCATTTTAAACTTCAATTATTTTATAAAACAATGTAAAAACAATATATGATAAGTAGTGATTCATAAAATATAAAGTGGAATACAAAAAGTAGTATAGAGAATTTGTATTTCTTATATGAGCCATGTGTTTATCTATCTAAAAAATTTAATTGGTACTCTTGGAAGTCAATACAAATTCAATAGAGCAGTGTTTATAACACAAATTATTTTATACAATTTTACAAACACAAAACAAAAAAAACGTTATAATTTCATTTTTTTTTTTCACCTGTTAAAAATTGTCTTAAATAACGTGTGTGTAACAAGTTAACCTAATTCAAAATATGTAGCAAATGAGATTTTGGAAATATATTATACTATGTGTGAATTAATAGGGTTATCAAAAGCTTACCAAGCATGTAGCTTTGATGATTGTATCAACATCATAACCGGAAGTCTCATCATCATCGGTGACAATATATAGCATTACATCCATAAAATCTTGGTAATCGTTCACCCCACCAGAAATTTTCCTCTGCTTATGCTCCTTTAGCCATTCTTCAGTCACATCATCCAATTCTTTTGCAGTTTTCTTCATAGCTTTCTCGCTCCCCCTTATGTCAAACCACCTTAGATATGGTAGTGCATCTAAGACCACAAACTCTCCACTCAAATCTATAATCTCTCTCAATGCCTTTAGGCACTGATCATTTCTATCATTCTCAACCTTGGTCATAGCCTTACCAAATCGTTGTCCAACATATAACGTTTAGGGTTGTGTACCCAAGCCATCTCTCCATCTCTCCATCTCCGATAACACCTTGTTGTTTTTGACCAATAGCTTATGTGTGTATTGGGATAATGCTTATTTTGCTGAAAATTGAAAACTGAAAACTGAAAACAATAAAAAAAAATATTTTGGTTACTGTTTATTAATGAAATCAATGTTCATTTGCCAGTTTGCACTGTTCATTTACGTGTGTGGAGGAGAAAAAAAGAGGGAAAAAAAAAATAAAGAAATGTGTGGATGAAAAATAAAATAAAGAGATAAGGGAAAATAAAATAAAGAATAAGAAATTAAAATTGAGAAATGCTTATGCAATATTTTCACAATGCTTTCACAATAAATTTTAAGTAGTGGGTTGTTATTAGCTAATACTGGTGAGAAAAAAAATAATTTAAGTTGTGTTCAAATTAAAATTAATAACAATTTACCACATATGGCTTGTGAAAATATTGTAAAAATGTTTAGAACGAAACACTTCTTATTAAAATTAGATGATTCTATGACTCATTATATCATTGCTACAAGTGCTCCACTAAATTTGTTAAAACAAAATCATCGGAAAATTTAAAAATATTACTGTTGGGAGATTTAAAATATATAGTATTTGAGAATTTGAAAATTATAGTGAATGAAGGAAGATTGAAAAAAATATAGTAAAAAAAGAATGAAGAAATAATATTTAAATGGGATAGGGAAATGCTAGAGAATATGTTGGAAAGTGTATTTGAAAAAGTAGGTAGGTAAAAGGTGAAATTAACTGTTTACTCTTCAAACAGAACAAAAATTTGAAGAAACTGTTAGAGATGCTCTTACGTACCCAAAGATCTTCTCTTGTCTTACCTCATTTCAGCTTGCTTGTCAGCTTGTTGCTTTGTTTGTTTAATCGTGAAGTCAAGGATTTTGATAGAAAAATAGAAGAGAAGGTCATTTAGTGGAGGACTCAAAACTGCATGCAAGCTTATTGAGAAGGTCTTGCTTTTCCCATACACGCAGAACAGAGAACGATTTTGCACATGCCCTAGGCCCTAGCAAGATTAGAGAGGGAAATAGAAGTGTAAGGTTGAAATTTTATCAACTATCTTGTTGGCTTTATTCCGTGCCAAATTTGCTTGTATTTTAGCAATTAGTAACCCTGTATTTAGGTGGGAATCATGTAAGGGTAGTGTGTGAGAAAGTATGAAGAAATGCTCAAGATTGTGCAAAGAAGCAAGGACTCGTGACTGGATCTCGCGGGTGGCTTACGGCTTGCAAACCACCAGAAGTTGCACATGTGCCAAGCATGCCAGAAGTTGAAGCGTCATGCCAGCTGTTGCACTACAGGACAAAAGTCCCAGGCTGGCCAGGCTGTTAACTCGTGACTTGAACTCGCGACTCAGTCCAGTCACGAGGCCAAGTCGCCAGACCACCCTATTTGGGAAAAATTGACTCTTCGCATTCCTTTCTCACCCCACTATATATAGACCCTTATACCCACAAAATAGAGAGAGCTTCCAGAGAGAATTTTGAGAGAGAAACCCTAGAGAAAAACAAGATTAACTCATCCACAATATTTACATAGAGACTCTTCAAATTCCTTTACTCTCTTCCTCTCCATTGTTACATCCTTGAGAGGCACATTACCAAAACCTTTTCTCACCATACCTATATTTGTGAGAAGGCCATTTGGTGTTTGGGAAGTAGTTAAGAAGGGACCAATTTCATATTGGTTGATGCTATGGTCAAATAGCGGAATCTGGTAAGCTAAAGAAGAAATAGGTTTGGCGTAACCTTGTTGGAGTAAGAGCTTGGAGGGCTTAGGTACATTGGGTAGATTAGGCTTGAAGGGTCTTCTGCTATTCATGTATCCCAACTACATTCTTTAGTGGATTATTTACCGCTTGGAGGGCGGCGGAGAGGTTTTACGCCGAAGGCTTCGATTTCCTCTTTGATTACACATCGTTGTGTTATTCTTGTGTTTGCATCTCTCTTCCCTTAATCTTTGCCATTTAATTTCTATTGTGGATGTTATTTTATTTGGTTTAGATTGTTCATCAATTCTATATTAAGTTTTTGTTCATATTCCGTACATTAATTGTTTGATATTAAGCTTGAATTGGTAATTTGTTAATTGGGGTCTAAATGTTCATAGTGTTTTATACACTAATTGAACTTTCAAGAAGGATCAAACGTTGGGCTAGAAACTATACCAAGCAATCAAATCTACCTTTATTCTAGGAAAAATAAAATAAAATAAAATCCAGAAAGTGTAGAGTAGGCTTTTGCAAAAAAAGTTCAGAAACCTCTGCAATTGGGTATGAAATGAGAACATTTATCCCTTTTTTATTTATTTATTTATTTATTTTTTAAGCTGATGCATGGTTCTATATAATGGATTAGTTTGTATGATGGATCCAAGAAAATAAGTTTGGCAAATTACAACTTATAACTTATCTACCTGTGGCTTGGTCGAAATTTAAATTACCTACCCATGATTTGAAATTTGACACTTTACTCATTTGAGGTTAGCTCAGATAGGTTTTTTTAACCTATCTCTGTTAAAAACTAAGCTAAATATATAATTTTGCTCCAATTTTATGTCTCTCTCCTCCAAAAATACAAAAAAATAAAAATAAAAATACAAGATCAAATAAGATAAAAAAATAAAATAAAAATCTAACAGAACTTGCATTATGAGATTTCAAACCACAGATAGACAACTTAAATTTTAGTCAAATCTTAAATGGGTAAAATATCAAATTTTAAACTACAGGTAGGAAATTTAAATTTCAGCTAAACTATAGGTGAGTAAGTTGTAATTTGCTCAAATAAGTTAGAAACCTGTCGAGTTTTTCAATTAACTTCTTCTCAATTTTTTAACTTCTGTCTCAATTTTCTTTATTATATCATAAATATCAATAATTGTTATTATCATATTAATGGTTCAAGATCCATCTTACCTCGTTAGTAAAATGAAATTGGATAAAATATCATTTGGTCGGCATAACATTTCTCTTTTACAAATGTAGTTGTTACTATCACTTTGATTATGATCGAAATACTTCACCTAATGCTATATTGATGTGGCTCAATAAGAGCATAACAACAATAAATACTACGTTTCAACTTTCGATAATATATAAATTCCGTTGTCTGTTTTGTATATTAGAAAATTGTAGTTGTAGAGTTTTCTCTTTGCCAACAATAAATGAGTTTTTTTGCAAACAAGTGTTTCAAGCTTCCACGAATGAGTTTGTTAGTGTGTTCTAATAAACTTCCAGCTTTCTAATTATAAATAAGAAAAAAAAAATATTCAAACCTGTACCAGACTTGAATGAATGGTATTAACACATGAAAATAAATCAATTCTAGGTTGATATTGCATCTGGAAACTTTAGGGCCCGTTTGGTAGAGGAGTTTGAGTAAAGTTGTTTGTAGTTTTTTGAAATACGTGTGAGTGAAAAAGTGTGTAACGTTGTTTAAAAACTGAAAATGAGTTGTTTAACAACTCTACCAAACGCACTCTTATTGTTTAGAGATAAAGAATTTTGACATGACAGATATTATTACTATAAATATGATAGGATTTAAAATTTTTTTTTTTTTTGGATAGGAAACTGAGTTCATTAAGATGAAATTGAAGTACAACAAGGCAACTAAACTACAAAGGGTACAATTTAGGCACATTCTAGTTGGAGGAGATGTTGAACCATAGGAGGATTAATCCACTTCCAAACCTGATAAGTACCATTACATCAAGCATAACTAGCTAGCTCATGAGCTACCTTGTTGTATTCCTATTCCCTTTTCAACCGCTAAATTTTCCAACAATTGAAGGTCTCAAGGATGCTATTAATCCCCTGATGCAGATGGCCAAGACTGCCATTTGTATTCCCAACTTGAATATCTTGGACAACCATAAGAGCATCTGATTCTATATAAATCTGTGACAGCTCTAGCTCCTTAGCCAAGAGCACTCCATTCTCAACTGCTAATATCTCTGTCTCTTTGCTGGAATGTTGGTTAGGGAGAGTCTTGCACATTGCTGCTATGGTGTCGCCTTTTCTATCCCTTATGACTACCCCAATATTAGACAATTTGCCATCAGCTGAGGTAGCTCCATCTACATTTATTTTGAACACACCTGGAGGTGGGCATTTCCACCCTAAAACCATTGGCTGTTGGTTTTGGCAGCAGATAGTACTTGCTTCTTTGAAGTCAAGGATAAGTCTCCTGGCATAGTTCCAGACCTATGCAGGGGAGTGGTCAGTATCTTCGAAGACTATTTAGTTGCTATTGTACCAAATGGCCCAAGCCAGCCCGAAAAAAGTTTCAAGATATTGGGGGTTTCCATTAGACAAAAATTCCATAGCTATATCTGATATGTCTAAGGGTCTTGCTTTCAGATTCACTGGGCACTCAAATAGTATTTTGAAAGCTCGAAATTGGGTGAAAAAACAAGAGCTGTTTAGACCCCTAATTAAAGATTACGGCTAGATTGCTTTTACTTTTACTTAAACTAAGTGCAAAAATAAGAGTAAATGAAGCACAATCAACTGATACTACTTTGGTGCATAAACATGAACAACAAACAATAAAAGTAAAGCACAAGAGTAAGGGAAGAGAGATGCAAACACAAGATAACACAGCGATGTGTTATCGAAGAGGAAACCAAAGAACTCGGTGAAAAACCTCTCTGCTACCCTCCAAGCAGTAAATCGATCCACTAGAAAATAAATTGGGATACACAAATAGCAATAGACCCTCCAAGTCTAATCTACCCAATGTACCTAAGCCCTCCAATCTCCTACTCCAACAAGGCTTCTCGGAACTGTGTATTGTCTACCAAGAGACCCTCCAAGTCTAATATGCCCGATTGCATCTGCCAAGCCTTACCGACTTCTTTTGGAAAATCCCCAAAGTTTCTTAAGCTCCAAAACACTCTCTACACTCTGAATAGGTGTGGGTTGTGTTTGAGTACAAATCTCCTCTCAAGGCATAACAATAGGAGAGGGAAGGAAAAGAGGCTAGAATGATTTCTCACTAAGGATGAGTAGCTCTCTCTCTAAAAGATGGGTGTGTGTGTTGTAGAAAACCTATCTAAGGTTTTTCTCTCTAAATCGCCTCCTTTACATTTGTGGGTAATGAGGGTATATATAGTATGGGTGAAGGGTAAGAGAGTCATATTTAAAAATCCTTCAGGCAGAGAGTCTCGTGGGTATCTTGCGGGAAGGCCTTACCCGCAAAATACTAGTGAAATTGACAACCTGGCATGACTCTTTAGCTTCCAGTCATGTGTTTCTCACATGCCCTTTTCGCGGGTTAGCTTCTCATGAGTTTCTCGCGAAATCCACTGATCTTCAATTAAGCTTGAGTCTTCACCAACTTAATATTAAACCCAATACAATAAAATCCCACAAAATACCAGGAACAAAATTAAAGAAATTATAACACTTTTTGTCATAGAATAAAGCCAAAATAAAATATAGTTGTAAATCACAACTTTACAGATTTAAACATGTAACAAGGCGTAGGTAGCAATCAAATGCTTCTCTAATAGGAGACAAGATTAATTCTAACTCCAAATCACCTACTTTGATATCGTAGTAGATTATTGATTATCCAAAAATTTAAATTTATGAAATAATAAATTTAATTATTTAAATAACACTCTAACTGATCTGTTTTAAATTGAAGGTAATGTTTAAAACTTTGACAGAATAGTTTTAGCTAAAGAAAACTAATGTATTTATAGTGACCTATATGAAGAAAACACCCAACTTTGTAGTACAACTCATAAGATCAAAGTTTTTTATTTATTATTTTCATATTACATATGATCAATTGATATGATTTATCATACAATACCATTCAAAATACGTATATGCTTGAGTAGCAAGGCAAGGAGTAAGATTGACTTCCAGTGGGGTGGCTTTTAGGTGGGTAAGTCCAACTTTCTTAGTCATGTCCACGGGATCATTAGATGGGGTTGCAATTTCAAAAGCATGCAACAAGATACTTAGTATGAGTTGTGTAACTTGTAGAGCAAATGAAATCCTAGGCACATTCTTTTACCGCTGCCAAATGGCATCAACTCAAAATGTTGGCCCTTAACATCAACACTCTTGTGAGTTGTAAGTAATCTTTCAGATCGAAAGTCAGTTGGATCCACCTATACACTTGGGTCTCGATGGAGTTTTGGAATATTAACAAGCGCCGTGTACCTGTTGGGATGTTATAGCCAGCCAAAGTACAGTCTTCCAAGGACTCATGTGGCACTAAGGGTGGTCTAGCAGGGAATAAACATATTGTTTCTTTGAGGATAGCTTGGTGGTATTCCAAAATATTCACATTTGATTCCTTCACTTGCCTTTCCCTACCAACTTGGTTGTCTAATTCTTGTGGAGCTTTCTTTAGAACTTCATAGTTATTGACAAGTAAAGAGAGTCTATGTCAATGTTATTGTTGTTGTGTCTGTGGCCGTTAAGATAAAGGCCTGCAAAAGTAATATAATTGTAATGTGAGGAATTAATAAGTGGTCTGCGCTTGATCTGTTTGTTTTAATGGAAACCATTATGTGAAGATAATTTTTCACATCTTCTCGTATTTGGTAGTATCCAAAAAAATAGATCAAAGGAAAACTATCTCTTAACTTTCTTTATTTACCTCAAAAACTGCTATTTTGCATAATTGACGCCAATAGGGACCATAAGAGCATTCGCACTGGGGATTGCAAATTTCAAATGTAAGGAATTGTATATGTACACACTATTGCGAAAAAATTTGCAATTGTGCTACAGTGCAATTCTACATGTAGAATTGCATTGTAGCACAATTGTAAAAATAAAAACATTATCTTATTCCTTTTCTCTCTCATCAGCTCTGACTCTCCCACTCACTCAACTCTGTCCTCGTCTCTCTCTCTTTCAGATTTCTCCCTCTCCCTTTCCTCTCTCTCAGTGTTGTTTGCTCCGATGGGTTTGATATGGCTTCGATGGGTTTGCTCCAATGTGGGGTGGTTTGCTCTGATTGGTGTATCATAGGTCAAGTGGTGGATCGACATGGTGAGATGTGGGTTATGGATTTGGGTTGATTTGGGCATGACGGAGCTGGGTGTTGATCTGGGTTGATCTAGGTGTGGATCAGAGATTTTTGATTTGGGTGTTGATTTTGGATTTGGGATTGGCGTGACAGAGCTAGGTGTTGATTTTAGGTTTGGGATCAGCGTGGATTGGCAGAGATCGGAGATCGTGGTGGCGGTGTGGGTCTGGGTCAATGATCGGGTCACAGAAGTGGAAGATCTCGGTGGTGGTGGGAAAGGCTTGTTCTTGTAGTTTGGGTTTTGGGTTGAAGTGATTGATTTCGGTGAAGAGGGTGACAAATCCCGAGGATGAAGAAGAAGGGTTTTGTTGGTTAACGGGTTTTGGTGTCATGGTGGTTTTTGTGTGGTGGTGATTGGGTTGTGTGGAGGTGGTGTGCTTAAGAGGGTGGTTGCTGTGTAGATGGGTGTATTGAGTTTTCTTTGGTACTTGACCATTGGTTGAGAAAGAGGAAGGGAGATAGAAATGAGAGAGAGAATTAAATATATTTTATTGTATAATTTATATTATTTTAATGTGTAGTATGGTGAAATAAAAGTTGGGATGCTGGTGTATTATAAAATGGTATTGTATAATAGATAAAATGACTTTTTGAAATGGTAAAATAGAATAGAATGAAGATATGGGATGCGAATGCTCTAAGGGCTGAAACCAAACATGCTATAATTGTTGCCCAAAAGTTTTCTAGCTAAAGCTTTTGGACGGTTGGCAAAGGCTTTATCATTGGTGGTAAAACATTCTTTAGCTATTTCCTAATTCGTTACTACTAGCATTCGATGCACACCCAAGTAGATAGTGAAGACTGGTTCGTACCTGTCAGCCAAGCATGTTACCCAAAGTTATATAGGGCGGTTATGACCCTCCCAATATGTGGAATTGTCTTTTTACTAGCAGTTCTTTGAACTCTTCTTGATATCCATAGTAGAAAGAAGAAAATCAAGAAAAGGCCAAAAATGCTGGCAATAGAAGTTGTGTGGGATGGCTATGAGATGAGCATGGTTGCTGTTTCTCTTTTTTTTTCTATTTTAAATGGGAATTGGTTGCTTGATAGGCCACAAACTGAATGACCCCTTGTGAGAGAAATTAATTACTTAATTAATTAATTAGCCAAGTTACTAATTAATCAATTTATCATGCAAACACGTGGTAACACAAATAAATCACCAATAAACTAATTATGCAGTGGAAAATAAATAACACGGTAATTTGTTTACGAATGGGGAAAACCTAACGGCAAAAACCCCACTGGGTGATTTTCAAGTCACCACTCCCGAAACTCCACTATTGTCACAACAAGCGGTTATAAGTAAAGGAATCCCAAGTACCTTACCAACCTACAGTTGAACCTTCACCCCAATACCCAATTGGACTTGTTTTGTAGTGACAGTTTCCCTTTCTGATGCACGACTCCCAAGTATGTGACTAACCAATTACGCGAATCCCAGTACGCGACTTCAATCACCAACTAAGAAGATTGTTGGTTGCAAAGTTCTTCAGTTCATCCACACGATGAAGATCAAGAAGATGCTACGGTGCATATACACAGCAACTTCTTCAAGAGAAAGAGATGAACTAGGCCAAGAACTTCGTCTCTGGTCACAATTTGCTTGAACAGAGTTTGCTCAAAGCTTGTGCAACTTGTGAACTGTTTGACAGCTCTTAAAACAATCCTTTTATATGTCTAGGGTTAGGAGAAAAGAAGGCCTAAAGACATATTCACGGATCCCAAGAAAATCATATTTGAATTCTAAAAATCTTAAACCTCGACAGATAGGAGGTGTCGAGTAGCTGTCGAGCAGGTGTCGAGCACACCGAACTTTGAACAGCTTTCTTAAGCTCGATAGATGCAGCTATCGAGCTAGCTTTCGAGCTTTAATGAATTTGCACTATCAACTTGTTTTCTTGAACAGACTTGAAGGTTTCAATACTTGATCTTGAAACATGGTTTCTTGAAGTATCTAAACACATCCTAAATCTACCCAAATACAAGTAAAGTACGTTTTGTCAAAGAATAAGCCAATTACATAAAATTATGACATATGTTCTTAATGTGAAACACATATGTCCTAACAATCTCCCCCTTTGGCAATCCGTGACAAAACCACAACAAACAAATGAACATATGAAAGAAGTCATAAATCACTCAACTCATATTTACTTGTTGAATACAATAAAATCTATCCTAACACAAACTCTTGAAATTTTTTGCAAGAAGAGAGTTTATGGCAAGTAGACTTTGACAACCTGTATTTTTGAAACACTTTAAACAAAACTCATCAAGGCATCTTTGTGTGAAACAGAAATAATAGATTGTATACAAGTATAAGAAACATGTGTATAAAGGGAGAAAAGAAACAACACATGAAAGGGTAGGTGAAAAAAAAACATACATCAATATAAAGAAAGAGATAAGTACAGTGTATGTCTATAAATGGTCACAAGAACCTCATGTACAAGAGTAATGTATCTAAAGAGAAAGAAAAGAAGAGATACATACTATCCTCACTACATCCCTCAAAATGTATCAATACTCCCCCTAACAAAATGGTCCTTTACTAACTTTCCCCCTAAGATAGACTACTCTCATACCAAAACTACTCTCCCTTTTTGTCATGAGTGACAAAGGGTAAGAGTGTCAAGTAGACATCTCATTGGTAGAGCTAGCATCTCCATCAGCATCATTCGAAGCATCATCGTCATCACCATCATCATCATTCTCATCCTTAGAATCAAAAGCCACGGGAGAAGATGGTGAAGGAGTAGCCTCAGGAGCAAAACCACCCATGGATGCCTGTCGCCATGCAATACGACCGACACGAACGTTCACCTGATACAACTCCGTAGAGAGTGTATCTAGGCGAGCATCCATGCGCTGCAGCTGCGCCATGATGTCTCCTAAAGTCACATCGCCCAAAGAAGAGGGAGGAGTGGATGTGGATGGAGCTGAACGAGAGGGAGGAGCTGCTGAATTCGACTGTCGCAACTAAAGCTGGGCCTCGCTATGTTTAACGGTAGCGTAATCTATGGCACACATGACTGTAAAATTGTCAGAAGAGGGAAAAGGAACGAAAAAATGGCGTAAGATCCTCATGATAGCGGAAGGAAAGATGAGCTTATCACGGGATGCCGAATCTAGATGAACATCTATAATAGACAAAATGAAATGAGAAGGGAAATCTATAGTAAGATGCTCAAGAAGCGACAACAAAAAACGAGCACGAGGCTCTGTAATGGAGTTATAGTGAGAGAGTGGATGCAAAACAAAGGTCATCACCATGTTCATGAATCGAGGACCTTTAGCAAAAGGTCGACATGGTGTAAACAGACGCTTACCCCAAGCAGAAGGGCACTCATAGAAAGCAGACATGAGCTTATCCTTGGACACAGTCCTTAGATGCTCACAACTAGGATAGTCAGGAAACTCTATCCTAGGGGCTCGAAGCACATCCGCAACAAGTTGCGGTGTGATAGGAATGCGCGTACCTTGAACGCGAGTGAAGAAAAGAGGTACTGAACGATCAATCTCGTGCATGTTGGAGTAAAACTTCTGGATAAGCACGAGAGGACAGGTGACCGGAACGTCACACAATGACTCCCATCCTCTACTGTGAATGATAGAGGGAAGGTCGGTGTTGGCAAAGTCCGACAGAATGACTTGGCGTTCCGAATGAATGCCTCGTCTAGAAATGTTCTCCGAAAATGCCTTAAAGGCATCATCATCACGGAACTAGATATGAGATAGAGTAGGATCAAATGATGAAGAAGCATCGGAATGAAGAGGGTTCCGTGCAAGAGTGGATTTACGCTTAGATGCCATAGACACGACTATCGTAAACAAACAGAGAGGGAGAGAAAGAATGACAATCAGAAAAGTCCCAAGCAAATTCAAATATAACAAGTATATTGAAAAATAGTACGTATGCATGGGAAATGCATGAACATATGACATGCAAAAGAAATTGCATCGTGGGCTCAACCTAATCCAAACCTATCAGCACACAAACAGATAGCACACATCTAAATGCATGACAATATCATTATAATACTAATGTGATACAATGTATGAGGTTTTAAACTCATTTAAGTGAAAACCCATCCCAAAATTTCAATAATAACTCATCAATTTTGAAAAAGCCCAAAATTTTTCAAAAACCCCAGAACCTAGGTTTCAAAACATGAAATGCATGAATGTGAGAGGATTGGAAGCTTACCAAGGGAAGAAATTTTTGAAAAAGCTTGAAGAATCCTTGAAGAACAAAGTTTAGAGTGAGATGAGAAAGTTTTGGGAGAGAAAAACAGAGAAGTATCGAGAGAGAGATTGAATGAAATGAAAACCGGATCGCACAGGGAGCTTAAATAGTGCCAACAGTAAATCTCGATAGATGCAGTTGTCGAGAGGTATCGAGACACCTATCGAGGGAGGTGTCGAGAAAATGATCGTCGATAGTTGAGGTATCGAGGAGGTGTCGAGGAACAACTCAACAGAATCAAGAACAGAAGCTCGATCGATCCACCAAGTGTTGAGAAGCTATCAAGGATGCAGAACCGTTCTCAATTGATCCACTAGGTATCGAGAAGCTGTTGGGATTGCGATTAGAAAAAGCTGAAGAAGCTCGATAGACAGCTAGGTATCGATGAGGTATCGAGGAGGTGTCGCGCCAGCATTTAAAACCAGTTTTTCGAGATGAGAAAAACACAGACATGAATGCAATCTAACATTCAATTCAACCAACAATTCAATTAACATATTGAGCTCTCAAAATCATCTCTCAATTAAAAATTAAGCACATGGATCCTCAAAAACACACACACACACACTAAACAAGTCCAACCAATTTTATATTTCAAAAACAAGTCAAGACAGTTTAATGAGCGTACATTAAGACATGTAAAACATTGTGATGGCCAAATCACATTGTACCTGCACATGTATCAAGAATAACAAAGAATATTGCATGTTGTGTGTGAAAAACATCGCAAGATTGCATAAGTGTATATATGTTATAACGATTTGAGATATGAGAAAATCACTTTATCTCACACACAATCATAACTGCTTGATGGGAACTAGCACCTTTGAGGTACATCCTATAACTCCCACATCTCCTAGAATACACGCTTGCAATCATATTTAAAGCATTTTTTATCTTTTTGCTTTTAATTTTTCCTTTGCATATTTTTCTTTTAAGCATATCATGCATGGGCTTATAAAAGAGAGAAAAGAAATACCCAATGATATTTGACATTCCAATTTTGCTATGCCTAAGCACACAAATGTTATTGACACTGCACTTTTGCTATGCCGAAGCATATAGGTGTCATATTATGATTAGCGGACAACAATGGTGAGATGGTTATTTATGCCTTTCTCTCAGGATTTTTTAGTCCTTCCCGTCAAAAAGAGTGATATGAGTGTTAAGTATAAGATACAATTTTATCTTACTCATCACAAACGCGAGCCATAAAGTTCACTTGCTTAGTTGTGCATAAAGATACACATCTAAGGTACAAATGATACAAAGTTTAGAAGACTTTGTTTCAATGGCCATCCAAGGTACACAAGTACCAATGTACACATAGCACACACTGTTTTTGTATTTTTCTGATTTTTCAATTTTATTTCCATATAAAAAACAAAACAAGGCAAAACCAAAAAAAACAACAAAAACATGTTAAACAACTTGTTAGGTTCTAAAGTTTAGGACTTTATGTATTTAGAACTCTAATTTGTATTGTTGGCAAACCATGATCAAAACAATGTGTTTAGAAGTGTTTAAAGCTAGCTCAAAGTTGTATGTTAATATAAAGTTGGAATCGAGTTTAAAGCAGGAAGCACTGTGGCTTTCGGCCTGGCTCGATCGATCGAAGCTTAGGCTCGACCGATCGAAGCTCGGGCAGATCGCTTTTCTGCAGAATTTTCCAACTCAACCCTATTTGTTTTAAAACGTTTTTAGGGTTTCTTATTTGTCCTAAGTATAAAAGGCAAACCCTAGCCACGTTTTAGTGTTGCTCATATTGCGGTTTGTGTAAATCTCATGTGAGATCTAGAGGAGCTTTCCTTTATACAAACTTAGGGTTTTCAAGGAGGAGATATTTTCTACACCTTGATGATCAATTCAGTTGTTGCCATTAAAGCTTAAAGAATACACAAGCAGGGGTGCTTGTAGCTGGCGGGAATCCAAGAAAGAAGGAGTCCGTGGATTCGGAGCTTGCACGTGGTCATGTCAGTAAGTTCTACTGGTTGGTAGCATTAGGAAGTCAAGCGGGGGTGCTTGTAAGTCCTTTTATATGAACTTCGATTCTTTCAAGATAGTGGATTCAAGTTTACCTTGAGGATAGCTAGGTCAAATCCTCCCCAGGTTTTTACTGGTTTGGTTTCCTGAGTGATCATATCGTGTGTTATTTATTTTCCGCTGGTTTGCATGATTTGATCTTTATTATTGTGATAACCTAGACTTGTTTAATTGGACTAAGTAACAACTTGGCTAATTACCTAGGTTTAATCAATTGTTTAAGGGGTCTAAAAACTGTCACAACCAAAGCATAGAAACTAGACTGACTCAAAACATGAAAGCAAAACACAAAAGTAATGCACACAGAAAAACAAAAAGAGAGAGAGAAAAGTGACAGAATCACTTGGAGCCCTTTTCCTTCCACACCTTGGAAGAACCTTTCCTTTGATTAAACCCTTGAACCAGCGGTGAGGGAGAAAAACCGTTCAAGTTTGAAAGAAACATGAGGGCTTTGAGAAAATATCCAAGGGGAGCAAGAGAGGATTGAAGCTGATTCTGGTTCTCAGATGCTATCATCCCATTGCTCTGTTGAGTGGCAAGCCACTTGTAGCAATTTGGTCAAGTATGACCGGCAGCTCCACAATGATGACAGAGATGCTGCTTCTTTTGTTTAGACTTTTGAGAGTTAGCCTTCTTAGCCCTAGGGTTTTTAACATATTTCTTCTTAAGCTTAGGGGGTACTCCTAAGATAAATTTACCCTTATCTATGTTCTCACTAGCTAATTCAGTTTTAATCTCATTGTTTTCAATTTTAATATTACTAGCAGGAGGAACAAAAACAGTAGTACTAGTAGAAGTAGTATTAGAGGAAGAAAGACCATACCCTAAACCTGTTCGATCTGAAGCAGATTTCTGAATGCTAAGCATCTCATCAAGCTTTGCACTTGAAGTCCTCTCCAATTGAGCTCTGACTTGAAATAGCTCCGCTTCAAGCTTCTTGGTCTTCCCAGCCAAGAAATTGTTCTTGAACCTCAGTGCTCCAATAGTCTGATTCACTTCATCAAACTTTGTGGAAAGCTCCTCAGGATCAAGTTCCACATCATTGAGCTTCTTGGTGGTTAGCCTATACAATTTCTCATGCTTCTTAGAAAGCTTGTATAACTTCTCATAGGCTGTATGGATGTCATCTTGATCATCCATCTTCTCAAATTTTGATTCCACCAATTCCTCCTCTTCAACCACATCTTCAAAAATCCCATCAGTAGGATCAACAGTGGCCATGAAGGCATTTAAGATTCCGTCATCCTCATTGTCGGAATCATCCTCAGGCTCGGTGTCACTTAGGGTAACAGCAAGTGCCTTTCTTTTCCCAATGCTCTTAAGATATGTAGGACACTTATGCTTCATGTGACCGAAACCTTGACACCTAAAGCACTTAGGTCCTGCGGGAACAGTGTACTAATCACCTTCCTTAGCATCCTTCTTCCCTTTATCTTGACCTTTAGACTGAGAAGAACTGGATTGCCTGTGGTCCTTGTTAAAACCCTTTCCAGTGGCGTTCTTTATAAATTTGTCTACACCCAATTCCACTATCTTTGTTCCTTCATCTTCTTCTAAACCCCCTGTGAGTGATGTTGTCAAGCCCTTAGAAGTTACACCTTCTAGGAAGATTAGGGTTGATCTGAAAGAGTCTAAACCTAAGCAGCCTACTCTTTCTAAGGACAAGACACATGATAAGCCTACATGGGTTTGTCATTTTTGTGGAAAGTCTAGACACATTCGTCCAAACTGTTACAAGCTACAAGCTGCTAAGAGAGCAAACAAACCAAAAGTACCTGTGCCTCAAGTACAAGATCCTATGGTACTCATTGGTAAATTGGTAAAGGCTCTAAACCTTTATTCCAATCTTGGAGTTGGTAATCATTCCCATGTGAATAAGAACTCCAATGCTCGTGGTGCATCTAAAAAGTTTTGGATGCAAAAGGCTCAATCTAATTGAGTCCTTCTGACATGGTCCTTTTGCTTCATTATTATTCTTTGTGACCATTGTTTTTTTTTTTTTTTTTTGGTTTTCTCTGTTTCTAGGATTTGCATTGCATAACATTCATGCATTTCATTCTTGGTTGTTTTTGTTTTTTTTTTTTTAAATAAAAAAAAGGGAGAAAAAGGAACCAAATTATGTTTTGCACTATTTTCTTGGTTTTTGAAAACAAGGTTGGTCAATTTATTTTCATATAACATGTCTTTTGTACCTTGTCTAGCCTTGATGAGCTTACTTATTACACTTTACTAGTTGAAGCTTTGTAGTGCATGTTGTGTGGGAAAGATGTTTATGGTTTTGATCACTTTGTCTTGATCTTGATGTCACATATCTTTGATTATCGGACTTGAACCTTTAGAGAAAGGCATAAATAACCATCTCACCACTGTTCACTAGCCAATCATGAACACCTTAGTGCATATCGTAAGATTTTGTGCTCGAGAAAGTGTAGCACATGCACAAAAAGAACATAAGGTGTAGCCTCGGTTTAAATGTTAAAATTGGTGTGTAAATTATCCCGGCTATTTTAATAAGTTTCTAAATAATTAAAATTTGTGTGTACAATATGAGGCAAAATCAAGAAACTTACATGATTGCAAGCTTATGATCTAGGAGATGTGGGAGTTATATGATGTAACTCTTTTGGTAATAGTCTCTTTCAAATTCTATATGATGAATTTTGTAGACTTTGTGTTTAATTGCTATACACATATCACCTCACATGTATCTCAAGCTTTTGATAGCTGCACACACTACACAAGTTATTCTTTGCTAAACATTGTACATATTACTGTGTGTGTCTTTGGTCTGACCAACCAAGTTTGCAAATACTTTGAGTTGTTGTGCAAAATAGGTTTGATGCTTAAGAATTTATGGAGAATGTTTGATAATCTTAATTTTGGGAAAACTGGGTTTAAAACTTTGTTTTTTGAAATACATTTCATCACATACTCATGCATTTTGTTCATCAATTTCAATGCTTTGAGGTATTTCTAAAATGTGTCTTTGTTATTTTCAAAACTGTGTTTTTTCTCAAAAAATTTGTGAGCCTCTATCTATTTCGATTGATCCAATCTGTTTTTCGATCAATCGAAAGTGTTTTAAAATTTTTGAAGCCTTTGTCTGCTTTGATTGATCCAAACTGTTTTTAGATCAATCGAAATTGTTTGAAAATTTTTAAAGAAGCCTCTGTCTGTTTCGATCAATCGAAACTGATTTTCGATCAATCGAAACTCGTGAATCAGGTTTTTAAAAAAAATCAGATTTGACTTGTTCAAACCACTTTTTCAAAAACTTTTCAAAAAATTTTCTCTCTCTCTGACTCGGCAAGGCTCCACAACAAATTTTTTTGTCGTTTTCCTCCTAATTTCTTGCAAGGTTTCTCTCTCCATAAGCCGGTATGTACATATTACCCTTTCTTTTGCATTGTTTTTCATGTTTCATGCATTATTTCATGATTTATGGGTATATTTTCGGACTATGCATAAATTGGGGTTTTTGTTAGAAACTCTATGCTCAAGCCAATTTTGTGCATTTGAACTTAACTTGGACTTAGTCTCACTGCATTAGAACATGCATTATGACATTTAAACTGTTCATGCATCATATAGATTTTTGTTCTATATTTTTTTTTTTTTTGCTTTTTTTGTGTCTTGGTCCTTATCCTAGCACCATGCCTAGGAAGACTAGAGCCCATAGGACCCCCGCCACTTCCTTTGAGTCTCCCTCTAGGAGTGAGTTGTTTAGAAATGACAAAAGCAGATAGGTCTATGAGAAACTGAACTGTAAGCGTAAAATTTAAGCTGAGCATTCTGTTGTGTTAGATGAGGTAGATCCTGCCATTAGGGCAAACCTTGAGAGTAGATGTTGGTTGTCCTTGTTAAAGGTAGATCATCCACCCCCGACCGCCCTGATTAGAGAGTTCTTCTCAAATCTCTCTTGCCACGTCTATGATTCCAACACCCTTGTTCAGAGTTGGATACGAGGTGTTGAGTTCACCATTACTCCTCGGGTAATGGCTGAAGCTCTTGGGGTTCCGGTTGTTAGGGAGCCCGTTTATCCCTATGAGGAGTCTCCACCTTTAGATGACATTATGTCTTACATCACTAGGTCTTCTATCCAGTGGAGTTTCGATCCTCGGATCACGTCTGCTGAGCTTACTGAGACTGCCTATCTTTTCTTTAGGATAGCGTGTCATTCTTTGTGGCCTATTTCTCATCTTCATAGCATCCCTCTTGAGTGATGTGTATTTTTGTACACCTTTGTTTCTGGTGCGTCTATCAGCTTTCCACATCTATTTCTTCGTTCTTTGAACGAAGTTCATAGGAGTTTTGCCGTAGTGCATGCTTTTTTTCATCCTATTTTCATTCATAGGATTTTGTTGTTTCTTGGTCTAGCTGATTTCCCTACCGGTGAGCCCGTTCATGTCATTGCTCCCATAGGTGCCACCTTCCTTAGGCAGAGGGCTGCTCACTTGATAGTTGGTCCTACGCGTCCTAAAGGTGCGTCATCTGGTGTTGTTCCCCCTCCTCCCTCTTCTACAAGTGCTAATACGACTGAGGCATTTGGTGCTGCTGCTGCTGATGCTGATGTTCCTCCACCGACTACTTCGGATGATTCAGACATTCGACGTATGTTGGATCATGTCTTGACCATTCAGGCGGCTCATGGACAAATTTTGGTGGACGTGCTCGATGAGATCCGTGCTTTGCGCACAAAGTTGGCACAGTTTCGACGATCTTCACCGCCACCTCCTTTTGATGATGAATTTTGATTGCCCTTTGGCATTCCGACACAAAAAGGGGGAATACATATTTGAGCACTTGTAGAGTTTTTGTTTTCAAGGGGAGAGCATTTCTTGTTGGTTGGAGCTTGTGGAGTTTAGATTGTATCTAGGTGCTTCACATTGTATTTTACCTTTTTAGCTCTTACCATTTTTGTTGTTGTTAGGCTATTCATTTTGTTGGGCTATTCATGTTAGGGGGAGATATTTTTATTGCTTTATATGTTTCTTGTTTCAACTGCTTATTGATTTATATTTATGAGTTATTCATTGATATATGTCTTTATTGTGTGTTGTTTGAAATCAAAAATTTATTTTGTTTACTTGTATTTTCCACACATGCGGTTATGCATTTTGTTTAGTGTTTCAGGAAATATACAGGTTGATTCAATTGAGCTACTGTCTACACTTGTAACTAATGGATGGTAGTTAGGATTGGATTTGTTTTTATGAGCATTATTTTTGTAAAGGGCTTTTCTTTGTAAACTTTTAGCTTTTAGTTGTGTTTTGTCACGGATTGTCAAAGGGGGAGTTTGTTAGGTTCTAAAGACTTAGAATTTTATGTATTTAGAACTCTAATGTGTATTGTTGGCAAACCATGATCAAAACAAGATGTTTAGTCGTGTTTAGACTTGCTCAAAGTTGGTTCTTTTATGTAAAGTTGGAATAAGCTGATGTAGAAATTAATATTGCTTCTCGGCCTAGTTCGATCGATTGAAGCTTAGGCTCGACCAATCGAAAATCGGGTCAAATGTGTTTTCTGCAGAATTCCAACTCAGCCCTAGTTTGTTTTAAAACGTTTAGGGTTTTGTAATTTGCCCCAGGTATATAAGGCAAACCCTAACCACGTTTTAGTGTTGCTCATATTATTATTTATGTAAATCTCTTGTGAGATCTATGAGAAGCTTTCCTTTACACAAACTTAGGATTATCAAGAAGGAGATTTCTTCAAGAACTTGATGATCATTCAGTTGCTGTCTTAAGAACTTAAAGAAACACAAGAGGGTGTGCTTGTACTTACTAGAGAATCCAAGAAAGAAGGAGTCCGTGGTTTCGGAGCTTGCACGTGGTTGTGTTAGTAAGTTTCTACTGATGGGTAGCAATAGGATGTTAGTGGTCTAAGTCCTGTTGAACAACTTTGATTCTTTCATAGTGGATTCAGGTTTACCTTGAGGATAGCTAGGTTAAATCTTCCCTAGGTTTTTACCGGTTTGGTTTCCTGGGTGATCATATCATTGTGTTATTTATCTTTCCGCTGCTTTGCATGATATGATTGTTTGATTGTGATAACCTAGATTTGGAATTTGGACAAAGTAACAGCTTGGCTAATTACCTAGGTTAATCCAATTGTGTTTTTAAGGGGTCTAAAAACTATCACATATAATCTTACTGGCTTTTGTATGTTGTGAGTTGTGTGATATTAAACCTTAGTCCCCACTCCCCTGTGTGTGTTAGTCTAAGTCTTTCTCAAAATATAATACACACACATATATATATATATACATATAATTTTAAAAACATAACCTCCCCCCATATATATATAGTGAATACAATTCCTAACGGTTAATAACTCATATATAAGCCAAATGCCAAATTACAAAACACACATAAAATGACAATAAATAAAAAAAACTTATTTTTAGAAAAAAGATCCAACCTCCAAAAATAGAACTCACAAGAAAAATGCAAATTACAAGTCACACGTAATATGATTTGACAAATACAGAACTTATTTTCAAACAAAGCTAAATTAACTAAGATGATAACTTTTTCAAATGACTTTTACTTTTCTAATGTTTGCCTCTGGAATGGTTACATGGAAATGGCATACACCAATTCATTGCACCACACCATGCATATTTTAATTTATCAAATGATACCTAGTCAAATTATGCATATCGTACCACACCATATTTTATTATACCTAGTCAAATTATGCATAAACTTGAGCATGAAGGCGAGAAGTGAGATAAACATCAAGTGGGGTAGCTTTCGGGTTTGTAATTCCACCTTTCTCTGTCATGTCCACAGGTTCATTTGATGGGCTTGAAATTTCAAAAGCATGCAACAAAGTAGCAAGTGTGAGTTGCGTAACTTGCAAGGCAAATGAAATCCCAGGGCACATTCTTCTACCACTACCAAATGGTATCAATTCAAAATTTTGGCCTCTAACATCAACATCCTTGTGAGTTGTAAGAAATCTTTCAGGTCGAAATTCACTAGGATCCACCCACACATTTGGGTCTCGATGGAGTTTTGGAAGATTAACAATAAGTCGTGTACCTGCAGGGACGTGGTAACCAACCAAAGTACAGTCTTCCATTGACTCGTGTGGCACTAGGAGTGGTGCAGCAGGGTATAAACGCATTGTTTCTTTGAGGATAGCTTGGAGATATACCAAATTTTTCATATCTAATTCTTTCACTTGCCTTTCTCTACCGATATGGATGTCTAATTCTTCTTGAGCTTTTGTTAAGGTCTCAGGGTTGTTGAGAAGTAAAGAGAGAGCCCATGTCAATGTTATTGTTGATGTGTCTGAAGCCGCTAAGATAAGGTTCTACAAAAGTAACATAATATGAATTGGTTAGAATTTTAGATGATCGGCTAAAGCTTTAAGATTTCTGTTAGGTTCTAAGAAATTAGGAACTAATGTATTAGAACTTCAATTTGTATTATGTTGGCAAACCATGATCAAAACATAGAGTCTAGATTTAGGCTTGCTCAAAGTATGTTTATTTGTGAAATTGAAATTGAGTGATTGCAGAATTTATTGGACTAAATCTACAAGGCTCGATCGATCGAAAATTAGACTCGATTGATCGAACCACGTGTAGATTTATTTTTATGCAAAGTTCCAGTTCAGCCCAAACTCTACTTAAACGTATTAGGGTTCAAGTAAAACTCTCCTATATATAAGGGAAACCCTAGAACGTTTTTTAAGGTGGTTTTTAGAGAGATTAGAGTGCCTCTTGTGCCTCTTTTTATTTTTAGGGTTTTGTACCTAAAGGCTCTCTAAAGGTTGCTCATATTTGCGGTTTGTGTAAATCTCTTGTGAGATCTAGAGAAACTTTCCTTTACACAAACTTAGGGTTTTCAAGGAGAATATTTATCTACACCTTGATGATCAATTCAATTGCTGCCATTAAAACTTAAAGAAAACACAAGCGGGTGTGCTTGTAGCTGGTGGGAATCCAAGAAAGAAGGAGTCCGTGGATTCGGAGTTTGCATGTGGTCGTGTCAGTAAGTTCTACTGGTTGGTAGCAATAAAAAGTCGAGCGTGGGGGCCTGTAAGTTTTATTGTATGAACTTCGATTATTTCAAGATAGTGGATTCAAGTTTACCTTGAGGATAGCTAGGTTAAATCCTCCCCAGGTTTTTACTAGTTTGGTTTCCTGGGTGATCATATCGTGTGTTATTTATTTTTCGTTGCTTTGCATGATTTGATATTTGATATTGTGATAACCTAGACTTGTTTAATTGGACTAAGTAACAACTTAGCTAATTACCTAGATTTAATCAATTGTTTAAGGGGTCTAAAAACTGTCAATTTCTAGCCATGGTCCAAGAATCTTTAGTAGCAGCAAGAATTCAGATTGCATTAAGAATTCAAAACTTGTGCTATTTGATTATATATGGCTTAATATTCGACAAGAAAGTGACATGCCTTCAAGTTCAAGATTTAAATAAACCATTATGCACAAGATAATTATCATGAAATTTTTTGAACATTTTAATTCTGTAAAATGAAGTTCTAGATATCCACGTTGAATTTTATGTGAGACACGGGGAATACAAATATTCTGTACCACTTTTTGTGTTGTACTTTATGCTCCATTAATTGTGGTATGCAATGTGTTTGATTTGATTTTATTTCATTTAAAACTTCAATTATTTTATAAAATTAAAAAAATAAAAACAGTATATGATAAGTTGTGATTCGTAGAATATAAAGTGGAATACAAAAAGTAGTACAAAGAATTTGTATTTCTTACACGGGCCATGCATGTGTTCAACTATCTAAGATATTTAATTATTAGTCCACAAAGTCATTGGATTGACTTTACAAATTCAATAGAGTAGTGTTTATTACAAAAATTATTTTATACAATTTTACAAAAACACACAAAAAAAAAAAAGGTTATAATTTCAGTTTTTTTTTTTTTTTTTTTTTTTCACGTATTAAAAATTGTGTAAAATAACGTGTGTTTAACAAGTTAACCTAATTGAATATATGTAGCAAATGAGATTTTGGAAATATATTATACTATGTGTGAATTAATAGGGTTATCAAAAGCTTACCAGGCATGTAGCTTTGACGACTGTATCAACATCATAACTGGAAGTCTCATCATCATCAGTGACAATGGATAGCATTACATCCATAAAATCTTGGTGTTCCTTCACCCCAACAGAAATTTTCCTCTGCTTATGCTCCTCTAGCCATTCTTTAGTCACATCATCCAATTCTTTTGCAGTTTTCTTCATGGCTTTCTCGCTTCCCCCCACGTCCAACCACCTTAGATATGGAAGTGCATCTGAGACCACAAACTCTCCACTCAAATCCATAAACTTTCTCAATGCCTTTCGACACTGATCATTTTTATCATTCTCAACCTTGGTTGTAACCTTACCAAATCGTTGTCCTACAACCATCCTACATATTATGTTTAGGGCTGTGCACCCTAGCCATCTCTCCATCTCCAATAACACCTTGTTGTTCTTGACCAATAGCTTATGTATCTCTTTTATAGAATCATTTACCTCAGCCTCTCGAATGTGTTTGAGTGTTTCCAGGCGGTGGTTTGAGAGGACCTCTAGCGTGACCATTTTTCTCACTTGGCGCCAGAAGGGACCATAAGGGCTGAACCCAATCATAGCATAGTTGTAGCCCAAGATTTCTAGAGCTAAACCTTTAGGACGGTTGGCAAAGGCTTTGTCATTGGTAGTAAAACACTCTTTGGCTATCTCCCAACTGCTTACTATTATTGTTCGATGCACACCCAACCAAATTGTGAAGATTGGTCCATACTTTTCAGCCATGTTACCCAAGGCTATATGAGCCGGTTGTGACCTTCCTAACTGGTGGAGGTGGCCAATCAAAGGCCAAGCCCCACCAGCTTCAGGTAGAACTGATCTTTGTTTAGTGGCAGTTCTTTGAACTCTTCTTGATATCCATATTAGAAAGAATATGAACATGAAAATGGTGAATATGCTAGCCATAGAATTTGTGAAGAATGGGCAGGAGAAGAGCATGGTTGATGTTTCTGGTGAGTGACAATTAATGTGAGAAAATATATATAGCCCGAACTTAGTAAGGAGGTGGTTCTTACAAGATACGTGGCAAGCAAGCTGAAAAATAAATTTGGATGGTCATTTTACATCTTACGTACCCTAAGATTTTCTCTTGTCTTATCTCGATGTCATTTTACTTTGCAAATCTGGCCTAATTTTAGTATTTTACCTCAAATCCAAAAACAGAAACATTGATGGGAAAGGATCTTTGCATTAAAATCCTTCATTTTTCTCTAATTTTAATTCCAACACAAATAAGATACGTGATATTTAAAAAATCAATGGCGTTAAAAGATTCATATAAATCACAAAAAATCAAATAAATGTTATATGTCTTACATCTATCTAAAAATTAAAGAGATTTAGAAGATTTAAGCTGGAGTTATCTTATTCTATCAAGTTATTGTTTGTTTGACTCTATTATAGCTTATATAGCTTATAGTCAATGGTGGCTCCACATGCAAGCTAGGATGGTCACCAAGTCACCCTAACTTGTAAAAAAAATGTATATATACACTTGCTAAATATATATATATATATATATATACTAAACTAATTTATTGTGATCACTCTAATAAAAATGTTGAACACCTTGACTTGGGAATTACAAAAATTTAGGTTTAACAAAAATAAGAGTATTACTACATTCACTATAATTTCACAACAAATTCAATGTAATAAGTTGTTATGATTATAATTTGGGCCTAATACTAATATTATTTTTTTACCCACCAATAAACAACTTTTTGCATAAGATTTATTGTAAAAATGTTGTGGAAGTATCATTACTCCAAAACCAATTCTACCCCCCCAAACATGATCCTTAATCCTTTTTAAAAAAAAAAAACTTAAATAACAACAATAAATATTAGCTCAAATAACAACAAATATAAATCAAACAAAAATAAGACAAGACCAAACAACAACAAATGAACAAATTATTCAACAAAAAGCCTATTATGAAACAAAAAGATAAAAATTGCTAATTATTCAAATTTGTAACTCATTCAACCTATTCAATAAAAATAATATCTAATTTCAATTTTCCTTTAAAAATGATACCAAGAAAAATATTGTAGTTGTGAGTTTTCCTTGATGGTGATGATAGTTATATTCTTTTTGGCTTTACAGTCGTAACAATTTTGCTTTCCTTTTTTGACTTGACTTGCAGTTTCAGTAAATATTTAAGTTATTACTTTATTAGATTTCATATAATTTAAATTTTATAGTGACAAATATAAAAAAAATAAAAAAATAAAAAAATTCCTAGAACCACCGTTACTTAAGTAGAGCAGGCTTTGCAAGGGGTGGTGCTGGCGAGTTTTGCTTCTTCTTCAAAGCTGTTGGTTGTACAGAATGAACGAACTTTTGTGATGGGGCCAAGAAATTAAGTCAGAAACTTGAATGATTTAAACGATAAGTCCAAGAAATTAAGTTAAGACACGTGGAAATTAACGCATCAATTTTGTTTATTATATCGTCAATCACAATAATTGTTGATTAAGTATTATTATACTTTTGGGTCCATATACATACAAGTACGATTAAGTCAGTTGAAGATCTTCTCAAAAAAAAAAAAAAGTCAGCAGAAGATCTTTGGGTATTTCGAATGTAAAATGACAACCCAAATTTTGTTTCAGCTTGCTTGTTTGTTTGAGCGTGAAGTCTAGGATTTTGACAGAAAAATAGAAGAGAAGGTCATTTCTTGCTTTTCCGTTACACGCAGAACAGGGAACGATTCTGCACATGCCCCTGCAAGATTAGAGAAGGAAATAGAAGGATCAAACGTTGGGCTAGAAACTATACCACGAATATTAGAACGTATAAAGCAATCAAATCTACCTTTATTATTTTTTTAAAGCTGATGGTTCTATAGAATGGATGAGTTTGTGCGATGGATCCAAGAAAGTAAGTTAGAAACCTGTCGAGTTTTTCAATTAACTTGACTTCTCTCTCAATTTTCTTTACTATATCATAAATCTCAATAATTGTTATTATCATATTATTGGGTCAAGATCCATCTTACCTCACCAGTAAAATGAAATTGATAAAATATCATTTTGTAGGTATAAAATTTCTCTTTTACAAATGTTGCCGTTACTATCACTTAGATTATGATCGAAATATTTCACCTACTACTTAGTAATCCAAACTTTCAAACGTGTACTGATGGGATAGGTGAGTGTCTATGGATAGCAAAAGTTCCTCCAAAATATATTTAGGTGTATTTGGATACTGTTTATTTTGCTGAAATTAAAAAATTATTACTGAAAGTACTGTAGATAAAGGTAAAAATTAGTTGAAATAGTACAGTGAGACCTATGAATAGTAGCAAAAATAAGATGAATAGTGAAATAATTTTCTTTTTTCCTTTCCACCCAAACACACACTTAGGGATGGAGGAAAATTTTAAACATGATAAAAGTATACTTAGCAAAATGGATTGAATAGATGCAAGTGGACCGAATTGGATGAAAGTGGACCGAATTAGACCGAACTGGACCGAACATTCTGAAATGCTACGTTGATGTGGCTCAATAAGAGCGTAACAACAATAAATATTATGCTTCAATTTTAGATATTATATAGATTCCATTGTCCATTTTGTATATTAGAACTAATTGAATTGTATTTGTAGTTGAGTTTTCCACAGTAAATGAGTTTGTTTGCAGGCAATTGTTCCGAGCTTCTTTAAGTGAGTTTGTTAGTGTGTTCTAATAAATTTCCAGCTTGCTTATAAATAAGAAGAAAAAAAATTCAAACTTGTACGAGACTTGGATGAATAGTGTCAACACGTGAAAATAAATCAATTCTAGGTTGATATCACGTTTGACAACTTTAATTGTCTAGAGATAATGAATTTTGGGAACTTAGCTAGTCCTGGACTACAAGGTCAGCTTGTAGTCCCAGCCAATAGAGAGAAGACACATCACTAAAAATGGTATTACATCAGTTTACTTGCCACTATTTGCTGCCGTTTCTTTCCATTGCAATGTTGGTAACACTTCAGCTCTGTTTCTATTTCATCTGTCCCAGCCACTACGGCTATCTCACTGCTTTTAGTTTTTATTTTTCGTTCTTAGCTCAATATTAACTAGGTTAAGTTCTTGTTGCCTTACTTTTGTTTTATATTAAATGGGTCAAGTTTTAATTGTATTTCTTTAGTAGCACTTTGTTGGAATCTTTAGGTTCTGTAAAACATGAACATGGATTTCAAATTTGATTTATAGTTGAAAACTTTATTGGTTGTTAAATATAAGTAATAGTTTTTTTTTCCTTATAAAAAAAGAAGTTTTTGTTTTTGTTTTTTTGGATTTGATTTGATTCGATAGTTTTTGGAAGTGATTGAATCAAAAGTATTTAGGCAAAACATCAATCTCCCACAATTTTTTTTTGGTGGCATAAAAAGTGTTTGTTGAAATGCTTCGTAGAGTTTTGGTTTGGTCTAAACTTGTTATGGCTTTGTATCCATGTTTATGTGGAGCTGCTTTTTTCAATTTTGTGAAATCCGGTGTAGGAGCTTCTCTAAGGGTAAAAAACATTATTTATTTATTTATTTTGATAAACTGCAATTCATTGAAAGCTAAGAAAAGGGACGGGGATAATCAACCTTTCAGATGGCTGAAAGGACTGGGACTCTGGGAGAAGATTATCCTTATTAAAGAAAATAAGACAAATCTAAAACTAAAGCAAATCTGGCAACATGTGCTGTAGAGTTGGAAGCTCTCCTAATCCATACAAAAGAAACAGCATGAAAAACTTGGAATAAGAAAGAATATTGGAGATAGCAGCACTAATGGACTAGTCAAGGGCAATACTTTCGTCCGTTAAGGGGCTCAAAATAGCACTCCGCATCACCCTTGAAGATAACGTGGCTCCAGCACTCTCTTTTTGCAATCTCCACATACCAAGGCAAAGCCTCAGCCTCAGCCTCAGCCTCAGCCTCAGCCTCAGCTTGGGGGGGGGGGGGGAGGATTTGAGTTTTTTGATTATTCTGGCCCAAATAATTTGTGATAATTTTAAATTAAACTTTGAATTTTTAAAATTATATATTATATAACAAGCGATAGGGTTTTGAAAACCACTATTGAATCAAGTTGCTATGTTCTCTCTACGCCAAGTAGCCAACATTTATTAATGACTTTTGATAAATTACATAAACTCTGAATTTTTAAAATTATATATTATATATTCCTCTTTTTCAAGATTAGCCAATTTTAACTCTTCCTTGAATTTCTTAGCAATTTTCATAAATTTCAATAATTCCTTCAAAAGAGTTTCGCAGGCATCAATAAAATCAACAGAAGCATGAGCAGAAACATGATCAGAAAGACACTTCAAATTATCCATGACAACAGGGGTCAAGGATCATCTCTTAAATCAAAAGATCTAAAACAAAAGAGCTACTTGCTCTGATACCACTTGTATGTTTTTAGAACCCTTAAAACACAATTGGATTAACCTAGTTAATTAGCCAAGTAATTACTTAGTCCAAATTTCAGATCTAGGTTAACACATAATCATATAATCATATCAATGTAAAGTGTGGAATATAAAGAATACAAAGATATGATGACCTAGGAAAACCAAACCGGTAAAAAACTTGGGGAGGATTTAACCTAGCTATCCTCAAGGTAAAAAGCAAATTCACTATGAAAGAATTGAAGTTGGTACAATAGAACTTAGACCACTAACATTCTATTGCTACCCGCCATTAGAAAGTTACTAAAATGACCACGTGCAAGCTCCGAGACCACGGACTCCTTTTTTCTTTAACTTTGCAAAACACAAACACCCATGTTTGTGACTTTGAGATCCCACTCAAAGGTTTAGCAACACAAATTCTCATGTTTGTGACTCCAAGACCACCCTTGAAGGTTTAAATCTTCAGTACTTTTGATGACTAGAGAAGGCAACAACTTCTACAATGCCGGATCTTGAAATTCTTCAAGTAATAACACTGGTAGAAAATATAAGAGAGCTTTTTAGGTACAAAAACCTAAATACAAAAGAGGCACATTCTTCTCTCTCTAAAAAGCCTTATAAACACGTACTTAGGGTTTCCTTTATATACTGGGAGAAGTAGATCTGAAACCCTAATCCTTAATGGGCTTAAACTGCTATTTGGGCTTAATTAAAATTTTGCAGATACGACTTTTGATCAATCGAGCCTGTCTTTCGATCGATCGAACCAGGCAGATTATGAAATCTTCTTCCTGCAGCTTGTATGTTCTTGAATCTTGACTTGAATCACCTTGAGCATTGTCTAACAATACCTATAGACTCTAAGATCTATATCTAGACAAGTTTATGTTCATGATTTGCCAATTATTCTAAACATTTAAAACCTAACAGTATTTAACTACCTAGTTTGGAATTTTGTACACTTTTATCAGTTAAGTGTACTTAAGAGATCAAAAAAAAAAAAAAAAAAACCAGTTCCATGTCTTATCTATACTAGTATGAAATATATAATTATAATATATACAACGCTCCAGTGTTTGAATGTGTTAATTCTATTTGCTGATGGATATCATAGTCTTGGTCATCCCCGTTGTAACAAATTCTTACTTCAAATAAGCTATAGTGTTCGGGCAATAGTTGATGGCATTATGTCATGTCTGTCAATTAGAAAAAGTCTAGTTATTTGTCCTTGTTTGTAATGAACTCTATTGGTTCAACACCTTTGGATATGCCTTTTTTAGCATTGTTTGGGGTCCTTCCTCAGTGCCAAAGTGAGGGTCACTGATACTTTGTATTATTCTTTGATAGTTAATTTAAATATATGTGGTATTTTTCCTGTTCCTTCAACTCTAACGTATGTGTCACCTTCTTAATTTCCAAGCTTGCTTGAGAAAGAGATGAGAGAATAAAGGCGGTGTAAATTCTAAGGAGAGAATTATAAAGGAAAAGGTGGAGCCAAATAGCTGGTTCAACCATATTGTGTAAAACACAACTTTTATTATATATATATATATATATATATAGTATACTAGTATTATATTAGTGTGATGCAAAGATAAATTTAAATTCATATATAAACTAAAAAAAAGGTAATTGAATTTAAAGAATAAATAGGTTATTTTTTATATTAAAAAAAATTTTCAAGTTACATGGGGCAAATCATGTAAAACTAAATTATTATTGAAATCAAAATTTATAATATTTAATTATAAAAATAAATAATGAAAAAAAAAACCTTTTGAAAATCTTCTTATTTAGTTTTAATCAAAACAATATTGTAAATTTCAAAAAAATTTGTTAGTAGAGTTTTACTTAGTGTGTGTTTGGCTTCAAATTAAAAAGCTGGCTTATTTTACTATTCAACCTATTTTTGTTACTATTCATGGGCTCCACTACACTTTTTGGTATTATTTATGGGTCTCATTTTACTATTTCAGCTAACTTTTACCTTTATTTACATTATTATTAATAAAAGTTTTCAATTTCAGCAAAATAAGGAGATTCTAAACAAATCCTTAGAGCAATATGTTTGTGATTTTATTGCATTTGCTGCATGTCACTTGGTGTAAAAGCATTCTCATCAAAGGTGTTAAAAATGCTAAATGCTATGTTTTAGCATTTTTAACACCTCAAATCATAAAAACATACCAACAATAAAGATGCTAAATGCTAAATATTTTAACATTCAACTACAATGAGCTGTTATTGATAACAGCTCACTGTAGCTAGATTGTAAACAAAAAAATATTTTTTTATTCCTTCTCTGATCTCTCTCATTATTCTCTTCTTTCTTTTTCTCTCACAAGTCTGACTTCTTCTCTCTTTTCTTCGTTCTTTTTCTCTCACCAATCTTGCTTCTTCTCTCTTTTCTTCTTTCACCAGCATCAACAACTGAAAAATCATGGTGGTAGTAGTGGTGTTGAAGTTTTATGGTTTTTTTTTTTTTTCTTTTTTTTCTTTTTTCGATGGTGGTTGTCTTGGTGGATTGTTTGGGTTTTTATTTTGTTTTATTTTATTTTATTTGTAGGTAACTTGCGATTCTGATGGTGGTTGTTTTGGCTAATAGAGTTGGTCTATTTTAATGAGTTTTGTGGTGGGTTGTTAATGATGGTGGTTGTTATGGTGGTGGTTTTATTTTGGGTTTTTTTTATCGTGGGTTGTGGCTGCCACAATGGGGTGGGGGGGGGGGGGGGGGGCGCTAATGGTGGTTGTTTTAGGTTTTTTGTAGTGGGTTGTGGTTGCCACAATGGTGCTGGTGGTGGTAAACGTGGCTGGTGGCTAGCGAAAGTTCTAATTTGTGGGTTTTTGGTGGTTCCGGTTTGTGTTTTTTTTTTCCCTCAAGTGGTGTTGGTCGGTTGCAAGAGTTTTGGGATTGTGTTTTTTTTTTTTTTTTTTTTTTTTTTTTTTTTTTTTTTTGTGTGTGTGTGTGTGGTTAAGGGTTGAGGTTGTGGGTGGTGGTGGCGGCTATGGTTATGGCTGTGACTGTGGGCGGTGGTGGCAGTGGCTGTTGGCAGTGGCTGTGGGTTTGTTGGTAGTGGAAGAGATGAGATTGAGAATAAAAAATAATAAAATTTTAATGAAGTAGTAAAAAATATAAAATCTTTGATGTTGGGTGTATAGTAAAGTGAGTTGTCAAAATTGATAAAGTAGGTTTTTGAGATGTTAAATGCTAAATTTTTTGAAACTTTGATGAGAATACTCTAAAGAGAGTGCAGTTACTTGTTGTTTAAAAAGAAAACTACTTAATCCAATCATAGTTTGCAATACCTAACTTTTATTATATAGTATATTTAGTATGTATTATGGACCGAATATTTAATAATTCAAAAGATCGTGGCCCCTTAAAGTTTAATTTTATTTTTAAACCGTATATATAGATATAAAATTCAAAGGTTAGGATTAAAAAAAAAAAAAAAAAAAAAAAAAAAAAAAAAAAAAACTACTCTCCCCCTTCCCCTGCCAAAAATTTAAAATTAAAACTCGATCCAAAGAACCCAAAAAATAAATCGATCACATAACCCATTCCTATGTTCAATGGTCCTTTCCAAAACAAAAACACATTTTTACATAACAAATCTCTAAGTGTTACTAATATCAATTTACTTGATATATATATATATATATATATATATATATATAATGACCTTCGGTTATTTGGTAGGCAAAATTAAAATCTATCTTTATTTTATTATTTATTTTTTTGAAAAACAATTTCTAGAATAGCAATTAAATTAGTCTCTCTAGAATATATATATATATATATGTGTGTGTGTGTGTGTGTGTGTGGTTCAAAGATAAAAATTTCTATCTGATTGATACTAATAGATTAGGTAAGAAAATATCTCCTCAGTTTTTCCTTCCTTTGTCTTTTCTCATTATTTTCTTTTCCATTATTAGACGATGAAAAGTACAATTGATTGTTTAACGATATACTAGCAAGTAGCAATCACAATCTTATCGTCAAAATTTTCTACGGACAACACAATAGAAAGGATTCTAAGATAAAGAGCAATTAAATTAGTCTCTCTAGAATATATATATATATATATATGTGTGTGTGTGTGTGTGTGTGTGTGGTTCAAAGATAAAAATTTCTATCCGATTGATACTAATAGATTAGGTAAGAAAATATCTCCTCAGTTTTTCCTTCCTTTGTCTTTTCTCATTATTTTCTTTTCCATTATTAGACGATGAAAAGTACAATTGATTGTTTAACGATATACTAGCAAGTAGCAATCACAATCTTATCGTCAAAATTTTCTATGGACAACACAATAGAAAGGATTCTAAGATAAAGAGCAATTAAATTAGTCTCTCTAGAATATATATATATATATGTGTGTGTGTGTGTGTGTGTGTGTGTGTGTGGTTCAAAGATAAAAATTTCTATCTGATTGATACTAATAGATTAGGTAAGAAAATATCTCCTCAGTTTTTCCTTCCTTTGTCTTTTCTCATTATTTTCTTTTCCATTATTAGACAATGAAAAGTACAATTGATTGTTTAACGATATACTAGCAAGTAGCAATCACAATCTTATCGTCAAAATTTTCTATGGACAACACAATAGAAAGGATTCTAAGATAAAGAGCAATTAAATTAGTCTCTCTAGAATATATATATATATATATATATGTGTGTGTGTGTGTGTGTGTGTGTGTGTGTGGTTCAAAGATAAAAATTTCTATCTGATTGATACTAATAGATTAGGTAAGAAAATATCTCCTCAGTTTTTCCTTCCTTTGTCTTTTCTCATTATTTTCTTTTCCATTATTAGACGATGAAAAGTACAATTGATTGTTTAACGATATACTAGCAAGTAGCAATCACAATCTTATCGTCAAAATTTTCTACGGACAACACAATAGAAAGGATTCTAAGATAAAGAGCAATTAAATTAGTCTCTCTAGAATATATATATATATATATATATATATATATATGTGTGTGTGTGTGTGTGGTTCAAAGATAAAAATTTATTTATTTTTTGTATTTTAGTCAATCACTTTTTAATCAATCGTATCATATTCATTATTCTATACTTTATTTTTTTCAGTTTAGTAAAATATTTTATTTATTTATTTGATCTATTAATTTTTTCTTACTTTTCAAAGTACTACTTTCCTTTATTTCAGTTATCAAAACATAAAAAATAAAAAGAATTTCGGTATCATTTTTCTACTTTAAGAAATAGCTAGCAAGAGACCCCAATGTGATTGCATTAAGTCCCAAGCATGATAACTGTTAAGTTATGATTTTTCTCATAACATTAGTGTTGGCTTATTCCATGTCAAAAAGTATTGTAATTACATAAATTTATTTTCTTGTATTTTTGTGGGATTTATTTGTATTGGGTTTAGTATTAAGTGGTGGAGATTTGATCAAGACAGCTAAAAATCATATGAGGAGCACATGCCAGAAGCTGAAGAGTCAAATGCCAGCTGTGGAAGTTGAAGAGTCATGTGCTAGTTGTGCTAGCTGTTTTCATGACTCAGGTGACCTACAAGTGACATGCGAATTTCACTGGTTATAGGATTTTTTAGTGTGACCTATTTGCTCATCACTTATACTATATATACCCTTATTACCCACAAAAATGGTAAGGAGCCTATTGAGAGAAAAACCCTAAGAGGGGTTTCTACAACACACCCACCTTATTAGAGAGAAAGCTACTCATTCTTAGAGAGAAATCTTTGTAATCTCTTCTCCTTCCCTCTCTCATTGTTATACCCATTGAGAGGAGATTTGTACCCAAACACTACCCACACCCATTCAAAATGTTGAGAGTTGTTAGGACATATGTGATTCACTTGTTAGGAACATATGTCACTATTTTATGTAATTGGTTAATCATTTGACAAAACGAACTTTACTTGTAATTGGGTAGATTTAGGATGTGTTTAATACTTCAAGAAATCTTGTTTCAAGATCAAGTGTTAAAGCCATGTAAATCTGTCCAAGATTCAAGTGCAGAAAGTGCTATTCATTAAAACTAGACAGCTAGCCATCTATCGAGCCTTGAAGAGCTATTGAACGCCGTAGCTCGACAACAGCTCGATAGATAGGGCATCTGTCGAGGTTTATGAAAAACGGAATTTCAGTTCTGTTTTGACTCAAATTCATGATTGTATGTTTGGGCTTTCTTTTCTTACAACCCTAGACATATAAAAAGATTATTTTAAGGGCTGTCAAAGTGGACACAAGTTGTACAAGTGTTAAGCAAAGTTTGTTCAAGCAAATTGTGACCGGAGACAGAATTTGCCCTAGTTCATCGTTCTTGTGTAGAAGTTGCTGTGTTTGTGCCCCGTAGGGTTTTGTGACCAAGCATCTTCTCGATCTTCATCATCTAGATGAACTGAAGAATTTTGCAGTCAACAACTTTCTCTAGTTGGTGATTGAAGTCGTGTACTGGGATCCACGCAATTGGTTAGTCACGTACTGGGAGCCATGCATTACAAGGAGAGGTTGTCACTACAGAACAAGTCCAATTGGGTATTGGGGTAAGGGTTTAACTGTAGGTTGGTATAAGGTACTGGGATCCTTTACTTGTAATCGCTTGTTGTGATAATAATGGATTCTCGGGAGTGGTGACCTTGAAATCACCTGGTGGGGTTTTTGCCGCATAGGTTTTCTTCATTCGTAAACAAATAACTGTGTCAATTTATTTTTTGCTGCACTTAGCATAATTGGTGATTTGTTTGTGCTACCACATATTTGCATGCTAATTTGATTAATTAATAAACTTGGCTAATTAATCAATTAATTCATCACAAGGAGTCAATTCGTTTGTGGCCTATCAAGAGTGTTTTTGGAACTTGGGAAGCATTGGAAGATGCCAAGGATGGCGGATGCAGTATGGAGTTTATTGCGGGATCCAAAAAGTTAGAGAAGACACGGTTAGGCTTAACCTTGTTGAAGTAAGAAGCTTGGAGGGCTTAGGTGCATTGGGTAGATTAGGCTTGGAGGGTCTATTGCTATTCATATATCCCAACTAATTTTCTAGTGGATCATTTTACCACTTGGAGGGTGGTGAAGAGGTTTTTCACTGAGTTCTTTGGTTTCCTCTTCAATAACACATCTCGGTATTATCTTCATGTTTGCTTCTCTCTTCCCTACTCTATTCCTTTTAATTGCTACCGTGTTTGTGATTAATTATGGTTTAGAGTGTTTTGTCTATTTGGTTATTGCTTATATTTATCATTCTACACATCAATTATTTGAATATAAGCTTTATCTTGGTAATTTTGTATTTGGGGTCTAAACAATCACTAGTGTTTTATACACTAAGTGAGCTTTCAATAACGTCAATCACAATCATAAATCTTGCTTTACATATGATTTTTTTTTTTTTTTTTTAGATTCAAATCTTTTAGATTTCCTAAGATACTTTACAAAATATATTTTCTTAAATCTTAACAATTCTTTAATATTTTAATGGTCTAGATTTTGCCATGTCAGCATTCCACTAACAATACTTTTAAAATAAAAAAAAAATAATGTTGCAAATAAAACAATTAAGATTGTTGTTAGTGGAATGCTGACATGGCAGAATCTTGACCCTTAAATCATAAAATGGTAATTAGGATTTAAAGAAATCTATTGATAGAGTACCCTAAGAAATTTAGAAGATTTGAATCCTTTTTTCTTTTTCTTTTCCTGTTTGTGATTTTCTACAACTGCTGCAGGAGACATATAAGAGTAGATAAATTATCTACATATATGTTAAAGAACTATATTGGTTTAGAAACTATTTTTAGAAAAATTTTATAAGAAAAAAAATTGTTAATTTTGTTGACAACTTTTAATATTTTCCATAAAAATTGTACCAAAAATTTTATAATATAATTTATTAACAATTGTTTGAAACAATCTCTAGTACCTTTCCATTTTGGTTTTTTCTTTCTTTTGTTTGAAACAATCTCTAGTACTTTTCTAAGTTATCTACTTGTTCTGTATAAATATTATTCCATGATATATCATTTTCTTTCTAATAGACTTGTGTGGCTTATATTTAAATGATAGTGTTTTGCCTTTGGTTAGATACCTGTCAATTTTTTCTCTCCTTCTTGAGTGTGTAGTGTGTGTTTGTTTCTAAAAAAAGATATATGCCAAATTTTTTTACTTACCCTTTTTAATGAAAGGAAACAAAATTATTAACCCACTAGGGGAAGAAAGAAAACATAAGCAACAATAAATTATCGTAAAATAGCAAAGGAAGGCCCTCCAAAAATAGTGGCGACTCCAGGAATTATGTTCAGGGTGTTCCTTAAGAAGTATAAATTACACAATCTTATTTCCTTTTAGCCTTTAGGTAATTAGGCTTGATTTAATGTTATTAATTCTGTTCCGTTCCGGTCGGAAAGGCTGGAAAATACCGTGCCGGTAAACAAACCAAAAAAATAACCCACCCTACTCCACTTTGAAAAAATTTCGAGTCATTCCGATATATTTTGGGTGTTTCAGGACGTTTCGGTAAATATCGGCCGAAATTCAAGATTCAGCCGGCATGAAGTTTGTGCTTAAAAGAAAAAAAAAATTGCTCTTAAAACCAAAACAAATTTGCATTATGTACACCAAAAAACTTCATAAGGAAAAAAAAAAATGAAATGAACAAAGGTACCTGTACAACTAAAAAAAAAAAAAAATCGTATTGAAAAATTTGAAACTCAAAACTTGAGAAGAAATATTGCCACACTAGTACTCGTAGAAGACAAAAAAGTTACGAACAAGGAGGAAGGCAAAATGTAGATGTAAAAGTGTAGATGAAGATGTAATAAAATTTAAAACGTAGATGTAAAAGTGTTTGGGAATGCTTATTTTGCTAAAATAGAAAATTTTTTGCTGAAAATACTGTAGATAAAGATAAAAGTTAACAGAAATAGTACAGTGGGGTCTATGAATAGTACTAAAAAGTGCAGTAGGACCCATGAATAGTGACAAAAATAAGCTGAATAGTAAAATAAATTGGCTAAAAATAATTTATCCAAACATACACAAAGCATGCATTTGGATTGACATGAAACATTAAAATTATTTCACTATTCAACTTATTTTTGCTACTATTTATGGGTTCTACTGCACTTTTTGATACTATTCATGTGCTTCACTATACTATTTCAACTAAATTTTATTTTTATCTACTGTACTTTCTGCAATAAGTTTTCAGTTTCAATAAAATAAGCGATATCCAAACTGACCCGAAGTGTAGAAATCGAGGAGACAGAAGACGTGTGTGGTTAAGAATAAACAAAAGAAAAAAAAATTAAAAATAAGAAGTAATATATGTCTAGTGAGGAAAAATAATAATAAAAAATAATAAAATATTGGAAATTGTGCTGTATTGGGCAGTGTGCTTTGTAATGCCCCAAAATCATAAGCAATAAAAGTCTATTTAATATGAAAAATCCATAAAAATATTAAATTAAAGAAACCAGCAACCTAAAATCTCATCACAAATGTCAGAGCCCTAATCCACGAAAAATAAAACATCCTCAAAATAATTCTCCAGTACAATGTTTAATACCATAAAAAAATAATAATAAAATCTTTAGTCCCACAAAATAATTCGTAACTATTGACTTCCAGGAATCTCTACTCCAATAATCCCTCTAATGTATCTGTAAGGGGAAAATAGAGGGGGGGGGGGGTGAGATAACTCAATAAGTGGAATTCACTAACATTGGGGCGTGGGAACAACCTTTCAAAAAAAAAAAATTCTTACAACAAATTCATTACTTGTACCTCACCAATATTTTCTCATCAAATATTTCATATAAAAAAAAAATCTTTATATTGTGAGCCATTATAATATATATATCAATACCATCACATACAGAATTTCCTAAGCTTCGTTCATGGTCAACGTTTACGCTCCGTTGACAGGGTTGTGTTGTCCCCTTTTCTGGGACTGGAACCTCCTTTTCATCCCCTTTCTTAAGGATGGCTCCTTTGGAACCTAAAGGTGCACTCTCTTGCTAAGGAGCTTTCTTTTTGGATCCTTAATAGTCCACTGTCCCCTTTTCTGAGACCATCACTTGCTAAGGACTAGCTGCAGTATGATTGTCCCTTGCTAAGGACTAATACAATACTGAACTTTTAATCATGACTTGCCATAGGTTTTCAAAACATATTCAAGATGCTCGCATAAATAATCCATTCGAGATGCTCACAAAAATAATCCATTCATAATTCTAAAAAATATAAGGATATATTCATACATACAAATTTAAATAAATTTAGATTGTCCCACAAGTTTTTCATAAAATGAATAATTAATGTGCACATCAAGAAATTATAAAATATCCATTTATATGTATAGAATAACAACATATTTCTTTGATATAAAATAGTTTAATAACCAATACTGTTTTGGGAAAACCCCCAAAATTAGTAAACACCACTTACCTCTTAGTTACAAAAATAAAAGGAATCAATCACCCTTGAGTCACAATGAGCCTAGCAACAACAAAAAAATAGGTCCATCAATACACGAATTTCCTACTAAAATCTATTTTCACACTTAAACAATTTTATCCTAAACAATACTGATATATCCAAATTCTCTATTTATTCACTTAACTATCTAATTCACCCTAATATTATATATATTCAATCTATGTCCTATTCCCACAAATGCTATGGCAAAGCAATTCATCAAGTTGAGGTAGTTTGGGAAATTTTCCATCACACAATTTACAATTGTATGGGTGTAATAGAAAATCATAACACCAACTTCATCGTCAGATTCCCAAATTGGGATCCATCAAACACCAGCCCTCCTTTTAAAAGCTTTAAATATTCATAGTAAAAATTATTATATATATTCAATCAAATATAGGAAGCCACGTACTAGCCTTACTATCAATCTAGTTGCCTATTGTCCCTTTAATGCCGCTGGACTAGTTTTAGACAATAATAAAAGGTGATGGTTAATCAGTCAACAATTGAGGATATGTGTGAATGCATATTAACCACAAGCACTCTTTTCCCTCCTCCACTGTGTGGTTCTTCCAAAGGACCTTAACCAATGATATGGTCTTGGTGCATAGCACTTGATCCTTGTGGTCAAGAATTTGGATTGGAACTTCCTCATAAGTCAAGTTGTCTTTGATCTTGAGTGGCTCATATTTCAAAACATGTGAAGGCCAAAAGATATTCCAGGACATTCTCTTCTACCACTTCCAAATGGGAGCAATTCGAAATTTTGACCCCTAACATCAACATTCTTATGGGTGGTGAGAAATCTTTCGGGCTTGAACTCTAATGGGTCTGACCATATGCGTGGATCTGTTTGAATTTTCCATATGTTTATGATTAATCGAGTGCCTTTTGGAACATGGTAACCACCTATAATGCAATTCTCAGTGAATTCACGTGGTGCTGCTAGTCGAGTTGCGGGATACAAACGTAATGTCTCTTTAACTATGGCTTGGAGATAGACTAGCTTATCGATGTCTGATTCGTTTACAATTCTTACCCTGCCCACTTGGACATCAAGCTCATCTCGGGCCTTCTTCAACACATGGTTGTTTAGCAATAACGCTATTGTCCAAGTTAGAGTAATTGTGCTAGTGTCACTGCCTCCAGCAATCATACTCTATAAAGTGCATACCTTTTGTTAGAATGCAAATGTAAAGCAAAAAATGTCCTATGTTTTGGAGCTTTAGCTTGTAAGGAAAAGCAAAGGAGCATAATTGTATACACGAAGCAATACAGAATGTTAGGGACATATATTTATGTAATTGGCATATCCTTTGACAAAACGCACTTTATTTGTATTTAGGTAAATCTAAGTAGGTTCAAGATGATCATTACAAGTGGTTAAATTAAAGACACGAAGACTACTCAAGAACTGTTCAAGAAAAATGCAATCTGCAGGTCTTGATACCTACTCGATAGAAGCTCGATCTGTCGAGATTCATTAAAGCTCAACAGATGTCTCGATCGATCAAGCTTACAGGTTTTCAGATTATAGCCAGAAACGTTTTATTCTAAAAGGCTATTTGTTTATGGGTTTGTATAATCTTTATAGGACTAGGAAAGTCCAAGGTTTGTGTAAACCTATTTGGAATAGGAGAGCCCATTAAACTCCTATTTAAAAGAGGTGGAAAAAGAAAAACCTAACCCTAGAGAGCTTCATAAGGTTTTCTTTTTGAAACCCTAGCCTCCTCTTATAGAAGAAAGAGTTCTTGCTGCGTTTCTTGTACGCCTTTGGGTTCTGTAACCAAGCAAAGTCTCTTGCACCAACATTGAAAATCTTATTGGTGTTTCTATGTGAAGCTGCTGCAAATTAACTACAACAATCAAAGGGTTGCTGTGGAGTTAGTCACGTACTTGGATTCGTGCAAAGGAGTGAGCCGCGTATTGGGATTCGCGCATCAAATTGGTTAGTCACGTACTTGGGAGCCGTGCATCAGAAAGGGGAACTGTCATTACAGAACAAGTCCAATTAGGTATTGGGGTAAGGATTCAACTGTAGGTTGGTAAGGTACTTGGATTCATTTACTTGTAACCGCTTGTTGTGATAATAGTGGAGTTTCGGGAGTGGTGACCTAAAAATCACCCGATAGGGTTTTTGCCATTAAGTTTTCCCCATTCGTAAACAGATCACCGTGTTATTTATTTTCTGCTGCATAATTAGTTTATTGGTGATTTGTTTGTACTACCACGCTTTTGCATGATAAATTGATTAATTAATAATTTGACTAATTAATTAATTAATTTCTACCACAAGGAGTCATTCAGTTTGTGGCCTATCAAGTGGTATCAGAGCAGACACACTCTGATTAGGTTTTTATCTTTGCTGTGTGATCCATTGACCCTTGTTGTCATGGAAACTCTTGATTGTTTTGATTTGCATGATCTTATGTTGAATGATGATGATGATATTCAAGATGCCTATTGCAAGCTTTATAATTTTTGTATGAACTTTCTTGAATGTTCTACAAAATTAAAAACTAAATTTAAAAAGATCAAGCTTGAAAAAGATGATTTGATTGCAAAATTGAATGAAGCCAATAATTTGAATGAGAATTTTAAAAATCAAATTTCATCTCAGGTGGACAAAATTAAAAGTTTGGAAGAGCAACTAGTTGAATCTAAAACTGAAGTTGAAAAATTAAATAGTGCCAAACTTGTTGTTGAGCCTAACTCAAAAGAAAAAGATTTTTATATTCCTCCATTTAAAAGGAATAATGAAGAGTTGAAGGCTAATATTGCTAGGATAGACAAAGGTAAACAATCTAATGTTAACGCTAAAGTTTCTAAACCTATGTCTAAAACTCCTCCTAGGTTGAATAAAAATTCTGAATTTGTCCCCAATTGTCATCATTGTCATATTGTTGGTCATATTAGGCCAAATTGTCCTAAATTAAGGTCTTTGTCAACCTTTAAGGTTAGACCTCCTTCTAGGAAGCATTGTAGTTTGAAAACTACTTATGTTTGTCACCATTGTGGTGCTTCCGGTCACACTCGTCCTAATTGTTTCAAGTTGTTTCCTCATAAGCGAGTGTTAAATAGGTCTCATCCTTTGTCTAAAGGCTTTGTACCTATTCTTGGTGAGTTATTAAAAGCTTTGACCTTTTTAACTCAATTTCAGGAGAATTCTAATTCCTCTATGTCCTATAGTAGTCATACTAGGACACGTTCCTTTTCATCTTCACGGTCAAGGACTCATGCTGTGTGGGTGGTAAAGGATCCTAAGACTTAATTGTCTTTTCTATTTGTCCTCTACTTTAATTCTTTCTATTTAAAGTAAGACTCTCTTTGCTTGATTTCTTATCATGCTTTCATGCATCTGCACCCTTCTATCATGCCTTCATGCATATGCATATTTCTTTCATGCTTTCATGTTGTTTACATGTTTTTGTTTGGTTATTTTTCAGTTTTACTTTGTTTTGTTTTTCATATAAAAAAAAATTGAAAAATCAGAAAAAATACAAAAACAGTGTATGTTTTGTGTACTTTGGTACTTGTGTACCTTGGATGGCCATTGAAACAAAGTCTTCTAAACTTTATATCATTTGTAGCTTAGATGAGCATCTCTATGCACAACTAAGCAAGTGAGCTTTGTGGCTCGTGTTTGTGATGAGTACGATTAAATTGTCTCTTAAACTTAACACTCATATCACTCTTTTTGACGGGAAGGACTAAAAAATCCTGAGAGAAAGACATAAATAACCATCTCAACACTATTGCCCACCAATTCTAATATGACACCGGTATGCTTCGGCATAACAAAAGTGCAGTGTTAATGACATTTGTGTGCTTAGGCATAGCAAAATTTGAATGTCAAATATCATTGGGTAATTCTTTTCTCTCTCTAATAAGCCCATGCATGATATGTTTAAAAGAAAAATATGCAAAAAAAAAAATCAAAAGCAAAAAGATAAAAAAATGCTTTAAAAATGATTGCAAGTGTGTATTCTAGGAGATGTGGGAGTTATAGGATGTACCTCAAAGGTGATAGTCCCCATCAAGCAGTTATGATTGTGTGTGAGTTAAAGTGATTTTCTCATATCTCAAATCGTTATAACATGCATACACTTATGCAATCTTGCGATGTTTTTCACACACAACATCCAATATTCTTTGCTATTCTTAATGCATGTGCAGGTATAATGTGATTTGGCCATCACGAGGTTTTACATGTATTAATGTATGCTCACTAAACTGTCTTGACTTATTTTTGAAATATAAAATTGGTTAGACTTGTTTAGTGTATGTGTGTGTTTTTGAAGATCCATGTGCTTAAATTTTATTTGAGAGATGATTTTGAAAGCTTAATATGTTGATTGGATCGTTGGTTGAGTTGCATGTTGGATTGCATTTATGTCTGTGTTTTTCACATCTCGAAAAACTGCTTTTAAAAGCTGGCTCGACACCTCCCTGATACCTCCTCGATACCTAGCTATCTGTCGAGCTTCTTCAGCTTTTTCTAATCGCAATCTCGACAGCTTCCTGGTGGATCAATCGAGAAAGCTCCTGTCTCCTCGATAGCTTCTCGACACCTGGTGGATCGATCGAGATCTTTTTAGCTTTTTGTTGATTTGTCCCTCAATAGCTGCATCTGTCGACGTCTATTATGCTCGACACCTGTCTCGCCACCTCTTGATCGATCGAGATCCTTTTGCATGCATTTTTTTTACATGTTTTGCATATTTTTGATTATCTTTGTGTCCATAGCATCTTGTTTTTATTCTTCTTGTAGGTATATGGTTCCTTGTTCTCCTCGTTCCCTTTTTGTTATTTTTCTGTCTATCTCCTGTCATGTCTTTTGGCTTCTTATGCCCTTTGACAATTGTGTCAAAAAGGGGGAGAAATTTGAGAATTGAATGTCATTCCTCAGGGGGAGTAATAGATTTAGGGGGAGAACTTCATGTTAAAGGGAAGAATGTTTTTGTTGTAACTAACTTAGGAGGAGAGTTAGTTTGATACACATTGATATTGATATATTCTACTTTGTGTTGTGTATCTTTTGGTTTTGTAAACATTTACATACATCATGTGTTGATTCTATATTTGATGATGATGTATGTGTTTCACTCTTTATCTCACACGTGTTGTTTCTTTTCTCTCTTTATACAAATGTTTCTTGTTTATTTAACTTGTCATTATTTTCCACATGGTACCTTGGTGTGTTTTGTTTAGTGCCTTTCAGGAAAGACAAGTTAAAGCCAAGTCAAGATTCCGAACCTTCTTCTTGCAGCAACTTCCAAGGTTCAGATCTTTTAGACTAGGCGTATTTATTCTGTAATCTTGAGTAGAATGTATTCTAGGACATTCAATGTACTCTTGTGGTTTTGTCACAGATTGCCAAAGGGGGAGATTAAGTTTTTCAAGAGTTTGTGTTAAGATAGATTTTATTGTATTCAACAAGTGAGTATGAGTTGAGTGATTTATGACTTCTCTCATATGTTCATTTGTTTGTTGTGGTTTTGTCACGGATTGCCAAAAGGGGAGATTGTTAGGATATATGTGATTCACTTGTTAGGAAGATATGTCACTATTTTATGTAATTGGCTTATCCTTTAACAAAATGCACTTTACTTGTATTTGGGTAGATCTAGGATGTGTTTAATACTTCAAGAAACCTTGTTTCAAGTTCAAGTGTTAAAGCCATACAAGTCTATCCATGAATCAAGTGAGAAAGTGCTGAATTTTAAAGCACGATAGCTGCTCGACACTTGCTCGACACCTGGCTATCTGTCGAGCTTCCAAGCTTTTTCTTATCGTAATCTCGACACCTCCTTGACACCTAGTCGATCAATCGAGCAAATTTCTGTCCCCTCGACACCTGTTATCTACCGAGGTTTAAGAAAGAAACATAAATTCTGATATGTTTTCTTGGAATTTGTGAATGTGTCTTTAGGACTTATTTTCTCCCAACCCTAGACATATATAAGGCTTATTTTAGAGGCTGTCACATAAGAGAATACAAGGGAGAATATATGCAAAAGGTGACCGATGCCTTATTCTCTCTGAAAGAAGCTACTGCATCTTTTGCGCCTTAGGATTTTGTAACCAAGTGCTTCTTGATCTTCATTGTTGATGAAGTGAAGAACTTTGCAACCAACATCTTCTTCAAGTTGGTTTGTTAGTCACGTACTAGGAGCCGTGCATCATTGGTTAGTCACGTACTGGGATTCGTGCATTAAAGGGTGGCATTCATATATTCAAGAGTTCAGAGGTTCTAAAGCGGTAGAAGGTTTCTGCTGTGAGTTCATCTATGGGGATTGTAGAGTCTATGAACAAAAGTTTTGTACTAGATCTGAAACTTCTCTTTACTATAGTGAATTGCTTTTCGGGAAGGTTTCCCCCCGGGTTTTTTATTGTGAAACTAGTTTGTTTTATTGGTTTTCCTAGGTCATCATATCATCTCTTATTTATTATTTTGCTGCATGATTTTGACATGATATTGATGTTTGTTTGTTTTAACAAGTTTTATTCGTAATAAATCTAATTAACAACTTGGGTTTAAAACTTGTTAATTCTATCAACTGGGATCTAAATTTCCCAACATCCTTAACACAAATAATGTTGGATTTTACGATTTGATCCTATGATTTACGATCCCACCTACCTCCCATAATCTTACATAGGATCCCGATTTTAACAACCTTGAGCATAAAAATACGAGCCTTTTGATTCTTGATTAGAATAGTCGTACAACGAAAGCTTTTTGGCAGTCCAGGATTTTATTCTTTCTATGATTTTTTCAATAAGAGGCAAACAGTTTGCTATCAAAAGTTTACCGATGATCAGAGGCATCCCCAAATACTTAACTGAAAGAGAACCAGCATTGAAATGTAGTGAGGATAGTATTTGTTGTTGCAATACAGGCTTAACAATAGTCGAGCAAAATATTTCACTTTTGCTGTGATTTACTAAAAGGCCTTACAACATTTTAAATTTTTCCTAAGCTTCTTGAAATAGTATCAAGGATGGAATTTCTGGTGCTGCAAAAAGCAATAAGTCATCTGCAAAGCATAAATGAGTGATTTGGAGACTTTCGCATCCTTGATGAGAGGAAAATTATTGAATACACTGAGAGTACCATAAATGTGTACTCCCTTTCTCACATGAATTGTGAATCCTATCGTAAATGAGATGGGGGAGTACGCATTTATGGTATTGCGGGAGTACCCAATAATTACCCTTAATGAAATTTAAACTTTCTTTCGGCACTAATTTTCTCATTAACTATCTTATTAAATCATTCCATTGCCAAGACAAAAAAACTATATTAATTCTAATTAATTGCATTAGTATTGCTTACTTTGAAATTATTTTTCCTTTGATTAAAATAATTCCTTCATATGACTCAATTAAGAAAATAAAATAAAATAAAACCTCAAATTTCCTAAGTTTTGAGGTACAAATTTCCGGGCCTTAATTTCATTAGTCCACTCACAAAAATACCCACACAAGCCCATAAATTATTTTGAGCCCACATAAATATTCCCCATATATATTACCCAAATATTCTCCATGTTATTGGGCTTTCACAAATATTCCATATATAAGTCCCATAAATTGCTTTGGGCCCTCTCACAAATATTACCCATTATATCTCACATATTATCCAACTTGGGATTTCATAAAAATACTCACCATATTGCTACCAAAATTGGGCCACAAAATTATGCTATCTCCAGAAGAAAGTCCAAAAACATTTACCTTGTGGTAAAATCCAAAAAGCCCAACAAAACCCCCTTTAAAGCCATTACGATATGGCACTCTAAAGCTCGTTACGATACGGCATCTCTAAAGCCCGTTACAATACCGCATCTCTAAAGTCCATTATGATTCGGCAGCTCTAAAGCCCGTTACGATATGACATCTCTAAAGCCCGTTATGATATAGCACTTTAAAGCCCGTTACTGATAGGCCAAAAACGAATTAACCCTTTGTGATGAATTAATTGATTAATTAGCCAAGTTTATTAATTAATCAAATTAACTTGCAAATATGTGGTAGCACAAACAAATCACCAATAAAATAAATCCTAAAAAAATATGTTAACTAGAAACAAATTACTAGCTCTCTGAAAGTTCAAAAACGTGTATAAACACCCTTGAACGTTTAGACCCCCAAATTACAACTTAACCAATTCAAGCAATATGTCAAACAACAAGTGTGCGGAAACTTAACATAAGCTATAATATGGAATTGGTTAAAAACTATCTAAGCCAAAGCAAAATACAATCCACAGCAGATAATAAAAAGGCAAAGATAGAGAGGAAGGAAGATGCAAACACAAAGACAACACGCGATGTGTTATCGAAGAGGAAACCGAAGCCCTCGGCGTAAAACCTCTCCGCCGCCCTCCAAGCGGTAAACAATCCACTAGAAAATACAGTTGGGATACATGAACAGCAATAGACCCTCCAAGCCTAATCTTGAAAGTTCAAAAATGTGTATAAACACCCTTGAACGTTTAGACCCCCAAATACAAAATAACCAATTCAAGCTTTATGACAAACAACTAGTGTGCGGAAAATGAACATAAGCTATAAACAGAATTGGAAATCAATCTAAGCCAATTATAAATTACATCCACAGCAGAAAATAAAAGGCCAAGATAAAGGGAAGAGAGATGCAAACACAAGGACAACACACGATGTGTTATCGAAAAGGAAACCGAAGCCCTCGGCGTAAAACCTCTCCGCCGCCCTCCAAGCGGTCAATAATCCACTAGAAAATGTAGTTGGGATACATGAACAGCAATAGACCCTCCAAGCCTAATCTACCCGATGTACCTAAGCCCTCCAAACTTCTTGCTCCAACGAGGTTGCGCCGAACCTTTTTCTTTTCTAGCTTACCGGATTCCGCTACTAGACCGTAGCATCCGCCATCCTTGGCATCCTCCAATGCTTCCCAAAGCTCCAAAGACACTCAACACTCTAAATTGGTGTGGGTAGTGTTTGGATAGAAATCTCCTCTCAATAGGTATGACAATGAGAGATGGAATGAGAAGAGACTACAAAGGTTTCTCTCTAAGAATGAGTAGCTCTCTCTAATTGGGTGGGTGTTTTGAGGAAACCTCTCTTAGGGTTTTTCTTTCTGAATAGCCACACCTATTTTGTGGGAATGAGGGGTATTTATACTGGTGTGAGAATGGAATGCGAAGAGTCAGTTTTTCCAAAAACAGGGCTGGCTGGCGACTTGGCCTCGCGACTTTACTGAGTCACGAGTTCAAGCCGCGAGCTAACTTAATGGCCAGTCTGGATTTTTGTCGTGTAGTACTCCAGGTGGCATAACTGTTCAGCTCCCCTGCATGCTCTGCACGTGAGCAACTTTTGGCGGCTTGCAAGCCGCGAGCCACCCGCGAGTCCTAGCCGCGAATCTCTGCTTCACTGCACTGTCTTGAGCATTTCTTCACACTCTCTCACACACTACCCTTACATGATTCCCACCTAAATACAGGGTTTCTAAGTGCTGTATTACAAGCAAATATGTCACGGAATAAAGCCAACACATGGTTGATTAAATTCAACCTTACAATCTCCCCCTTTGGCTATTCCGTGACAAAACACCCTAAAACAGACTCTAGACTTAAACTTGAGTTTGGGAACAATGGCTAAACTCATTCACACCTAAATCTAGAAGCTGTGAAGCACTTGAATCATATGAACATAAGACTCCTGAAACACAACAATACACCATGATCATTGTTAAGCAGAAAATCGTGAAATGCATATGAAACAGGCAATATGAGATCAAGCAAAGATGGAGTTAAGAAACAAACCATGACTTGATCAACCAAGTGAACACCACAAGGTAGTGATCACAGTGCTCATTCACACTTGGAGTGGACACAAGGACATACAAGTTAACAAGCACAAGGTAAGACACTTGTATGTTCAACACTCAACCAATGCATAGTACACAAGGTATATGCATCTAGGAACAATCCTACAAGGGCACAAGAGTGGCAGTACTTAACCAGAAAATGCATGACCTTTGGATAGAAGTACTGATATAACAAAAACATAGAGGCTACATAAAGCATGGTACAAACCATAAAGCCTACAAGATATAAACCCTAAAAGCTTACAAAAGTAACATGGGTACAAAGCACAAAATACTGAATATAAACTTAAACAATATAAATTAAAAGTGCTTAAAATTTCTCTCCCCTTCAGAATGATGAGAAGCTGTGATGCACTTGGAACATACATACTTGTAACCTGAAACACTTGCACAAAACACATTAGACCCTCAAGGTAAAGCAAGTAATAAAATGACAAGTATAATGTAACAAGTAAATTGCGATCAAGTAAACATGATGTGAAACATGTGAGCAACTTAATCATACACCAAAACAGTCATATAGAAATGACTACAATGATCACATAGCAAAACAAATGATCATCCGAACATGCATTCAATGAAGCACAATAGCATAGGGATATATGCATGTCCAGAACAAAAACATGATGCGATGAGAACCACAAAGCATAACTCAAAGTACCATAAAGCCAACAAGAAAACAAACAGAACAAAGTTTTCTTATGAACTCAATGTCTTCTTCCCCTTGGTATATGCATCTCCCCTATAGAATAACTCTCCCCCTACAAATGTGCATGAGAAAAAGAATTTCTCCCCCTAAGGATATGCACAAGAGTCATATAGAAATGACAAAACACTCCGGTATACTCTCTAGAGTATACTCTCCCCCTTTTTGTCAGGAGTAGACAAAGGGTCAAGGAGACACGAGGACAAGAGATGAAGGTACGAACAATGCTAATGATGCATGAGGGGTGCAAGATGAATGAGAAAATGAAGCTCAAACCCATGACAAAGTAAAATGCTACAAAGCATAAGACAGACATGACATGCTAGGATGAAGAAGCAAGGTATAGACCAATGCATGACAAGGGTAGGAAAGGTGTGTGCAAGAGGTGGCTAAGTGCAATGTATGACCAATGCATGAAAAATGCACATGTGGGGCAAGGTGTGTAAAATACACAACTAATGAACCAAACATGTTCCTAATGAGGAAACATGAGAAACCCCAAAGTTTGGTACTCATCGGAGTCCAAACAAGCGAGAAAATGTCTAAGAGGCATTTTATCAAACACCTAGCATGCACACTATGAACAAAAATGTGAAACAATGCATGAACATCATGAAATCCACCCTTAATACATGTTCTTTCTGCCACAAGGGGCCAACATCCAATGCATATCAACAAAAGAAACCAATCCCATGAAGAAATTTGACAAAAATTAAGTTCTCCCAACCCCAATGATAAAAATCCCAACCAAGAGCACAAAACTCTCCAAAACATAATTCAAGGATCAAAAATAATGAAAAGAATTTATAATTACCTTAGAAATGTTAATGGAATGAAAAACCATTCAAATTGGTTGGGTTTTGATGTAAAAATATTGAAAGAGGGGTTTTAGAGAGGATGGGAGAGGTTTAAAACAAGTTTCCCACAAAAAGCCCTTTAAAAAGCTGTTTCTGGGCATTTCGGGACTGGGTGAGTCGCGAGGTTCAGTCGCGAAAATTTTCGCGAGTCGCGAGTGAGTCGCGAGCCAGCCGCGAGTCGCGAGCAAGCCGCGAGTGAGTCGCCAAAAGCTTCTGGATGAGCTTGCGATTGGGGTTTCGCGACTGGCGAGTCGCCAGCTGAGCCGGAAAAAACACTGACACCTGTTTTTCAATACAGAACATGGTAAAACAATGAAAAACAAGGTAAACACTAAACATGAACACAAAGAGTGATAAAAATCACTTCCAAAAACATATAAAATGATCAAAAATCTTTTTGGATTAATCCATATAAGATTGAGCACACACACATCACATTTAGACAAGTACAATCTAACAAATGAATAAGACATTCATTGAACATTAGGCATGTGTGTTGTGTGTGTGTATCAAATGTGGAATAGTCCTTAGTCTAGAGTGAAGCTTCAATGATCAATTCAATCAAGTCATACACAACTAGTGCTAAGTCAAGTGGTCTATCTCAATTATAGAAATGAGCATATATGACCTCCCACAAGAAAATGATTACATATGATGAAGCTTTTCATTTGGCTTCTTTACAATTCATAACATTTGATCATTTTGAATCAAAACATCTCATTTTGAGATCGATGCCAGAAATTTGTGATATTTCAATTTGATGAACAAGCCTTTGGCTTTTTGGGCATCATACAATTTCATTTAAGTCGCTTTCCCTTTTTCCTAGTCGAATACTAGTATGTGCGACGGCTTTTGCAGCTCATTATCTCTTTTCATTTTGAGATTTACATTTATTGAGCTCTTTAAGTAATAAAAATAAAAGAGTGGGAAGAGATATAAGCACAAGTCTACGCATGTATCAAAACCAACATGACTATTGACAGATCATTCATGACAAGCTTGAAGATCGATTTACAACTGTACGGTACCAAGATCCCTGGCCCATACAGGCCCTGGGCCCAGTCCCAATTGTACAGCGCCGAGATCCCAGGCCCATACAGGCCTTGGACCTAGTCCCATACTGGCCTTGGGCGCAGGCCCAGTAGAAAGGTCCGATTATCCTGCGCCCTCCTTGAAGCTTCCTTAATACACAGACAAGTGTAGGGCATTGAGTTCCAAGAGGTGATCGGTCAAAACGTTCCCGGTCAGGTATATGAATCGTTCCCGGGAAAATGTGGTATGCACGGGAGATTGAGTTACCGAACATAATCGGTCCAGATGAAATCAAGTTCCAAGATCATAAATGCAGCACCGCACTCTCACCTAAACATCCACTTAAATCAAATAATATTGGACCTTCAGTAGCACAAACGGTGGCTGTAATCATAATCTCCCCACTTACCTTGACTATAAATAAAAGAAAGTTGGGAGAAGAAGGGGTTCAGAAAATTGGAGAGAAAAAAAGTCTAGTGAGTGAATATCTACTGGGCGTTGCTTTGAGTCTCTCTGCCGAGAACGACCTATAGTAGGAAATCCTTAAGCCCACTACAAATAAATTGTGAGCCCAAGTGATCTGAGGCCCAGAAGCCTTATACCTGGTTCTTACAATTGGCGCCCACCGTGGGGCCCTCCTACAAAGCTGTGGTTCGACTGAGACTCAAACGACAAGAATGTCTGAGGAGCGTTCAGGAGAGCGTGCACCGAGCGGCTCCATGGGATCTTCTCGGGGGTCAACGTGGAGGGAGAGAAGACAGAAACGGCGGGAAGATAGGGAGCACCCAAGAGGGGAGGAAAGGTCCAGATTGGGAGAGGGGTCGGCTCAGACACACTGGACAGTTTCAGACGTCTCGGCGCATCGGCAGTATGACGAAAAGGACCGAAAGCTGGAGCGGTTACGTAGACTGGTGATGGATTTAGAGCTGGAAGCAAGGGGTCGGCGACATGAAAGGAATCGCAACCCCCAGCAAAGGAGAAACCAGGGCGAGGGCTCCAGCCGATCTAGTACGCAGCGATCCCGAGACCGATCCCGTTCCCAAGAGTCACACCGGCAACCACGGGAACCACGTCATCGGCGGAACCGTTCACGGTCGCATGGTTACGATCACCAAGGATCAGAATCGCCGGAGGAACGACTGCACCACAATGCCGCCATGGACGCCATGAGCCGAGCCCTGCGAATGGCGGCCCGGTCACCATTCTCCGATGAAATTGAACGGGCCCCAATGCCGAGCAGATTCACACGACCACCATTCAATTCGTATGAGGGGAGGACAGACCTCGTGGAGCATGTTAGCCATTACATCCACATGATGTCTTTGCATGCGCACAACGATGCATTGATGTGTAAAGTATTCCCCTCTAGTCTCGGCTCTACTGCACTGAGATGGTTCAATGGGCTACGGAAGGGTTCTATACACAGCTTCGCCGAGTTGATTCAAGAATTCGGCAGCAGGTTCGTGACATGCAGCCGAGTGCAACAGCCGGTTGACGCACTACTTTCCATGAAGATGAAGGTCGGGGAAACCCTTTGGAGTTATGCCAGCTGATACTGGGAACTCTACAACGAGATTGGGGGGGGGGGAAACTAGAAAATTGCAGCAAGCACCTTTAGGATGGGGCTCCCTGAAGATTCTGAATTACGGGAGTCACTGACGAGAAGACCCCCCGAGGATATGAGGCAACTGATGAGACGCATAGAGGAGTACAAATGCCTGGAGGATGACCAGCTGCAAAGCAGGGGGAAGGCTCCTTTAGTGGGGAGATCTCGGCAAAGCATTTTGCCGTCGAAACCGAAAAGAGACTTCAAAATACAGGAACCAGAGGTGTAGATCGATGGGGTTAACGTGGTATTTAAAGAGCCCGTGCACAAGATCTTGGAACGGATCAAAAATAAGCCATTCTTCAGGTGGCCGAACAAAATGGGGGGCGACCCATCACGGAGGAACCAAAACCTATACTGCACCTATCACAGAGACAAGGGGCACACCACCGAGCAGTGTCGGGTACTAAAAGATCATCTCGGACAGCTAGTAAGGTCCGGGTACCTGAAAGAATTTGTAGCAGATTCCATTGACCGAGAAACCGGACAGGGCGCCCAACAGAAAAGGAATCCCCTTCCACCACCCCTGGGGATAATCAAAGTCATCTATGCCGCACCAAGAAGGGCGGTAGCCGCGAAAAGGGTATTGACAGTGGCCTGCGCAGAGGGAGAATCATCCAAGAAGAAAAAAGTTGGACGGCTGTCCATCTCGTTTGGAGAAGACGATTTTGAAGGGACGGTCCAACCCCACGACGATGCTTTGGTGGTGACAGCCCGGATAGGCGGATTCCTGGTGAAGAGGGTAATGATTGATCAAGGAAGTGGGTCTGACGTCATGTACCCGGACCTCTTTGAAGGGATCGGGTTAAAGACCCAGGATTTGGCAAAGTATGAGACGCCGTTGGTCTCGTTCGACGGGAGAGTCGTAATTCCCGAGGGGCAAATCTCTCTTCCAGTGGACATGGGAGGCAAGGGAGTTGTGGTTACATTTATAGTGATCCGATCATTCGCACCATACACCGCAATCCTGGGAAGGCCATGGATTCAAGCCATGGGGGCTGTTCCGTCCACCCTTCACGTGAAAGTAAAATTTCCTACTGAGAATGGAATTGCCGAGGTAAGGGGGAACCAACAGGTGGCGAGGCAGTGCCTTGTCGCCGCGATCAGGTGGGAGAAGGAACAGCTCGGTCGAGCTGAGGAAAACGAGAAAGGCAATTCATAGCAATTACAGAAACCCCAGGGGGAAACTGGGGCGGACGTTGCCGAGGAGGTGCTGAAGGTAAGAATTCTCCCAGATACTGACAGATATTTCCAAATAGGTACAAGCATGAATGACCGGAAAATGGTAGAGATGTTGCTGTTCCTGTTGCAAAACATAGATGTTTTCGCATGGAGCCCGTATGAAGTGCTCGGCGTAGATCCCGAGTTCATTTTCCACAGACTCAACGTGGATCCATTATTCCCCCCGAAGAAGCAGAAGCCGAGAAGAGCATCAAAAGAGCACGTCGATGTAGTAAACCTGGAGGTGCAGCGGCTGAAGGAGGCCGGAGCCATAAAGGAGATATTCTTCCCGAAGTGGTTGGCAAACACTGTTGTGGTGAAGAAGAAGAACGGGAAATGGAGAGTTTGTGTGGATTTCACAGACTTGAACAAGGCATGTCCCAAGGACCCATTCCCGATGCCCAAGATTGACCAGCTAGTGGATGCAACCTACGGGCACCTGAGGATGAGCTTCCTAGATGCCTTCCAGGGCTACCACCAGATTGCCTTGGCGCCCGAAGACCGAGAAAAGACAGTGTTTATCTCCCCGAATGCAAACTATCACTACGAGGTCATGCCGTTCGGATTGAAGAACGCCGGGGCTACGTATCAGCGAATGATGACGAGAATGTTCAGAGAAAAAATTGGATGCACTGTTGAAGTTTATATCGACGACATGGTGGTAAAAAGCAGAGTCGAGTCACAGCATACCGAAGACCTCTGGGGAGTGTTCGAGATACTACGTCGGCACAAATTGCGCCTGAATGCCGAGAAGTGCACTTTCGGAGTGGGGGCTGGAAAGTTCCTAGGATATCTGATCTCTACTCGGGGAATAGAGGCTAACCCCGACCAAATAGAAGCCGTGAACCGTCTCAAACCACCAAGCAATCCTAAAGAGGTGCAAGTGCTCACTGGAATGTTAGCCGCCTTGGACCGATTTATCTCCAAGTTTGCCGATCGCTGCCGGCCGTTTTATCAGCTTCTGAAAAAATGGAAGGGGTTTCGATGGGACGAGAGCTGTGATGAAGCTTTTCGAGAACTAAAGGAATATTTGGCAAAGGCGCTGAGGTTGACGGCCCCGGAGCCCGGGGAGGATCTGTTTATGTACCTTGCAGTCACCAATCATGCCGTAAGTGCTGTGTTGCTAAGGGACCGGGGAGTGCAAATGCCGGTGTATTACGTAAGCAAAACCTTGGTCGATGCCGAGACAAGGTACCTGCCTCTTGAGAAGTTAGTTTTGGCCCTGGTGCACGCCACAAGGAAGTTACCACATTACTTCCAGGCACACACAGTGTTCGTCCTCACCGAGTATCCATTGCAGACACTGTTGAAGAGGTCCGACTTCACAGGGCGGATTGCCAAATGGGGGACTCGGCTGGGATCGTTTGACATAAGATACCGACCTAGAAGCTCGGTGAAGGGACAGGTTCTCGCTGATTTCATCGCAGAATTTACACCCCAGAATGAAGGCAAAGTAATCTGTAGTGCGGAGATTCGCCCGTGGAGATTATTTGTGGACGGCGCATCAAATGCTATGGGGGTCGGGGCTGGCATTGTCATAATCACCCCTGAGGGTATACGACTGGAACACTCCTTCAGATTGGGGTTCAAAGCCTCGAACAACGAAGCCGAATATGAAGCCCTACTGGCCGGGTTGAGGGCAGTATTGCATCTGGGCGCAAAGGACGTAGAGATCTACTCGGACTCTCGGCTGGTTGTTTATCAGATCACTGGGGACTTCGAGGCTCGAGATCCCCGAATGAAAGCTTATCTAAGTACGGCAAAGCAGATTATCGGCCAGTTTGGAACTATCAAGATATCCCAGGTAGCTCGGTCACAAAACAAGCACGCTGACTCTCTTGCCACGTTAGCCTCATCGGCTACCGAGGACACACCGAGGCTTATCACGATAGAACTTGTAAGGGAGCCAAGCATTTGCGTGAAGAGTGTTCCCGACCAGGCCGGAGTAGAGGTTGCGCAGGTGGCAGTGGCTGGTCCATGTTGGATGAACCCGATCATAGACTTCCTTGCCGAAGATAAAGTTCCAGAGGATGAGGCCGAGGCCAACAAGATTCGACGAATGGCTCCCAGGTACTGGCTGTCTTCGGACCGAAAGTTGTACCGAAGGTCCTTCGCAGGCCCTTACCTCTTGTGCCTACATCCCGAAAGAGTTAAAGAGCTTCTGACCGAGCTGCATGAGGGAGTGTGCGGCGGGCATGCTGGGGGACGATCTTTAACACACAGAGCGATGACACAGGGGTTTTGGTGGCCACAGATGCAGAAGGATGCCGCCGAATACGTTCGGAGTTGTGAACAGTGTCAAAAGCACGCCCCAATGATCCATCAGCCTGCAGGACGTTTAAATCCTGTCAGCAGCCCGTGGCCATTTGCACAATGGGGGCTTGATATCCTCGGACCATTCCCCCGAGCAACGGGGAACCGCTGTTTTGTGTTGGTGGCTGTAGATTACTTCACAAAGTGGGCTGAAGCTGAAGCCTTGGCTAATATCCGGGATACTGACGTGAAAAAATTTGTATGGAAAAACATAGTCACAAGGTTTGGGGTGCCGAATTCACTAGTGACAGACAATGGGCTACAGTTCGACAGCAACGCTTTTCGAACCTTTTGCAGCAAGCTCGGCATCAAGAACAAGTATTCAACCCCGGCATACCCGCAAAGCAACGGCCAAGCTGAAGCAGTAAACAAACTATTTTGAACGGGCTCAAGAGAAGGTTGGATGGAGCGAAAGGAAGATGGGCAGAAGAGCTACCCAGTGTATTGTGGGCCTACCGCATTACCCCCAGGAGATCCACGGGGGAAACCCCGTTTTCTCTGACATACGGAGCAGAAGCAGTGATACCAACCGAGGTGAGCTTATGCAGTGCACGGGTCGCCGGGTTTGACCCAGTACAGAACGCCGACCTAATGATGGAGCATTTGGATTGGCTAGAAGAATGCAGAGAGGCCGCGACCGTACGGCTTGCCGAGTATCAGCAGAAGCTGGCCCAAAGGTACAACCGAAATGTAAAGGGCAGGGAATTCAGTGCCGGGGAACTAGTGTTAAGAAGGGTAGTGGGGAACATGTGGGACATAGCTGCAGGGAAGCTTGCTCAGAGTTGGGAGGGACCATACAGAGTCACAGCTATTGCAGGTGCAGGGGCCTACTACTTGGAAGACCTTGACGAGAGGCCGCTCCCCCGACCATGGAACGCCAACAACTTGAAGAAATTCTACGCATAATCATCAGTGTAAGCCAGAACTTGTATTCCATTGAAATTAAGAGCATGATGAACTTTTTTGTATATGCTGTTTTTGACTCCGTAACCACGTACCAAGAGAATTACAAATAAGGACAGAAACCTGACCCTCGGCTCGATCAATATCGCCGAGCAGGTGGAAACCTTACAAGTAAATCTCTAAGGAAAGAAACCTGACCCTCGGCTCAATCAATATCGCTGAGCAGGTGGAAACCTTACAAATCAATCACTAAGGATAGAAACCTGACCCTCGGCTCGATCAATATCGCCGAGCAGGTGGAAACCTTACAAATAAATCTCTAGGGACAGAAACCTGACCCTCGGCTCGATCAATATCGCCGAGCAGGTGGAAACCTTACAAATAAGTCACTAAGGACAGAAACCTGACCCTCGGCTCGATCAATATCACCGAGCAGGTGGAAACCTTACAAATAAATCTCTAAGGACAGAAACCTGACCCTCGACTCGATCAATATCGCCGAGCAGGTGGAAATCTTACAAATAAGTCACTAAGGACAGAAACCTGACCCTCGGCTCGATCAATATCGCCGAGCAGGTGGAAACCTTACAAATAAATCACTAAGGACAGAAACCTGATTCTCGGTTAAACTCAAATCTCCGAACAGGCGGAAACCTAACAAGCGAATACTCCGAGGACGAAAACACGATTCTCGGTCAAACCAAAGCCTGATGAAAATCTAGCCCTTTTACAAATACTAAATCAATTAGAGCTCTCAGATTACACAAAGCGCCGCATAACAGGTTTTCGGGGGTACCATTCTATTAAACGGCCATAGCACTGGCATGATTCAAGCAAGACACATAAATAGATATAAATTCATTCAACAAATTGAAACGGAAAAAGAAAACGGACTACTAATTAAACAAATAAAAGCAATTGTTCAGTCACCACATCCCGGTGACGTGGGCAAATAAAACCAACAAATTAAGGCAATTATTCAGTCACCACATCCCGGTGACATAGGCAAATAAAACTAACAAAGTAAAAATAAACTAGCAAATTAAAGTAAAATTAGCTGGGAGGTTAGGTCGGCGGTGTCACTTCCTGCTGGACGGCCAGGGGGAAAGGCGGATCCTCACCGAGAAGCTCCTGCACAGTCGGGATACTGGTTGCTTCCATTTCCTCGGGCTCGGCTTGGGCATCGATTTGTTCAACCAGCTCCCTCATACTGGCCGTCTCCTCCTCGTCAATAGCAACCGGGGCATCCTGGGCGGCAGGAGCAGGGCTCGGGAATGGAATTTGGCCGGGGTCTCTCAGATGCGAGTCCTCGGGAACTCCCATTGCTTGGAGAGCGGCAAACCACCCGGCCTTAAAGCCTATATTTCGAACCCGAGCCACCACCGGCTCTGCAGAATTTTCGGCATCAGCAAAACCGACGTCGTACCATTTTTGCTCCGCGGCCGCCAAGCCTGCCCTGAGGTCGGCAATCTCCTCGGCGTTGGAGGTGTTAAGGCTGATGGCTTTGGCTAGCTTGACCTCCGTCTCATTCTGCTGAGTCAGGAGCTCCGCATACCTTTTCTCGGCCAATGCCCGGTTCTTCTCCGCGGCAGCAGCCTTTTTCTCAGCAGACTCAGCAGCCTTCAGCTTTTCCTTAGCCGTTTTCACCGCTGACTCCCGCGCCTCCTTCTCGCGCTCGTTCTCCTCGGCAAGCTCCCGTGCCCGGGCAGCCACAATGTGGGCCATTTGAGCGGCCTAGCAAGCACAAAGGTTAGAAAAGAAACAAAATGAAATCTATATGAAGGAGTAGATAGACAAAAGAATTACCGCAATGGCGTGCCACTCTAACCGACGCCCCATAGACTCCTCGGATCCATCCTCAAAAGCATGCACGTCCTCGGGAAGTTGGAGGGCTTCAGCCAAAGCTTGGGCAATACGGCCGCCCTCGCCTTTATCCCACATCCGAATACAGACGGTTGAGGGCAATGGCTTACCGTCCAGAAGGAGCTTTGGCTCCCACGCTGGAGCCACTTGGGAGGAGGACACGCCCCCCGTGCCAGCTTCGGTTGGCGGCTCGCGGATAACGATTCCACCTGTTGGTCGGGGAGGAGTCTGGACAGCGGCATCTCCCGGGCCCGTGGAAGGTTGATCGGTGACTTTTTGTTTCTTTCGGGCACGTCCGGCCTGCGTGGAGGGTGAGGGCTGAGGCGCTTGTCCCCGGCCCTGGGAAGGCGGAGGCTGATTGGGTTGCCGGGCACTGGGCACGAACCGTTCTATCGTCATCACCTTCCTTGATACCATCCTTCCGCTAGGTTGGATAGCTTCAGCTAGCAGGGCAGCCGCTTTTGTCACTTGTTGTTGAGGCACGGTGGCAGGATTCTCGGGAATAGGCTGCTCTTGCGCTTGGCCTTCTTGCTGTATGGCTTTGTGGGCTATCTCTCTGAGGCGCCGGGATGCTTGTTCTGCGGATTCGTCTCGCAAAGGGGCTAGCTCGTCCGCTCAAGTAAACCGCCGACCAAATTCCCTTGCTTCCCCGGTTGTAAGCTTCGGCGGCAAAAAGTTTACGTACCGGACGTCTATGTACGATAGCAGGGGGCTGTCAACTATCAGTGCCTGCTTGAAAGGCTGCCAAGTAGAATAAACCGGCTCCACTCCGAGGATCAAGTGCGAGGCCCGGAGTTGTCCGTCCCAATGCACGTATATCTCAGAACGGAGGACGAAGTTTAAATCTTTGGCGTGGACGGCTCTGAGGTCCTGCACAAACACTTTGCCGTCTGCAAAAGAACAGGTGACACATTAGTCTCTAATAATAAAATTTTTTACTCCAATAAGAAGAAAAGGAGAGGTGGAGGAAAGCAATTATATGAAGGGGATGGTACGAACCCACTTCACGCCGTGTAAGGGGGCAAGGGATCTCCCCGGCAAACCAATTGCCGTGCACCCTAACGAACTCCCCGGCAGAGTTCCTGTTCGAATTAGGTAGGCATGATATCAGCCGTACCCGTGCATCCCTTGTCTTTAGGTAATAATTTGTGGCTTTGCTCTCATAGAGGCTATACATTTGGTTAATGTCATGGTGGTCTAACTGTAAGTTAAAGGTGTGGTTCAGCTTACTGACACAACTAACTACCCGGTAAAAATTGGGGGGAAGCTGGTCAGGGCACAGCCCATAGTAAGTGAATGTGTTTATCAAGAGAGGATCTACGGGGAACCAGACCCCACCTTCTAAAATGGACATCAAAGGAAAGAAGGCTGTACCCTGCCCTCGGTGGAGTTCAATATCACTCTCATGGCAATAAGCCACATCCACGTCATTGGGAATGTTAAATTTATTCCTAAAGGTGGCCAAAGCAGTCGGGGATTCGAGAAGGTAAGAGTAACCCATCTATAATGCCTAAAACTACAGAAGTGAATTCAAAGAAATAAAGTTGAAGGAACAGGAAGGGGAAGAAAAACTTACTTTGGGTTCTAAGGAGGAAAAGAACACTGGGCAAGCAAGCACACAAAAATGTGGTCGGTAAAGAAGTAAGCACTAAAGATCAGAGGCGAAGGAAAAATGGAATGGTGTTCAGAGGGAGACTATTTATAGAGCCAAAAAGGAATGGGGGAAGAAGAAGCACTTAATCAAGCAATAAATGGGCACAGTTTACGAGCAACCCAGCGAATGCCAAGCGTAACCGATTCGCGCGCCGCTTCGGTTCACGAACCGTCAGGCAATAATGACGACTGCGCCTGGCGCCGCGAAACGGCGCGTCTTTTGAGATGAATATTAATAAAAAGTAACAGTCATAAGTCCCAGGCTAAAGGATTCCAGAGGTCAAAAGGCCCAGGCAGCTCCTTGATTCTTCTCGGCGACCGAGTATGAATCAAGGGGGGGCTATTGTACGGCACCAAGATCCCTGGCCCATACAGGCCCTGGGCCCAGTCCCAATTGTACAGCGCCGAGAGCCCAGGCCCATACAGGCCTTGGACCTAGTCCCATACTGGCCTTGGGCGCAGGCCCAGTAGAAAGGTCCGGTTATCCTGCGCCCTCCTTGAAGCTTCCTTAATACACAGACAAGTGTAGGGCATTGAGTTCCAAGAGGTGATCGGTCAAAACGTTCCCGGTCAGGTATATGAATCGTTCCCGGGAAAATGTGGTATGCACGGGAGATTGAGTTGCTGAACATAATCGGTCCAGATGAAATCAAGTTCCAAGATCATAAATGCAGCACCGCCCTCTCACCTAAACATCCACTTAAATCAAATAATATTGGACCTTTAGTAGCACAAACGGTGGCTGTAATCATAATCTCCCTACTTACCTTGGCTATAAATAGAAGAAAGTTGGGAGAAGAAGGGGTTCAGAAAATTGGAGAGAAAAAAAGTCTAGTGAGTGAATATCTACTGGGCGTTGCTTTGAGTCTCTCTGCCGAGAACGACCCATAGTAGGAAATCCTTAAGCCCACTACAAATAAATTGTGAGCCCAAGTGGTCTGAGGCCCAGAAGCCTTATACCTGGTTCTTACAACAACAATCACACAAAGATGTCAAGATTTTTCCCACAAAGATATAAGTGTAAAAATAACAAGCTAAGCTCGTAAATGCACAAAGCCATTTGTACAAAGGTACAAGGCCAAACTCACATGTGATATGTACTCAAACATATACGATCAAACTTTTTAAATTTTTCACTTTTTATGTGGTTTTGGATTTTTTACTCACACAAAACTGAAATATAAAAGTAAGATCAAAAACAAAACAATGCATACAAAAAAAATGCAAGATGCACAACATGCATGAAAATATGACATTGAATGCATGAAGGGTCCTATAAAGATCGAAAGAATTAGATCAAGGACCAAAAAGAGCAAAAGCTCAACCATATGAACCCTTCCTCATCCAAACGGAACAATTGTTTGAAATGAGTGTCTCAAGAGAAGCGAGACGAGGGTTGAAACAATGAGAACCGGAGATGCACATAGTCAAGGAGTTAAGAGCATTAAACATTTTCTTTAACAACATGCTATTTTCACTCAAAACCGGTTTACTCTTTTTAGCACAATTTCCATGAAGCTCAAGTTTCTCTTTTCTTTTAATTCTCTTAAGAGCTTGAAACTTAGAGCAATGAGGTCTTAGATGACCAAAGGCACCACAATGATGACAAACAATGTATTTAGGTCCATTAGGCTTTTTGGGAAGGGATCTAACAACTAAGGTTTGTTCTCCTTTTAACTTGGGGCATTGGGGTCTTATGTGACCAATCACACCGCAATGGTGGCAAGTAGGAACAAACTTAGATCCACTCAATTCCCTAGATTGGGACCTAAACAGAGGCTTAGGCTTAAGAGCCTCTCTCTCCACTTTTTGATTTCTTTTGTGTGGAGGAATGTACACCGATTTGTCCTTTGAGGTAGAACACACAATAGGCACAAAATCGGGTACCACAACATGATTGCAACATATATTTTCTTCCATTTTAGCAACAGGTTCAGCAATCAAACACTTGGCATGCATCTTAAGAGATTCATTTTCAGATTTAAGATCATCAACAAGTTTGTTAGAAAAAACAAGTTTAGCATCCAAGTCCTTATTTAAACATTCAAACTCTTTCAGCTTTTCAAGAGAAATTTTAGCAAGATTCTTATATTTCTCAACCAATTTGTTGGATTCATTGAGTTTAGCAATCAAATCATCCTTTTTACAAACTAACTTGCTCAAATTCTTTTGAAACTTCTTAGCTCCTTTCTTCAAGAGTTTGTCAACAACACCCATAGATTCAAGTAACATGTCATCACAATTATGAGGATTAACACTCATAGAGGCATTTTCACAAACACATGGCATGTTACAATCAACAATATCCATAGAAGCATACAAAGCATTATCCGTGGCAAAACACACAAGGGGTCAAGGATCACACTTAGGTAATAAAACCAAAACAAGTATACCCGCTCTGATACCAATTGAAAGTTCAAAAACGTGTATAAACACTCTTGAACGTTTAGACCCCCAAATACAAAATAACCAATTCAAGCTTTATGACAAACAACTAGTGTGCGGAAAATGAACATAAGCTATAAACAGAATTGGAAATCAATCTAAGCCAATTATAAATCACATCCACAGCAGAAAATAAAAGGCAAAGATAAAGGGAAGAGAGATGCAAACACAAGGACAACACACGATGTGTTATCGAAGAGGAAACCGAAGCCCTCGGCGTAAAACCTCTCCGCCGCCCTCCAAGCGGTCAATAATCCACTAGAAAATGTAGTTGGGATACATGAATAGCAATAGACCCTCCAAGCCTAATCTACCCGATGTACCTAAGCCCTCTAAGCTTCTTGCTCCAACGAGGTTGCGCCGAACCTTTTTCTTTTCTAGCTTACCGGATTCCGCTACTAGACCGTAGCATCCGCCATCCTTGGCATCCTCCAATGCTTCCCAAAACTCCAAAGACACTCAACACTCTAAATTGGTGTGGGTAGTGTTTGGATAGAAATCTCCTCTTAATAAGTATGACAATGAGAGAGGGAATGAGAAGAGACTACAAAGGTTTCTCTCTAAGAATGAGTAGCTCTCTCTAATTGGGTGGGTGTTTTGAGGAAACCTCTCTTAGGGTTTTTCTTTCTGAATAGCCACACCTATTTTGTGGGAATGAGGGGTATTTATACTGGTGTGAGAATGGAATGCGAAGAGTCAGTTTTTCCAAAAACAGGGCTGGCTGGCGACTTGGCCTCACGACTTTACTGAGTCGCGAGTTCAAGCCGCGAGCTAACTTAATGGCCAGTCTGGATTTTTATCGTGTAGTACTCCAGGTGGCATGACTGTTCAGCTCCCCTGCATGCTCTGCACGTGAGCAACTTTTGGCGGCTTGCAAGCCGCGAGCCACCCGCGAGTCCTAGCCGCGAATCTCTGCTTCACTGCACTGTCTTGAGCATTTCTTCACACTCTCTCACACACTACCCTTACATGATTCCCACCTAAATACAGGGTTTCTAAGTGCTGTATTACAAGCAAATATGTCACGGAATAAAGCCAACACATGGTTGATTAAATTCAACCTTACAAATCTACCCAATGCACCTAAGCCCTCCAAGCTTCTTGCTCCAACGAGGTTGCGCTGTACCTTTTTCTTTTCTAGCTTCCCGGATTCCGCTACTAGACCGTAGCATCAACCAATGAAGATTGGTTCCTTCCTAACTGCTTCCCAGAAATCCAAACAGCTCTCTCACAGTAATGATAATGGTGAGAATCAGGTTTGGTATAATGCCTCTCAAGGATTTGACAATGGAGAGGAAGAGAGTTGAGGAATTTGAAGAGACTCTAATGTATAGATTGTGGGTGAATCAATCTGGTTTTTCTTTAGGATTTCTCTCTCAAAATTCTCTCTGGAAGCTCTCTTTCAATCTTGGGTAAAAGGGGTATTTATACTGGAGTGGGAGAGGAATGTGAAACGTCAGGTTTTACAAAACAGGGGTGGCTCGCGGCTTGACTAAGTCGCGAGATCCAGTCGCAAGATAACCGTATGGCCAGTTGTCCTGTTTTGTCCTGTAGTGCTCCAGCTTGCATGACTGTTCACCTTCCAGCATGCTTGGCACGTATGCTGTGTCTGGTGGCTTGCAGCCGCGAGTCACCCGCGAGGCCCAGCCACGAGTCTCTGTTTTCTTGCACACTCTTGAGCAATCTTCACTCTATCTCACTCACTACCCTTACAACAAACCCACCTAAATACAGGGTTACTAAATGCTGAATTACAAGCAAATTTGGCACGGAATAAAGCCAATTAGATGGTTGAATAAATTCAACCTTACAATCTCTCCCTTTGGCTATTCCGTGACAAAACCCTAAAACAGACTCTAGACTTAACATGTGAGTTGGGAACAGTTGAACAAAACTCACTCACACCTAACTCTAGAAGCTGTGAAGCACTTGAATCATATGAACATAATACTCCTGAAACACAACAATACACCATGATCTTTGTAAGCAGAAAATCATAAAATGCATATGAAATAGGCAATATGTGATCAAGCAAAGATGGAGTTAACAAACGAACCATGGCTTGATCAACCAAGTGAACACCACAAGATAGTGATCACAGTGCTCATTCACACTTGGAATGAACACAAGGACATACAAGTTAACAAGCATAAGGCAAGATACTTGTATGCTCAACATTCAACCAATGCATAATACACAAGGTATATGTATCTAGGAACAATCCTACAAGGGCACAAGAGTGACAGTACATAAATCAAAATGCAAGACATTTATCATTAAAGTACTGATTTCAACATAGCATAAAGACTGCAATAAGCAAGGTACATACCATAATGCCTACAAACTATGTATAAAACATTAACCCTAAAAGCTTACAAAAGCACCTGGGTACAAACACAAAACATCCTGAATAACAGTTTACAAAACACAATATTTCAACTTAAAGTGAAAACTTAAACTGAAGAAGAATGTAAAGACACTCCCCCTTAGGTAATATCCTCCCCCTTTGATCATGCCTATCACTCCCCCTTTTTGTCATGGAATAGGCTATTCATCTTCTTCCAGCTTTCTCTGAATTTTATCCAATTGAGTTTGAAGAGAAGTAAACTTCATATCCCATCGAGTGCTTTGATGGTGTAGAGAAGCTGTGAGTCCAGACATCTTTGTATTCAACTCGTGGACAGAGGATACAATGCGATTAAGTTTCTCATCTAGGGAGAGAGTGCTGAAATGAGAGCCACTGTGAGATGCAGAAGTTTCTGGTTTGGCTCTCTTCCGACTATGTCCAATGCTTGCATTGAATGTACGCATGTTGATTGGACTTGGTTTTGAGATAGGAGATTCATCTGCCATTGGATAAATTCCCTTGAGCTTCAAGATCCGTGAAATGAGACTGCAGAAAGGAACGCATATCCGAGACTCAGTTCGAAGAACCGTTTTGCGCAAAACATGAAAGATATGAGCATAGATGTCTATTTCCACATCAGAGATTAGATCATGAAGAAACAAAGCACGTCCGAGGTTTATATACCCAGTGCTTGATAAAGGGTACAAATTGTGAAACATCACAATTGTAAGCACTCTCAGTTTTGGAGAAAGAGAGGAAACACTGATGGATTTTCCATTGGGTGAGAACTCCAAGTCTTGACCGAGACTTTCTTTGAGAAGCTCCTCATCAGGACAGAGATCATCATAAACTGGTGAATGTCGGAAAATTGGTCTGTTGATGTGAAGGATTTCTGCCAGATATGCAGGAGAGACAGAAAAACTCTTTTTCCGAACCCAGCACTTAAGTTCATCTCCTTCCACAATTGCGTTAGCATAAAATTCTTTTACCAACTCTTCATACGCGTCATCCAGATCAGAGAGAAGGTAATTCCAATCCTTGTGAGCAAACCATTTCGGAATGTCAGTGTCATGAAGTAAGGACTGATCCAAAGCTCTTTCTAGTAATGGTGTGGCATGTAGAAAGTAATTCTCATAAGACTGATAGGCTGCATATGATCTGAACTTGTTGGGATCGAATCTCTTTGATGAAGAGCGAGTCCCTTTTGTTTGAGGTGGGTAATCATCAATATTAATTACGGGTTCCTTCCCTTTGGAACTACCTCCTTTCACAGACAGCTTTCTTGAATGGTGACATAGAGGGGGTCAAAATAAAACCACACAAACAGCTGAAAAAGCACCCACATTCAACAACACATCAACAGGATACCACACAAAATCATTTTGAAACAATACACCAACAGCAGATCAGGCAAGATGATTAAACCAAAAAATAGCAAACCCTAGCTAAGCACATGATGAAGTACAAAACCAACAATTTAGAAATAGCTCAAAACATAAACAAAAGCTTCCATAAGCAAAGCATGGACAAAGAGTAATAGCAGAGCTAAAAACCCATCTCAAAAACACAATCAAATGCGAATAATCCATAGGGAAAACCATAACAACAAGTAGAATAGAGTTCAAGACAGAAAAACCATACCTATTACTCGATGATTTTGAGCTGAAAAGAGGCAAAAATGGAGATCGAAAATGGAGGCACGGTGTGAATGGTTAAGAGCAGATGAGAAAGACAATGAACAGTCACAAAAAGATCGAGGGAAAAACAAAAAAGTTTAAAAACTGCCTCTGTATTTCCAAAACACGCGATTTTCGCGACTGAAACGAGTCGCCAAAAAGTCGCCAGATCAAGCCGCCAAAACACTCAAGGACAAAAATTTGAAAAAAATTTTCTAAGTGTTTTTCGCGACTGGAAGGTCTACCCGCGAGTGAGTCGCGAGCTGACCGCGAAAATCTCTGAGTAAACCCCGCGACTGGACCTTCCACTCGCGAACAAGTCGCCAAAACTGACCCACGAAGACGCGACTGAGGCACGCGACTTGACATACCCGCGACTGAGCCGCCAAAACAGGGCAAAAACTGGATTTTTGAAATTTTCAGATTTTTCAAACAAAACACTTTCCAAAAACACCTAAAACATTCAAAAATCTTTTTGTGCTTGAATTAATAAAGATTGAGCATGTGAAAACACATTTCATCAAGTACAATCACACAAATGAATATGGCATTTATTGAACATAAACTTGTGTGTTGTGTGTGGATATCAACAATGAGATAGTCCTTCGTCTAATGTGAAGCTTCAATGATCAATTCAACCAAGGCATACACAATTAGCACTAGATCATGTGACCCATCTCAATTATAGAAATATGTATATATGACCTCCCACACAACTTGATAACATAACTTGGAGCTTAACATTTGACTCCACTTTCAATCATAACATTTGATCTTTTTGATCTTTTGAGGCAATCATCTCTCATTGTGAGAGTGATATATGACATTTCACTTTAAAGAACAAGCCTTTGGCTTTTTGAATAAACATTCACTTTAATATAAGGTCGCTTACCCCTTTTCCTAGTCAAATACTAGAATGTGTGACAGGCTTTTGCAGCTCAATATCTCTTTTCATTTGGAGATTTACATTTGGTGAGCTCTGATACCAATTGAAAGTTCAAAAACGTGTATAAACACCCTTGAACGTTTAGACCCCCAAATTACAACTTAACCAATTCAAGCAATATGTCAAACAACAAGTGTGCGGAAACTTAACATAAGCTATAATATGGAATTGGTTAAAACTATCTAAGCCAAAGCAAAATACAATCCACAGCAGATAATAAAAAGGCAAAGATAAAGAGGAAGGAAGATGCAAACACAAAGACAACACGCGATGTGTTATCGAAGAGGAAACCGAAACCCTAGGCGTAAAACCTCTCCGCCGCCCTCCAAGCGATAAACAATCCACTAGAAAATACAGTTGGAATACATGAACGGCAATAGACTCTCCAAGCCTAATCTACCCAGTGCACCTAAGCCCTCCAAGCTTCTTACTCCAACGAGGTTGCGCCGAACCTTTTTCTTTTCTAGCTTCCCGGATTCCTTCCTAACTACTTCCCAGAAATCCAAACAGCTCTCTCACAGTAATGATAATGGTGAGAATCAGGTTTGGTATAATGCCTCTCAAAGATTTGACAATGGAGAGGAAGAGAATTGAGGAATTTGAAGAGACTCTAATGTATAGATTGTGGGTGAATCAATCTGGTTTTTCTTTAGGGTTTCTCTCTCAAAATTCTCTCTGGAAGCTCTCTTTCAATCGTGGGTAAAAGGGGTATTTATACTAGAGTGGGAGAGGAATGTGAAACGTCAGGTTTTACAAAACAGGGGTGGCTCGTGGCTTGACCTCGCGGCTTGACTAAGTCGCGAGATCCAGTCGCGAGATAACCGTATGGCCAGTTGTCCTGTTTTGTCCTATAGTGCTCCAGCTTGCATGACTGTTCACCTTTCAGCATGCTTGGCACGTGTGCTGCGTCTGGCGGCTTGCAGCCGCGAGTCACCCGCGAGGCCCAGCCGCGAGTCTCTGTTTTCTTGCACACTCTTGAGCAATCTTCACTCTATCTCACTCACTACCCTTACAACAAACCCACCTAAATACAGGGTTATTAAATACTGAATTACAAGCAAATTTGACACGGAATAAAGCCAATTAGATGGTTGAATAAATTCAACCTTACACTCTCAAAATCAAATATTTCAACACGATCCAATCATTTTTGTTTTTTTCATTTTGAATTTTTTCTAAACCTTTGGACGCTATGCAGAGAGTCCCTACCAATTAGGCATGGTTTCAGTGAGAGTCGGGTCAAAGTAACTAATCACTATATATATATATATATATATATATATATATATATTCTGAAACAAATTATGACAGAAATTGTGGGGTCTGCACTGATCTCCAGCCCTACGAAGTCCATACTATATGTGGGCATCCATTTTTGTTTTTTCTTTCTTTTATTTAAAACAATCTCTAGTACTTTTCTGAGTCATCTTCTTGTTTTGTATAAATATTACTCCATGATATATCATTTTCTTTCTAATAGACTTTTGTGGCTTATATTTAAATGACAAAGTGTTTTTCCTCTGGTTAGATACTTGTCAATTTCTTCTCTCCCTCTTGAGTGTGTAGTGTGTGTTTGTTTTTTTCATTTTGAATTTTTTCTAAACCTTTGGATGCTGTGCAAAGAGTCCCTACCAATCAGGCATGGTTTCAGTGAAAGTCGGGTCAAAGTAACTAATCACTATAAATATATATATTCTAAAACAAATGATGATAGAAATTGTGGGGTCTACACTGATCGCCGGCCCCACGAAGTCCATACCATATGTGGGCATCCATTTTTGTTTTTTCTTTCTTTTGTTTGAAAGGATCTCTAGTACTTTTCTGAGTCATCTTGTTCTGTATAAATATTATTCCATGACATATCATTTTCTTTCTTATAGACATTTGTGGCTTATATTTAAATGACAAAGTGTTTTACCTCTGGTTAGATACTTGTCAATTTCTTCTCTCCCTCTTGAGTATGTAGTGTGTATTTGTTTTTTCGTTTTGAATTTTTTCTAAACCTTTGGATGCTGCACAGAGAGTCCCTACCAATCAGGCATGGTTTTAGTGAGAGTCGGGTCATAGTAACTAATCACTATATATATATATATATATATATATATATATATATATTCTGAAACAAATGATGATAGAAATTGTGGGGTCTACACTGATTGTTGGCCCTACGAAGTCCATACTATATGTGGGCGTCCATTTTTGTTTTTTCTTTCGTTTGTTTGAAACAATCTCTAATACTTTTCTGAGTCATCTTGTTCTGTATAAATATTATTCCATGACATATCATTTTCTTTCTAATAAACTTTTGTGGCCTATATTTAAATGACAGTGTTTTGCCTTTAGTTAGATACCTGTCATTTTCTTCTCTCCCTCTTGAGTGTGTAGTGTGTGTTTGTTTCTAAAAAAAGATATATGTCAAATGATTATCAAAAAAAAAAAAAAAAAAGTTATATGTCAAATTTTTTTTCTTTCCCTTTTTAATGAAAGGAAACAAAAGCAACAATAAATTACCGTAAAACAGCAAAGGAGGGCCCTACAAAGAGTAGGAGAGCACAAACTTTTCAAGTATAGTTTTGAGTGCAAGTTCTGAGGGGTAGATATCACGTATATATGGATTCATCACTTATATCATTTTTAATTTCATTATTTAAAACCTGTTATTTTAGTAAGTTATAGAAAAAATTGTGCCTCGAAATTTAATCTTTTGACAAAAGTGGGAGGGCTATGCGCTAAATCAAAAGAACATGTGATTTATGTGAATGCAATGAATATATATCTCACTTGTAAAAAAAAAGTTATATTATATGTTGATATTTTGTGATTGGCAAATTCCATGAAATTATAATTTGAATCAAATATGTAATGTGATAAGTTCAAATTGAAATGTTTAAGACGCAACTTAAAGAAGACAATTATTAAGGAATTTGACTGCCCTACAATTAACTAATGAATCCAAAACGTGCATAAAAAATGGAATTTAAAACAAAGGAGAGATAGGGAGAAATACTTCTGAGGTCCGACTCATAAGATACTTTGTTAGAAGTATGTGTTTAAACGATTAAATTTACAATATTTCAATAATTTAAGCTTTCAGGACAATCAGTAATTTAACATACTTTCTCCTATCAATGAGGTAAAACTTGCAACACAAGCATGTAGTTTAGAAGGGAATGAGCTTCTTTGAGGATGATCGAGTTTAGGAGGCAATTATTCCTATGACCCCCTGCTCTGCTATGCCCTTGATTTCAAAAAACCCTTTATCTTCTTAGTTTGTGTTATATTATGATAAAACATATTGTATGGTAGTGTTAACTTAATTTAATTTAAGAACAACACAATCGCATTTAATGATTATTTTTGCGCATAAAATGTGAAGCCCAAGTTTCGACATTTTATGGTATATAGAAATTTCGGTTTCTTATGATAAAATTTCCCTTTGGAGGATGAGATTGACAAAATTGAAATCTATTTATGTCTAAATAACCCAACATAATGAAGTTGGAGAAATAACCATTTTCCCCCAATTTTTAGGCATTGTTATTTCCATTTCACAATAGCAAACTCATAGTGTGCTACAAAATGGCATGACCACTAACAAAGTACAGACAAATTATGGTAAATTTTGATCAATTCACAATTCTTAGACCTGCACATGAATTATATATTAGACAGTCTTTAATCCATAAAGCTTGGAAGGTGTAGGCAAGGTTTGACGAGAACTTCAAGTGGGGTGGCTTGTTTTTTGTGAGACCAACTGTCTTAGTCATATCAACCTTTGCATTCGAGGGAATTGAGATATCATACATGTTTAGAAAACTAGCCAATGCTAACTGTACCATTTGATATTCCAGGACATGCTCTTCTAACACTTCCAAATTAGAGCAATTCGAAAATTTGACCCCTAACATCAACATTCTTGTGGGTCTGATCATATGCGTGGATCTGTTTGGATTTTTCATAGGTTTGTGATTAATCAAGTGCCTTTTGAAACATGGTAACCACCTATAATACAATTTTCAGTGAATTCACGTGGTGCTGCTAATCAACCTGCTAGATTCAAACGTAATGTCTCTTTAACTATGGCTTGGAGTTAGTCTAGCTTATTGATATCTGATTCGTTTACAATTCTTTCCCTGCCCACTTGGACATCAAGCTCATCTTGGGCCTTCTTCAACACATGGCAGTTGTTTAACAATAACGTTTTTGTCCAAGTTAGAGTAACTGTGTTAGTGTCACTGCCTCCAGCAATTAATCATACTCTGCAAAGTGCATACCTTTTGTTAGAATGCAACTCTTAAGCAAAAAATGCCATATGTTATGAAGCTTTAGCCTATAAGGAAAAGCAAAGAAGCATAATTATATACACGAGGCAATACAGAATACTGTAACACGGCAAATTGTTACATTGAAGTAAGACATTACATGGTCGGATTTTACAATTAATATATATATATATATATATATATATATATGCAATACACTTCTTTATTTTTTAAAGTGCAAGGCCTAAAAAAAAAAAAACTATTCGAGCCTATTTGGGATCGCTTATTTTACTAAAATTAAAAACTTTTTACTAAAAGTACTGTAAATAAAGGTAAATGTTAGTTGAAATAGTACAGTGGGATCCATAAATAGTATTAAAAAGTGTAGTGGAACCCATGAATAGTAACAAAAATAAACTAAATAGTAAAATAAGTTGGCAAAAAATAAATTAGCCAAATAGACATTTTATTTACTATTTAAGGAAATACCATATATTAACCTACATTATAGAAGTGAAGGTTTTTCAACGAAACAAACCAAACGTAAATGACATATCATTTGTAAGGATGGGTAAAGGATTGGGCTGCCTAGCACCCTTGGCTTGAATATGATTTATGAGATTTAGTGTGTGTTTGGCATTAGCTTAAAAAGTCATTTTTTTTACGATTCATGAAAGTTCAAAAACGTGTACAAAAACACCTTTGAACGTTTAGACCCCCAAATAACAACTTAATCAATTCAAGCAATATGTCAAACATCTAGTGTGCGGAAACTTAACATATGCTATCAAACGAAATTGATTAAATACTATCTAAGCCATAACAGATAAATATCCACAGCAGATAAATATAAAGGCAAAGATAGAGAGGAAGGAAGATGCAAACACAAAGACAACACGCGATGTGTTATCGAAGAGGAAACCGAAGCCCTCGGCGAAAAACCTCTCCGTTGCCCTCCAAGCGGTAATCAATCCACTAGAAAATATAGTTGGGATACAAGGACAGCAATAGACCCTCCAAGCCTAATCTACCCAGTGCACCTAAGCCCTCCAAGCTTCTTGCTCCAACGAGGTTACGCCGAACCTTTTTCTTTTCTAGCTTCCCGGATTCCGCTACTAGACCGTAGCATCAACCAATGAAGATTGGTTCCTTCCTAACTGCTTCCCAGAAATCCAAACAGCAGTCTCACAATGATGATGATGGTGAGAACCTGGTTTGGTATAAAGCCTCTCAAGGATTTGACAATGGAGAGGAAGAGAGTTGAGGAATTTGAAGAGATTCTAAGGTAGAGATTGTGGGTGAAACAATATGGTTTTTCTTTAGGGTTTCTTTCTCAAAATTCTCTCTGAAAGCTCTCTTTCAATCGTGGGTAATAGGGGTATTTATACTGGAGTGGAGAGGAATGTGAAACGTCAGAATTCTACAAAACAGGGGTGGCTCGCGGCTTGACCTCGCGGCTTGACTAAGTCGCGAGATCCAGTCGCGAGATAACCGTATGGCCAGTTGTCCTGTTTTGTCCTGTAGTGCTCCAGCTAGCAGACTGTTCACCTTCCAGCATGCTTGGCACGTGAGGTTGCTTCTGGCGGCTTGAAACCGCGAGTCACCCGCGAGACCCAGCCGCGACACTCTGTTTTCTTGCACACTCTTGAGCAAACTTCACTCTATCTCACTCACTACTCTTACATCAAACCCACCTAAATACAGGGTTACTAAATGCTGAATTACAAGCAAATTTGGCACGGAATAAAGCCAATAAGATGGTTGAATAAATTCAACCTTACAATCTCCCCCTTTGGCTATTCCGTGACAAAACCCTAAAACAGACTCTAGACTTAACATGTGAGTTGGGAACAGTTGAACAAAACTCACTCACACCTAACTCTAGAAGCTGTGACGCACTTGAATCATATGAACATAATACTCCTGAAACACAACAATACACCATGATCATTGTAAGTAGAAAATTATAAAATGCATATGAAACAGGCAATAAGTGATCAAGCAAAGATGGAGTTATGAAACAACCATGGCTTGATCAACCAAGTGAACACCACAAGGTAGTGATCACAGTGCTCATTCACACTTGGAATGAACACAAGAACATACAAGTTAACAAGCACAAGGCAAGACACTTGTATGCACAACACTCAACCAATGCATATCACACAGGGCATATGCATCTAGGAACAATCCTACAAGGGCACAAGAGTGATAGTACATAAACCAAAATGCATAACATTTATATTAAAGTACTGATTTCAACATAGTATAAAGGCTGCACTAGGCAAGGTACAAACCATAAAGCCTACAAACTATGCAAAAGACAAAAACCCTAAAAGCTTACATAAGCACAAGGGTACAAAAACACAAAACATCCTGAATAACATCATCAAAATATATTAAACTTTAAACCAAGAGTATAAGTTAAGAGTTAGAAACAATACACCGAAAAAAAAATATAGTGTATCAAACCCATAAACCACTAAAAGTACTTAAAACATGACTCCCCCTCAACACATTACTCCCCCTTAAGGGCTGCTCTTCTACTTCTCAGTCCATCCTCAATAGAAACATCTCCCCCTTTTTGTCAGGAATGGCCAAATGGTCAGTGTTCAGGCTGAGTGGTGAAGCTGTCAAGTTTTGCAGACAAAACATCAATCTGATCCTGCATAGCTTTCATCCTCTCAGAGTGCTCAGTCTGGACTTCTCTGATCCCATCAAGTCTTTCCAGAATGATTTGGAAAGCATCTGGAGGAGTATCTGAAGAAGTTGATGCTCTGGGTCTTTTGCCACTCCTCCTGGGTGTTGAGGTTGATGGATGCCCGGCTGCCTCTGCTTCAGTCTCCATTGGGACACCTTCTCCTTCATCACCTTCATCTTCTTCTCCTGGAAGTCTAACACTTATCCTTTTGCAGGTAAGCCTGTTAATTGCAGAAGGTGTGGACATAGGACTGATGTCTTGTGGGATAGGAACACCCTTCCTTCTAAAAATCCTCATAAGCAAACTGGGAAAGATCAGTTTTGGCCTAGAGGTTGTTCTTGTCTCATCCACAATGATGTCATATATGTGGGAACTTATGTCTATGAAGTTCTTTTCTTTGAGATCCATCAGAAAGATTGCTCTAGCACAATTGATGGTAGTCAACTTCTTAATGGGATAGAGGTTAAACATCATGATAATTGTTAGGCACCTCATGTCCACTGGAAAGGCAGTGGTATTCAAACATTTTCCTTCTCTCTGCCCACCTATCCTTTGTTGAACTGTTTCAATGGATACACTCCTATCCTTGTAGTTGATAAACTCCTCATCATTTAATCCTTCAAGTCCTAGTGCCTCATCTATGACATGAGCATCTACAATGAATTCTTTCCCTCTAACCCAACAGCTTAACTCATTCTCCTTTATCACAGCATTTGAGTAAAATTCCCTAATCAGGGGTTCACAAACTACAGGGAAATCACTCAGAAGTTTTTCCCATCCTCTACCTTCAAAACAACTGGGGATAAAGGTTTGTCTTAAATCCTCCAAATCAACAAATCTCTCTTGAATAATTCCTGCACTCAAGAAGTTATCCCTGTATCTCTCAAAGTGATGAACTGACCTAAAAAGCTTAGAATCCATTTTCAACCTTTTGTCAGCCTTCTTCGCAGTAGTTTTCTTCTTAGGAGGTGAGGGAGCCATCTGTGATCAATCAGAAGAGGCCACAACAATACAGAGCAATATACGTGTAAAACAAGTTAGTCTCATGTAATTATCAAAGAGATATCATCCATACAACTGAACTTGAAGCATTTAAACACAGGCTATTTAGATCAATCACATGGAAAAGCAAGCCTAAGATAGGAAATACACATAACAGCATCAGATATAGAAACTAACTTAAAGGCAGTTATATGTCAATGAGACAAAAACTGAAAATGATATGACACATAAACAGTATTGTGAAGCACACATATGCTCCCAAAAGATTAACACAAAAGAGCAGGCATATTTAGCACATTAAACTCACAACCCCAAAAAAATTGAAACAACTCAACAGCTCAAAGATCAGTGAAAATCAAAGAATCACATAGCTAAGCACAGAATGAAGAGTAACAGTGAAACAACTAAGAACAAATCATATTCTAGCAGCAGCATTCGCAATCTAAGCGTGAACAAGGAGCAAATTCCGAAACACAAACCCATTTCTAAAAACACAAATATATGCGAAAGATCAAAGGGAAAAACACAAAATCAAGTAGAAAAGAGTGGCAGAACAGAAACCCCATACCTGTGACTTGAAGATTTTGAGCTACAAGTATGCAACAATGGAGATTGGAAATGGGAGGACGGAGTGTTTGGGAGGGAGAAGATGAACAGTCACAAATATTCGAGGGAAAACTGAAACAAGTTTTAAAACTGCCCTTATTTCTGCAAAACACGCGTTTTTTGCGACTTGATTAAGTCGCCACACAGTCGCCAGCTCAAGCCGCCAAAGTACACAAGAACAAAAATTTGAAAAATTTTCTAAGTGTTTTTCACGACTGGAAGGTCTACCCGCGAGTAAGTCGCGAGCTGAGCCGCGAAAATCTCTGAGTGAACCTCGCGACTGGACCTTCTACCCGCGAGCAAGTCGCCAAAAATGACCAGCGAAGGTGCGACTGAGGCTCGCGACTTGACATACCCGCGACTGAGCCGCCAAAACAGGGCAAAACTGGATTTTTGAAATTTTCAGATTTTTCAAGCAAAATACTTTCCAAAAACACCTAAAACACTCAAAAATCTTTTTGTGCTTGAATTAACAAAGATTGAGCATGTGAAAACACATTTCATCAAGTACAATCACACAAATGAATATGGCATTTATTGAACATAAACTTGTGTGTTGTGTGTGGAAATCAACAATGAGATAGTCCTTCGTCTAATGTGAAGATTCAATGATCAATTCAACCAAGGCATACACAATTAGCACTAGATCATGTGACCCATCTCAATTATAGAAATATGTATATATGACCTCCCACATAAACTTAATAACATGATTTGGAGCTTTACATTTGACTCCACTTTCAATCATAACAATTGATCTTTTTGATCTTTTTGAGACAATCACCTCTCATTGTGAGAGTGATATATGATATTTCACTTTAAGGAATAAGCCTTTGGCTTTTTGAATAAACATTCATTTCAATATAAGGTCGCTTACCCTTTTTCCTAGTCAAATACTAGAATGTGCGACAGGCTTTTGCAGCTCAATATCTCTTTTCATTTGGAGATTTACATTTGGTGAGCTCTTTTTAACAAAACAAAAATAAAGAGTGGGAAGATATATAGACACAAGTCTATGCAAGTCTCAAGATCAACAAAACCATTCACTAATCATTCATGACAAGTTTGAAGATCTATTTACAACAATCACAAAGATTTCAAGATTTTTCCCACAGAGATATATGTGCATGAAAACAAGTAATGTTCGAAAATGCACAAAGCCATTAGCACAAAGGTACAAGGCAAAACAAGTTTTGAGACAAAAGCTCAACAAAGTCAATCAAGCTCTTTGATTTTCTAATTTTTATGTGGTTTTTGGATTTTTGACACAATAAACAAAAAGATTGATATGACAAAATTAAACAAATTCACAAGTAGACAAGCAAACAATCAAAACAGCAAAAATAGCAAGCAAAACAAACAAACATAGTCACAAAGCATAGGAAGTATTAATGCATGGACATGTTGTAATGCTTATGCATGAGTACCCTTATTCACCCTCACGTCACTTGCGTTTGGGGTGATTTCCTTATAGGATTGGGTACGGGAGTTAGGGCTTTCAAACCTTCGTGAGAAGCTCTCCAAGCAGTTGGTGAATGCACCAATCATCTTCATCACGTTCATCATTCCGGGATCACCATTCTGATCTCTAGATTGATCTCCAGCCCAAATTCTCCTATCATTTCTAGGTCCTCCTGACCTTTGAGGAGTTGCACTATTCTTTGCTCTCAACTTTTGGCAATTTGGTCGAGTATGCCCTTGAAGTCCGCAATAGTGGCACACATAGGTTCCTCTAGGACCTCTTTGTGGTCGAGGACGTGACTTGGCACGAGATTCAGATCTGTCTGCAAACTGATTGCGAGGATTTAACATCCGTTGGTTCACCAAATTCTTCTTCTCCTCCACCTCGAGCTTCTCACCAGTAAGGTTAGCTACAACTGGAGCTTCAGCCTTTACAAACTTCACTCCTTTACTAACATTTCCAGACGAACTACCTCCTCCGGTATATCCCAATCCGGATTTGTCTGAGAAGCTCTTTTGAGATGATATAACATCATCTAGCTTCTTGGTGGTAACCCTCTCTACTTTAGCATTAGCTTGCACAACCTCACTCTCAAGAAACCTTACTTTTGTGTAAGCTTCGGACAACTCTCCATTCAGAGTTTCTATCTCACACTTGGCCTCCCTATATCGGATTAGGAGACTTTTGTAGTCCTCCTCAGCCTTCTTCATTTTTCTCACAGCAGCCTTGGCCACCCTTGTGTATTCCCCGGACTTCTCCAAAAGTAAGTTATAATTCTCCTGAAGATTCGCGTTGCTTCCATCTACTTCAGCATCCGATTCTTCAACAATTCCTAGTGATTCATCATCACTATGTTCTCCAAGGTCTTGCACAAGCAGATTCAGTTCATCTGACGACTCAACATGAGCAATAGTCATAAAAGCTGAATAGTTCCCCTCTCCATCACAGCTCTCTTCAGACTCTGAGTCAGACGAATCCGAGTCACTCAAGGTCGTGGCATACACTTTACCTTTCGATTTCAAATAATTCGGACATTCCTTTTTGAAGTGTCCATGCCCGTTACATTCGAAACAAGTGACACCTTGTGTAGGTTGGGATTCTTTTCCATCTTTCCTTTTGAATTCCCTTTTCTCCCTTCCAGAACTTTGGAATTTTCTTTTATCATCAAATTTGCCATTATTTTTGAATTTCAAAAACTTTTTGAAATTTTTGACAAGGTATGCAACATCTTTGTCAACCACATCTTCTCCCGATGAGTCTTGATCTTCCACCTTCTCATTAATGGTCTTTAGAGCAAGAGATTTACTCTTCCGTTGATTGGGCAGCGACATCTCATAAGTCTGCAGAGAACCCACCAGCTCTTGCACTTTGATGTCATCGAGGTCCTTGCTCTCTTCTATTGCTGTCACTTTAGCTCGAAAACTTTCCGGCAATGATCGAAGGATCTTTCTTACAATCTTCGAGTCTTCCGTTTTCTCCCCCAAGTTGAACTTGCTGACAACCACTTCATTTAACTTCCCATAGAAAGAGTCAAAAGACTCATCCTCACTCATTTTGAGCTCCTCAAACCGAGTGGTCAGCATTTGTAACTTGGTGTCTTTTACTTTCTTCGTGCCTTCATAGGTAATTTCCAAAATCTCCCATGCTTCTTTGGCCACGGTAATATGAGAGATCCTGTGAAATTCATCTGGAGACACACCACAGAAAATAGCATTGAGTGCTTTACTGTTAGCATTAGATGCAGCAAGTGCTGCCTTATCCCATGTGGATTTTGCTGCCTCTGGTTTGGTCCAACCAATCTCAATAGCATCCCAAACGGATTCATCAATAGAACACAGAAAAGCTCTCATTCGAACCTTCCAAAAAGCATAATTACTACCATCAAAATATGGAGGTGCATTTAGGAATTGAGACCTATCCATCTCAAAAGGGAGTCAAGGATCACACAATGGTAATGAAACCAATATCAGTGTACCCGCTCTGATACCAATTGAAAGTTCAAAAACGTGTACAAAAACACCTTTGAACGTTTAGATCCCCAAATAACAACTTAATCAATTCAAGCAATATGTCAAACATCTAGTGTGCGGAAACTTAACATATGCTATCAAACGAAATTGATTAAATACTATCTAAGCCATAACAGATAAATATCCACAGCAGATAAATATAAAGGCAAAGATAGAGAGGAAGGAAGATGCAAACACAAAGACAACACGCGATGTGTTATCAAAGAGGAAACCGAAGCCCTCGGCGAAAAACCTCTCCGCCGCCCTCCAAGCGGTAATCAATCCACTAGAAAATATAGTTGGGATACAAGGACAGCAATAGACCCTCCAAGCCTAATCTACCCAGTGCACCTAAGCCCTCCAAGCTTCTTGCTCCAACGAGGTTACGCCAAACCTTTTTCTTTTCTAGCTTCCCGGATTCCGCTACTAGACCGTAGCATCAACCAATGAAGATTGGTTCCTTCCTAACTGCTTCCCAGAAATCCAAACAGCAGTCTCACAATGATGATGATGGTGAGAACCTGGTTTGGTATAAAGCCTCTCAAGGATTTGACAATGGAAAGGAAGAGAGTTGAGGAATTTGAAGAGATTCTAAGGTAGAGATTGTGGGTGAAACAATCTGGTTTTTCTTTAGGGTTTCTCTCTCAAAATTCTCTCTGGAAGCTCTCTTTCAATCGTGGGTAATAGGGGTATTTATACTGGAGTGGAGAGGAATGTGAAACGTCAGAATTCTACAAAACAGGGGTGGCTCGCGGCTTGACTAAGTCGCGAGATCCAGTCGCGAGATAACCGTATGGCCAGTTGTCCTGTTTTGTCCTGTAGTGCTCCAGCTAGCAGACTGTTCACCTTCCAGCATGCTTGGCACGTGAGGTTGCTTCTGGCGGCTTGAAACCGCGAGTCACCCGCGAGACCCAGCCGCGACACTCTGTTTTCTTGCACACTCTTGAGCAAACTTCACTCTATCTCACTCACTACCCTTACATCAAACCCACCTAAATACAGGGTTACTAAATGCTGAATTACAAGCAAATTTGGCACGGAATAAAGCCAATAAGATAGTTGAATAAATTCAACCTTACAATTCAGCTTATTTTTGCTACTATTCATGGGTCCCGTTGCACTTTTTGGTACTATTCATGAATTCCATTGTACTATTTTAGCTACCTTTTAGCTTTATCTACAGTATTTTTAGCAAAAAGTTTTCAATTTCAGCTAAATAAAATGTTTTAGACACTTAAGGGTTAGTTTGGATACCGCTTATTGCTGAAAACTGAAAACACTGTAGCAAAATAATTTTTAAATGTATGAATAGTGTCATGAGACCCAGTTTTAAAATTAAATTTGCATTTTCTGTATTTGTGGGTCTCATGAACAGTGCCCATGTACCCACTAAAAAAAACATAGTCACACTGAAACGAGCAAAATGCGTTATCCAAACTCACACTAAGGCTGGGTTTGGATAGTGGTAGACAACGCGTCTACGTTTTTTTGGCTGGGTCCTATGCACTGTTCACAGGACTCACAAATATGGAAAAATGCAAATCTAACTTTAAAACTAGGTTCCACAGCACTATTCACACATTTAAAAATTATTTCGCTACAGTGTTTTTAGTTTTCAACAGTAAGCGATATCCAAACGGACCCTAAGTGCACGTTTGGATAACGTTGAAAATTGAAAGTTTTCAGCATTCAGCATTTTTAGTGGGTTTCGTGCACTATTCATGGGACCTACAAGTACTTTTTTCAGCAAAAATAACTTTCAAACTGGGTTCCACGACACTATTCACATATTTAAAAATTATTTTACTACAGTATTTTCAATTTTCAGTTTTCAGCAATAAGCGGTATCCAAATAGACCTAAGTCTTAAAAAGTCAGTTTTGAGATGATTATTTTTGGTATGCCCTGCATTTGAGAGCCACCTTGCTTGGAACATGTTCAAGCAAGGCCCTTTGAGCAAAACTCCATGAAGAAGTGAAAAGAGAAAACATACCAAACATGTGGATTTGTTGATGGTATCAACATCGTAACCTTCAAGCTCGGCATCATCAAGGACAGAGAGCATTATGTCCATGAAATCTTCCTCCCCTTTATTCTCAAATGAAGCTCTCTTTCACTTATGCTCTTCCAACCATTCCCCAAGAATTCCATCCAATTCCCTTGCAGTTTTCTTCATGGCCTTTTCATGTCCACCCAAATCTAACTACCCAAGAAAATGAATAGCATCGGACACCACAAACAACCCCAAAAGATGAAAGAAGTCCCCCAAGGCCTTTTGGCAACACCGAGCCTCTTTCCAGCAATCATCCTAAGAATCACGTTGAGGTTCATATCCCCAAACCACTGCTTCAACTCCACCAAAATCAAGCCTGACCCGTTCTTTTTCTTGATCCAAAGTTTGTATAAATCTTTTATATCGTTCTCAACTTGGGAGACTCTGATGTGGGAAAGCTTCTTAAGCTGGCAATTAGATAGTAGCTCTAAAGTGGTTACTAATTTTACGCAATTCACGCCAATAGGGACCATGGGGTGCAAAGCCAAACATAGCGTAGTTATAGCACAAGTGTTTTTTGGCTACTAGTTTGGGCCGCGAGGACACGGCCAAGTTATTGGTAGTGAAGCACTCCTTAGCCATCTCCCAACTGCTCAACACCAAAGCAGGGTGCAATCCAAGCTTGATTGTAAAAAGTGGTCCGTAGTTGTCAGCCATGGCTCCCAAAGTTATGTGGGGGGTCTGAGTTGCTCCCAATAGAGGAAGGTGACCAATTACAAGCCATGCACCAGTAGGAATTGGTGTTGTTTTGGCTAGTGGCGACGCCACATTTAGTCCACGATGTTCCCAGGAACACCTTGACTTGGAAAATATATATATATATATATAAATTAAAAAAAATTATTTGTTTACCCTTAAAAAAAATTAGGAACACCCTCAACCAAAATTAGGGACACCCTCAAATTATAAAAAAAAATAAATAAAAAAAAAAAATTGTAACATAGCAAGCCCACCAGGGAAAAAAAAGCCCAACATCAATCCTAAACAATAAATGGTAAAGCAAACCCAATCTAGAGGGAAAAAAAAAAAAGGATAAAGCAAACCCAATAGATTACAGATGGTAGCAAATCCACAGATTCTCCAAAAAAAAAAAAAAAAAAAAAAAAAAAAACAAACCTAAAACCCAATATACGCGTCCGTTGATTCATCGAAGGCAAAAACTGAAATCAGAAACCTAACCTAAAGAAACAAAAAACCACATTAGTCATCAACGACAACAACCAACAGACGACTCCTCCGCCTCAAGCAACAGAGCACATCGATCATCACATCGGGCCTCAAACTCGAGCTTTAGAACACATCGGGCATCAGAGATCGGAGATCGGTTCGATCGAATCAGAGATCGGTCTTCCTCACCTCGACATGCTGCCCGACGGCGCTGCCCCTCAGCCTTAGGCCTCCCTACTCCCTCAACCTCAAGGTATTTCATCATTACACTTAACTTCTCTCTCTTTTTCTCTTTTACATATACGAGTTATTGGGTTAATGGGTTTCTCTCAGTCTCAGTCTCTCTTTCTTTATCTGATTCTGAAGAATGAAAGTGAAATGAAATGAGAGTCTCTCTCTCTCTCTTTAAGACTTTATCTAGTTCTCTTTGAACTGTGATTGGCTGATTGCTTAGTTTTACTTTATAACTTTATTAATATTAGCCCCTGTTTTTGGCTTTATCCGTTGGTGTTGGTGTTGGTGAGAGACAATTAATTGTCTTTTAGTATATTGTGATTTGTGATTGTGAATTTATTTGATTGGTTCTCGTAATTGGGGGCCATGAGGCTTGTCTATTGAGTGGGGGGTGGATGGGGGCATGGAGCTGAGGTGGGATATTTAATTGGGGGAAGTAAATGCACATGGGGTGTGTGCTAGTGCAACTAATAAACAATAATTTAATCAACCAATAATTAATTGGGAGAAGCAACTAATAAACAATAATTAATAATTTAATTAACCAATACATTATAAAAAAAAAAAAAAAAAAACAAATTAAATTATGTTAGGCTAAACAAAAATTAATAATTTTATAATTAATGAAACAACAATATAAAAAATTATAGTTTATAAAAGAAAAAAAAAATTAATGAAACAACCAAACAACAATAATTAATAAATAAAGGAGAGGGTAATTTATGTTTCTTAATAAACACTTTAGGAAAAATTCCTGAAGTCATCACTAGTTTTAGCTAGGCTAACTCGGGGCCTCTTTAGAAGACAGTTGGAGAAAAGAATTATGGCTAAAAGTACAGCTATGGTGGCAGAATTCAGGGAAGATGGAAGAAAATCCATTTTAGGATAAGGTTGCAGGGACTCCTTTATATACCTTTTGTGGGAATCCTTTATGTTTACATATTCATTGTTGGGTGCATCATAGCCCCATGGATCCAGCCCACACCTTATCAAAGCTCTAAATGAGCTTGTCTTGCAAGCTTGTAGAAAAGAGACTTGACTTTAGGCGTGTGGGACACGCTGGTTTTTGGCTGAAGAAAAATTTTCGTGTTGGAGTGTGAGATACAGACCATGTTGTTATGTGGCTTTTAATTTGGTGAAAGGAACTAACCAAGTCCTAGAACTAATAGGACTATGTTTTGCTGACTTAAGCAATTCTACTAGTTTGTATTGCACCCCACGACAAAAGGCCCACATCTCTCTCTCTCTCTCTCTCTCTCTCTCTCTATATATATATATATATATATACTAGTTTATGCGGCTATCGTTTAGTGTTATGAGTGCCACAATATTAGAATAAGTTTTTCTATTCTTTGCTATTTTGTATAGAGTGCGAAGGCGTGAATTTGTTTTATAAATTTTCAGGTTTTTCTAGTCACGTGAATGAGAGTTTTTTTTTTTTTTTTTTGGGGGGGGGGGGGGGGTGGGGGGTGTATTTGAGTTTAGGTTTTGTAAGGGTATTTTGGTACCACCTCTGTAATCTCATTTTTTTTGTTTGTAAAACTTTCTCTTCGACGCCGCCCGTGGACGTAGCCCAAAAGTCGAACCACGTAAAATTTTGTGTTCCCGTGTGATTGTATATTTTGTTTTTCTATTTCTATTTTGCATAAACTCACTATTATTTGGATACACACATAACAAATAGATATTTACATTTCTGCTATTCTCAACAAATTGGTACTAAAGCTTCCGCTTTTACAACTGTGGGGTCAGAGAATTTATGACCCCGGCCCACTTTATATTAAGGCCCAAGGCCCGAGCTAAGGAGAGATATTGTCGAGGATGCACAATGAAAGTCCAAAACGGCCTAAGGATATGGTCGAAAATAATCTTGTTCTCGGCATCCCCTAATGCCCCTAAAAAAAAAGGGCGAGTACAGTACAGGAGCGGCTCAAGTAAAAAGCTGCCAAAACTGCAATAAAGAACTCTGCGCCTGATAGGACCATGCTCTTCGCCATGCCCTTCAGCTTTTATAACCACCCCCAACCACTCTAGGTACGGGCTGATAGGACAAGTATCAAACCTAGAAAGTTGAGCGTACACGTGGGCGTTAGAGAGAGGGTAAATGCTAGTATAAAAAGGAAAGAGAAGTAATTCAGAGAGGGGGGGAGGGGGGACAAGTCGTCTCCCAGACCATGGAGTCCTAAAAAAGGAGAATAATAAGAACATGAAGCTCCTCGGACGAGGTCTAGAGACCGGAGCCACTCAGGACATACCGGAAAAGAGTATTGTTAGACATGTCAAGTTCACCCTTGTGCAAATCGCTATGGAAATCATGACGAATTACCGTCCAGTGACCGAGGCCTAGCCTTTCAAGCCCACGCTCTACAAATTATATTGTTTGGGCCCTTAACATGTGAACCCAATATCATTTTGGGGTCGTTACAAATTGAGTCCTTTCAACAACAAACCAAAATATTGAGAGCAAGGCACAGAGAGTTTTAAGAGGTGTATTTTGAAAGAAACAGAGAGAAAATACAGTGAGAGCATGTGAAAGTGAAAAAGAAAATTAAGACATTTTATTTATTTATTTTGTCTCAAACTATGCTCAAGCTACATAAGGAAGATAAATTTGTGAAGTTCTCTTGGATGTTTTTGGGTGCTACAATTATAGAGAGTTGAAGAGTTCAAAGGGAAGATCTTTGCTATTGGTTTTGTGGTGAGATTGTATTTTACTCGTTGAAATTTATTTATTGTATATCCAATTTATTGTAGACTCAAGTTTGGCAGAGTTGGGATTCATATTTCATAGTAGATATTTTTCGAAGCTGCCCATGGTTTTTTCCTCTACACCGAAGAGTTTTCCACATAGAATTTGGTGTTTTACGTGATTGTGTTTCTATTGATGCTTGTTGAAATTTTTGTTCCCATATATATTGTTATTGCTTAGTAATCCTTTATTTTAATTCAAATGTAAACATAGAGCGGATTTAGGATTTTTCTTTAACATTAAGGACATTTTGTTTGTATGGTCTGTTTTTATTTTAGGTAACTTCTATGAGTAGTGATAAATGTAATACCAGTTTTTTTACATTAAGCTTATAAATTATTGTGTCATCAGTTATAAATATTAGGCAATTTGAATATTTAGTTATTAGGAGATTGAAATCTATTAATTACATTTATTATCACAACAACTTATAAATTTCATGTAGTAAAACATGTACTACTTTTAACATTCCTTAAAAATGCTTCAACATAATGCATTTTGAATGATGTATCCTCGTCATGTGTTATTCTAAAAAATTGTGTAAGCTAGGTATTATGCTGAAACTTTTATTTAAAAATGATTATGTTGAATAAGTTTGAAGAAGTGTAGATTATGTAGAATGCATTTTCTCACATTCAACCAATTTTATTAGTATGACTATATTATTAGTACGACTATAGTAACAAAAAGAATTAATTGTTTCTTATAAATATATTTTATAAATAAAAATAAAAATTCATTATAATTGACATTCATTACATAAAATGCCAAAAATAAAAAATTGTATTTATTAATATCCATTACATACATTATAATTGACATACTTTTCCTTCTATCTCTTTTTTGTTTATAATTATTTTCCCCCCACTTTATTTCCCACCATTCAATACAACCAACTTCCCTATCTATTTTTCCTCACTTTATCCCCACCACACGTTCAACCGACCATCACCCCCTTCAATTTTATCACTTTCTTTTTTTTCTTCACTATCTCTCTATCTCCCTTTCCACTCTCTTTTTCCCTTTTCACCAGTTCTCTTCAATCTCTTTCCCCTTTATTTATTTATTTTTCTTTCTTCACTAATTAACCGGATGCTTGATTGGTAAATCCCAATCACCCCATCTATATAGTTGGAAACTTGGAATAGACTGTGCAAAAATATATATACATAGTAGTAGTAGGTGCAAGTGCTTCTAGGCCGACATCTTCATTGAAAGGTGATGTTCGCCATGGAAGTCGTGAATCAGATACATAATATATAAATCCATTATTTTTATTTTTATTTATTCTCGTAATATTATGTCATATAAGTTTTTGAAACTTCACAATTTTACTCATCATTTTTCTTAGATATATTTTTAAATTGAAAGTAAAGTCTATTTCATAATTACACTCTCCATTAAAATCTTAGCCCATCATATTTAAAGAAAATGATCAATGATTGCAAATTTCTCTTATCTGGGTTTACGTTATTTTCACTCAACAACATTAAACTTATCGGTAATGCCATAGCACATGCTTTAACAAGAAAAGCTAACCCAACATAATGAAGGTGGGGAAATAACCATATTCTCCAATTAGGCATTGTTATTTCCATTTACAACAGTAAACTCATAGTGTCTTGCAATTTGGCACACCTACCAACAAAGTACAGACAAATCAGGTCAAATTTTGATCGAACCACATTTCTTACGGTCCATTTAGAATCCGCTTATTTTACTGAAATTAAAAATTTTGTTGAAATAGTACTGTGGACTCAAGAATAGTACCAAAAAGTGCAGTGGGATCCATAAATAGTAGGAAAAACAAGTTGAATAATAAAATAAGTTGGAAAATAATCTTTACCAAACAAACACTTTTTTTTTTTTTTTTTTTTTTTGAGAAACCTCCCTTCTCAGGGAGGGAAGAAAAACAACTACTGCAAATCTTTAACAACAAAGCTGAAAACATTTGGTGGCACTTCCTCCATCCAAACTCTTAAAGGAAAAGAAAACCTAGCATCCCTAGCTAGAGCATGGGCTACATGATTGCCCTGCCGCCTTACATGCATGTACAACTGCACATGAATTCTACTAGACAGTCTTTAATCCATAAAGCTTGGAAGGTGTAGGTGAGATTTGATGAGAACTTCAAGTGGGGTGGCTTTGTGGTATGTTAGTCCAATTGTCTTGGTCATATCAACCTTAGCATCCGAGGGCATTGAGATATCATATACGTGTAGAAAACTAGCTAGTGCTAAGGGAACCATTTGAAGGGCAAAAGTTATTCCGGGGCATGGTCTTTTGCCACTTCCAAATGGGAGCACTTCAAAATTTTGACTCCTAACATCAACATTCTTGTTGGTGGTGAGAAATCTTTCGGGCTTGAACTCTAATGGGTCTAGCCATATGCGTGGATCTCTTTGGATTTTCCAAAGGTTTGTGATTAATCAAGTTCCTTTTGGAACATGGTATCCACCTATAATGCAATTCTCAGAAAATACACGTGGTGTTGATAATCGATGTATAGGGTACAAACGTAATGTCTCTTTAATTATGGCTTGGAGATAGACTAGCTTACTAAGGTCTGATTCGTTTACAATTCGTTCCTTTCCTACTTGGACATCAAGCTCATCTTGTGCAATCTTCAACACATGGTGGTTGTTTAGTAGTAGCGCTATTGCCCAAGTTAGGGTAATTGTGGTAGCGTCACTGCCTCCTGCAATCATAATCTGCAAGGTACATTTTGGTTTATTTGTTAGGTTAGAATGAGAATCTAAAGCAAACAATCTTGGCATCTTGTATTTTATAGCTTAACTTGTGAGATCATGAAGCTATGAAGCAAGGATGCACACACGGACACATGAAACCAAACAATCTTGTGTTTTTTTAGCTTAACTTGTGAGATCATGATAGCTATGAAGCAAGGACCCATGCAATTAGGAAATGGATACACAATAGTACATACTAATTACTATACAACAAAACAATTTTTGAGAAATTATACTGTCACTTGTTAGTAACTCGTGAAATGCACAAGAAAAATTAATATAATACAATTTTTAAAATATATTATGAAATTTGATAAATATAATAATTATTAATAGACATTTATTAAAATTATGTTTGCGTATGCAAATATATATTTTATTATTTAAAGAACATATAATATACTATGTATGAGAATAATGACGTGTAAATTTATGAGATAAGCTTACATGACACAATATTATGAGATTAACTAAAAGTTTAATGTCATCAACTTTATATGAATATCATATACTATATAATAAAAATTGAACTTAGAAGTCGTGGTTGCGCCAAGTAGCTTCACTATAATTTTTAAGTTGATAAAATTTTAATTTGATTACAATTCAAATTCTTCATCTAATCCTTTTATTATAAATTTATCTGTAATTTCTAAGTTATTAAAATCTTAATATTACAATCAAAATTCTTTACTATTTATTTTTACTACACAAGTATACAGTTCATTAGAAAAAGAAAAAGAAAAAGAAAAAAAAAGAGTAACAGCCCAAAGTCCATTATCTATTCATAGTGATTTACCAAACTATTTTTTGGATAAAGTAAAAAAAAAAAATTGTAAGTAACATATGGTGCATCAAGTCATCAACATTTCTTTATATCTACTCAGTTTGAACTTTTTTAATTCCACTTTTTTATGGGATATCAACAAAACACATTGATTAAAAATTTTAATTTCAATAGGATTTAAATTCTATATCATATGGAACTCTACCTATATATATCTAGAACGAAGTTTACTCCCATGTGTAAATGCCTAAATCTTATGATAATTGACAATGCAAGATTGCATTCTTTCTTCATTTGTTCTCTTCTACAATAATTGGTTCAGGAGTTCATTACATACTCACACTTTCATCTTTCAAAGTGATAGAGGAAACAAACAGGTATATTCTTTGTTCTTTTTCTACATTTATATCTTAATTTATGATTTGTATAGTTTCTTAATTTTAGATTGTGAATAATTTTGATTATATTCCTAATATTAAATTTAAATTATTATTATAGGTTTTTAGTTGTGTTATATTCTTCTAAAAAAAATTGTGTTATGTTTATATGTGCATAATGTATACGTGTGTCTAGATGATGTCTCCCTAATAATTTGAAACTAGGTTCTTGAATTAACATTTTTTTTTTTTTGTATTTAATTTTCTTATTCATTGTAAGTCGTTGATTTTATTGAATGTGTTTTTTGATAAATTTTATGATTTTTTTTTTTTTTGGGAGGTTTTGATATGTTATTTCACTGTTATTATCAAAATCTGTAAGGTTGAATTTAATCAACCATCTTATTGGCTTTATTCCATACCAAATTTGCTTGTATTTCAGCATTTAGTAACCCTGTATTTAGATGGGTTTTGTTGTAAGGATAGTGAGTGAGATAGAGTGATTGAATGCTCAAAAGTGTGCAAGAAAACAGAGTCTCGCGGCTTGATCTCGCGGGTGACTCGCGGCTGCAAACTGCCAGAAGCAGTACACGTGCCAAGCATGCCAGAAGTCGAAGCGTCATGCTAGCTGGAGCACTACAGGACAAAATAGGACAACTGGTCGTTCTGTTATCGCGCGGTTGGAACTCGCGATTCAGTCAAGCCGTGAGTCCAAGCCGCGAGCCACCCCTGTTTTGAAAAACCTGACGTTTCACATTCTTTTCTCACCCCAGTATAAATACCCCTCATACCCACAAATGAAAGAGAGCTTCTAGAGAAAATTTTGAGAGAGAAACCCTAGAGTAAAACAAGATTGATTCATCTACAATCTTTACGTAAGAGTCTCTTCAAATTCCTCAACTCTCTTCCTCTCCATTGTGAAATCCTTGAGAGACTTTTTACCAAAACCTTTTTCTCACCATATCCATTACTGTGAGAGGGCTGTTTAGTGTTCTGGGAAGCAGTTAGGAAGGAACCAATTTACATTGGTTGATGCTATGGTCAAGTAGTGGAATCCGGGAAGCTAGAAAAGAAATAGGTTCAACGCAATCTCGTTGGAGCAAGAAGCTTGGAGGGCTTAGGTGCACTGGGTAGATTAGGCTTTGAGGGTCTATTGTTGTCCATGTATCCCAACTACATTTTCTAGTGGATTGTTTACCGCTTGGAGGGTGGCGGAGAGGTTTTACACCGAAGACTTCGGTTTCCTCTTCGATAACACATCGCGTGTTGTCATTGTGTTTGCATCTTCCTTCCCTTTTATCTTTGCCTTTTATTATCTGCTGTGGTTTGTGATTTTAATTTGGCTTAGATTGTTTTCCAATTCTGTTTTATAGCTTTTGTTCATTTTTCGCACACTAGTTGTTTGACATAAAGCTTGAATTGATTAATTTGTAAATTGGGGGTCTAAACATTCAAGGGTGTTTTTACACTATTTGAACTTTCAAAATCCATTTTAAGAGTTTTAATTGGTAACATATATTTTTCCATGAATATAAATTAAAGAGAAATTTGTTAGAATAAAAGAAATAGTAAAATTGAAGAACCAAGCTGGTCGACTATTTGAAACTCACCTTGAAGAAGTAACATTAGTAACTTTTTCGTTGGGTTAAGATAATTAAATATATTTTCTATTTTAAAATAACAATTTCAAAATTATATATAAGAAAAAAATATTTTATTCATGATATAAAAATATTTACCGATATATATATATATATATATATATATAACTTATTAAAAGAGCGCAATAAACATGTTTGTGTTTAGAATGCATAAGATGATTGAATTTTTTTTTCATATATTATTTTTTGCCAATATCATGAAACAAAATTTGTAAGCTTTGCTTTAAACTTACGTGGATTTGAATTTGTCATTAACTTTTTTGCAAAATTTTTCATTATTTTAAATGTTTAGTAATTTAGATTATTCTTAATGGAATTGAGGTCTCCACTTGAATTTGATTTCAATTATTGTTTTGAATGGTTTTTAATTATTAAATTTAAGGTTTTTCTATTTAAATATACGTTGGTGATTAATTGAGCCTTAAAGCTCTATATATATATGTTTTTTTTTTTTTTAGAATACTAAGTATTTTAACACACACACGGGAAGGTTTTAAAGAAACTAAATATATATCTAAAAGGGTCTAACTCTTGGATACATTGTATGAACTTTATAATACTTAAAAGTAATATGTATGCATTTTATAATACCTTAGTTTCACATAATATGCCTTCATTATATTACTTGAAAGTGAAATATTCATTTATTTCATTAGCTATTCTATTATCAAATTTTAAGTAAATTAATAAAAAAAATATATTGACATATGAATTTTGATTAAGTCGTGCATCACATGGGCATAATGCTAGTTATAGATTATAAATTATAGATATGATCAATATTTGAAATTTAATTACTATATATTTAAATCAATTATATTAATCATAATTTCTATTTATTTTAAGCTATACAAACTAATAACAACTATCGAAATCACCAAAATATAACTAAAAATAGAAATTGTAAGGTTGATCATAACTACAAGATCTCACAGATAATCACAAACACTTAAAAGTTAAGATTGTACTACCGCACACATTTAGCGTAATGGTTACTCCATAAGTATAAAGTTCTTGTGGGGTAAGGGAGCAAGGGCCGGATTTCAAGTTTCAAAAAGAAAAATTTACACATATACACTTAAGTTAGATTAGAGTAGAATTTCTATTTTGTAAAAAAAAAAAAAAAAAAAGAGTCAAGATTTTTAGTGGTAACAATTTTTTTTTTAATGAGAACTTTAACAAATACTAACATCCATAACTTACACAAAGGTAATAACCAATGTGTTTTATATAAACTAAGCACTAATCATTCAAATGAAGAGAAAAATAAAAGCTTAAAATGTTTCTAGATTCCATAGGCATGCATAATCGAAAGAGTCTAACTGGATCTTTACAAATAGCTGGCAAAAAAAAAAAAAAAATAAGCAAATCAATTTTCTTGTAGACACATTTAAGACTTGGAGTCAACACCTAAATAGAATTTTCTTCTTGACATGTTTAAGATTTGTCAATATTTGTTGCCCTTCTGGAGACTAGAGTGAGATTTTGATTTCAAGATGAGGTCTGCGACAATTATGGCTTGGTTGTTGGTATTGCAATAGAGGCCGTGGTTGAGGTTCTAGCGAAAGGGATTTAAGTTGTTTGGGAATTAGAATAAGTCTAATTTGTTAAAACTTTTTTGACAACTCAGATTGTAAGTTGGTGGTCATGTGTAATTTTTTTATAATAAAAAATATGATCTATCACTTAAAAATTAACATGTTATTGTTACTGTAGGGACACGATTTTTAACGACCCAAGAATGACGTTGGGCTCGTATGTAAAGGGCCCTAACAATATGATTTGTAGAGAGTGGGCTTGAAAGGCAAGACCTTGGGCACAGGTGAGCGGTGTAATCGGGGTTTCTATGGAAGCTTTTATATGGGCGGACTTGGCTTGACTAGCTAAGTCCTCCATTAGTGTGGGTTGTGGGATCTAAGTCCTCGGACAGCGTCCGAGGAGAATTGTACCCTTCCTTTTCTCCCTTTCCAGGATATTTCCTCCTCCTGGGGATCCCTTTCTCCTTCGCTTTCTTTCCCTTTTATACTAGTGATCATTTTCACTTTTAGTGTCCACGTGTAAGTTTTACTTTCTGGGGTGGAGACCTGTCCTGTCAATCCATACCTAGAGTGGTTGGGGGTCGTTGGAAAAGTTAAATGGCGTGGTTTGGAGCATGGGCTTATTAGATGCAGGATTTTGTATTACAATGTTGGCAGCTTTCTCCCTTGTCCTGCCCCTGTACTGAGTTTCCCTTTTTTCTTCAGGCGTTTTGGGAGGTGCTAAGCATAAGATCATCCTCGGCCATGTCCTCGTGCCCTTCTTGGGCTTTCATTATGCGTCCTCGGCAATAGCTCTCCTCAGCTTAGGCCTTGGGCCCAAACGTAGAATGGGCCTGGGCCACGAATTATCGGGCCCCACAATAGCCCCTCAAAATCCTGCTGCACGACTTTTAGTTGGGGAGGAGGGTTTTGATGATGTTAGGCCCACATCATGACTCACTCAGATTCTGTACTTTATTGATGTTTGTGCTTTTCCATTTGCATAGGAGATGCACCGAATTAAGAGGCATCCCTTTAGCTTTTAGTCACGCGGTGTCCTTTGACGTTTCAGTGCTCGAGGCGCGCCTTCACAAGGATCTTTTAATCTTATGGTTGCAGATGGCATTGGAAATCGAGCCAAAACCATCTTGTCCGTAGCGTTCCTTGGAGCTCTGCGTAAATTAAATACCACCTCCTTGTCCTCTAAATAAGTAGGATAGGAGGTTATTCCCCTTACACATAAACCGAAGTCATAATCCTTCAGCCATAATCACAATCTCCATACCCATTGTTATCCACCCTTAGTGCAATATGTTTGAGGCACGGGTAGGGGTGAAGGGACTACACCCGCCACAGAGGCACCGGACCCCTCCGAGACTCAAGGTGGTGTGGTCTGGACAGGGGAGACACCGACTTAAGTTGATCTTTCATCTTGATAAGGTGAGGATGGTATCTCTACCTCCTTCAGTCAAAATCCGAAGCAGGTACTGGTCGCATCAGATTCTTGATGCATCAGAAGTAAGGTTTTCCGCCATCAGCGTCGTCTGCTCTATCGCAGGCGTGGTTAACATGGAGGCTCATCAACTTCCGGCTCCCTGCACCTTTTCTTCAACGGTGCCAGCCTCAAGTTGGGCTCCCTGCACCTTTTCTTCAACAGTGCTAACCCCCAGTTGGGCTCTTTTGCTGCCTGAGTTATAGGCATGTAAAAGTATTGAGGAATGGTCTCCTTGGATAACATTTTGGAATGGCAGCATCCCTCTTCCCTGCATCTCTTCTTCGGCCTTTTCTTCACTCCCTTGTTTCTTTTCTTTTCGCTTATGTAGTTAGTTTTTAGTATAAGCTTATTCAAGCTCTTTCATTGTACATTGTACTATTTCTTTGTCCTAATAAAAGATGAATTTGTTTCCTTCTAAATACTTTTCTTTTCTGCGGCAATTACTTTGTGAATGGGTATGCTACATGTGTATTTTCCTTTAATGATACTTAGAGCAGGAAACCTTGAAACAGAATCCTACTAATTCGAACTTGTCGACATTATCAAGTATAATAATGCTAACTCCCAGTAGATTAAACTCATGAAACTAACCGAGATAACAGCTGAGTGCCCCGTAGTGCATGCGAGGCGACCGTCCGAGAACGATAAACTCTAAATAAACCACCCGAGAGGGTTGCCGAGCAGTGAGGGACTTTGGCCGTGTTTTTGATAACACCTGACCCTATAACAGTCGCATCAGTTCCCTTGGTATTGAGAATTCGAGGGTAGATTGGGGATTCCATTCAGTCTAGGGGTTAACCCAACTATCAAAGGGTAATTCCCCTCCGGGGTAGATTTTAAAGGCCATATAACGTCCAGGTTATGTCCAAACCCTGTAGTTGGTTTTTCTTCTAAGTAGTTGGTTTCCCCAGAGGCTTGAGTTCGAGGACCATACAAGGCCTTGGTTCTGTCCAAAACTTGTAGTTTTCTTCTAAGTAGTTGGTTTCCCCAGAGGCTTGAGTCCGAGGACCATACAAGGCCTTGGTTCTGTCCAAAACTTGTAGTTTTTCTTCTAAGTAGTTGGTTTCCCCAGAGGCCTGAGTCCGAGGACCATACAAGGCCTTGGTTCTGTCCAAAACTTGTAGTTTTTCTTCTAAGTAGTTGGTTTCCCCAGAGGCTTGAGTCCGAGGACCATACAAGGCCTTGGTTTTGTCCAAAACTTGTAGTTTTCTTCTAAGTAGTTGGTTTCCCTAGAGGCTTGAGTCCGAGGACCATACAAGGCCTTGGTTCTGTCCAAAACTTGTAGTTTTTCTTCTAAGTAGTTGGTTTCCCCAGAGGCTTGAGTCCGAGGACCATACAAGGCCTTGGTTCTGTCCAAAACTTGTAGTTTTCTTCTAAGTAGTTGGTTTCCCTAGAGGCTTGAGTCCGAGGACCATACAAGGCCTTGGTTCTGTCTAAAACTTGTAGTTTTTCTTCTAAGTAGTTGGTTTCCCCAGAGGCTTGAGTCCGAGGACCATACAAGGCCTTGGTTCTGTCCAAAACTTGTAGTTTTTCTTCTAAGTAGTTGGTTTCCCCAGAGGCCTGAGTCCGAGAACCATACAAGGCCTTGGTTCTGTCCAAAACTTGTAGTTTTTCTTCTAAGTAGTTGGTTTCCCCAGAGGCTTGAGTCCGAGGACCATACAAGGCCTTGGTTTTGTCCAAAACTTGTAGTTTTCTTCTAAGTAGTTGGTTTCCCTAGAGGCTTGAGTCCGAGGACCATACAAGGCCTTGGTTCTGTCCAAAACTTGTAGTTTTTCTTCTAAGTAGTTGGTTTCCCCAGAGGCTTGAGTCCGAGGACCATACAAGGCCTTGGTTCTGTCCAAAACTTGTAGTTTTCTTCTAAGTAGTTGGTTTCCCTAGAGGCTTGAGTCCGAGGACCATACAAAGCCTTGGTTCTGTCTAAAACTTGTAGTTTTTCTTCTAAGTAGTTGGTTTCCCCAGAGGCTTGAGTCCGAGGACCATACAAGGCGTTGGTTCTGTCCAAAACTTGTAATTTTTCTTCTAAGTAGTTGATTTCCCCAGAGGCTTGAGTCCGAGGACCATACAAGGCGTTGGTTCTGTCCAAAACTTGTAGTTTTCTTCTAAGTAGTTGGTTTCCCCAGAGGCTTGAGTCCGAGGACCATACAAGGCCTTGGTTCTGTCCAAAACTTGTATTCATTTATTTATTTATTTAGTTTTTGAACATTAGCCCTTTGACCAAGGTAGGGGGAGCTAGCTGGATGTTAGAAGCCCCTAGAATTGCCCGTGCTATTGGCACTGCGAGGCGTAGCCCCTAGCGGAAATTTATGTCGGAGCAACAACAGCATGTCGCTGGGAATGGAGGAATCTTCGCAGACCTTTGCTTAACAGAGGCTCAACTCCACCGCCACCTACGCCATCGAGCAAGCCTCCCCACAGACGGTGCCAATTGTAGGGACACGATTTTTAACGACCCAAGAATGACGTTGGGCTCGTATGTAAAGGGTCCTAACAATATGATTTGTAGAGAGTGGGCTTGAAAGGCAGGACCTTGGGCACAGGTGAGCGGTGTAATCGGGGTTTCTATGGAATCTCTTATATGGGCGGACTTGGCTTGACTAGCTAAGTCCTCCATTAGTGTGGGTTGTGGGATCTAAGTCCTCGGACAGTGTCCGTGGAGAATTGTACCCTTCCTTTTCTCCTTCGCTTTCTTTCCCTTTTATACTAGTGATCATTTTCCCTTTTAGTGTCTATGTGTAAGTTTTACTTTCTGGGGTGCAGACCTGTCCTATCAATCCATACCTAGAGTGGTTGGGGGTCGTTGGAAAAGTTAAATGGCATGGTTTGGAGCATGGGCTTATCAGATGTAGGATTCTGTATTACGATGTTGGCAGCTTTCTCCCTTGTCTTGCCCCTGTACTGAGTTTCCCCTTTTTCTTCAGGCGTTTTGGGAGGTGCTAAGCATAAGATCATCCTCGGCCATGTCCTCGTGCCCTTCTTGGACTTTCATTATGCGTCCTCGGCAATAGCTCTCCTCGGCTTAGGCCTTAGGCCCAAACGTAGAATGGGCCTGGGCCACGAATTATCGGGCCCCACAGTTACATTAGACACATAAGTAAGAAAGTTAATGGAAGTTAACAAAATGACCAATAATGTTCATTTTTTAAACTTAGTGACTAATAAAGCTCACTTGAAATTTAAAAGTCCAATTATGCTCATAAAGTAAACTTCAGACTATGTAATTTTGTCTTCTAACCACCTTAACCTCTTAAAGAAAAGGCATTGCATATCTTACACTCTAATATATACACTATGTACACATCATCAAAATCATGAGTAGAATATGATATTCTTAAAAAGGTGGATGTCAAATGTGAAATTATTGGATATTGTGTGTAAGAAATATTCCTGTACGTACAAGTGTGAAGCAACATTCATTCATCTATAAGGATGGGTAGCATTGGACTAGCCACCCTTAATTTGGTCTGAATATGATTTGATTTAAGTCTTAAAAATCTAATTGTAAAAAAGTATTTAAAATGCAATTATGAAAAACAATAATAATTCTTAAAAATCTACTTTTTCCTGATTATTTTTGGCGTGATTTGGGGTTTTTGGTAACGATGTCCAAGTATTGTTGTTTAAATAATGTAAAAATTATAGTTTAAAAAGTGTTATAAAAACATGTATTTGTACGTTTTTTTTTTTTTTTTTTTTTTTTTAAGTGATAAAGTTCTTACTTTTTCTGACAATAATAGTATTTTTAAGTTTTTTAATTTTTTGCCCACGGCCCACCCATTCCCACAGCCAGACACATTCTGACACTTCCTCTTCTTCCTATCTTCTTCTTTCTCTTTTTCCCTCGTCTTCTTCTCATCTCCTTCTTCATTTTCTTCCCATCTTCTTCTTCCTTTTCTTTCCACCCATTCCCAAAGACCTATTTTGCAAGTCATAAAACTACACCCTAGTCATTCAACCAAAACTAAGAGCCCCACAGGTTTGGTGTTTTTTTTTTTTTTTTTTTTTTTTTTTTTTTTTTTTTTTCTGGGTTGGCAGTTTTTTCCTTTTTTTTTTTTTTTTTCTTTTCTTTTTTCTACAATGATCTTGACTTTGTTCCTTTGTGAGAGTTAGAGCATCGACAGCAGTGGAGCTAAAAATTTAGCAATTTAGCTCCACTAAAAGTTACTTTTTCTATTTTACCTACACACATGCTACAGTAGTGGATCTATCTTAGCTTTCAACACAATAAAATAATATAAACATCACAATAAAATAATATATCTACTACGATAAAATATTCTATCTCACTACAATAAAAACTCCACAAACCGATCCACCACCACGGCCAACCAAGAACAGCCGCCCACAGCCACCATGAAATCCAGCCAAACCACCATCACAAAACCTAGAGATGGGACGGCAATGAAGATCGGCAATGAAGGATTGGGCAATGAAGGATCGACGATGAAGATCAGCGATGAAGGACTGGGCGATGAAGATCAACAATGAAGGATTGGCGATGAAGGACTGGGCGATGAATGATCGGCGATGAAGATCGGGGGTAAAGATCGGCGATGAAGGATCGGTGATGAAGATCGGTTATAAAGATCGGCCATGAAGATCGATTATAAAGATCGGCAATGAAAGACTGGGCGATGAAGATGAACCTAGAACAGTCGACGAAGCAAAGAGTAGATGAGGGAGAGAAAAAAAAATGAGAAGGAAAAAGGAAGAAAGAAGAGAAGCCGGAGAGAGAAACAGTGAAAAAGAAAGAAAGAGAAAATATTTTTTAAATGAAAGAGGTGAGAGAAATTTATTAAAATGTTATTATTTTTTTTTAGCTTTCATGAACAGTGCACATCAATAGATAAATGTGCATTGTAGCAAATCAGCTAAAAAAAAATAAGTATAGCTCCACTACTGGAGCTTACTTTTTGTGTTTGTGGATCTAAATTTTAACAATATAGCAATATGCCTCCACTGCTGTGAATGCTCTTAGAGGACAACGAAATGGGGAGAGAGAGAGATGAAGAGAAAACGAAAAAGAGAGACATTCAATTAATATTTGTTAAATTAGGGGGTCCCATAGTTTTTAACTTATTTACAACAACATTGTTTGCATCTTAAAAACTAGTATAAGGAGCTTTTTAAAATTAAGTATTTAAACACCATATTTTGAATAACATAATTCAAACACTCTTAAAAACAACAATTTTAAATATTTAAATACTGAAAACTATTGTTTAAAATGCAATACCAAACAGGCCTTTGCTAAACCAAATGAACCTTTTATATATTAGAGTTTTTTTTTTTTTTTTTTTTTGGGAGAAACATGTTTAACAGAGTTAATCAACACAAAAAACACATGTTTAATGAAAAGATCTTATTTCATGCTATCATTATTGATTCTTGGTCCAACCTCACCTGGGAACGATATTGATGTTTTCTTACAACCCCTAGTAGAAGAATTGAAGGAGTTATGGGATGTTGGAGTAGAAACATTTGATGTGTCTTCCAAAAAATCATTCCAAATGCATGCTGCATTATTGTGGACCATAAATGATTTTCCTGCATATGGTGATATCTCGGGTTGGAGTACTAAAGGTTCTCTTGCATGTCCCTCTTGTAACTATGATAAACAATCTCGTTGGTTAAGATATGGAAGGAAATTTAGTTACATTGGACATAGGCAATTCTTGGATAGTGATCATAGATTCCGTAAGCAAAAAAAATCATTTGATGGGAATATTGATAAGAGATCAGCTCCTATTACAACATCCGGAGGGGAAATCATGTTACAAACGGATGCTGTAGCCGTTCATGTGTTTGGGAAGAAAAAAGTTAATTTGACCGATAAAAGAAAACGAGGGGAGGAATCCTTAACTGTGTGGAAGAAGAGAAGTATATTTTTCACCTTGCCTTATTGGGAGTACCATGTGTTGCGTCACAATCTTGATGTGATGCATATTGAGAAGAATGTAGTTGATAATATAATCGGCACATTGTTGAACTTGGATGGCAAGACAAAGGATAACTTGAAGGCACGCCAAGATTTAAAAGATATGGGTATAAGAAGTGAATTTCACTTGAAAAAGGTTGGGAATGATCAGACATGTATGCCACATCTTGCTACCATATGAATGCTAGTGAAAAGGATTGTTTTCTGCAAGTTTTGAAAGATGTAAGAATGCCAGATGGATATTCTTCAAACATCTCACGTTACATTAAACTCAAAGAACGCAAGATTAGTGGGATGAAGAGCCATGATAATCATATCTTAATGCAGCAGTTTTTTCCAATAGCAATACGTGGATCTTTGCCCCCTGAAGTGAGTAGGCATTTAATTGACTTATCTTGTTTCTTTAGGGAGATATGTTCCAAAGTACTAAATGTGGAGGAACTTGGGGCTCTTGAGAAGAGAATTGCAGTGACATTGTGTGAGTTGGAAAAGATATTCTCTCCCTCTTTCTTTACAGTGATGGTACATGTAGTCATGCATTTGGCTAGCGAAACCAAAGTTGCTGGTCCAGTTCATTATCGTTGGATGTATCCCATAGAGAGGTAACACATATAGGAACTTGGTCTATTTGTTTTTTTTTATTTTTTTTATTTTTTAAACTTACCAATTTCCCGTTGTTGATCTTGGGTTTTCCAATAGGTACTTGTCAAGGCTTAAGTCTTACGTGCATAATAAAACTTATCCAAAAGGCTCCATTGCAGAAGGGTATATAACAGAGGAATGCTTAACATTCTGTTCACGCTATTTTAAATTTGTTGAAACTGTATTTAATCGGCCTGTAAGGAATGTTGAGGAATCCATGGGTGCAGTGGTGAGCATTACACTAGATTCAAATTCATGGATCCAAGCATATCGTTATGTGCTATTCAATTGTGAAGAAATCACCCCATTTCGTGAGTAAGTGATATGTCCTTGCGTATCCTTTAACGACATTCCAATGCAATACTCTAGCTTAACACTAACACGTTTGTGTACATAGTGAACATATAGTAGAGATTAAGGCTGATTTCCCTTCTCATGTGACTGATGATGTTATTCAAAAGCAGCACATAGAGAAATTCTGCAACTGGTTTAGGGAATATGTAAGTAAAGCATATATACATATATAGCACTATTGGTTGTAATACTTTAGATAACATACTTATAATAAAAGTTTTTCTCTATAATAGGTGATGTCAATGGATGCCTCTAAGAAAAAGGAAATCTCTGATAAAGTTAGATGGCTTGCTCGATATCCAAATAATGAAACAAAATGGTTCAAGCGTTATGTTATAAACGGTTTGAAGTTTTGCACCAAAGATTTTGAGGCAACTAGAAAAACTCAAAATAGTGGAGTTTGTGTTGTTACTGAAGGTGGTGCTACTTATTATGGTGTACTAATCGATATTATTGAGTTGAACTACTCTGACAAGTATCGATATGTATTATTCAAATGTCAATGGGCTAATGTTATTAGTGGGAGAGGATGCAAAAAAGATGAGTTTGGATTTCCCCTTGTCAATTTTTCAAGATTGATACACATAGGTGATCAATTGATTGATGAACCTTATGTATTAGCATCTCAAGCTTCGCAAGTGTTTTATGTGGAGGATGTAAGACATAAAGATTGGGTGGTAGTGGTCAGAACCAAACCTAAGGAAATGTTTGATGTTGGTATTCAAGCTTTAGATGATGATGATGATGATGATGATGAAGTGGATACATATATGGAGAATGTCCCTTATAATGTAACTACTGATGATGCATGTGATGATGTAAATGACAACCATGCTTGGGCTCGAGTTGATGAAGAAGGAACCATTTATGATACACCGTTGATTAGTGAGGATGAATTTCTTGAACAAGACTTTATTGATGATGAAGAGCTTAGTGATGATGTTTATGAGTCTAATGACGATGAGTCCAATGATGATGGATCCAATGATGATGAGTCTAGTGATGATGACTAGGTTGTGCCCCTTCTTGCACATTCTTTAACGAAATTCATTATTGCTTAATAGGGAAAAAAATAAAAGAAAAGAAAAAAGGTATTTTTAACACTTAACTGAGTTGTTTTGTAACAATTTACATTGAACTTCATAGAATGGATGAATGTTAAAATGACAAATACTAACTTTTTATTAAGTATATATTATTTTTGCTATTATGATGAACTTTATAGTAATTTTATTACATGTTTCTTAATTGGGGCTTGAAATTATTATTATTATTTTTTAAATTCCAAAACCTGTTATCTTGACTTAAGCCAACAACATTGTACTTGTTAAATTCTAATGTTGAATTATATGACTATATAATAATTTGTGTTGTTTTAGTGTTGAAAGTAGTTGGAGTTGTTGTATTTGCAATTACTTGTACCATTACTTGTCATTGTGCTTATATACTTGTTTATTTTAGACTTTGACAATTGAAATGGCAAAGCGAAAGGCAAATCTGCACACACGTCCCAAGAGTGTTACATTGGAAAGAGCTTCTTCACAAGATGCGGATAAAGTCGGGGACCAAGAAATGCATGAAGCTTCTACACAAGGTATGGGCTTTTTAGTCAAAAGTTTACCATCCATATAGAAGGTATGGGTAGAAGCAACTGAATATGAATATATATATGATTTGATTTGGGGAAGATCATTTGTAAAGATACCTTAACCATTAAAGGAGTTTGACGAAGATTCTATTGAGTTTTGAAGAAAGGAAGCAATGAAAACTACAATGAGTGAACAAGATATGCCCCATTATTAATTGGTCAAAATCTAAATTGATGACAACTACAGCTAACCCCCACATATGTAAATTATCAATATTTTCACAAGGTATAAAGATGAGTCAATTTGATTCATAAATGTTTAAGTCTAGATCATGAGAGAGAATAAGTTTTGAAATCTCACATTGGCTAGAAAAAAATTATAAGAATGTGCATTATTTTAAATAATTAGGAGTAGGAAGTTATTATGTTATAATCGTGATGGTAGTGTAGCTATTGTTTATGGTGTAAGTTTAATCTTGTAAGTTATCTAGTGAGAAAGTTTAGGAGACAAACTTTATTTGATGTGTTATCAGTGTAAGAACACTTTAGGTATATTGGGGATTATAACAAATTTAAATTGTGTGTGCATGTTGTGTTGCTTGCATTTATTGTTTTGCTTATTTTTCAACAATGCATTAAATTTGATTGTATCTTTCCTTTCTAGTATTTATACATCTTTTAAGCCTTATTAATGCATCATTTGCTTCAAGCTAGATCCTACTTACAGTTGCAATATTTCATGACCAAACTTGTGTGGGTCTATGTTAGGTTTACCTTTTCAAAGTAATTGTCGAATAACACCATAATATCTTGTTAATTCAATCAACATTGTAAACCAACAGGATTATATATGCAAACATAAAAAAATGGTTTTGTCAAGAAGTTATTTCAAGATCAACAAAGGTATTTTTGTTTGTAGTCTGAGTTTTTTTAAATGAAATTTTCAAGGAAATCCAACTTATCATACATAGGGCATATGAGATCATGGGTCATATTCATGATATAAAATATGGTTTGCACATGCATATTTATTTACTATTTTTTCCACATGGAGTAGAAAAAGAGAAAGTTAGGCTTACCAAGAGAGAAAAAAAATTGATTGATACCATAAATTTGATAACATTTTTTTTTTTAATATTTCCACTGCCTCATCAAGGTTTATGCAATTACTCACATGTTGCAAAAAGAATAATAACCACCCATGTTTTAAAAGGCTAGCTTTGCATGTTTTGTTGTTTGACATTGGATATTTTCTCCTTTTAGGATCAGATGTGCAACCAGCTAAACGTGTCACTCGTGGACCAAATAAGTACTTGGAAATTTGGGATCTTCCCAATGATCAAGAAATTGAGTTGCCACTAAATAGCATGCATCAACCGGTTGATGAGGGGGCGAGGACTTTCATTGGTTTCTTGGGTACGATTGCACGGAAACCTCACATGTGCCCAATTAAATACCTTGACTGGAAGGCCATGCCAGAAGAACTTAAAGAAGAGTGTTGGCATCTTGTAAAGGTATTAAAGAAGTTATAATACTTGTAATTATGACATTTTGTACTAGGTTTGACATAAGTATTTTAGCATGAAAACATTTATAATTTGATAACTCAACTATTTGATTGTAGCGAAAATACCAAGTCCCTAATAATCCTGAGGCATATGAGGGTCTGAAGAAATTTACTTTACAAAAATTGGGAAGGCTTGGAGAGATCATAAGTGTAGGTTGAAGGCCAAGTAATATATACCGCATTCAAGAAACAAAGCATGGGTGAAGAGCAACAGACCCAAGAAACGCATACCAGAAGATTGGAATATACTTGTTGATCATTGGTATTCTGATGATGCAGTGGTATGTTTGCTTTCGCTCTCTTTTCCATCATGGATCATACTAAAAGTAAAATAATTATTGAGAAATTGAGAGAATACATATTGGATTGCTTTCAGATAGGATTAGCTAGAACCTTTATGTGGGCTTTTTGTGAAACTGGTATATATGAGATCAAAGTTGTGTTTCATATTTCATATTTGTTTCATTTGGTAGAAGTCTTGGAGTAAATGTTGGTTTGTCAAGGTTTAAAAACAAAGGCAAGTGTGTGGTGTAGAGATTGTTTTAATAGGTTCTAGCTTTCTTTTAAGATTTTTTGCTTTGACCTATAATGATTTTTCTTAAAATGAGTTAGCTTTCTTAAAAGCACCTAGTTTTCATTTATCAAAAGTATTCATCATTAAATCAGTACTGTTATATCAATCATTAAGCTTCTAGTCCAAATGGAAGATATAGGCATGCCATGCTCCTGTAAATGAAATAGCGTGGGAAACTTGGGTCTCTTCACTCCATGATAAAAGATGCTCAGCCAAAACTTATTACCTTTAGCATGCAGTTTCTCTCATTCTTTTATACCAAATGATATTTTTGAGCATTTTGGCTTTATTTAGCTAAAAGTAGCTTTAGATACTTAAAACATACTGTATATAAACATGTAATTTTGTTGAATGTAGATAGAGTTAGATAAGAATAAGGACCGTCGCTCTAAATAGGATGACATACATACTAGTGGTTCGTGTGGCTATGCTATGCACGCTGCAAAAAAGGTAATAAGTATTATGACTATTTTTTAAATGATTTTGACTTCCCCTAAGTTTATGTGGAACCAATATTCATCACTACATAAATATGTTGTTCATAATGTAGGCAAAAACGGATGGACATCCTGTAGAGCGTGTAGTATTATTTCAAATTCTACATACTCGTAAAGATGGATCTGCAGTTAATCCTATAATGAAAGAAAAAATTGTAAGTAATTTCTGCATTGTAGTTGGGGGTAAACAAAATAGAAATTCAAGAAACAATATTATAGTTTTTCCCTACAAAGTTGTCTCAAAGATGAGCTTTGTTCAAATAATTCAAGTCTTAGGTCTTGCAAAATATTGTATAACCACCATATCTTTTTTTGACAAAAACCAAGCATAAGAAGAAATCCCATGTGGTTGTTTGAACACTTGTGTAACTATTTTGAATCAATGATAATAGTTATGAATGATTCTTTAAAATGATATCGTACTATATGAAACAATAATCATAATGTAACAATAATCATAATGTTATGAATGATTCTACCGTCAAAAAATTGAAAGATGACGAAATTTTAAAGTGATATCGTATTATACGAAACAATAATCATAATGTAATTTTTCTTTCTTTCTTTCTTTCTAGTGGCACCATATCATCTTGACAATTAGGCAACTTATCAATCTTATATATTGACATAAGGTGTAAAGATATTAATTAGTCACAACTTACATAAAGTGTAACCATATTAGGTTACTGCTAGTAGTGCTACAAATTAATCTTAGAGTATATATACAACTTGCTAAGATTTTTATTACAACAATTTTAGTCATTATATACACCCCGAAACTTTGGAACACATTATGTTCTTAATATATATATATATATATATATTTATATAACTTCTATTGTAAAATTTATAATTAGAATAGTCTACTACCATATGTGGGATCTACATAACAAATAGTCTCCAATTTTTAATCAAAAAAAGTAAGGTTAAAAAAAACGTTTTCAATTGTATAGAATCTTTAAACTGTATCAATCGCAGCTATTACCATTAGTGGATGTCAAAATCATGAGGGTAGTGATTAGTATATAGATCCTATGTAATAAATTATACTTGTTTTAATTTTACTATTAGTTTTAATCTTACATATATTTTGGTATTAACATATGTAATAATTAGCAATATTGTTTTTTTCTTAAGGAGATGAGTTGTGATACATTGATTTTCAAGTAGGGACAAAGCTTAAAATAGACCACATATGGGTAGTGTTTCCTCCATCGTCAGCAACAATAAAATCTAAATCCTTGAAATCTGTTTGTTTCCATTCATACGTTGACCTTATAATGCCAAAATTTTCTGGTTTCACAATCACCACATAATGGATGTATATGACTTCCTTTTTTTTTTTTTTTTTAAGAGGTTCATGTGGTGAGTTGCTTGTAGAATGTCAATTTTCTCTTAAGGGTTATTGGTTGTTGTGGCAAAGTAGCACCAACAATTTTGGCATTGGTGCAATCAGTTGTGGTGAGGGGGACACTAGCTTTGTGTGCATAATTTTTGCATCGTTCTGAGTTTTATTGGTGCTTGCTTGTCCTATCCTATATATATGTATATATATGTTATGGGGTCATTTTAACTATATTATTTCTAACTTTTTTTTTTTTTTTTTGTTTTGTTCAAACTCATATCAGGACAAAATGAAGGATTTGTTGGTTGACACTAAGAATCAATTGCAGTCATCTGACACAAGTGGTAGTATTGCATGGTCAAGAGATGATGTGTTTGCTAAAGTGATGGGTAAGGAGAACAAAGGTCGCATTCGTGGGGTAGGATTTGGTCCAACCCCAAGTGGTCAAAGTAGCAAGACTGCTCTCACGGACAGTGAAATACAATCAAGTCAAGCAAGGGACAACGAAGTTGCACAATTGAAGGCTTCCTTGGCTACTATGGAGGAGAAACTAGCAGGTTTTGACGAAATGAAGGAAAAAGTTAGTCAATTCAAAGAAATGGAGCAAAGAATGGCTCGCATGCTTCAACAAATGCAACAAACTACACAATGCAATCAGGTATAATAAATGACTTGAGTGTCAATTTATATGTAGTAGGAAAGGAACGTTAAATGAATGGTTGCTAATTAATATTTACTTGTGGTAATTAGCTGGAAAGATAATTACATATTTAGTAATTACATTAGCTGGAAAGATATTTATTGATTTAATAATTAGTATTTACTTGTGAATTGTGACGGTATGAATCTATTGATCTGTAACATTGATAAAGGGTGGTGAAGGAAAAAGATTTCTAGAAGCACCATGTTATTAATAGATATTTATGGAATTATGTGGTGACACCTTTGCATCCTTTGAATTCTATATCAAGGGACCTCCCAACACCAATCATTTTGATTTGATCCCATTAGTTGTCTTGTTATGCCTCTGCTTTGTAATTTCAGAACTAGGAAGTTGCAAAGAGAGGTCGTCTTCCCATAAAAGATCAAGAAACATGTCTTCATTTAACTTGTTCCCATTTTTTACCTTGGTAATATTTTCTTGTCATTCTATTTCATTTATACACACTTATTAAGTAATCATACTTTGTATGTAGGATGCTCCTCTGATCGAACAATCTCAATCTCTCCCCAAATCATCAGCCGCATCTCATCAACCAAGAAGCTTATAAGTTTTAACTTGGAGTTCTTGGACTTTTTTGTGTACAAAGAACTATGGAAGAACAACCGCATTTTTTGCAAGTGTTGAAAGATATTTTTAAACACTTTAGAATTTTGATTATAGTATTAGATTAATTTTAGCGGTTGTTTTATTCAAATGACCACATCTTTTTTTGTTAATTTTAAGATGGTGGTTATAGACAATGTTATGTATTTAATAATATATTTCTATGTTAATATTACGTTAGTTTCAAGACATTTGTGGTGTTGTTAATTAATTACATATGTGGTATTGTGTTAGTAGAGCTAAAACTATTACAGGTCCTTTGTAACAGGTTTGTGAACCATTTATTTACTAGCAAATAGCAATTTTAAAACCCACTGGAAAAAAAAAAAAAAAAAAAAAAAAAAAAAAAAAAAAAAAAAAAAAAACAAAACAAAACAAAACCTATAGCGGCAGTCAAAAAGCGCCGCTAAAGGTTCACATTTTACGTTTTAAATAAATACCTATAGCGGCGCTTATCGCCTGTCGCTAAAGGTTGAAACATATAGCGACGGGCATGCACCCGCCGCTAAAAGTACATTTAGCTGTTATGATCGATTGTCTATAGCGGCACTGTTTGCCCACCGCTAAAGGTAGGGACCAATAGCAGCGGGCATGACTCGCCGCTACAAGTACAATCTGCTGTTTTGAATGATTGTCTATAGTGGCGCTTTTTGCCCACCGCTAAAGGTCAATCCCATGAATTCTAAAGATGTATTGCGGCGGTTTTATGCCCGCCGCAACAAACCTTCACCCGCTGCTAAAAGGTACATCTATAGCGGCGCTTTTTGCGACCGTCGCAATCGACCTATAGCGGCACTGTAGCACCGATGGGACGGCCCGCTGCAATAGCACCCACCGCTATAGGTTGAATGTACCTTTAGCGGCGGTTTTTGGGGCTTTAGCGGCGATTCTGGACCGCCGCAATAGCCCCTTTTTCTTATAGTGAACATCTAAACATTTTATCAACAAAATAGTATACATAAGCATGTAATGGAAACATGAAAAACAAGCATTATACCATTATTCTCAACAAAACCCATATATCAATTTCATCAAAAACTACAAAAACTCATGTTCATCAACAATATTTCAATATCTTAACAAAACCAACAAATCCATGAAATAGAATGCTTTAAACTTTAAATAAAGTAAAAAGGAGTGAAAACCCATACATTTTCTTTGATATGGAGTGAAGATTGAAGAGAAAAATGGAGGTTTTTGAAGTGAAAAAGATGGTTTTAAGAGAGGGAGAGGTGAAGAAGACAAAGAGACAAGCACGTGATGTGAAGGAAACTGAAAAGTTTTGAAAAACTGTCTAATTTTTAACCATATTTTTGTAAAACATGCATTTTTCAGGACTCAACTGACTTGCGAATGAGTCGCCAAGTGAGTCACCAAAATCCCTTGAACTCAGATTTTGAAAAATTTCTCTAAGTCTTTTTTGCGATTGGGACTTTCACTCACCAATGAGTTGCGAAACCCTTGGGTTGAGCTTGCGACTCACGAATGAGTCGCCAAAATGAGTTGCCAAAAATTTTTAAACCCAGATTTTGAAAAAAATTTCTAAGTCTTTTTCGAACCAGAATTTTCACTCACCAATGAGTCACAAAACCCTTAGGTTGAGCTCGCGACTTGAGCTTGAAACTCGCGATTTGCGAGTGAGTCACCAAAATGCAAAGTTGCACCTTTTTGGATTTTTGTGAAATTTATTCAAATCAATATACTTTCCAAAAACAACTAAAATACTTAAAAATATTTTTGGGTTTGATCAACAGATGCTTAAGTATATACATCGCATTTAATCAAGTACAATCACACAAATGAATAAGGTATTCATTGAACATAGACATGTGTGATGTGGGTGAGTATCAAATATGAGATAGTCCTTAGTCTAATGCGAAGCTTCAATGATCGATTCAACCAACTCATACACGACTAGCACTAAGTAGAGTGACCTATCCCAATTGTAGAAATGAACATATATGACCATCCACATAAACTTGATTACATTGAGTTAGAAGATTTTCATTTGGCTTCTTTTCTTTTGATCATTTTGATCTTTACATCTCTTTTTGAGATCGATGCCTGAAATTTTTTATATATCAATTTAATGAGTAAGCCTTCGGCTTTTAGCACCATACATTTTAAATACATGTTGTTTTCCCTTTTTCTTAGTCAAATACTAATTTGTGCAACGAATTTTTTAGCTCATTATCTCTTTTTGAGATTTGACATTGATTGAGTTTTTAAGCAAAAAAAAAAAAAAAAGAGTAGGAAGAGATATAAGGACAAGTCTACGCATGTCTCAAGATCAACAAAACTATTGACTAATAATTCATGACAAGCTTGAAGATTTATTTACAACAATCAATGGATATCAAGATACAAATGCATAGAGAACAAGCTAAGCTCATTAATGCACAAAGCCATTAGTACGAAGGTACAAGGTTAAACATGCATGTGACAATGCATAACACCCTCGATCAATTTTTTTGGATTTTATACTTTTTATGTGTTTTTGGATTTTTGACACAAAGCAAAGAAAAGAATGATCAAAAACAAAAAACAGCCAAAGCTTTTAAACAAAAAAGAAATTTAAAAATATGCTAGAATGTAAAATAAACAAGCAAAAAACATTGTCACATTATATAGAAAGAATTAATGCATGCACATGTTATAATATTTATGCATGAGTACCCTTCTTCACCCACATGACACGTGCGTTTGGGGTGATATCCTTTGAGGATTGGGAACTTGAGCCATGATTCTCAAATCTTAAGGTAAAGTTGGCTAAACATGAGGTGATGGTGTCAATCATCTTCATCACATCACTCATAATGAATTCTCCTTCTTGCCCTTTTGGTTGCTTGGGTTTCCCATTGCCTTTTCCTTGTCTTCTTGGCTTTTGAAGATCCATGTTCTTCAATGCTTGGAGCTTGTAGCAATTTGGTCTAGTGTGCCCTAAGATTCCTCAATGAAAGCAATAGTGTTGCATTTGTGGACCTCGTTGTCTCTTAGGAAGAGACTTTCCTCTTACCTTGGGCTTAGCCACAATTTGCTTGGGAGATTTCATCCAAACCATTTGATTCACCACATTTGGCTTCTTATCAGGTTTTACACTGTCATCAAGAGGAGTTGATGCTACTTTAGCCTTGATAGACTTCGTTTCCTTTGACACTTTAGAGTTTGAGCTACTTCATCATTTAACCCTTCAATTTCACACTTGGTCTCTTTGTACCATGCGAGGATGCTTTTATAGTCCTCTTCGGCTTTCTTCATCTTTCTAATGGCTACCTTAGCCACTCTTGCATATTCACCACTCTTTTCAAAAAGTGCATTGTATGATTCTTGCAATCTATTTCTTCCTTCATAAACACACTCCTCTTCATCATCATTGGATTCATCTCCAACACTAATAGATTCCACTTTAGTATTCTCACCAAGCTCTTCCTCTAGAGTACTTAAATCTTATGAAAAATCTACGGTTGCAATGGCCATGAAAGTGGTGTAGTTTCCTTCCCTATCATAGCTTTCTTCAGAATTGGAGTTTGAGCTATCCGAATCACTAAGAGTTGTAGAAAGAGCTCTACCCTTTCCCTTTAAACAGGTAGGGCATTCTTTCTTCAAATGACTGTGCCTGTTGCACTCATAACACGTGATTCCTTGAGAAGAAGAAGAGTCTTTGGAATCCTTCCTTTTGAAGTCCTTCTTGTCTTTCTTGAAACTAGAGAATTTTCCTTTCTCAAAGGACTTCCCATCCTTTTTGAATTTCAAGAACTTGTGAAAGTTTTTTGCAAGGAATGCCACCTCTTTTTCAACATCATCCTCTTCCGAGGAATCTTGAGCTTCAATTCTCTCATTGACTGTCTTAAGAACAAGGGATTTGCTCTTCCTTTGAGATGGTAGAGTGAGCACATATGTTTGAAGAGAGCCAATAAGTTCTTGGACCTTTATCTCATCAAGATCCTTGCTTTCCTCAATGGCAGTCACCTTGGTTCGGAAGCTCTCCGGCAATGATCTAAGGATCTTTCTTACTACTTTGGAGTATTCTGTCTTCTCACCCAAATTAAATTCTTGATTACCATTTCATTCAACTTTCCATAAAATGAGTTGAATGATTCATCTTCACTCATCTTCAATTCTTTAAACCGAGTGGTAAGCATTAGAAACTTCGTATTCTTCACCTTCTTGGTGCCTTCGTAAGTAGTCTCCAAAATTTGCCATGCCCCCTTAGCAATTGACAAATGAGAAATCCTGTGAAATTCATCTGGTGAGACACCACAAAATATAGCATTAAGTGCTTTGCTATTAGCATTAGCCACTGCGAGAGCTACCTTATCCCAAGTAGATTTAGCAACCTCTAGCCTTGTCCAACCAATTTCTACAGCATCCCACACACTCTCATCAATGGAGCACAAAAATGCATGCATACGCACTTTCCAAAATGCATCATTACTCCAATCAAAGAAGGGAGATGCCTTGAGACCTATCCATCCTAGGGATCAAGGATCACACTAAGGATATAAAAATCCGACAAGGTGTACTTGCTCTAATACCAATTAAAAACTCACTAAGTATATAAAACACTTGTGAATGTTTAGACCCTCAAATACAAATTTTCCAATACAAGCTTATATTTAAACAATATATGTGCGGAATATGAAATATAAATAATACCTAAATTAGCAAACTACTCTAAGCCATTAATTAATCACAACCAGCTAAAATTAAAAGCTAAGAGTAAGGGAAGGAGAGATGCAAACACAAGATAACACCGGCACATGTTATCGAAAAGGAAACCGAAGAACTTGGCGAAAAACCTCTCCGCCGCCCTCCAAGCAGTAAATGATCCACTAGAAAATCAATTGGGATATATGAATATCAGTAAACCCTCCAACCTAATCTACCCAATGCACCTAAGCCCTCTAAGCTTCTTGCTCCAACAAGGTTATTAGGACATATGTGTTTCACATGTTAGGAACACATGTCACTATTTATGTAATTGGCTAATCCTTTGACAAGATGCACTTTATGTGCATTTGGGTAGATCTAGGATGTGTTTAATACTTCAAGAAACCTTATTTCAAGACCAAGTGTTAAAGCCATGCAAGTCTATCCAAGATTCAAGCTGAGAAAGTGTCTGTCATTAAAGCTCGACAGCTAGCATCTATCGAGCTTTAAGAGCTATTCTAACCCCGTGGCTCGACAACAGCTCGACAGATAGCTATCTGTCGAGGTTTATGAAAAACAGAGTTTCAGATCTATTTTGACTCTAACCCGTGATTGTATGTTTGGGCTTTCTTTTCTCACAACCATAGACATATAAAAGAATTATTTTAAGGGCCGTCAACGATGACACAAGTTGCACAAATGTAGAGCAAAGTTTGTTCAAGCAAATTGTGACCAAAGACAGAATTTGCCCTAGTTCATCTTTCTTATGAAGAAGTTGCTGTGTTTGTACACCGTAGAGTTTTGTGACCAAGCGATCTTCATCATGTGATGAACTGAAGAACTTTGCAGCCAACAACCTTCTCTAGTTGGTGATTGAAGTCTTGTACTGGGATCCGCGCAATTGGTTAGTCACGTATTGGGAGCCATGCATTAAAAGGAGAGATTGTCACTACAAAACAAGGCCAATTAGGTATTGGGGTAAGGGTTCAACTCTAGGTTGGTACAAGGTACTGGACTTGTAACCACTTATTTTGATAATAGTGAATTTTTGGGAGTGGTGACCTTATGATCAACCGGTGAGGTTTTTGCCATGTAGGTTTTCCCCATTCATAAACAAATCACCGTGTCAATTTATTTTTTTACTACATATTTAGTTTAATCGGTGATTTGTTTGTGCTACCATGCGCTTTGCCTGTTAATTTGATTAATTAATAAACTTGGCTAATTAATTAATTAATTAATCACAAGGGGTCAATACATTTTTGGCCTATCAAGTGGTATCAGAGCAGACACACTCTGATTAGATTTTAATATTTGTTGTGTTAATCCATTGAACCTTGTTTGTCATGGATAGAGGACAAGTCTTTAATTATACCTCCTTTATTTGATGACACTAACTATGCATACTGGAAAGTACGCATGAGAGCTTTCTTGTAGGCTTTAGATGAGAAAGTGTGGCAAGCTGTTGAGATAGGCTGGACCAAGCCAAAGGAAGTGCCGGTTGATTAGGATGATGCCAAGATCAAGGTAGCAAACTTCAGCAGCAGGGCATTGAATGCCTTATTCAGTGCGGTCACTAATGAGGAGTTCAAGAAGATATCCTCCACTAAAACTGCTGTAAGGTGGTAGGCTGTGCTAGTGGTGTTAGGCTGCTTCCTGCGACACTAAGCCCAAGTTTTCTAGATAAGGGAGTTGGGATCGGTCCAGCTGCAACTTAAGTTGGTCTGGCTTGTGCGTAAAGTAGGCCAGGTTTGCCAGGAACGTGTTTACAGCAGGCAAAACTGTTTCAGACAAGTTGTAGTAGACAGACATAATAATAATAAAATAAACAAAAATATCTGGCCACTCAGTTGGAAATGACCAAACAGCCCTTGAACTCAATCACAGCAGCAATATTAATCATTTTTACGGAAGGGAAATAACTGAACAGAAGTTAACAAATATTAATATGTATGGGTTAGTCAGAATGTTAGGAAAATCAACCAAAATTCGGTCTGTAGGAGCAGAGCCAAAGAGGAAAGAACGTTCATTCTCAACGTAATTAATCTTTTAGGAAAAAGTCCTGCTGTGGAGATTAACTACCCTGAGGGAAACAGACCTGAGTGGTTTCTCTACACAGATGCTCCTTGAGGTTTTCATAGAGAGCAGGATTTCACGAGGGAGAGAGGGAACCAATCTACCAGTGCATGCCTACCGTTCTAATTCTCACTTTGTCTTTCTTTCTGGTTGTTTTCTTTCTTTATTTTCCCACTCGTGTCTTTGCTATTTCTCTATTTCTTTTTTTAAGTTCCTATTTCTTAGTCAAAATTCCCCTCGTTTTTTTCCCCCTTCTCCCTTTTTTCTGCCCACAACAAGACCCTTTTTTTATAATTCCTACTGTGACCAGATTTTACTGTTTTAGCCCTTAACTCCCTTTGTCTGTTCTGGGTGTACTGACCGACCATCACTGTTCCGTCTGTGTGTCACCCTCCCATCACCAGACAAGGAAGAGTATTTTGTTTACTTGTCTGCCGTGGCACCCTTTCTTGCTACGGTTTGGATTTTTTCTCTCTCCCTATCCCTCATGGCATGCATCTAGTGGTTCCAATTCAGCTTGCCTCTTTTGGATAGTAAGCCATCCTAGTAAGACACCTCCCCGAAAGAGCCTGAGCCAGAGCCTTCAAAATAGATTTTTCCCCTCTTCCCACTACCAAACCATGCCCTCTGAATCTCTGACCCCTGACCTCACCATGCTCTGTATTGACTCGGTACAGGCTGATGGTGTCTGGGCCTTGCGCGTGCCTTCTTTCCATATGTGTCCAAAATCTGTTTGCTGCCCATTCGTCTGCCGTGGCCCAGAGGCTTGCCTCCATTGCCTGCCATCCGTTTTCTTTGACCTTTTATATGGCTACTTTTTGATTTCTTGCTCCTCAAAGGAGCTGGGCTTTATTTGATGATGGACCTTATATTTTTTTGGCCCATCTCATTTCCAGCCATATTTGTTCTGCTATTTCTGCTGTAATGATTTAATCCTGCTGGGCCTCTTTAGGCCAGCCGTTTATTCTTTCTCCCAGTGGCTTGGTATGGCCACTGGTTTCTTTTCTTACTTATGGGCTCTTGTGTCCCTTTTGTTTTTCTCTTGAGCATCCTTAGCTGATTTGCTTTCTTTGGGCTTCCTTGGCCCCTTTGCTAGTTCTGCATTCTCATGGGTTTTTGCTAACTTCATTGGGTTTCCCCCGACCCAATAACCTTATTCTCATCCTTGGGGTTCATAAGCCTGCCATAAACCCCTTGCTTTCTTAGTTTGCATTACTTTGGGCCTGTGGCGGCCCTTTCTCACTTTTCTACATCGTACACTGCCCATGGGATGCTATTTATCTCTTTTCGGGCTTCTTTAAGCCCATTTGCCTCTTCAAGGCCCATTTGTTTATTTCTTGGGCCTGTGATCCATTATTCCTACTGCTTGGGCTTGATGGTTTTGCTGTCTGTTTTGCCAATTCTTTGCTACCCTTGTTATTGGGCTTTCCTTCTTTTCACCTGGATTCTCACAAATGGCCCTCAACAACTGCAAAGGAAGCATGGACCATCATCCAGACAACTTATGAGGGAACAAAGGCTGTCAAGGACTCAAAGTTTCAAAAGCTCACTACTAGCTTTGAAGAGATGAAGATGGAGGAGGATGAGTCGTTTGATGAGTTCTATGCCAAACTCAAGGACATAGTGAACTCAGCCTTTAATCTTGGGGAAACCATTCCTAAACCCAAGATTGTGAGAAAGGTGCTCAAATCTCTACCTGAGAGATTCCATGCCAAGATCACCGCGATCGAGGAATCAAAGGACATCGACAAGATTCCTTTGACAGAGTTGGTTGGTAATCTGCAGACCTATGACTTAGGTTTAACAAGAATTGGCAAGTTGAGTAAAGGCAAGAGCATGGCATTGAAGGCTAAGAGCAATGATATTGATGAGTCTTCAGACGATGAGGATTCTAAGATGAAGTCCAACATTACGAGGCAATTCAAGAAGTTCATGAAGAATGCCAATAGGAAGGGCTTCGACAAGGACTGTAGATAATCTAGTTCTTCTCAGTTCAAGAGCCAAGACAAAGGGAGGAAAGAAGCTAGGGATGGTGGTCAGTATACTGTTCCTTCAGGACCAAAGTGCTTTGGGTGTCAAGGCATCGATCATATGAAACAAGAGTGCCCTACATATCTCGATACCATTGGGAAGAGCAAGGCATTTGCTGCTGCTTTGAGTGACATCGAGCCTGAGGATGATTCCGACAATGAGGATGATGGAATCCTAAATGCCTTCACTACCACTGTCAATCCTATTGAAGGGATTGTTGAAGATGTGGATGAAGAAGAGGAATTGGTGGAGTCCAAATTTGAGAAGATAGATGAACAAGATGACATCCACACAGCCTATGCAAAGTTATACAAGGTCTTAGAAAAGCATGAGAAGTTGTATAGGTTGACCACCAAGAAGCTTAGTGATGTGGAACTTAAGCGTGAAGAGCTTTCCACAAAGTTTGATGAATCCAATCAAACTATTGGAGCACTGGGGTTTGAGAATAACTTCTTGGCTAAGAAGATCAAGAAGCTTGAGGTAGAATTGTTCCAAGTCAGAGCTCAACTGGAAAGGATTTCAAGCGCTAAGCTCAATGAAATGGTCATCATTCAGAAATCTGCTTCTGATCGAATCGGTTTAGAATATGATTTCTCTTCTTCTAGTATTGCTTCTACAGTGGCGGAGCTAGGATTTTAGTTTAGGGGGGGGGGGTAAGATTAAAAAGAATAGCGATAGTTACATATTATGTGAATGAAACACAGCTGAAATCGTGTTCATGATTTTCAATTATAATTGCAAAAACGTCAAAACAAACCTTGGCTATAAATGACTTTGGTTACTTAGAACTAACTAAAGTTACAAAACACAAACTAGTAAGGATTTCCTCTAGACACTTTAAATTCAAAAGTTTAGAGAGCCAAGGGAGCTAGCGTGAAACTCCCCTGTTTCATGACATTAAAACAGAGCATTTTTCCCAACTTTTGAAACTTTACAGCAATAGCAACTTGTTGACCCATAAAACCCATGTATTAACTAGCTGAGATTCCCTCAAAATTATTGATTTTCAATTAATGTAAAACACAAAAAGTTCCGTAAGACTTCTAATAATAATTAGAAAAGAGAAAAAAAAAAAAAAAAAAAAAAAACTATCGTGAGTCCATAATTAAGTTATTAGTTTTTTTTTTTTTTTTTTTTTTTTTTTTTTTTTTTTTTTTTTTTTTTTTTTTTTTTTTTTTTCTTTCAAATAATATGTAAAACTTATCTTTTCTTATCAAAAAAAAATTGTGATACTTATCTCTTGACTCTTAGTTAAAAATATCAAACTAATCTAAAAATCTGGTAAGGGGGGGGGGGGGGGAGGGGTTTGGGGCAAAATAAGCATTGGGCTGCTATGTTAAAAGAGTTTGGGGGAAGGTCGGGGGGGGGGGGCATTTACCCCCTCTCGACCCCCCTTGGCATTGCCCCTGCTTTTACTAGTTCTATTCTTTTTGTTCCTCCTACTAATAATGTTGGAATTGAGAATACTAATGTCAAAATTGATTTAGCTAGGAGAACATATACAAGGGTAAATCTATCTTAGAAGCACCCCCTAAGTAGGATAAGAAAGAAGCTAAAATCCCTAAGGCTAAGAAGGCTAAGAAGCTAATCACAAGGGGTCAATACGTTTTTGGCCTATCAAAGGTTACGCCAAACCGTGTCTTCTCTAGCTTTTCGGATCCTGCAATTAGCCCATTGCATCAACCAATATGAATTGGTTCTCTCTTGAACTGCTTCCCAAACACCAAGAACCTTTTCACTATTCTGAATTTGGTGAGGTAAGGATTGGGTTTATAATCCTCTCATGGGTCTGACAATGGAGAGGGTGAGAGTAGAGGAATTTAGAGAATCAAGTGTATAAGATTATAGATGAATCAATCTTATTTTTCTTTAGGGTTTCTCTATCAAAATTCTCTCTAGAAGCTTTCTTTCTTCTGTTTACATTTCATGAATGTAATTGTTGGTGGAGTAGAGAGATCTTTCTAATTTGAAAATACGCTGATATAGCCCCTCAATTAAAGTGCTCAGTCTATCATCTTGAGAGCTAGGTGCAGATGGAGTGCCAGTGGTTTGCTTCTTAGAAGGAATGGGGGAAGCAGTTGTGGTATGTACAGGTGTAGCAGGTGTTTTAGAGAAGTGACTTTCGCTTGCTTGGAGAGTTATCATGGAAATTGGTTGAAAACGTGAAATAGTTTTTCCATCTGTTGGTGGACGAACACCTTCACGAAGCAAGATCTTCATGATGAGACTACAAAAAGGAATACTGGTTCGAGTTGTCGATCGAGCCGTTGTTTTCCCAATTGTCTGAAAGATGTGAGCACAGATGTCAATTGGAACTTCAGTAATGAGATCACACAGAAATTGTGCTTTTCCAAGATTTATGAAGGCAGTGTTCGACAGTGGGTAGAGGTTGGAGAACATGATTATTTTTAGACTCATCAGTTCATGCGAAAACTGTGCAGTGCCGATAGATGATCCTTTGCTTCTAACCTCATGATCTAGACCAAGAACTTGAAGAATGTCTTGTACCTGAAGTGATCTATCATCATACGGAGTGAGGTCCACATTTGTTGGTCTAGTGATGCGCAGAACCTTTGCAATGTATTCTATATTGATGGAGAATTCGGTTCCTCTTACCCAACATTTCAACTCCACTCTAGTGTATCTTGCATTAGAGTAGAATTCCTTAACTAATTCTTCAATCGGGTCCTCAAAATTCCCGAACAAATCAGCCCAATCTCTTGCTTCAAAAATCCTAGGGATAAATGTTGTTTCCAAGGTATCAAATTGTACTATACGTTCCATAATAGGAGTAGCATCTTTAAAAATGCTTGAGTAGATCTGTGAATCAAAAGGAGTCCTGAATTTTTCACTGTTTGAGCCTTGAGAAGACTGAGTTGAGCGATGAGTCCGCTTAGCGACAGGGGATGGAACATCTGTTTCAATCTTTTTTATTTTAGATGAACGGTGTGACATCTGCAAAAGACACGACACACAGCAAAGAACCAATTGCAACAACACATGACACAAACATTAACTTGATTAGATTCATGAACAAAATGAAATTCAGAGAGAAAACTCACTCAATCAATCACAGAACTTGAACCAAGTCAGCAACAAGAAATCATAAGCAACACTTACGGATTGCATATTTAAGAAGTTAGCAGGTATCCAAAAATGATGGTTGATCAATTGCAATTCAGAACAATGCAATCAATGGGTATCACTCAATCATAAATAACTGTCATTGTGACAGTCTACCATGAACATGATATGAACATAGCAACACAGTCATGAGGCACAACACAGAACACATCTCAAACAATATTATCAACACTCAATCAAACTTACTCAATGAAATAAACCAAACCCATGTTCGAACACTATAATACTCAAATCACAAAAATAACTCACAAAACAAGAAAACAAAACCATAATCAAGAGATATAAAGTGGGAAAGAGAAAGCCCATACCTTTTCCTTGAAGATTTATGGATGAAATGATGCAAAAATGGAGGTTTGTTCGAGAGTGACATGATGAGTTTGAGAGTGTTTCAAGTAAGAAAGAAGATGAATAGTCAGAAATGTTCGAGGGAAAATTGAAAAGGTTTAAAAACTGACCATTTTTGTGTAAAAGGTTTAAAAACTGACCAATTTTCATGACTGAATCAAGTTGCGTATAAGTCGCTAGGTCCAACCGCCAGAACACTTGAAAGGAAAAATTTTGAAAAATTTTGAAAAATTTTCTAAGTATTTTTTGTGACTGGAAGTTCCACTCACGAGAGAGTCACGAATTGAGCCACAAAAATCTCTATGTACCCCTCGCGACTGGACCTTCCACCCGCGAACAAATCACCAATCTGAGCCGCGAAAAGCATGAAAAACTAGATTTTTGAAAAAAATTCTAAGTCTTTTTTGCAATTGAAACATTCACCCGCCAATGAGTCGCTAGTGAGTCGCAAAAAATCTCTGTATGGGCTCGCGACTGGGGCATGCGACTGGTTCTACCCGCGACTGAGTCGCTAGAACAGGGCAACATAGTTTTTGAATTTTTGACAATTTTTGTAAAAGCAAAATACTTTCCAAAGACAACTAAAACACTCAAAAATCTTTTTGTGATTGATCAACAAAGATTGAGCATATGAAAACACATTTAAACAAGTACAATCACACGAATGAGTATGGCATTCATTGAACATAGACATGTGTGATGTGTATGGATATCAAAAATGAGATAGTCCTTAGTCTAATGTGAAGCTTCAATGATCAATTCAATCAAGACATACACAACTAGCACTAGATAATGTGACCCATCTCAATTATAGAAATATGCATATATGACCTCCCACATAGACTTGAGTACAATATATTTGAAACTTTTCATTTGGCTCCATATTTGACATATCATTTGATCTTTTTGAATCAACACATCTCATTGTGAGATCGATGCCTGAAATTTTGGATATTTCACTTTGATGAGTTAGCCTTTGGCTTTTTGGGCATCATATAGTTTTAATTTTTGGTCGCTTTCCCTTTTTCCTAGTCAAATACTAGTATGTGCGACAGGCTTTTGCAGCTCAATATCTCTTTTCATTTGGAGATATACATTTGGTGAGCTCTTTTAGCAAAAACAATAAAATAAAGAGTGGGAAGATATATAGACACAAGTCTATTTATGTCTCAAGATCAACAAAACCATTCACTAATCATTCATGGCAAGGTTGAAGATCTATTTACAATAGTCACATAGATTTCAAGATTTCTTCCACAATAATATGAATGCATAGGGAACAAGCTATGCTCATAGGTGCACAAAGCTATTTGCACAAAGGTACAAGGTAAAACATGTTTTGAGACAAAACTCAACAATGTCGATCAAACTTTTTGGATTTTCTACTTTTTATGTGGTTTTTGGATTTTTGACACACAAGAAGGAAAAGATTGATCAAAAGCAACAAAGTAAAAACATTTTAAATGAATGAAAGCAAAAACAAACAAAAAATTTCCAATTCACATAATCAATAAACAAACCAACAGTCACATAACATAGGAAATATTAATGCATGGACATGTTATAATGCTTATGCATGAGTACCCTTCATCACCCACACGTCACGTGCGTTTGGGGTGATATCCTTATAGGATTGGGTACAAGAGTTAGGACTTTCAAACCTTCTAGTGAAGCTTTCCAAGCAGTTGGTAAATGCACCAATCATCTTCATCACGTCCATCATTCCGGGATCACCATTTCGATCTCTTGATGGCTCAACAGCCTAAGTCCTCTTGTCATTTCTTGGCCTTCTTGTCCTTTGATCACTTGCATTCCTCAATGCTCTCAGCTTATGACAATTGGGTTAGGTGTGCATTTGAAGTCCACAGTGATGACACACATGGTTCGCTTTAGGACTCTTTGTGATCGTGGAAGAGATTTTGCTCTAGCTTCAAACCTGACCACAGATTGATTACGGGGCTTATTCAACACCCGCTGGTCAGTCATATTCTTCTTCTTCTCATCATTTTCCTTTTCAACAGTAGGGGCAACTACAACGGCTCTTTGGCCTTCACAAACTTCACTTCTTTGGAGATGTTCACAGCTGAACTACTTTCTCTGGTGTATCCTAATCCGATTTTATCGGAGAATGTCTTTTAAGAGGAAAGGACATCATCAAGCTTCTTTGTGGAGACTCTCTCTACCTTGGCATTTGCTTGAACCACCTCAAGCTCAAGGAATTTCACCTTGGTGTAAGTTTCGGTTAGCTCGCCATTTGGCGTCTCTATTTCACACTTGGCCTCCTTATATCTCACTAGAAGACCTCTATAGTCCTCAACTTTCTTCATCTTTTTCACAACTTCCTTGGCCACCCTTGCATATTCTCCTGATTTCTCAAGTAGTGAATTGTAGTTCTCTTGAAGACCAGTTGTACCTTCATCTTCTTCAGCATCTGATTCCTTTACAACTCCTGTGGATTCCTCATCACTATGCTCCCCAAGTTCTTCCATAAGCAAATTCAAGTCCTCTGAAGACTCAACATGAGCAACAGTCATGAATGCTGAGAAATTCTCTTCTTCATCACAGCTATCCTCCGAATCAGAGGTGGAGGAATCTGAATCACTAAGAGTGGTGGTATACGCCTTGCCCTTCGATCTCAGGTAATTAGGACATTCCTTTTTGAAATGGCCCTGTCCATTACACTCAAAACAAGTGACTCCTTGAGTAGATTGAGACTCCTTCCCTTCTTTCTTTTTGAAGTCCTTCTTCTCCTTTCCGGAACTCCTGAATTTCCCTTTATTACCAAATTTCTCACTGTTCTTGAACTTTAGAAATTTGCAGAAATTCTTTGCAAGGTAGGCAACATCCTTTTCGACTACATCCTCATTCGATGAACCATGAGCTTCTACCCTTTCATTCATCATCTTAAGAGCCAGTGATTTGCTATTTCTTTGATTTGGTAATGAAAGCTCATACGTTTGGAGAGAACCAATTAACTCATGGACTTTGATTTCATCAAGGTCCTTGCTCTCCTCAATTGCAGTCACCTTTGCACGGAAGCTCTCCGGCAATGAATGAAGAATTTTTCGTACAACTTTCGAGTCCTCCATTTTCTCTCCCAAGTTAAACTTGCCGATGACCACTTCATTTAGCTTACTATAGAAAAATTCAAAGTACTCATCCTCGCTTATCCTGAGCTCCTCAAACCGAGTAGTCAGCACCTATAGCTTTATGTCCTTAACTTTCTTTGTACCCTCATAAGTGGTCTCCAAAATCTGCCATGCTTCCTTGGCAACGGTGATATGAGAAATTTGATGGAATTCATTTAGGGACACACCACAAAAGATTGCGTTAAGTGCTTTGCTATTAGCATTTGACGCAGCGAGGGCTGCCTTATCCCATGTGGATTTGGCTGCCTCTGGCTTTGTCCAACCTATTTCAACAGCATCCCAAACAGTCTCATCTATAGAACATAAAAATGCTCTCATCCTCACCTTCCAAAAGGCATAGTTGCTACCATCAAAATATGGTGGAGCATTTAAAGATTGAGACCAGTTCATCTCAATTTGGGGTCAAGGATCACACTAAGGTAATGAAACCAATATAAGTGAACCCGCTCTGATACCAATTAAAAGTTCAATTAGTGTATAAAATACTATGAACGTTTAGACCCCCAATAAACAAATTACCAATTCAAGCTTAATATCAAACAATTAATGTGCGGAATATAAACATAAGCTAAATACAGAATTGATAAACAATCTAAACCAAATAAAATCACATCCACAGCAAAAATTAAATGGCAAAGATTAAGGAAAGAGAGATGCAAACACAAGGACAACACAACGATGTGTTATCGAAGAGGAAACCGAAGCCCTCGGTGTAAAACCTCTCCGCCACCCTCCAAGTGGTAAATAATCCACTAAAAAATGTAGTTGGGATACGTGAATAGTAGAAGACCCTTCAAGCCTAATCTACCCAATGTACCTAAGCCCTCCAAGCTCTTACTCCAACGAGGTTACGCCGAACCTATTTCTTCTTTAGCATACTGGATTTTGCTACTTAACCATAGCATCAACCAATATGAAATTGGTCCCTTCTTAACTACTTCCCAAACACCAAAATGGCATTTTCATAGATATGGGTATGGTGAGAAAAGGTTTTGGTAATGTACATCTCAAGGATGTAACAATGGAGAGGAAGAGAGTAGAGGAATTTGAAGAGTCTCTATGTGAAGATTGTGGATGAATCAATCTTATTTTTCTCTAGGGTTTCTCTCTCAAAATTCTCTCTGGAAGCTGTCTATATTTCATGTGAAGAGTTAGTTTTTCCCAAATAGGGTGGTCTGGCGACTTGCCCTCGCGACTGGACTAAGTCGTGAGCTAACGGCCTAGCCAACTTGGGACTTTTGTCTTGTAGTGCAATCGTTGGCATGACTCTTCAGCTCCCCTACATACTTCATATGTGTGCCAGCTTTGGCAGCTTACCGGTCGCAAGTCAGCCACGAGTCCCAGCCACGAGTCCCAGCCGCGAGTCTCTGCATCTTTGGACAATCTTGAGCATTTTTTCACACTCTTTCACTCACTACCCTTACATGATTCCCACCTAAATACAGGGTTACTAATTGCTAAAATACAAGCAAATTTGGAACGGAATAAAGCCAACAAGATGGTTGATAAAATTCAACCTTACAGAGATGAAATGTGAAAAATCATTTTTCAACAAAACAGGGTGCACTAGCGAGTCACTTCGCGACTAGGATGAGTCGCAAGTTCCAGTTGACAATTACCAAACTAGGCCAGACTGTACTTTTTGTCCTATACTGATCCAGCTGTCCTAACTCTTCATCTTCCTGCATGCTTCACACATGTGCTTCATTTTGATGAGTCACCACTCGCGAGTCAGTCGTGAGTCCTAGTCATGAGTCACCTTTTTGTTGCATAATCTTGATCAAATCTTCACACTTTTTTACACACAACCCTTACATTTTTCTCACCTAAATACAAGATTTATAAATGGTGAATTACAAGCAAATTTGACCCAGAATAAAGCCAACACATAGTTGAATAAATTCAACTTTACAATCTCTTCCTTTGGCTATTTCGTGACAAAACCCTAAAACAGACTCTAGACTTAAAAATGTGAGTTGGGAACAGTTGCCAAAACTTACTCACACCTAATTCTAGATCTGTGAAGCTTTAAACCATATGAACAAGACTCCTGAAAAAAAATATTACAATATGCACTCATTAAGTTTATTGTAAGTGGAAACCTTAGAATGCATATGGAGCATGCACAATATGATCAAGCAAGTATGAATATGATAATGAAGCATAACTTAACCATACAAGAACAATCACTAAAAATAGTGACTACAATGAACATTCACACAGTGAATGAACATCCAGACATACAAGAAAATAAGCTCAATGCAAAGTATCATTTGCATGTCCAACACTCAATCGATGCAAGAAGCATTAGGTTTTAACTTTCATCAAGGATACAAGATCCAACAAGGGCACAAGACTACTAAAGAAAATGCAAGACATTAACTAAGAGTATTAAGCTACATAAGCAAGGGTACATAAAAGCATAGTCTAAATAACTAAAATATCCAAGTATCCATAACACAAAGTATCCAAGTAATTTAAAACAAAAATTCTAAAATCATTTAGTACTGAATCAAAGTGTTATGAAAACCTTAATAAAAACTATAAAACCATAAACTAAAACTAATGCTTTTTACTCCCCCTTAAAATAAGCTCCCCCTCAAGAGCTACCATACTACTACTCCCCATTTTTTATCGAAATGGCCAAAGGGATAAGGCTAGTGAGCAAAGCTGTCAAACTTGGCTACCAATAAGTTGATTTGGTCCTAGATATCTACAAGTATGTTGGAATGCTTATCTACTACATCACGAAGACCATCAATCCTCTTGAGTCTAAAAAGCATAAGGATGAACTGATGACGATGATAATGCTCCTCTCCTACCTCGACTACCACCATGTCTTGTAAGAGGTTGTTGTCCTTCCACTTCAATCTCTATGTCAGTAGGAGGTGCTTCTTCAGTCTCTTCGGCTTGTTCATCTCTAGGAAGTAGAACCTTACTTCTTAGGATTGTTTAAGAGTTGATGGAAAGAGATGGAGTCATTAGGCCTATATGTTGTGGAGTCTCCACACCATTGTCATGAAGAATCCTCATTATAAGATTTGGGACAACGAGCTTTGATCTTGAAGTTATCTGTGTGGACTTTGCAATGGTGTTGTACAAGTGTGCACTAATGTCAATGTAGGTATTCTCACGAAGTTCCATGAGGAATATGGCTCTAGCATTGTTGATGGTTGACAACTTCTTGACCAGATACAGTTGAACATCATGATATATGCTAGGCATCTCAAATTTGGGGGAAAGGAGGTTGTGTTGAGGCTTCATCCTTCCCTATGGCCACTAATGCAAAGTTGCACAAATTCTAGAGAAAGCATTCTATCCTTGAACGGAGTCAACCCTTCATGGTCTTGTTCTTCAAGTCCAAGTATAGCATAAATGTCCTCAATGTCAAGAGTGAATGCATGACCTCTAACCCAGCACTCTATGTGTTCCTCTTTGAGTGATGCATTAGAATAAAACTTTCTAATCAAAGGCTCACAAATTCCGGGGAATTCGCTAGAATTCGCCAAGAAGTTCATCCAAGCCCCGTCCTTTAAAACACCTGGGAATGAAGGAAACCTTAAGATTAGCAAGATGCACTTGTCTCTCCTAAATGATTGGAGTTGTTTCAAATTGAAGGGAGCAACAATTTTTCGTGGAGCCATCTACAAAACATAGCAGCGAAGACCACAAAAACAAAGCACAATGAACAGCAACAAACTTGGTTAGACACAAGTTAGTACCAAAAACAAAACTACGAATTAAACCCTAAAAACTGAAATTTAAAGAGCAATTCCAAAAAATTGACATGTGAAGATGCTAAACATCAAAGTATAATATAATCATAGCTTAGTCACACAACATGTCAAAGATTGTGTGTGTGTGCATCATATGAAAAAATGTGCATATACAAGGTATGAAATCATGCAAGGGGCAAAGTGTGAAACACATAACCGTTGGTTGTTCCAAACAAGAAAACATGATTATCCCCAAATTTTGTACTCGATGGAGTCCAAAAATACATACAAAAACATCTAAACATTTTATCAACAAAATGGTATGCACACCACGACACAACATTGTACAACATTGTATAATGCATAAGCATGTAATGGAAACATGAAAAACAAGCATTATACCATCATTCTCAACAAAACCCATATATCAATTTCATCAAAAACTACAAAAACTCATGTTCATCAACAATATTTCAATATCTTAACAAAACTAACAAATCCATGAAATAGAATGCTTTAAACTTTAAATAAAGTAAAAGGGAGTGAAAACCCATACATTTTCTTTGATTTGGAGTGAAGATTAAAGAGAAAAATGGAGGTTTTTGAAGTGAAAAAGATGGCTTTAAGAGAGGGAGAGGTGAAGAAGACAAAGAGACAAGCATGCGATGCGAGGGAAACTGAAAAGTTTTGAAAAACTATCCGATTTTTAACCATATTTTTGCAAAACATGCATTTTTTGGGACTTAAATGACTTGCAAATGAGTCGCCAAGTGAGTCGCCAAAATCCCTTAAACCCAGATTTTGAAAATTTTCTTTTAGTCTTTTTCGCGACTGGGACTTTCACTCACCAATGAGTTGCGAAACCCTTAGGTTGAGCTCACGACTTGAGCTTGAAACTCATGATTCGTGAGTGAGGCAACAAAACACAAAGTTACACATTTTTGGATTTTTGTGAAATTTATTCAAATCAAAGTACTTTCCAAAAACAACTAAAATACTCAAAAATATTTTTGCGTTTGATCAACAAATGCTTGAGTATGTACATCACATTTAATCAAGTACAATCACACAAATGAATAAGGTATTCATTGAACATAGACATGTGTGATGTGGGTGGGTATCAAATATGAAATAGTCTTTAGTCTAATGCGAAGCTTCAATGATCGATTCAACCAAGTCATACACAACTAGCACTAAGTAGAGTGACCTATCTCAATTGTAGAAATGAACATATACGACCTCCCACATAAACTTGATTACATTGAGTTAGAAGATTTTCATTTGGCTTCTTTTCTTTTGATCATTTTGATTTTTACATCTCTTTTTGAGATCGATGCCTGAAATTTTTTATATTTCAATTTGATGAGTAAGCCTTTGGCTTTTAGCACCATACATTTTAAATACATGTCATTTTCCCTTTTTCTTAGTAAAATACTAATTTGTGCAACGACATTTTTAGCTCATTATCTCTTTTTGAGATTTGAAATTGGTTGAGTTTTTAAGCAAAAAAAGAAAGAAAAGAAAAGAGTAGGAAGAGATATAAGGACAAGTCTACGCATGTCTCAAGATCAACAAAACTATTGACTAATCATTCATGACAACTTTGAAGATTTATTTACAACAATCACATGGATATCAAGATGATTCCCACAAATATACAAGTGCATAGAGAACAAGCTAAGCTAATTAATGCATAAAGCCATTAGTATGGAAGTATAAGGTTAAACATGCATGTGACAATGCATAACACCGCCAATCAAATTTTTTGGATTTTATACTTTTTATGTGTTTCTGGATTTTTGACACAAAGCAAAGAAAAGAATGATAAAAAACAACAAACAACAAAGCTTTTAAACAACAAAAGTTTAAAAATATGCTTGAATTAAAATAAACAAGCAAACAACAGTGTCACATTATATAGAAAGAATTAATGTGTGGACATGTTATAATGTTTATGCATGAGTACCCTTCTTCACCACACGACACGTGCGTTTGGGGTGATATCCTTTGAGGATTGGGTACTTAAGCCATGATTCTCAAATCTTAAGGTAAAGTTGGCCAAACATGAGGTGATGGTGTCAATCATCTTCATCACATTACTCATAATGAATTCTCCTTCTTACCCTTTTCGTTGCTTGGGTTTCCCATTGCCTTTTCCTTGTCTTCTTGGCTTTTGAAGATCCGCGTTCTTCAATGCTTGGAGCTTGTAGCAATTTGGTCTAGTGTGCCCTAAGATTCCCCAATGATGGCAATAGTGTAGCATTTGTGGACCCCTTGTCTCTTAGGAAGAGACTTTCCTCTTACCTTGGGCTTAGCCACAATTTGCTTGGGATATTTCATCCAAACAATTTGATTCACCACATTTGGCTTCTTATCAGGTTTTACATTGTCATCAAGAGGAGTTGATGCTACTTTAGCCTTGATAGACTTCGTTTCCTTTAACACTTTAGAGTTTGAGCTACTTCATCATTTAACCCTTCAGTTTCACACTTGGTCTCTTCGTACCGCACGAGGATGCTTTTATAGTCCTCTTCGGCTTTCTTCATCTTTCTAATGGCTACTTTAGCCACTCTTGCATAGTCTCCACTCTTTTCAAAAAGTGCATTGTATGATTCTTGCAATCTATTTGTTCCTTCATAAACACACTCCTCTTCATCATCATTGGATTCATCTCCAACACCAATAGATTCCACTTCAGTATGCTCACCAAGCTCTTCCTCTAAAGTACTTAAATCTTCCGAAAAATCTACAGGTGCAATGGCCATGAAAGTGGAGTAGTTTCCTTCCCCATCACAGCATTCTTCAGAATTGGAGTTTGAGCTATCTGAATCATTAAGAGTTGTAGCAAGAGCTCTACCCTTTCCCTTTAAAGAGGTAGGGCATTCTTTCTTCAAATGACCATGCCCGTTGCACTCATAACAAGTGATTCCTTGAGAAGAAGAAGAGTCTTTGGAATCCTTCCTTTTGAAGTCCTTTTCTTTCTTGAAATTAGAGAGTTTTCCTTTTTCAAAGGACTTCCCATCCTTTTTGAATTTCAAGAACTTGTGAAAGTTTTTTGCAAGGAATGCCACCTCTTTTTCAACATCATCCTCTTTTGAGGAATCTTGAGCTTCAATTCTCTAATTGATCGACTTAAGAACAAGGGATTTGCTCTTCCTTTGAGATGGTAGAGTGAGCTCATATGTTTGAAGAGAGCCAATAAGTTCTTGGACCTTTATCTCAATGGCAGTCACCTTGGTTCAAAAGCTCTCCGGCAATGATCTAAGGATCTTTCTTACTACTTTGGAGTATTCCATCTTCTCACCCAAATTCAATTTCCCGATTACCACTTCATTCAACTTTCCATAAAATGAGTCGAATGATTCATCTTCGCTCATCTTCAATTCTTTAAATTGAGTGGTACGCATTAGAAACTTGGTATTCTTCATCTTCTTGGTGCCTTCATAGGTATTCTCCAAAATTTTCCATACCTCCTTGGCAATTGACAAATGAGAAATCCTGTGAAATTCATCTGGTGAAACACCACAAAATATAGCATTAAGTGCTTTGCCATTAGCATTAGCCGCCGCAAGAGCTGCTTTATCCCAACTAGATTTAGCAACCTCTGGCCTTGCCCAACCAATTTCTACAGCATCCCATACACTCTCATCAATGCAGCACAAAAATGCACACATACGCACTTTCCAAAATGTGTAATTACTCCAATCAAAGAAGGGAGGTGCATTGAGGGATTGAGACCTATCCATCCTAGAGGTCAAGGATCACACTAAGGATATAAAAATACGACAAGGTGTACCCGGTCTAATACCGATTGAAACTCAATAAGTGTATAAAACACTTGTGAATATTTAGATCCTCAAATACAAATTTCCCAATACAAGCTTATATTCAAACAATATATGTGCATAATATGAAATATAAGCAATACCTAAATTAGCAAACTACTCTAAGCCATTAAGTGGTATCTGAACAGACACACTTTGATTAGGTTTTAATCTTTGCTGTGTTGATCCATTGACCCCTGTTTGTCATGGATAGAGGACAGTCTTTAATTATACCTCCTTTATTTGATGGCACTAACTATGCATACTGGAAAGTACGCATGAGAGCTTTCTTGTAGTCTTTAGATGAGAAAGTGTGGCAAGCTGTTGAGATAGGCTGGACCAAGCCAAAGGAAGCGCCGACCAATTGGGATGATGCCAAGATCAAGGTAGCAAACTTCAACAGCAGGGCATTGAATGCCTTATTCAGTGCGGTCACTAATGAGGAGTTCAAGAAGATATCCTCCATTAAAACTGCAAAGGAAGCATGGACCATCCTCTAGACAACCTATGAGGGAACAAAGGCTGTCAAGGACTTGAAGTTTCAAAGGCTCACTACTAGCATTGAAGAGATAAAGATGGAGGAGGATGAGTCGTTTGATGAGTTCTATGTCAAACTTAAGGACATAGTGAACTCAAACTTTAATCTTGGGGAAACCATTCCTGAACCCAAGATTGTCAGAAAAGTGCTCAAATCTCTACCTGAGAGATTCCATGCCAAGATCACTGCGATCGAGGAATCAAAGGACATTGACAAGATTCCTTTGACAGAGTTGGTTGGTAATCTGCAGACCTATGAGTTAGGTTTAACAAGAATTGGTAAGTCGGGTAAGTGCAAGAGCATGGCATTGAAGGCTAAAAGCAGTGATATTAATGAGTCTTCAGACGATGAGGATTCTAAGATGAAGTCCTACATTACGAGGCAATTCAAGAAGTTCATAAAGAATGCCAATGGGAAGGGCCTTGACAAGGACTGTAGACAATAGAGTTCTTCTTAGTTCAAGAGCCAAGACAAAGGGAAGAAGGATGCTAGGGATGGTGGTCAGTACACTATTCCTTTAGGACCAAAGTGCTTTGGGTGTCAAGGCATCGGTCATATGAAACAAAAGTGTCCTACATATCTCAAGACCATTGAAAAGAGCAAGGCACTTGCTGCTACTTTGAGTGACATCGAGCTTGAGGATGATTCCGACAATGAGGATGACGGAATCCTAAATGCCTTCACTACCACTATCAATCCTACTGAAGGAATTGTTGAAGATGTGGATGAAGAAGAGGAATTGGTGGAGTCCAAGTTTGAGAAGATGGATGAACAAGATGACATCCACACAGCCTATGCAAAGTTATACAAGGTCTTAGAAAAGCATGAGAAGTTATATGGGGTATGAAATGCTCAGCATTCAGAAATTTGCTTCTAATCGAACCGGTTTAGGGTATGATTTCTCTTTTTCTAGTATTGCTTCTACTAGTTCTACTGTTTTCATTCCTCCTACTAATAATGTTGAAATTGAGAACACTAATGTCAAAACTGATTTAGCTAGTGAGAACATAGACAAGGGTAAATCTACCTTAGGAGCACCCCCTAAGTAGGATAAGAAAGAAACTAAAAACCCTAAGGCTAAGAAGGCTAACTCTCAAAAGCCAAAACAGAAGAAGTAGCATCTCTTTCATCATTGTGGAGTTGCCAATCATACTCGACCAAATTGCTATAAGTGATTAGCCACTCAACAATGCAATGGCTTGATAGCATCTAGAAACCAAAATCACCTTCCATCCTCTCTTGCTCCTCTTGGAGATCTTCTCAAAACCCTTATGTTCCTTTTGAACTTGAACGGTTTCAATTCTTCCCCCTTACCGCTAGTTCAAGGGTTTACTCAACAGAATGGTTCTTCCAAGGTGTAGAAGGAAAAAGGACTCCAAGTGATTCTATCACTTTCTTTTCTCTCTTCTTGCTTTTGTTTTTACATTACTTGTGTGTTTTGCTTTTTATTTTGAGTCAGTCTAGTTTTATGCTTTGCTTTGCTTAACATGTTATTGCTTGTTTATTTTCATTTATTTTTATTTTGTTTTTCATAAAAATTAAAAAAAATTAAAAAATCAGAAAAATACAAAAACTGTGTGTGTTATGTGTACATTGGTACTTGTGTACCTTGGATGGCCAATGAAAAAAAGTTTTCTAAACTTTGTATCTTTTGTAGCTTAGATGAGCATCTCTATGCACAACTAAGAAAGTGAGCTTTGTGTCTCATGTTTGTGATGAGTAAGGTTAAGTCATCTTTTGTACTTAACACTTATATCACTCTTTTTAACGAGAATGACTAGAAAATCTTAAGAGAAAAGCATAAATAATCATCTCACCACTGTTACCCACCAATCATAAAATGACATCTGTATGCTTTGGCATAGCAAAAGTACAATGTCAATGACATCTGTATGCTTCGGCATAGCAAAAGTGCAATGTCAAAAGCTTAACATCATTGGATATTTCTTTTCTATCTCTTATATGTCCATGCATGGTTTGCTTAAAAGAAAAATATGCAAAGAAAAAGAAAAAAACAAAAAGATCAAAATGCTTTTAAATATGATTGCAAGCGTGTATTCTAGAGATGTGGGAGTTATAGGATGTATTTCGAAGGTGATAGTCTCCATCAAACAGTTATGATTGTGTGTGAGTTAAAGTAATTTTCTCATATCTCAAATTGTCATAACATGTATACACTTATGCAATCTTGCGATATTTTTCACACACAACACACAATATTCTTTGCTACTCTTAATACATGTGAAGGTACAATGTGATTTGGCCATTATAAGGTTTACATGTGTTAATGTATGCTCACTAAACTGTCTTAACTTGTTTTTGGAATATAAAATTGGTTAGACTTGTTTAGTGTGTATGTTTGTTTTGGGATCAAAATGCTTGACATTTTTTTTTTTTTGAGAGATGTTTTTAAGAGTTTAAAATGTTGATTGGATCCTTGGTTGAGTTGCATGTTTGATTGCATTCATATCTGTGTTTTTCCCTTCTTGAAAAAACTATTTTTAAGCAATCTTGACACCCCCTCAACACCTCTCGACACTTGGCTTATATATCGAGCTCTTCAGCTTTTTTTATCGCAATCTTGACACCTCTCGACAGCTAGGTGGATCGATCGAGCTTCTTTATAAACTTTTCTGTTGAATTGTTCCTCGACAGAACCTCGATGGATGGCTCAATAGCTAGACACGCATTTAAACCTTAACACCTCCTCGACACATCTCAATCGATTGAGCTTTATGAGGTTCCTATTTAAGCATTGTTCACGATTCCTTTTTCACTTTTCTTGATCTCTCTCTTGACAAACTCATCTTTTCACCTCCCATACACTCCTTTTCTCTCAAAACCTTCAAACCCACATGATTTTCCACCTTTCCTTGCTTCAAATCACTTGGAATGATATCTTTTTCTCTCATTATTCATGCATTTAGACATAGGTTTTGGGGTTTTTCAAAATTGTTGAATTTTTGTTGAAATTTTGGGATGGGTTTTTGTTTAAATGATCTTTAAACTTCATGCATTGCATCACATGAGCATTATAACAGTATTATCATGCATTCAGATGTGTGCAACTGATTATGTGCTGGTAGGATTGGATTGGGCTAAGCCCATGATGGTTTTTATAGTGCATGTCACATGTTCATGCATTCCCATGCATACGTTCTTTCTCTTCAATATATCTTGATATACTTGAATTGTTTTTGGGACTTTTTTGATTGTCTCTCTCTCCTCCTCTCTCTTCTGTTTGCGTTAGTTTGTGTCTATGGCACCCAAACGTAAGTCTACTCCATCCCAAAACCCTCTTCGTTCTGGGGCATCCACTTTGTCTGATCCTACTCCTTCATCTGTTCAGTTCCGTGATAAGGATGCCCAAAAGGCCTTCTCAGAGAACTTTTCTTGACGAGGCATTCATTCTGAGCGCTAAGTCATCCTAGCGGACTTCGTTGACACTGACCTACCCACTATCATTCACAGTCGGAGTTGGGAGTCACTGTGTGACGTCTCAGTCACATGTCCATCCATGCTGATCTAGGAGTTTTACTTCAACACGCATGGATTTGATTATTCAGTACCTCATTTCATCACTTACATTTAAGGTACACACATTGTTGTCACACTGCAGATTGTTGCGGATGTGCTCCGTGTCCCCAGGGTAGAGTTTCCTAACTACCCTGGTTGTGATCGTCTGAGGACTGTGTCTAAAGATGAGCTTATATCTACTTTTTGTGAGTGCCCTTCTGAGTGGGGCGAGCGTCAGTTCACTTACTGTTCGGGCTTTGCAAAAGGTCCTCGGTTTTTTAATATGGTCATGACTTTTATTCTTCACCCTCTCTCTCACTATAACTCTATCACAAAGCCTCATGCTTGATTTTTGTTGTCCTTTCTTGAGCATCTTATCATAGATTTTCCTTCTCACTTTATTCTTTCTATCATAGATGTCTATAGGGATACGGCGTCCCGTGATAAACTTATCTTCCCTTCCACTATCACAAGGATCTTACGCCATTTTTCTGTTCCCTTTCTAGCGTCCGACCACTTTACCTACATGTGTGCCATAGACACCGTTATCATTAAACGAAGCGAGGTGCAGTTTAGGTCGAGGTAGTCTAGGTCAACAGCTCCTCCCACCCGTTCGGCTTCATCCCGATCTGCTCCATCCACATCCGCTCCCTCTTCTTTTACGGGCGATGTGACTCTTTGAGACATCATGGCGCAACTTCAACGCATGGATGCTCGCCTAGATACACTTTCTACTGAGCTATATCAGGTGAACATCCTTGTCGGCCGTATTGCACGACAGCAGGTGGTCATAGGTGGCTTTGTTTCTGAGACTTCTCCTCCACCTACTCTAGAGGCTTCTGAGGATGATGATGCTACTGCTTCTGAGGATGATGATGATGGAGATGCTAGCTCTTCTGGTACAGATGAGATGTCTACTTGACATTCTTACGCTTTATCACTCGTGACAAAAAGGGGGAGTAGTTTTGGATATAAGAGTAGTCATACTTAGGGGGAGAGTTAGTATAGGACCATTTTGTTAGGAGGAGTGTTGATATTTGAGGGATGTAGTGAGGATTATTTGTATTTTTTTTTTCTCTTTTCTAGATGCATTCATATCTTATACATGGGTCTTGTGACAATTATTGACCTACATTGTACTTATTTTCTTTATATGTTGATGTATGTTTCTTTTACCTACCCTTACATGTGTTGTTTCTTTTCTTTCTTTATGCACATGCTTCTTATTACTTGTATGCAATCTATTATTTCTGTTTCACACAAAGATGCCTTGATGTGTTTTGTTTAAATTTTTTTAAAAATACAAGTTGTCAAAGTCTACTTGCCATAAACTCTCTTTTTGCAAAATTTTTCAAGAGTTTGTGTTAGGATAGATTTTATTGTATTCAACAAGTGAATATGAGTTGAGTGATTTATGACTTCTCTCATATGTTCATTTGTTTGTTGTGGTTTTGTCATGGATTGCCAAAGAGGGAGATTGTTAGGACATATGTGTTTCACATGTTAGGAACATATGTCACTATTTTATGTAATTGGCTAATCCTTTGACAAAACGCAGTTTACTTGTATTTAGGTAAATTTAGGATGTGTTTAATACTTCAGGAAACCTTGTTTCAAGACCAAGTGTTAAACCATGCAAGTCTGTCCAAAATTCAAGCTGAGAAAGTGTCTGTCATTAAAGCTCGACAGCAGCTTGACAGATAGCTATCTGTCAAGGTTTATGGAAAGTAGAGTTTCAGATCTGTTTTGACTCTAATTTGTGATTGTATATTTGGGTTTTCTTTTCTCACAACCCTAAACATATAAAATGATTATTTTAAGGGCCGTCAAAGGTGACACAAGTTGTACAAGTGTAGAGCAAAGTTCGTTCAAGCAAATTGTGTCCGAAGACAGAATTTGCCTTAGTTCATATTTCTTGTAAAGAAGTTGTCATGTTTGTACACTGTAGGGTTTTATGACCAAGCATCTTCTCGATCTTCATCATGTGATAAACTAAAGAACTTTGCAGCCAACAACCTTCTCTAGTTGGTGATTGAAGTCGCGTACTGGGATTCGCGCAATTGGTTAGTCACATACTGGGAGCCGTGCATCACAATGATAGATTATCACTACAGAACAAGTCCAATTGGGTATTGGGGTAAGGGTTACACTGTAGGTTGGTATAAGGTACTGGGATTCCTTTACTTGTAACCGCTTGTTTTGATAATAGTGGATTTTCGGGAGTGGTGATCTTAAAATTACCTGATGGGGTTTTTTGTCATATATGTTTTCCCCATTCGTAAACAAATCACCATGTCAATTTATTTTCCGCTGCATATTTAGTTTAATTGGTGATTTGTTTATGTTACCACGCGCATTGCATGTTAATTTGATTAATTAATAAACTTGGCTAATTAATCAATTAATTAATCACAAGGGGTCAATACGTTTTTGGCCTATCAAAGGTTACGTCAAACCGTGTCTTCTCTAGCTTTTCAGATCCTGCAATTAGCCCATTGCATCAACCAATATGAATTGGTTCTCAATTGAACTACTTTCCAAACACAAAAACCTTTTTACTATTCTGAATTTGGTGAAGTAAGGATTTGGTTTATAATCCTCTCATGGGTATGACAATGGAGAGGGTGAGAGTAGAGGAATTTGGAGAATCAAGTGTATAAGATTTTAGATGAATCAATCTTGTTTTTCTCTAGGGTTTCTCTCTCAAAGTTCTCTCTAAAAGCTCTCTCTCTTCTGTTTACATTTCATAGGTATAAGGGTATTTATAGTAGGGTATGAGATGGAATGTGAAAGGTCATTTTTCAGCAAAATAAGGTGCACTAGCGAGTCAATTCGCGACTGGAATGAGTCGTGAGTTCCAGTCACTAGTTACCAGACTAGGCCAGACTGTACTTTTTGTTATGTAGTGATCCAACTGTCCTGAATTTTCATCTTCCTGCATGCTTCACACACATACTTCATTTTGGCGAGTCACTAGTCGCAAGTCCTAGTCGCAAGTCACCTTCTTGTTGCACACTCTTGATCAAATTTTCACACTCTCTCACACACAACCCTTACATTATTTCCACCTAAATACAGGGTTTGTAAATGCTGAATTACAAGTAAATTTGGCACGAAATAAAGCCAACATATAGTTGAATAAATTCAACTTTACATTTCAAATGACTTTTCTTGATGCTCATGTTTATTGCATGTATGAATAATGTTTGATCCATATCAAGGGAAGTTAATATGTTGGACAAGCATTCTTGCAATTGGCTAAGACATCAATAGCTACAAAAAATTAAAGTTATGTTTGATAACCGTTTTTGTTTTCTATTTTTAAAATCTTGTTTTTGAGAATATAAAAAAAAAAACAAATTTCTTGTATTCTTGAAATCAAAAACATGTTTGGTTAGTTGAAATTAAAAAGATAGTTTTTTGAAGAAAAAAATAAAAAATACTAAAATATGTTACTACTAGGATTTGAACTCTAATGCTAACTCATTAAATGAGATAGATTCATTAAATTAAATGCATGTTTTCATTCACTTTTGAAAATTAGAAATTGAAAACAGCCTTTTGCATGTTTTTAGTTTCCTTCACAAATTGAGTTTTGAGAACATTTTTTGTTTTCTATCCATTTTGGGTTGCCAAACAAGGTTTTTAGTCTCAAACATAGAACATTGTTTTTGGAAATAGAAAATAAGGGGAAAAAATAGTTATGAAACATACCTTTTTTTTTTTTTTTTTTTGGCTCATCTTTCTTTGGAACAGGTCTAGAACAACACCATATACTGAAGTTGATATTAAAGGTACTCAAATTCTTTGGCATTTGTGTTAGAACATTTTAGCCTTTTTTTGGGGGAGGGGTTTTTTTTAGTTAATTTTAAACTGCAAGTTTCCATTATATTTGTAACTTGGTGTGAACTTTGTAAAATAGTTATTGTTATTGTTGGGGAATGGAGGTGAGTTTAAGCATGTGCACAATTATTTGTTTTTGTTGGAAGGCTTGACCAAGTTTCTTTTATTTGTATTTCTACTTTAGATGGGGATGGCTTGAGTGAGATGGAAGAAGATTATCATGTAGCTTTCAAAGCAGCCAGTTGTGTACTCCTAAAGAGCCCAACAATGATGCAGCTAACTTTTTTCAGAAACTAGGGGAAAATGAACAAAATTTTCTTCTTAATTGCAAGTATACAAAACTGTCTTTCGTTGTGAAGTTACATCATAAACATGTGGTGATTCACGTTTCAAATTAAAAATGTGAAGGGCATTAGACAAAGTAGTTGAGTTATGTTGGTTTGTACAGTTTTTTTTTTCATTGTGTTAAAAGAGTAGTTGATTGGCTATTGTAATTCAATTTGGAATTACACAATTGTGTTTACGTATATATTTTGAATCAGGTTTTTTTTTTTTTTTTTTTTTTTTTTTTTTTGAACTCCAACGATAGAAAGGCTTTATTGATCAAAACCAATATACAAGTATAACGCCAAAACCAATGTGGTTGGCTATTGGGGGCAACAACGCCACTACATCAGTGCCCCCATAAACACAAACTTTTTCTAAAGGTTACACGTCTAAAGCTGAAAAAACAGGGCCTGTGTTTACACCTTACACTCGAGTATCCATTATTTTTTTGTATTCGTCCCAACCAGCCCTCGCCCCGTCCATGATGGTTTGAGGGTGTAACTAGATATGCTTAAAATAGAACCGGTTTCTCGCGTTCCAGATGTTCCAAGCTATTGTAGCCCACCTCTCCAGTTCCGTTGGGCTCAAGATGGTCAGCATGTGCTTAAATAGCAGGAAAAAATCGCTTGCTGTGTTGCTGCACTTCTGAATTCTTCCTTCACACAGTCCCCATACGTTTCTCGCGAATGGGCATTCCCATAGCACGTGGGCCACGGTTTCAGGGTGTTGGCAGCAGAACTCACAGTGTGCCTCCACGCTTACACGTCTCCGGTTGAGGTTGGCTCTTGTGGGTAGGCTGTTTGTACATGCCCGCCAGATGAACATCCGGACCTTTGGTGGGACTTTAAGCTTCCAAATCCTCCTCCACGTTGCTCCCTGTGTCTGTGCTGATGAGTGTTCGGCCATTTCAGGATATAGTAATCGGAGTGCCACCTGATAAGCAGACCGGATCGAAAATTTTTGGGCTTTGTTCTCCTTCCAAACCAAGGAGTCTTGTGTGTTTTGCTGCGTCAGCGGGATGGCCAAGATGTCTTCACATGTGCTACGGGTGAACAAAGTATATAATTTATCTCTATCCCATTGCCTTGAATCTTCCTTTATCAAGTCACAGACCCGTAACTCACTGGGAGGGTCATGCAGGAACACTGGTTTACGGGGCAGCCAATTATGTGTGGCTACGTCAATAGTTCATCCATCACCTACCTTCCAGCGTGCTCCTTCCTTTAAGATGTCCCTAGCTGCCAACAAGGATCTCCAAACCAAGGATGGATTACCTCCCAACTCAGCCTGCAGAAACGAGCCGTTTGGAAAATACCGTGCTTTGTACACTCTATAAAATAAGGACTGAGTGTTGTGGATTAATCTCCATGCCTGTTTGGCAAGCATTGCCAAATTAAAAGCATGAAGGTCCCGGAAGCCCATTCCTCCTTTCTTTTTATGAGTACACAATTTTTGCCAATTGATCCAATGTATTCTTTTTTCCCCTTGATGTTGCCCCCACCAATACTTGGCTAGTAGGGAGTTTATATTATCACATATGGTTCTAGGCAGCTTGAAGAGGCACATAGAATAGGTTGGAATGGCTTGAGCTACGGTCTTGATCAATATCTCACGTCCTGCTTTTGATATAAACTTTTCCTTCCACCCCATCACCCTTTTCATTATTTTTTCTTGTAGCTCCTTGAAGGTGTTTACCTTTGATTTTCCCCCACTCATTGGTAAGCCCAAATATTTCTCACACTCCGTCATCACCCTTGCCCCCAACAATTGTTGAATAGCATTCCTCACCTCCGGTTTTGTGTTCCTGCTAAAAAACAATGTTGTTTTCTGCCTATTGATAGATTGTCCCGATGCGGCTTCATACTTTCCCAAGAGGGTAGTTAACCGTTGACATTCATTCACCGTTGCACGGCAAAATAAGAGGCTGTCATCAGCAAATAATAGGTGAGATATACAAACCCCTTGTTGGGAAGATTTGATACCTTTAAGGGAATTGGTTGCCTCCGCCTTCCGTAATAGAGCCGACAAACCCTCAGCACATAACAAAAACAGGTAGGGTGACAATGGATCGCCCTGTCTAATCCCCCGTGATGGAGCTATAAAGCCTCTGGGTTCTCCATTAATAAGGACTAAATATGATGCGGTGGTAACTGTCTCCATTGCCAATCTACCCATTTAGGATGCAATCCCAATTTTAGCATTATTTTGTGCAAGAAACTCCATTCCACCCGATCATAGGCTTTGCTAATGTCGAGTTTGACTGCCATTTGTCCCATTCTCCCCTTTCTTTTATTCCGCATCCTGTGGAGTAACTCAAATGCTACTGTGGTGTTATCTGTGATAAGTCTATCAGGGACAAAAGCACTTTGCGCATCAGATATAACATTAGGCAATACATATTTTAACCGATTGGCTATTACTTTTGAGATAATTCTAGAGATAACATTGCCCAAACTTATTGGTCTATAATCTGACATACAACTAGGGTCATTTTTTTTTGGGATTAACATAATATGGGTGTAATTCATTTTTCTTAGCATGTGCCCCGAATTTAAAACAGATAGTACTACTTGTGTCACATTTGGCCCCACAATATGCCAAATCTTCTGAAAAAAGAAAGGGGACATACCATCAGGGCCGGGGGACTTTGAGGGGTGCATTTGAAAGAGTGCCTGTCTAACCTCATCAGGTGTGTATTGTTGGAGCAGAGTGTTGTTCATAGCTGGAGTCACCACTCGGTCCACTGCTTCCAAGACTTCCTCCAAGGCCGTGGGGTTTGCTGAAAGGAATAATTCCTTAAAGTATAGTTCGGCTACCTCTGCTATGCTATCTTCTGATGTGCACCAAACCCCATTTGAATCATTTATCCCCACAATCTGATTCTTCTTACGCCTATGGCTGGCTCTTTGGTGAAAATATTTTGTATTTTTATCTCCAGCATGTAGCCATATAGATCTTGAGCGTTGGCTCCAAAATAGTTCATCTTGATGGAGGATTGTGTTGATTTCTGCCTTTAGCTCCTGTATTCGTGGAAGATGATATGCTTGGTTTTGATTCACTAAAGCCTCCAACTCTAACTGCCTCTCTTTCAACTTGTCTTTACCTCCCCCAAAAGTGGTACGACTCCACTTCACCAAAGCCAACCTGCACCTCTTTATTTTTTCAAAAATTCTGAACATAGGGCTTCCGTGTGGCACCTCCATATTCCATGCCTCATGCACCACGGCTTCACACTCAGGGTGTGACACCCATTTCTCCTCAAACCGCTTTGGTATTTTTTTCCGACGTCCTGTTTGATCCGGGATTGTGGTTGTGATAAAGATGGGCATGTGGTCGGAATAGGAAGCTTGTAAGTGGGTCACCTTGGCATTTGGAAAGATGTTTATCCAGGTATCCGTAGCACAAGCTCAATCCAAACGTTCCTGGATAAATGCTTCAGCTGGTCTTCCATTGTTCCAAGTGAATTGGTGCCCTCGGAATCCCAAATCTACCAATCCGCAATGAAGTAAGGCTGACCGGAACTCTTGCATGGGCTGGATCGACTTTGGGAGACCACCTTGCTTTTCTCCTGAGCACAAAATTTCGTTAAAATCACCACAACATAACCAAGGGAGAGAGTACCTCAAGTGTAAGTGTTTCAAAAGATGCCATGATTCTTTCTTTCGCTGCTCGTCCGGCCATCCATAGAAACCTGTCAACCTCCAAGTAGGATTACCATTGGTGTAAATAAGTGCATCAATATGATTCGGTGAGTAGGTTTGCACATGCAAATCCACCTCCTCTTTCCACAACAGAGCCAGTCCTCCACTCCGTCGTACACTAGGAACTGGGAACATGCAACGGTAGGGTAAGTCAGCTTGGAACCGTCGCATCTCGTCCACTGACTGTTTTGTCTCAATAAGAAACAAAATCTTGGGAGCTTTTTCCCTCACTAGATGAGAGAGTACATTAACTGCCCGTTGGTTCCTAAGCCCCTGGCAATTCCAACTTAGGATACTCATTGCGATCGGCGGGGCTGCTTTGCAGCCTCCACCGTTGAAAGTGATTGTGTGTTTTGTCCATCCAATTTTCTGCTCTTCTTTCCCCCCACTGTTCTGCCGTTTTCATCATCTGCCTCTGTCTCTGTATAACCCCTCTTTGATCCAATACTGGTGGGGTCACTCGGCTTATTTTGTTTAGTAGGGTTTGACTCTCGGTTTAACCTTTTCCACGTGCCCTTTTCTGAATTACCGTGCTTCTGTATGGTTGTTTCATGATCTACCCCACGTGCCGTATCCATGGCATTAAGTTATGAGTAATTGTTGCTGACGTAATTAATTGGCACACTGATGAGGGACGTGTTTGAGTCCAGGTTCACTACTCCTTGCATGGAAGTAACGTCCTTGTTTTCATCCTTTTCCTTAACTGGCAAAACTGATCCCATAATACCAGGCTCATTAATTGGTCGGTTTGGGATTCTGTCTTCATTAGTTTTCGGAAAATCCGGAGTCTCCAATTGTGTATGGGCGTTACGCGGCGTGTCAGTTAAGGCATCATTAATGCCTGCATATGGAGTGCACGTGGGTGGGTCCCTCGTAGGTTGCTGCCCCTCCGGTTGTGCTTCTCCCCTTGGCGAGCTTGTGTACCGTCCTCCGCCATGGCCTCTCCCCGACCCAGAATTATCAGGCTTCCTATTCCCAACTTTCAACCAGTCCCCGTATGGAGCTTCCCCTTGCTCCGATGGCTTTTCTTTTACACAGTTCTTCACTTCATGTCCCAAGAATCCACACCGAAAGCATAGTCCTTCAAGCCGCTCGTACTTGAACCCAATCCGTTGTTTGTCCCCCTTTGGGCTTGAGACAAAACCCCCCCGACGGATTGGTTTGTTGAGTGGGATCTCATCTCTCACCCTGAGGAAACGAGCTTGTTCTGAAGAAAACGGTTTTGTGTCCACCTCAACCACTCTGCCTAGTCCACCCCCGATATCCAGGGCAGCCTCCTCATTGATAAGATCGAACGGCAGACCCCAAATTTGGACCCAGAAAGGAATGGACTGGAACGTGACTGTCCTTGCTGTCATGCCTAGCTCCCACCGTTTGAGGAGTAATATGTGCCCTTCGAAACTCCACGGACCATTGTGCACCACCCAGGTTAGCTGGCTCTCCATCTTGAACTTGAACTGGAAGAGACCTTCCCCCACGTCCACAATTTTTAAATCAGAGCCTAACTTCCAAACCGATCTTAGCAAAGCCTTTGCCGCACGCTGGTTGTAGTATTGTGTTGTGAGAAAACGTCCTATTAAACTAAGAGAGCATTCTTCCAAAGTTTTCCCTCGTTGGGTCCCCCTGACCTTGATAACCTCCCCTTCCTCCTCCGTCAAAGATATCCTCTGTAATCGGTCAATGAAAGCAGAGTCCATTCTTGTGGCGTAGAAAAAGGATAATATGGACTGTGTAAAGACTAGCAAAACACTCACCCACTACGGTGAGGAAGGAAGACTCACCCAAAAAGTGAGAAGAAGAGCTCACCTAGAGTGAGAAGAAGAAGGATGTCCAGAGGAATTTTGTTAGAACTCAATTTACCTCTTGAATCAGGTTATTAAATTTTGATCAATGTGAAAGAGTGCATTCAAATTTTTTTATTTTTTATTTAAAGAAAATACTTATTTCAACATTTACAAACCATTAAAATTTAGTGGGGCCATGAGTGGCTCTGCCACAATATGCATATAGGATTATATTATAGACATAATTTAATTTTCAAGCGAGCATGTCATTCTTCCCAATCGAGATGAGGTGACATAGTAAATGTGATTGTCAAAAGAGTGATATGAACGTCATGTATGAATAGCTTAAGTTTCTCTTATATGGAATACGTAATAATATTCATCATCATAATACCTATATAAATCACGAATATTATTATTATTCGTTTAGTCTTATTGATTAGTTCAAAGGTTTTCTTATATTGACTTTTAGCATGTACCAAAACATTAGGATCAATACACCAATTGGAGCACCGAAAGTATGATATTAAGTGCATGTCATGATATTTGACAAAAGTGTCATATAGGCACTGAAATTTCCATTTTACTTCATCAAAATCCATAAGAAAAATTCAACAACACTTAGAAGTACACTTGAGTTCTATACTTCTATTTAGACGGACTAACCCATAAAGCTCATGAGGTGCAGGCGTGGTGTGATGAGAACTTCAAGTGGGGTGGCTTTCAAGTTTGTGAGTCCAAAGCTCTCTGTCATATCAACCTTTACATTCGAAGGAGTAGAAATGTCATACATGTGTAAAAAACTAGCAAGTGCTAAGTGCACCATTTGAACTCCAAAAGATGCTCCAGGGCATATTCTTCTACCACTTCCAAATGGGATAAACTCAAAGTTTTGCCCCTTAAAATCAACATCCTTGTGGGTGGTGAGAAATCTTTCCGGCTTGAACTTTAATGGGTCTGACCATTTGTGATGGTCTGTTTGGATTTTCCAAAGGTTTGGGATTAGCCGGGTGCCTTTTGGGACATGATAACCACCTATGGTGCAATCCTCAGTGAATTCACGTGGTGCTGATAATGGTGCCGCAGGATACAAACGTAAAGTCTCTTTAACTATGGCTTGGAGGTACACCAACTTATTTATGTCCGACTCGTTTACAATTCTTTCCTTGCCCACTTGATTGTCAACCTCATCTTGGGCCTTTTTCAACACATGGCGGTTATTCAACAATAGTGATGTTGCCCAAGTTAAGGTTACTACAGTGGTGTCATTTCCACCTGCAATCAAATTCTGCAAAATGAAAATTGTTATTCATATCCAAACGATACTGTGAAACAAAGCAATCCATATCGTTTAAGTGGTTTAAAAACACAACAATATTATAGGCATGACAAATTTTATAAATGTTTTCACATTTTTAATGTAATAGATTGTGATTAGCGCAAAAATACTTTCATAACTGTTATGACATCTCTTTTGTCATACATCAATCATGTGAAATTTATCCTGTATTTAGACATATTGTTTAGAACATAGCTCATATCAACTTATTATTTTCTCCTTTTTAAGAGAGGAAGCACGCATACCAAACATGTGGCTTTGTTGACTGTGTCAGGATCATAACCTCCTAGGTCTGCTCCATCGGTGACTGAAAGCATTACGTCCATGAAATCTTGCTCTTTAGTTTCACCGGAGGCTCTCTTTCGCTTATGCTCTTCCAACCATTCCCTAAGAATGTTGTCAATCTCTTTTGCAGTTCTCTTCATGGCCTTTTCATGTCCACCCAAATCCAACCACCTAAGATATGGAATTGCATCCGACACCACAAACAAACCCAGAAAATGAAAGAAATCCCTCACCGCCTTTTGGCAGCATCGTGCCTCTTTTTCATGAACAACATCATGATTAACACCAAAGTACCGCTTTCCAGCGATCATTCTAAGAATCACGTTGAGACTCATGTCCCCAAACCATTGCTTCAACTCCACTAAAATTTGGTCTGACCCATCCTTTTCCTTGGTCCATAGTTTGTATAGACTTTTCAAGAACACCTCAACTTCAGAGACTCGAATATAGGCAAGCTGGTCAAGCCGACGGGTTGATAGTAGCTCTAACGTGATTATTTTACGCAATTCACGCCAATAGGGACCATGGGGTGTAAATCCAACCATGGCATAGTTATAGCCCATGTGTTTTGCGGCTACTAAATTGGGTCGCGATGACACAGCCAAGTCGTTGGTGGTGAAGCACTCTTTGGCCATGTCCCAACTGCTCACCACCAAAGCTGGGTGCAATCCAAGCTTGATGGTAAAAAGTGGTCCGTACTTGTCAGCCATGGCTCCCAAAGTTAGGTGAGGAGGTTGGGTTCCCCCTAATAGAGGGAGGTGACCAATTACAGGCCATGCACCAGGAGCAATAGGTACTGTTTTAGCTAAGCCAACTCTTGACCTCTTTAGAAGATAGTGGGAGAAAAGAATTATCGTAATAAGTCCAGCTATGGCAGAATATAGGGAAGGTGAAAGAAAATCCATTTTAGGCTAATTAAGGTTGCTGGAGTCCTATATATGGATATCTTTCTAATGAAATGTGTAAGCTTTTACAGACAAATATTTTGCTATTCAGGACATTTTGTGGATTAGCTTTTATTTTGGTACCATTAAGCTATCAGGGTGACTTAAGGTTGCAATAGCCGATTCAATATTAACCTAACCTTATCGTATGTAACTACCTAGTCTGGAATTCTGTACACTTCATCAGTTCCAAGCCGAAGTGTACTTAAGAGATCAAAAAAAAAAAAAACTAGTTCCATGTCTTATCTATACTATAAAATATGTAATTACAATATATACAACGCTCCACAGCGTTTGAATGTTTAGATTCTATTTGCTGATCGATATCATAGTCTTGTTCATCCCCGTTGCAACAAATTCTTGCTTCTATTAAGCTTTTTATTCTATTTGCTGATCGATATCAGAGTCTTGGTCATCCCCGTTGCAACAAATTCTTACTTCAAATAAACTACAGTGTTCGGGCAATAGTTGATGGCATTGTGTCATGTCTGTCAATTAGAAAAAGTCTAGTTATTTGTCCTCGTTTGTAATGAACTCTACTGGTTCAACACCTTGGGATATGATTTTTTTAGCATTGTCCATCTCCACGAGTTGATGGCATTATGTCATGTCTGTCAATTAGAAAAAGTCTAATTATTTGTCCTTGTTTGGAATGAACTCTATTGGTTCAACACCTTGGGATATGATTTTTTTAGCATTGTTTGGGGTCCTTCCTCAGTGCCATAAAATGAAGGTCACTGATACTATGTATTATTCTTTGATAATTAATTTAAATATATTTGGTATATTTCCTTTTCTTTCAACTCTAACGTATTTGACACCATCTTAATTTCCAAGCTTGCTTGAGAAGGAGATGAGAGAATAAAAGCCATGTAAATTCAAAGTAGAGAAAATAATAAAGGAAAAGGTAGGGCCAAATAGCCGGTTCAATCATGTCATGTAAAACACGACTTCTATTATATAGTATATTAATACTATATATAAGTGTAATGCAAAGATAAATTTAAATTCATATATAAACTAAGAAAAGGTAATTGAATTTAAAGAATAAAATAGGTTATTTTTTATATTAAAAAAAATTCAACTTACATGGGGCAAATCACGTAAAACTAAATTATTATTGAAAACATAATTTATAATATTTAATTATAAAAATAAATAATGAAAAAACCTTTTGAAAATCTTCGTATTTAGTTTTAATCAAAATAGTATTCTAAATTTCAAAAAAATTGTTAGTAGAGTTTTACTTAGAGCAATATGTTTGTGATTTTATTACATTTGTTGCGTGTCACTTGGTGTAAAGAGAATATAGTTACTTAAATCAAGCTAGAATATAATTTCTATCTTGTATGGAAAAAAAAATAGTAATAATAATAATTACTTAACCAAATCACGGTTTGCAATACCTAACTTTTAATTATATAGTATATTTGGTGTATATTATGGACGGAATCCAAAATTGTGAAAAAATCCAATTAAATTCTAAATTGGAGTTTAATTTAGTGCCACGTATCTCATCTAATTTTTAAATTTGTTTGTCAATAGAATTATTAGGTGCAAAAATCAAAGAGTCTAAATTTAATTTTAATTGAAGTTCAATTTTGTACCATGTGTCCTATCTAATTTTTTATTTTTTGTGGCAAGTGAATTATTGAGCGCAAAAACCTAAGAATCTGTATCCAATTAGATTCTAAATCGTGTGTAATTTTGCGCCATATGTCTCATGTAATTTTAAATTTGTGTCAAGTGAATTATTAGGTGCAAAAATCAAAGAGTATAAATTCAATTAGATTCTAAACTGAATTTTAATTAAAATTCAATTTTGTGCCATGTGTCCCATCTAATTTTTAAATTTTTGTGGCAAGTGAATTATTGGGTGCAAAATCCGAAAAGTCTAGATCCAATTAGATTCTAAATCATTTATATATATATATATATATATATTAATAGCCAAAGTTGATAGAAAATCTAATTAAAATTTAAATTGGAGTCTAATTTTGCATCACGCGTCTCATCTAATTTTTAAATTTTTGTGTCAAGTGAATTATTAGGTACAAAACTCAAAGAGACTAAATTTAATTAGATTTTGAATTGAATTTTAATTGAAGTTCAATTTTGTGCCATGTGTCTCACCTAATTTTTTTAATTTTTGTGGCAAGTGAATTGTTCAGTGCAAAATCCGAAGAGTCTAGGTCCAATTAGACTCTAAATCATATATATATATATATATATATATATATATATTAATAGCCAAAACTGAGAGAAAATCTAATTAAATTCTAAATTGGAGTCTAATTTTGCACCATATGTCTCATCTAATTTTTAAATTTGTGTGTCAAGTGAATTATTAGGTACAAAAATCAAAGAGTCTAAATTCAATTAGATTCTAAATTGAATTTTAATTGAAGTTTAATTTTGTACCATGTGTCCCATCTAATTTTTTAATTTTTGTGGCAAGTAAATTATTGAGTACAAAAACCGAAAAGTCTAGATCTAACTAAATTCTAAATGTGAGTTTTTAGACCCCTTAAAACACAATTGGATTAACCTAGTTAATTAGCCAAGTTATTACTTAGTCCAAATTCCAAATTTAGGTTATCACAACTAAACAATCATATCATGCATAGCAATGGAAATATAAATAACACAATGATATGATCACCCAGGAAACCAAACCGGTAAAAACTTGGGGGAGGATTTAACCTAACTATCCTCAAGGTAAACTTGAATCCACTATGAAAAAATCGAAATTTTACAATAGGACTTAGACCGCTAACATCCTATTGCTACCCACCAGTAGAAACTTACTGACACGACCACGTGCAAGCTCTGAGATCACGGACTCCTTCTTTCTGGGATTCTCCAACAAGTACAAGCACACCCGCTTGTATTTCTTTAAGTTCTTATAGCAGCAACTGAATGATCATCAAGTTCTTGAATGAATCTCCTTCTTGATAATCCTAAACTTGTGTAAAGGAAAGCTCTTCATATATCTCACAAGAGATTTACACAAATAGCAATATGAGCAACACTAAAACGTGGTTAGGGTTTGCCTTATATACTTAGGGCAAAAACATAAAACCCTAAACGTTTTAATGAACTAGGGCTGAGTTGGAATTCTGTAGAAAAACGCATTCTGCCCAAATTTCGATTGATCGAGCCTAAACTTCGATGGATCAAATCAGGCTGAAATGCATTCTCAATTTTGCATCAGCTTGAATCCAACTTTACATAAAAGACATAACTTTAAGCAAGTCTAAACAAGACTAAACAACTTGTTTTGATTATGATTTGCCAACAATATACATTAGAATTCTAAATACATTAGTTCCTAAGTCTTTAGAGCCTAACACTAAATCATATATATATAATGAGAAATCATTACATATTTTATAAATTTATTGATTAAAAAATCTGTAAGTTGTAATTCTTAAACCAAGTTTAATTTGATTAGTTCTAAATGTACTCGTGCATATGTACGGGGTTACACATTAGTTTTTTAAATAGTTCAAAAGACCATGGCCCCCTTAAAGTTTAATTTTATTTTTAAACAATATATAGAGATATATAAAATTCAAAGGTTAGGCTAAAAAAAAAAAAAAACACTATTCTCCCCCTTTCCCTGCCAAAAATTTAAAATTAAAACTCAGATCCAAAGAACTCAAAAAATAAATCAATCACATAACCCATTCCTATGTCCAATGGTCATTTCCAAAACAAAAACACATTTTTACATTAAAAAATATCTAAGTTTTACTAATAAAAGTAATGTTACATTACTCAATAACTTGTTATTGAATTCATATTTTGAAAATCCAACCGTTGAATTATATGTTCTACATGTTTTTAACATGCATGCCAATCTTATGTAATTTACCATTCGATCCATAAACTCATTTTTTATACATTATTTTAAATTACAAAAACTTGAATTAAAACAATTGATTGATAATATGGTTATTAATATTTGATCATCTTTAAATTTTGTAAGCATAAAGAATATAAAAAAAATAATGTAATCCAGTGGTCAATTTATCAAAATTCACATCTAAGTAAAAAATATTAGGTGGTGTAATTTGAACCCAACTTCTCTCTCTCTCTCTCTCTCTCTCTCTCTCTCTCTCTCTCTATATATATATATATATATATATATATAATGACCTTTGGTTATTTGGTAGGCAAAATTCAAATCTACAATAATATTCTTCTTCTTCTACTTCTTCTTCTTTTTTTTTGGAAACAATTTCAAATCTACCTAAATGATTCATTTGGACGGAAATATGATAAAAGGATATTGGACATATTACAGCATATAATATTGAGGTTAAGGAGTATCAAGCTTTTGTTTGAGTATTTTGGGTCTTTTTTAAGTTACAAGAATATTAGAAGTAAAACTAGATAAGATAAGATATACAACACCTATTGACTGATACTGATAGATTAGACGTACCACTAGATAAGATAAGATATCCCCCTTGTTGTCTTTTTTTTCATTATTTTCTTCACCATTATTACACGGTGAAAAGCATGATTGATTGTCCATTAGAAAATCTTGGTAATAAGATTGTGATTGCTACTTGCTAGTATATCGTAATATATATATATATATATATATATATATATATATTTGGATTCAAGATAAGAATTTATTTATTTATTGTATTTTAGTCAATAACTTTATAAGCACTCGTATCATATTCATTATTTTATACTTTATTTTTTCACTTTAGTAAAATATTTTTTTATTTATTATATTATCTATTAATTTTTTCTTACTTTTCAAAGTGCCGCTTTTCTTTATTTCAGTTAAAAAAAAAAATTGGTATCATTTTTCTACTTTAAGAAACAGCTAGCAAGAGACCCCAATGTGATTGCATTAACTCCCAAGCATGATAACGTCAATCACAATCATAAATCTTGCTTTACATATGATTTTTCTTTTTTTTTTCCTATTTGTGATTTTCTACAGCTGCTGCAGGAGACAGATAAGAGTAGATAAATTACTTACGGGTACGTTAAAGAATGGTTTAACTACGTTGGTTTAGAAACTATTTTTTAAAATATTTTATAAGAAAATAAGAAAATAATTAATTTTGTTGAATGTTTTTATATTTTTTATTAAAATTATATCAAAATTTTTTTATATAATTTATTAACAATTGTTTTAAAAAAAATCAGTTAACGAGACACAAATTACTAGCTCTCAAAATCAAATATTTCAACACGATCCAATCATTTTTGTTTTTTCATTTTGAATTTTTTCTAAACCTTTGGACACTGTGCAAAGAGTCCCTACCAATCAGGCATGGTTTCAATGAGAGTCGAGTCAAAGTAACTAATCACTATATATATATATATATATATATATATATATATATATATATATATATACTCTGAAACAAATGATGATAGAAATTGTGGGGTTTGCACTGATCGCCAGCCTTACGAAGTCCATACTGTATGTGGGCATCCATTTTTGTTTTTTCTTTCTTTTGTTTGAAACAATCTCTAACTTTTCTGAGTCATCTTCTTGTTCTGTATAAATATTATTCTATGATATATCTTTTTCTTTCTAATAGACTTTTGTGGCTTATATTTAGAGGATTCTGGCATTTTATCCCTAATTTTGAAAAAAATTAGCAACATGCCCCTGTTTGCAAACTATATAGGAGCGTGCTCCTGTTTCGATACTCGATTATCCTAAAATCGAGTTCAATTAAATACTCGATTTGTAGAAAATCGAGTTATGCCCGATCAAACTTAAAAAAAAATATAAAAAAAAAAAAAAAAATTTCCATGGAACTCGAGTTTTAGGAAATCGAGTTCCATGCAAAAAAAATTTTTATAAGTGTGATTGCTATATATTCAGGGAGCCCTATAGTGGCGTTTTTAAGCCCTATAGTGACGTTTTAAAGCCCTATAGCGGCGTTTTCCTGCAAATATTTTTAGAAGTGTGATTGGTCCATATTCATGGTGCCCTATAGTGGCGTTTTTAAGCCCTATAGTGACGTTTTAAGGCCTTATAGCGGCGTTTTTATGCAAAATTTTTTACAAGTGTAATCGCTTTGTTCTGGGTGCCCTATAGTGATTTTTTTAGGCCCTATAGTGACGTTTTTAGGCCCTATAGTGACGTTTTAGAGCCCTATAGCGGCGTTTTCCTGCAAAAAATTTTTATAACTCCCCATACCA